>NC_134360.1:105452717-106052717 GCF_048569485.1 Anomaloglossus baeobatrachus
CTTCTATCTATCTATCCTTCTATCTATCTATCCTTCTATCTATCTATCCTTCTATTTATCTATCCTTCTATTTATCTATCCTTCTATCTATCTATCCTTCTATCTATCTATCCTTCTATCTATCTATCCTTCTATCTATCTATCCTTCTATCTATCTATCTATCCTTCTATCCTTCTATCTATCCTTCTATCTATCCTTCTATCTATCTATCCTATCTATCCTTCTATCTATCTATCTATCCTTTCTATCTATCCTTCTATCTATCGCTCTATCCTTCTAGCTATCTATCCTATCTATCTATCCTTCTATCTGTCCTTCTATCTACCTATCCATCTATCTATCCTATCTATTTATCTATCCTTCTATCTATCTATCCTACCTATCTATCTATCTATCTATCTATCTATCCTACCTATCTATCCTTCTATCCTATCTATCCTTCTATCCTATCTATCCTTCTATCCTATCTATCCTATCTATCTATCCTTCTATCTATCTATCCTTCTATCTATCCTTCTATCTATCTATCCTTCTATCTATCTATCTATCCTATTTATCTATCCTATCTATCTATCCTTCCTTCTATCTATCTATCCTTCCTTCTATCTATCTATCTATCCTTCTATCTATCTATCCTATCTATCTATCCATCTATCTATCCTTCTATCCATCTATCTATCCTTCTATCTATCCTTCTATCTATCCATCTATCCTTCTATCTATCCTATCTATCTATCCTTATATCTATCTATCCTTCTATCTATCTATCCTTCTAGCTATCTATCCTTCTAGCTATCTATCCTTCTAGCTATCTATCCTTCTAGCTATCTATCCTTCTAGCTATCTATCCTTCTAGCTATCTATCCTTCTATCTATCTATCCTTCCTTCTATCCTTCTATCTCTCTATCTATCCTTCTATCTATCTATCTATTCTTCTATCTATCTTTCCATTTATCTATCCTTCTATCTATCCTTCTATCTATCCTTCTATCTATCCTTCTATCTATCCTTCTATCTATCCTTCTATCTATCCTTCTATCCTATCTATCCTATCCATCTATCTATCCATCTATCTATCCTTCTATCTATCCATCTATCTATCCATCTATCTATCCATCTATCTATCCATCTATCCTTCTATCTATCCTTCTATCTATCTATCCATCTATCCTTCTATCTATCTATCCTTCTATCTATCTATCCTTCTATCTATCCTATTTATCTATCCTATCTATCTATCTATCCTTCCTTCTATCTATCTATCCTTCCTTCTATCTATCTATCTATCCTTCTATCTATCCTTCTATCTATCTATCTATCCTTCTATCTATCTATCTATCTATCTATCCTTCTATCTATCTATCCTTCTATCTATCTATCTATCTATCTATCTATCCTTCTATTTATCTATCCTTCTATTTATCTATCCTATCTATCTATCTATCCATCTATCTATCTATCCTTCTATCTATCTATCCTATCTATCTATCCTTCTATCCATCTATCTATCCTTCTATCTATCCTTCTATCTATCCATCTATCCTTCTATCTATCCTATCTATCTATCCTTATATCTATCTATCCTTCTATCTATCTATCCTTCTAGCTATCTATCCTTATATCTATCTATCCATCTATCTATCCTTCTATCTATCCTTCTATCTATCTATCCTTCTATCTATCTATCCTTATATCTATCTATCCTTCTATCTATCTATCCTTCTATCTATCTATCTATCCATCTATCTATCCTTCTATCTATCTATCTATCCTTCTATCTATCTATCTATCCATCTATCTATCCTTCTATCTATCTATCTATCCTTCTATCTATCTATCCTTCTATCTATCTATCCTTCTATCTATCTATCCTTCTATCTATCCTATTTATCTATCCTATCTATCTATCTATCCTTCCTTCTATCTATCCTTCCTTCTATCTATCTATCTATCCTTCCTTCTATCTATCTATCTATCCTTCTATCTATCCTTCTATCTATCTATCTATCCTTCTATCTATCTATCTATCCTTCTATCTATCTATCCTTCTATCTATCCTTATATCTATCTATCCTTCTATCTATCCATCTATCTATCCTTCTTTCTATCTATCCTTCTATCTATCCTTCTATCTATCTATCCTTCTGTCTATCTATCCTTCTATCTTTCCATTTATCTATCCTTCTATCTATCCTTCTATCTATCCTTCTATCTATCCTTCTTTCTATCTATCCTTCTATCTATCTATCCTTCTATCTATCTATCCTTCTATCTATCTATCCTTCTATCTATCTATCCTTCTATCTATCTATCCTTCTATCTATCCTTCTATCTATCCTTCTATCTATCCTTCTATCTATCTATCCATCTATCCTTCTATCTATCCTTCTATCTATCCTTCTTTCTATCTATCCTTCTATCTATCTATCCTTCTATCTATCTATCCTTCTATCTATCTATCCTTCTATCTATCTATCCTTCTATCTATCTATCCTTCTATCTATCTATCCTTCTATCTATCCTTCTATCTATCTATCCATCTTTCTATCCATCTATCTATCCTTCTTTCTATCTTTCCATCTATCTATCCTTCTATCCTATCTATCCTATCTATCCTTCTATCTATCTTTCTCTCTATCCTTCTATCTATCTTTCTATCTATCCTTCTATCTATCCTTCTATCTATCCTTCTATCTATCCTTCTATCTATCTATCCTTCTATCTATCTATCCTTCTAGCTATCTATCCTTTTAGCTATCCATCTATCTAGCCATCTATCTATCCTTCTATCTATCTATCCTTCTATCTATCTATCCTTCTATCTATCTATCCTTTTAGCTATCTATCCTTTTAGCTATCTATCCTTTTAGCTATCTATCCTTTTAGCTATCTATCCTTTTAGCTATCTATCCTTCTAGCTATCTATCCTTTTAGCTATCTATCCTTTTAGCTATCTATCCTTTTAGCTATCTATCCTTTTAGCTATCTATCCTTTTAGCTATCTATCCTTTTAGCTATCTATCCTTTTAGCTATCTATCCTTTTAGCTATCTATCCTTTTAGCTATCTATCCTTTTAGCTATCTATCCTTTTAGCTATCTATCCTTTTAGCTATCTATCCTTTTAGTTATCTATCCTTCTAGCTATCCATCTATCTAGCCATCTATCTATCCTTCTATCCATCTATCTATCCTTTTAGCTATCTATCCTTTTAGCTATCTATCCTTTTAGCTATCTATCCTTTTAGCTATCTATCCTTTTAGCTATCTATCCTTCTATCTATCCTTCTTTCTATCTATCCTTCTATCTATCTATCCTTCTATCTATCCATCTATCTATCTATCTATCTATCCTTCTATCTATCCTTCTATCTATCTATCCTTTTAGCTATCTATCCTTTTAGCTATCTATCCTTCTAGCTATCCATCTATCTAGCCTTCTATCTATCTAGCCTTCTATCTATCTAGCCTTCTATCTATCTAGCCTTCTATCTATCTAGCCTTCTATCTATCTAGCCTTCTATCTATCTATCCTATCTATCTATCCTTCTATCTATCTATCCATCTTTCTATCCATCTATCTATCCTTCTTTCTATCTTTCCATCTATCTATCCTTCTGTCTATCTATCCTTCTGTCTATCTTTCCATTTATCTATCCTTCGATCTATCCTTCTTTCTATCTATCCTTCTTCTATCTATCCTTCTATCCTATCTATCCTTCTATCTATCTTTCTATCTATCCTTCTATCTATCTTTCTATCTATCCTTCTATCTATCCTTCTATCTATCCTTCTATCTATCCTTCTATCTATCTATCCTTCCTTCTATCTATCTATCCATCTATCTATCCATCTATCTATCCTTCTATCTATCCTTCTATCTATCTATCCTTCTATCTATCTATCCTTCTATCTATCTATCCTTCTAGCTATCTATCCTTCTATCTATCTATCCTTCTAGCTATCTATCCTTCTATCTATCTATCCTTCTATCTATCTATCCTTCTAGCTATCTTTCCTTCTATCTATCTATCCTTCTAGCTATCTATCCTTCTATCTATCTATCCTTCTATCTATCCATCTATCTATCTATCCTTCTATCTATCCTTCTATCTATCCTTCTTTCTATCTATCCTTATATCTATCTATCCTTCTATCTATCCTTCTATCTATCCTTCTATCTATCTATCCTTCTATCTATCTATCTATCCTTCTGTCTATCTATCTATCCTTCTGTCTATCTATCCTTCTATCTATCTTTCCATTTATCTATCCTTCTATCTATCCTTCTATCTATCTATCCTTCTATCTATCCTTCTATCTATCCTTCTTTCTATCTATCCTTCTATCTATCCTTCTATCTATCCTTCTATCTATCCTTATATCTATCTATCCTTCTATCTATCCTTCTATCTATCCTTCTATCTATCTATCCTTCTATCTATCTATCTATCCTTCTATCTATCTATCCTTCTGTCTATCTATCCTTCTATCTATCCTTCTATCTATCTATCCTTCTATCTATCCTTCTATCTATCCTTCTATCTATCCTTCTATCTATCCTTCTATCTATCCTTCTTTCTATCTATCCTTCTATCTATCCTTCTATCTATCCTTCTATCTATCCTTCTATCTTTCTATCCTATCTATCCTTCTATCCATCTATCCATCTATCTATCTATCCTTCTATCTATCCATCTATCCATCTATCTATCTATCCTTCTTTCTATCTATCCTTCTTTCTATCTATCCTTCTATCTATCTATCCTTCTATCTATCTATCCTTCTTTCTATCTATCCTTCTATCTTTCTATCCATCTATCTATCCTTCTATCCATCTATCCTTCTATCTATCCATCTATCTATCCTTCTATCCTTCTATCCATCTATCTATCCTTCTTTCTATCTTTCCATCTATCTATCCTTCTGTCTATCTATCCTTCTGTCTATCTTTCCATTTATCTATCCTTCGATCTATCCTTCTTTCTATCTATCCTTCTTCTATCTATCCTTCTATCCTATCTATCCTATCTATCCTTCTATCTATCTTTCTATCTATCCTTCTATCTATCCTTCTATCTATCCTTCTATCTATCCTTCTATCTTTCTATCTTTCCATTTATCTATCCTTCTATCTATCCTTCTATCTATCCTTCTTTCTATCTATCTATCCTTCCATCTATCTATCCTTCTATCTATCTATCTATCCTTCTATCTATCTATCCTTCTAGCTATCTATCCTTCTATCTATCCTTCTTTCTATCTATCCTTCTATCTATCTATCCTTCTATCTATCCATCTATCTATCTATCTATCCTTCTATCTATCCTTCTATCTATCTATCCTTCTATCTATCTATCCTTCTAGCTATCTTTCCTTCTATCTATCTATCCTTCTAGCTATCTATCCTTCTATCTATCCTTCTTTCTATCTATCCTTCTATCTATCTATCCTTCTATCTATCCATCTATCTATCTATCTATCTATCCTTCTATCTATCCTTCTATCTATCTATCCTTTTAGCTATCTATCCTTTTAGCTATCTATCCTTTTAGCTATCTATCCTTTTAGCTATCTATCCTTTTAGCTATCTATCCTTTTAGCTATCTATCCTTTTAGCTATCTATCCTTTTAGCTATCTATCCTTCTAGCTATCTATCCTTCTAGCTATCCATCTATCTAGCCATCTATCTATCCTTCTATCTATCTATCCTTCTATCTATCCTTTTAGCTATCTATCCTTTTAGCTATCTATCCTTTTAGCTATCTATCCTTTTAGCTATCTATCCTTTTAGCTATCTATCCTTTTAGCTATCTATCCTTTTAGCTATCTATCCTTTTAGCTATCTATCCTTTTAGCTATCCATCTATCTAGCCATCTATCTATCCTTCTATCTATCTATCCTTCTATCTATCTATCCTTCTATCTATCTATCCTTTTAGCTATCTATCCTTTTAGCTATCTATCCTTTTAGCTATCTATCCTTTTAGCTATCTATCCTTTTAGCTATCTATCCTTTTAGCTATCTATCCTTTTAGCTATCTATCCTTTTAGCTATCTATCCTTTTAGCTATCTATCCTTCTAGCTATCCATCTATCTAGCCATCTATCTATCCTTCTATCTATCTATCCTATCTATCTATCCTATCTATCTATCTATCTATCCTTCTATCTATCTATCCTTCTTTCTATCTATCCTTCTATCTATCTATCCTTCTTTCTATCTATCCTTCTATCTATCTATCCTTCTATCTATCTATCCTTCTATCTATCTATCCTTCTATCCTATCTATCCTATCTATCCTTCTATCTATCTATCTATCCTATCTATCTATCTATCTATCTATCCTTCTATCTATCTATCCTTCTTTCTATCTATCCTTCTATCTATCTATCCTTCTATCTATCTATCCTTCTATCTATCTATCCTTCTATCTATCCTTCTATCTATCCTTCTAGCTATCCATCTATCTAGCCTTCTATCTATCTAGCCTTCTATCTATCTAGCCTTCTATCTATCTAGCCTTCTATCTATCCTTCTATCTATCTATCCTTCTATCTATCCTATCCTTCTTTCTATCTATCCTTCCATCTATCCTATCCTTCTATCTATCTATCCTTCTATCTATCTATCCTATCTATCTATCCTTCTATCTATCTATCCTTCTATCTATCTATCCTTCTATCTATCTATCCTTCTATCTATCTATCCTTCTATCTATCCTTCTATCTATCCTTCTAGCTATCCATCTATCTAGCCTTCTATCTATCTAGCCTTCTATCTATCTAGCCTTCTATCTATCTAGCCTTCTATCTATCCTTCTATCTATCTATCCTTCTATCTATCCTATCCTTCTTTCTATCTATCCTTCCATCTATCCTATCCTTCTATCTATCTATCCTTCTATCTATCTATCCTATCTATCTATCCTTCTATCTATCTATCCTTCTATCTATCTATCCTTCTATCTATCCTATCTATCCTTCTTTCTATCTATCCTTCTATCTATCCTTCTATCTATCCTTCTATCTTTCTATCCTATCTATCCTTCTATCCATCTATCCATCTATCTATCTATCCTTCTATCTATCTATCCTTCTTTCTATCTATCCTTCTATCTATCTATCCTTCTATCTATCTATCCTTCTTTCTATCTATCCTTCTATCTTTCTATCCATCTATCTATCCTTCTATCCATCTATCCTTCTATCTATCCATCTATCTATCCTTCTATCCTTCTATCCATCTATCTATCCTTCTTTCTATCTTTCCATCTATCTATCCTTCTGTCTATCTTTCCATTTATCTATCCTTCGATCTATCCATCTATCCTTCTATCCATCTATCTATCCTTCTTTCTATCTTTCCATCTATCTATCCTTCTATCTATCTATCCTTCTATCTATCCTTCTATCTATCCTTCTATCCATCTATCTATCCTTCTATCTATCTATCCTTCTAGCTATCTATCCTTCTAGCTATCCTTCTAGCTATCCATCTATCTAGCCATCTATCTATCCTTCTATCTATCTATCCTTCTATCTATCCTTCTATCTATCTATCCTTCTATCTATCTATCTATCCTTCTATCTATCTATCCTTCTATCTATCTATCCTTCTATCTATCTATCCTTCTATCTATCTATCCTTCTATCTATCTATCCTTCTAGCTATCTATCCTTCTATCTATCCTTCTTTCTATCTATCCTTCTATCTATCTATCCTTCTATCTATCCATCTATCTATCTATCTATCTATCCTTCTATCTATCCTTCTATCTATCTATCCTTCTATCTATCTATCCTTCTATCTATCTATCCTTTTAGCTATCTATCCTTTTAGCTATCTATCCTTTTAGCTATCTATCCTTTTAGCTATCTATCCTTTTAGCTATCTATCCTTTTAGCTATCTATCCTTCTAGCTATCCATCTATCTAGCCATCTATCTATCCTTCTATCTATCTATCCTTCTATCTATCCTTTTAGCTATCTATCCTTTTAGCTATCTATCCTTTTAGCTATCTATCCTTTTAGCTATCTATCCTTTTAGCTATCTATCCTTTTAGCTATCTATCCTTTTAGCTATCTATCCTTTTAGCTATCTATCCTTTTAGCTATCTATCCTTTTAGCTATCTATCCTTTTAGCTATCTATCCTTTTAGCTATCTATCCTTTTAGCTATCTATCCTTTTAGCTATCTATCCTTTTAGCTATCTATCCTTCTATCTATCTATCTATCTATCCTATCTATCTATCCTATCTATCTATCTATCCTTCTATCTATCTATCCTTCTTTCTATCTATCCTTCTATCTATCCTTCTTTCTATCTATCCTTCTTTCTATCTATCCTTTTATCTATCTATCCTTCTATCTATCCTTCTAGCTATCCATCTATCTAGCCTTCTATCTATCTAGCCTTCTATCTATCTAGCCTTCTATCTATCTAGCCTTCTATCTATCTATCCTTCTATCTATCCTTCTATCTATCTATCCTTCTTTCTATCTATCCTTCTATCTATCTATCCTTCTATCTATCTATCCTTCTATCTATCTATCCTTCTATCTATCTATCCTTTCTATCTATCCTTCTATCTATCTATCCTTCTATCTATCTATCCTTCTATCCTATCTATCCTATCTATCCTTCTATCTATCCTTTTATCTATCTATCCTTCTATCTATCCTTCTATCTATCCTTCTAGCTATCCATCTATCTAGCCTTCTATCTATCTAGCCTTCTATCTATCTAGCCTTCTATCTATCTAGCCTTCTATCTATCTAGCCTTCTATCTATCCTTCTATCTATCTATCCTTCTATCTATCTATCCTATCTATCCTATCATCTATCTATCCTTCTATCTATCCTTCTATCTAGCCTTCTATCTAGCCTTCTATCTATCTAGCCTTCTATCTATCTAGCCTTCTATCTATCTAGCCTTCTATCTATCTAGCCTTCTATCTATCTAGCCTTCTATCTATCTAGCCTTCTATCTATCTAGCCTTCTATCTATCCTTCTATCTATCTATCCTTCTATCTATCTATCCTTCTATCTATCTATCCTTCTATCTATCCTTCTATCTATCCTATCCTTCTTTCTATCTATCCTTCTATCTATCCTATCCTTCTTTCTATCTATCCTTCTATCTATCCTATCCTTCTTTCTATCTATCCTTCTATCTATCTATCCTATCTATCTATCTATCCTTCTATCTATCTATCCTTCTATCTATCTATCTATCCTTCTATCTATCCTTCTATCTATCTATCTATCCTTCTATCTATCTATCCTTCTATCTATCCTTCTATCTATCTATCCTTCTATCTATCCTTCTATCTATCTATCCTTCTTTCTATCTATCCTTCTATCTATCTATCCTATCTATCTATCTATCCTTCTATCTATCTATCCTATCTATCTATCTATCCTTCTATCTATCTATCCTATCTATCCTTCTATCTATCTATCCTTCTATCTATCTATCCTTCTATCTTTCCTTCTATCTATCCTTCTATCTATCCTTCTATCTATCCTTCTATCTATCCTTCTATCTATCCTTCTATCTATCCTTCTATCTATCCTTCTATCTAAATCAGAAGGTAATAACTTTTTTTTTTCTCTTTTTCAACATGCTTTATTTATAAAAAAAAAACAACAAAAAAACGCAGGGACCTACCAGCGGAAAAAACGCACCAAAACCGCATCAGTCTTTCCCGCGGTTTTGGTGCGTTTTTTTTTACCGCAGATGCGGTATTCTTCAACTCCCAGAAGTTTCTCAAGAAATTTTCTTGAGAAAAATCACTTTTCTAGTGCGCACATAGCCTTAAATGTGTTTTCCCAATTAAATTTATTTTATGACTTTTCAACTATTACAATCTAAACAACATAACGTTTTTGTTTTTTAGGAGCTTTTCTGTGTATGCGGAGCCTTGAAGCGTGCCCGCTTGCTGAGTTCTGGAATCGCAGAAGTTGTGTTTGTAAGAAAGGAAGATGCAGTTGGTGCTTACAAAAAATATAACAACAGATATCTAGATGGTAGGTTGGGTGCATGCCGCTGCCCTAGACCGTTATTCCTTTAATTTTTTTTATTTTTTTTTTTAATGTTGAGTTACATTTGAGTATGAGCGATCAACATCTTTTCTAAACAGGTGACCATGAAAAGATTTTCTAGAGGAAACCGCATCAGAAAATGCTAACATTTCTTCCCTTAAAGGAGGTGTCCTCTACTTGGGCAACCAGTACTCATTCCCCTTGTTATCCCCATAAACCTATACTCTCCTCTGGTGCGACTGCTGTTGCAGCGATGTCTGAAGTATAGTTTCCGGTGCCCACATGACATTGACATGGGAGCCCCGCGACTAATCAGCGCGGACTTCCTGCTCAAATGTCCGAAGGTGGGGAGAAGAAAGCCGGGCCTGATTGGTCGCGTGGCTCGCCTGTCATAATAATGTCACATTTTTTTCAAGAACGCGGCTTCAGACATCGCTGGATCACCGGCCGCATCGGAGGTGAGTAAAGGCTTATTTATTTTTACGGGGGCAAATAAGGGGAATGAGAAGGGGTTGGACAAACGCACCCTGTGAAATAAGCAGGCTCTCCTCTTTACAGTAGTACATGTGGATGATAACTGTAGTTTTGGCATATTGTGGGGCTCAAAAGGAAGGGGGGGGCATTTGAATTCGGGAACACAGATTTTGATGGATTTCTTTTGTGAGAGGGGCATAACGCTTTTCCAGAGCCTTTGTGCTACCAGTAATGTTGAAGCCCCCAATATTTCCGTTAACAGATAGCGCACCCAAGTGCCGACTTGTGTTTTTGTGGGTTGAGTTGAATGCTATTGGTGGCATTTTGATGTACAAAACATTTTGGATCAGTTCACATTTATCTTGTGCTCTATGCTGAGCACTTACATTGGGTTTTCCAACTAGAAATACATAATTCAAGTGAAACCCCTAACTGGTTCATGCACTAATGAGGCCACAATTAATCTAGACTCCGTTCGGCCTGTGTACAGCAGTGTCCTTTCAAAGGTGAATAAAACTGTTGATTACCGCACTTTTCTGCAAGCCTAAAAAGACGCGTAAAAAGATGAACGCTGCCAGACCATCGATCAGATGGCAGTTCAATGTGACTCCCTCTGCCTCAAAACAGTGAATTTTTTTATGGTAATTTTGTTTGAATTATGCTTTTCTATGATTTACACGTAATCCCCAGTGTAAGCGTTCAGTATATAGAGTCAGTATATAGCGCAGATTAAATGGGAGCTGAACCTGACTGTGATCTTTGGCAGGCAGAATTAACAAAGGAACAGTAGTTGAAGAATTGGCTTTAATTTTTATTTCTTTGTCGCTCTATTGGGAGACCCAGACAATTGGGTGTATAGGCTATGCCTCCGGAGGCCGCACAAAGTATTACACTCAAAAGTGTTAAGCCCCTCCCCTTCTGCCTATACACCCCCCGTGCTCCCACGGGCTCCTCAGTTTTTTGCTTTGTGCGAAGGAGGTCAGACGCGCACGCACAGCTCCACAGATTGGTCAGCAGCAGCTGCTGACCATGTCGGATGGAAGAAAAGTGGGCCCATATAGGGCCCCCAGCATGCTCCCTTCTCACCCCACTCTTGTCGGCGGTGTAGTTAAGGTTGAGGTATCCATTGCGGGTACGGAGGCTGGAGCCCACATGCTGTTTTCCTTCCCCATCCCCCTCAGGGCTCTGGTGGAAGTGGGATTTATCGGTCTCCAGGCACTGAGACCGTGCTTCATCCACAACTCCTGTGGAGCCTGCTGGATAGGAGCCGGGTATCGTTCAGGGACATGGCCCTGCTACTTGGAGGTACTCTGTGTCCCCGTGGGGACCGCGCACAGCAACACTCCAGCTTTGCTGGGTGTGCTAGTGCACCGGGGACCGCGGCGCTGACCGGGTTAATAGGTGCCATTACACACTCAGCGTTGCTGAGTGTGTTTATGTATAGGGACTGCTGCACTGACCGCCGCTGCCATGGAAACTGCGGCGCGGCTGGGACTTGTAGTGCGCCGATGACTTCCACGCCGGCCGCGCTTTTACGGCGGCCGCGTTTATTACTAGACTCCCCGGCTTTCTGCGGCCTAGTTTCCTTTCCTCCCGCCCACAGCCCTGACAGGCAGGGGAAGGGCGGGACGCTGCACAGAACGAGCAGCACTGAGGGCTGGAGCATGCTTTGCATACTCCACTCCCCTCACTATGCACAGTGCAGGCACCAGTTCCCGCTCTTTCTGGGTCACGCCCACGGCTCCCTCCTCTCCTCAGGACGCATTCCTGTCAGCTCCTCGGACGCTGCAGAGGGGGACAAAATCTGGGAGACCCAGGCAGGGACTCTGGTGGCCTCACAACCGCTTTAAGCGGGTGGTAAGCAGCACCTGTGGTGCTAGCCCCATTGTGCAGTAGTGTAACATTATATGTTTATTTTACACTGTATAGTGCACAGTTGATTTCTGGCTATATACCCTATTGTGTTGCTCAGGGAAGATAATAGCATGGCGCCCACGAAAGGCAGGGGTGCCAAAACACAGGCTTATTATGTTGCCTGCGCCGCATGTACGACCCCGCTACCGGCAGGTTCCACTGACCCTCATTGTGTGCACTGTTCGGCCCCTGTCGCACTTGCTCAGCCAGAGCCTCTGCTAGGGGGGGCCCAGGGGGAGCCACCTGCTAACACTGTTCAGGTGACGGGGACAGAGTTTGCAAAACTCTCTGAGACTATGGCTAAGATACTAGAAGCCTTGCAGTCCAGGCCGGTATCTCAGCACAGGGACTCTGTTGAATCTTTGTTCCCTGGCCCACCTCAGCTGGACCAACAATGTCCTCCCGGGGTATCTCATGGATCCCAAGCTGAGGGTTCTGACACAGACCCCAGCCCCAGACCGACTAAGCGAGCTCGCTTAGATTTTCCCTCGACATCATCATATTGTTCAGGGTCTCAGCGAGGGGAATCTCTGGTTGATGACGCGGAAGTAGCTGATCAGGATTCTGATCCTGAGGCCGCTCTCAATCTTGATACTCCGGACGGGGACGCCATAGTGAACGACCTTATTGCGTCCATCAATCGTATGTTGGATATTTCTCCCTCAGCTCCTCCGGCGGAGGAGTCGGCTTCCCAGCAGGAGAAATTCCGTTTCAGGTTTCCCAAGCGTACACAGAGTATGTTTCTGGACCACTCTGATTTCAGAGAGGCAGTCCAGAATCACCATGCTTGTCCAGATAAGCGTTTTTCTAAGCGCCTTAAGGATACACGTTATCCTTTTCCCCCTGACGTGGTCAAGGGTTGGACTCAGTGTCCCAAAGTGGATCCTCCAATCTCCAGACTGACAGCTAGATCCATACTTGCAGTGGAAGATGGGGCTTCACTCAAAGATGCCACTGACAGGCAGATGGAGCTCTGGTTGAAATCCATCTATGAAGCTATCGGCGCTTCTTTTGCCCCAGCATTCGCAGCCGTATGGGCGCTACAAGCTATCTCAGCAGGTCAAGCGCAAATTGACGCAGCCACACGCACGTCCGCGCCACAGGTGGCGTCCATAACCACTCAGACGTCGGCATTTGCGTCTTACGCTATTAATGCTGTCCTGGACTCTGCGAGCCGTACGGCGGTTGCAGCCGCCAATTCTGTGGTACTCCGCAGGGCCTTGTGGCTACGGGAATGGAAGGCAGATTCTGTTTCCAAAAAGCGCTTAACCAGTTTGCCAATTTCTGGCGACCGATTGTTTTGGCGAGCGTTTGGATGAAATCATCAAACAATCCAAGGGAAAGGATACATCCTTACCCCAGCCCAAACCGAACATACCCCAACAGAGGAAGAGCAGTCGAGGTTTCGGTCCTTTCGGGGCGCGGGCAGGTCCCAATTCTCCTCGTCCAAAAGGCCTCAGAAAGATCAAAGGAACTCTGATGCATGGCGGTCTAAGTCACGTCCTAAACAGACCACCGGAGGTGCCGCTACCAAAGCGGCTTCCTCATGACTTTCGGCATCCTCACTCCGCATCCTCGGTCGGTGGCAGGCTCTCCCGCTTTTGCGACACCTGGCTGCCACGGGTAAAAGACCGTTGGGTGAGAGACATTCTGTCTCACGGTTACAAGATAGAGTTCACCTCTCGTCCCCCGACTCGATTCTTCAGGTCATCCCCGCCTCCCGAGCGAGCCGAGGCTCTTCTGCAGGCGCTGGGCATTCTGAAGGCAGAAGGAGTGGTGGTCCCTGTTCCTCTTCAGCAACAGGGCCACGGTTTTTACTCCAACCTGTTTGTGGTCCCAAAGAAGGACGGGTCTTTCCGACCTGTCCTGGACCTGAAACTTCTCAACAAACACGTAAAGACCAGGCGGTTCCGGATGGAATCCCTCCGCTCCGTCATCGCCTCAATGTCCCAGGGAGATTTCCTTGCATCGATCGATATCAAAGATGCTTATCTCCACGTACCGATTGCTCCAGAGCACCAGCGCTTCTTGCGCTTCGCCATAGGAAACGAACACCTGCAGTTCGTGGCACTGCCGTTCGGCCTGGCAACAGCCCCACGGGTTTTCACCAAGGTTATGGCTACTGTAGTAGCGGTCCTCCACTCTCAGGGTCACTCGGTGATCCCGTACTTGGACGATCTGTTGATCAAGGCACCCTCTCTAGAGGCATGCCAACACAGCCTCGACGCTACCCTGGAGACTCTCCAGAGTTTCGGGTGGATCATCAATTTTCCAAAGTCAAATCTGACACCGGCCCAATCGCTGACATACCTTGGCATGGAGTTTCATACCCTCTCAGCGATAGTGAAGCTTCCGCTGATCAAGCAGCGGTCACTACAGACAGGGGTACAATCTCTCCTTCAAGGTCGGTCACACACCTTGAGGCGCCTCATGCACTTCCTGGGGAAGATGGTGGCAGCAATGGAGGCAGTTCCTTTCGCGCAGTTTCACCTGCGTCCTCTTCAATGGGACATCCTACGCAAATGGGACAGGAAGCCGACGTCCCTCGACAGGAACGTCTCCCTCTCTCAGGCGACCAAAGCTTCCCTTCGGTGGTGGCTTCTTCCCACTTCATTATCGAAGGGGAAATCCTTCCTACCCCCATCCTGGGAGGTGGTCATGACGGACGCGAGTCTGTCAGGGTGGGGAGCGGTTTTTCTCCACCACAGGGCTCAGGGTACGTGGACCCAGCAAGAGTCCTCGCTTCAGATCAATGTTCTGGAAATACGGGCAGTGTATCTTGCCCTGAAAGCGTTCCAGCAGTGGCTGGAAGGCAAGCAGATCCGAATTCAGTCGGACAATGCCACAGCGGTGGCATACATCAACCACCAAGGCGGCACACGCAGTCGGCAAGCCTTCCAGGAAGTCCGGCGGATTCTGATGTGGGTGGAAGCCACGGCCTCCACCATCTCTGCAGTTCACATTCCAGGCGTGGAAAACTGGGAAGCAGATTATCTCAGTCGCCAGGGCATGGACGCAGGGGAATGGTCCCTTCACCCGGACGTGTTTCAGGAGATCTGTTGCCGCTGGGGGGTGCCGGACGTCGACCTCATGGCGTCCCGGCACAACAACAAGGTACCGGCGTTCATGGCACGGTCTCAAGATCCCAGAGCTCTGGCGGCAGACGCCTTAGTTCAGGATTGGTCGCAGTTTCAGCTCCCTTATGTGTTTCCTCCGCTGGCACTGTTGCCCAGAGTGTTACGCAAGATCAGGGCCGACTGCCGCCGCGTCATCCTCGTCGCTCCAGACTGGCTGAGGCGGTCGTGGTACCCGGATCTGTGGCATCTCACGGTCGGCCAACCGTGGGCACTACCAGACCGACCAGACTTGCTATCTCAAGGGCCGTTTTTCCATCTGAATTCTGCGGCTCTCAACCTGACTGTGTGGCCATTGAGTCCTGGATCCTAGCGTCTTCAGGGTTATCTCAAGACGTCATTGCCACTATGAGACAAGCTAGGAAACCAACGTCCGCCAAGATCTACCACAGGACGTGGAAAATTTTCCTGTCGTGGTGCTCTGCTCAGGGTATTTCTCCCTGGCCTTTTGCCTTGCCCACTTTTCTGTCCTTCCTTCAATCTGGACTGGAAAAGGGTTTGTCGCTCGGCTCCCTTAAGGGACAAGTCTCAGCGCTCTCTGTGTTTTTCCAGAAGCGCCTAGCCAGACTCCCACAGGTACGCACGTTCCTGCAGGGAGTTTGTCACATCGTCCCTCCTTACAAGCGGCCGTTAGAACCCTGGGATCTGAACAGGGTGCTGATGGTTCTTCAGAAACCACCATTCGAGCCAATGAGGGATATTTCTCTCTCACGCCTTTCGCAGAAAGTGGTTTTTCTAGTAGCAGTCACTTCACTTCGGAGAGTGTCTGAGCTAGCAGCGCTGTCATGCAAAACCCCTTTCCTGGTGTTTCACCAGGACAAGGTGGTTCTGCGTCCGGTTCCGGAATTTCTCCCTAAGGTGGTATCCCCCTTTCATCTCAATCAGGATATCTCCTTACCTTCTTTTTGTCCTCATCCAGTTCACCAATGTGAAAAGGATTTGCACTTGTTAGATCTGGTGAGAGCACTCAGACTCTACATTTCTCGTACGGCGCCCCTGCGCCGCTCGGATGCACTCTTTGTCCTTGTCGCTGGCCAGCGTAAAGGGTCACAGGCTTCCAAATCAACCCTGGCTCGGTGGATCAAGGAGCCAATTATCGAAGCTTACCGTTCGGCTGGGCTTCCGGTTCCCGCAGGGCTGAAGGCCCATTCTACCAGAGCCGTGGGCGCGTCCTGGGCTTTGAGGCACCAGGCTACGGCTCAGCAGGTGTGTCAGGCGGCTACCTGGTCGAGCCTGCACACTTTCACGAAACACTATCAGGTGCATACCTATGCTTCGGCGGATGCCAGCCTAGGTAGACGAGTCCTTCAGGCGGCGGTTGCCCACCTGTAGGAAGAGGCCGTTTTACGGCTCTCTTACGAGGTATTATTTTACCCACCCAGGGACTGCTTTTGGACGTCCCAATTGTCTGGGTCTCCCAATAGAGCGACAAAGAAGAAGGGAATTTTGTTTACTTACCGTAAATTCCTTTTCTTCTAGCTCTGTCTAGAGGACAGTTTGCAACTACAGTTTGCAACTACAGATGGACTTGAGTAAATTGGAGAATTGGGCTGAAAAATGGCAAATGAGGTTTAACACAGATAAGTGTAAGGTTATGCACATGGGAAGGAGAAACAGATGCTACGATTACTTACTAAATGGGAAACTGCTGGGGAAATCAGACATGGAAAAAGACTTAGGCATCTTAGTGAATAAGAATCTAAATTGGAGTGCCCAGTGTCAGGCAGCAGCCACCAAAGCAAATAGGGTGATGGGATGCATTAGAAGAGGTCTGGGGGCACGAGATGAAAACATCATTCTCCCTCTGTACAAATCACTAGTCAGACCACACTTGGAGTATTGTGTGCAATTTTGGGCGCCGGTGCTGAAGAAAGACATTACTGAACTTGAAAGGGTTCAGAGGCGGGCTACTAAAATAATAAATGGAATGGGTGCATTACAATACACGGAAAGGTTATCAAAATTAGGTCTATTTACTCTAGAAAAGAGAAGACTTAGGGGAGACCTAATAAATATGTACAAATATATCAGAGGGCCATATAGAGATCTCTCCCATGATCTGTTTGTACCAAGGACTATGACAAGAACAAGGGGGCATTCTTTTCGATTGGAGGAAAGAAAATTCCTACATCAGCATAGAAGAGGGTTCTTCACGGTAAGAGCAGTGAGGCTCTGGAACTCTCTTCCTGAGGAAGTGGTGATGGCCAACTCACTGAATGAATTTAAGAGAGGAATGGATGCATTTCTTGTTAGCAAAAGTATAGAAGGTTATAAATAGCATAATCTTACAGGTAGATAGAAGAGCGACCAAGATTATTAGAGGAATGGGTGGGCTGCAATACCAAGACAGGTTATTAAACTTGGGGTTAGTTAGTTAGGAAAAACAAAGGCTTAGGGGGATCTAATCACAATGTATAAATATATGAGGGGACAGTACAGAGACCTTTCCAAAGATCTCTTTACACCTAGGCCTGCGACTGGAACACGGGGGCATCCGCTACGTCTTGAGGAAAGAATGTTTAATCATAATCACAGATGAGGATTCTTTACTGTACGAGCAGTGAGACTATGGAGCTCTCTGCCGTATGATGTTGTATTGAGGGATTCACAAGTAAAATTTAAGCAGAGCCTGATCGCATTAATTGAAAAATATAATATTACCAGTTATGTATATTGGATTTTATGACAGGGTGTTGATCCAGGGAACTAGTCTGATTGCCGTATGTGGAGTCAGGAAGGAATTTTTTTCCCCATTGGAGCTTATTTGACACATTGGGGTTTTTTTGCCTTCCTCTGGATCAACATGTTAGGCTACGGGTTGAACTAGATGGACTTAGAGTCTCCCTTCAACCTTAAAAACTATGAAACTATGAAACTATAATTGGGAGACCCAGCACCCGCCCCTGTTTTTTTGTGTACACATGTTGTTCATGTTGAATGGTTTCAGTTCTCCGTTATTCCTTCGGATTGAAGTTACTTTAAACCAGTTTATAATTCTTTTTCCTCCTTCTTGCTTTTGCACCAAAACTGAGGAGCCCGTGGGAGCACGGGGGGTGTATAGGCAGAAGGGGAGGGGCTTAACACTTTTGAGTGTAATACTTTGTGCGGCCTCCGGAGGCATAGCCTATACACCCAATTGTCTGGGTCTCCCAATTAGAGCTAGAAGAAAAGGAATTTACGGTAAGTAAACAAAATTCCCTTCTTTCAGTATAAGTGATTAGGCGGCTTTATTCCTCAGGTCAGTACGATTACAGTGATTCCAGATTTATATAGGTTTTTAGGTTTGGCGACTATCACACTTAAAATGCTTATTTACAAAATGAAGATTATTTATTTTTTTTGCATTGCCATAGTTTGAGAGCTATAGTTTTTTGTTGTTTTTTTTGTGTTCATCTACATCTTGTAATTTTAGGACAACCGATGAAATGCAATCTTCATATGAATGGCAGTGTGATAACATCAGACCAGCCCATCCTTCTGTGAGTGTTTATTTTCATATTGATTCCCTGGGGAAGACCTTGAATGAATTGTTTGAACAGAAAAGATGTAACCTTTTTCCTGACAATTATGTAAATTGTCATCTGTATGTATGTATGTATGTATGTATGAACAATGTCTTTTGTAAATAAGTGGCCCATCCCAAACCCTTAACGATAGTCCCATAATAAGATCCATCCTTCATCACATGTTACTGAAGGCAAAATGGAATTCTGGTACGTGGCACATTTTAGATGTGGGTTACTGTCAAACAACTAGTTAGAGAAAGGCAATTCATCTATCTCAAAAAGGCAATAGAAAATCCACAGAGGCAAATTCACACTAAATTGTGTGGCTTTTGTTTGGATTTTTTTTATTTTTGCAGAAAATTGCTGATCTAGAAATCATTTTTATTGATTTTATTCTCTAGTAGCAGGTACCTCCGTGCCCATACACGTGGAGGTTTTTAAACCCAGAGAGAGGCTTCAGTTCAGAGTCAGTACCCAGTATGTGACATTGCCTTGACGTGGCTACTGGGCAGACATAGAAATGGCCATTTTTTGTATGGTAAATTTCTCTATTTTTTTCTTGGTTTCATTAAGCAGTAATGCATGTTTATATTCTTGCATTCATGGTTTGCATGCTTTAGCATTACAGAGTGCAACTGTCTTTTTTTTTTTTTTTTGTCATGTTCAGTTATGCACCAGTTCACACTGCAAGTTTGGGAGTGCCGTAAGTCTTTTTGTCTAGAAATAAATTGCAAAAATTAATCGCCTCAACAATTTCTTAACATTCCCAAAACAGCAGAACCCAGTTTCCCTGCCAGTCTTTGTTCACTTAACTTCAGCAATGACATATGGATGTGAGTGCTGCAGTTTCATTGCTGGAGGCTACAATACACAGGTGGCAGCTTGAGGAAAGCGTCACTATGGTACTGCCAACCAGGTGTTCGGTAGGGCAATGATAGTTGTGTGGCCTTTTTTTTTTTTTTTTTCCCGCAGTTGCTAGTTTTGCTGTATTTGGCAGAAATAGAATTGTGTTGCTCCTTTGTCTTCCCAATTAAATTCAATGGGAACAAATCCTGCCCTTTTTTTGCATCTGGAATTGACATGCCGCAGATTTAAAATTCTGCACTGCGGGTTAAAGTGGTTAGCCCCTACTAAAACAACCCCTTCTGATTCCAAATGTTTCCCCCAGGTAAAATAACAAAGCGTATACTCTCCTCCAGTGCCGACACCTTTCAGCGGTGTGTGGATTTGCTTTCCCCGAACCCACGTGACGTCACAACGAGCCCTGCATCCAATCACTGTTGGCTTCTCTCTCCACACCATTGGACGCAGGAGTAATCGACGGGAAGTGATCACTTTTTATTTTACCTGGGGAAAAAAAGACACAACTTGTTCCGTACAGCATGTCGTACTAACTTTCTATGCACAAATTCTCATTGAAAATCTTCTGTATTTCCTTCTCCTGGGGTCGTACCTCAAAAGATTGACTTGTCTGAATTAGTCTAAAAGCTGCAGCTTCTGTAAGGACGCTGACCCAGTTGGAGTTGTGGAGATGAGGATCAGCCTTAGCTATTTACTGGTCAATCATATGACCTTGCACACAAAGTCCCATCTTTCTAAGGAGAAATGTTTTTGAACCCCATGATTTCTCAGAGTAAGAAATTAATACTTCAATCAATAAATTATATCTCAGCTCTTGATAGTTTGTATGTAGCTATTTGCTAATCCAAAATTCTAATTTTAAGATTGAAACATGGTTCAGCTGCTCTGATGCACAGTGTTGTACAGAAACGTCCAAGGATAGATGATAGTAGTGGTAGTGTCAGATTGAAGTAAAGGGAATATATATGAACACTATATTATTCAATATTATTAAAATATAAAGTCTACAAGCCAGCCCTCTTTCTTAGACTGTTTCCATGATTTGGTTTTGATGACTTGGAGGGAGTATTTCCTCACCATATTAATAGCAATGGAATTGTCAAATACTTGACTGCGTCAGGCCACAATCTAACATTTGCAATTTTTCTTTTTAGAAGATTAAGTGACACACCATCAAAGAAGGAAGGTGAATCTAGAAGAAACACAACCTCCTCTTCCAGTGCTGCTCCTCATCCTCCAGCTGAAGTTGATCCTGATACTATCTTAAAAGCACTCTTTAAATCCTCAGGGTCATCAGCAGTCATCCAGCCAACTGCATTCAAGATTAAGCTCTGATAAGACCAAGACAAACTGGAGACTAATATGAAAGATTCCCAATTCACACATGGGCCCAGAGACTCCATAAAAAAACCTTCATTTTGCTTCCTGAGGTTTTGTTTAGCGCTGATCACCAGCAGTTAGTTGATATTGAAAGGGTTCTGGTGTTGGACATTGGACAATCAATCCTCTACCCTGCATTGTAGTACAGTTCACCTTCTTTGTGGGGCAGTTGCATTATTGCATCAAGAATTTCAGTTTTCCCCTTGTTCTAGTATTGATACAGCACGATTATGTCTCTACTGTTCTGTCAAGGGAGACTGTGTACATTGAGTTCAATCACTTGTTAAAATTTCTTCACTGTTTCTACTAAAAGGATAATCTGTTTGTTGTTTTGTACTTTTGTAAAATATCTGGATCCCTAAGTGTTTACCACTGTGTTTTAGTTAAATAATGTTTTTATGCTTGATTTGTTTTTCACGCTGTGAAAATGTCATCCAAGACACTACGATCATAGGCAATACTTAGTGCCCTGGGGCTGCAGCATGTTGAGAGAGTGATATTTCCCTTCAGCATTTCTCTGTATTCAGATCACAGATAGTAGTGATCTGAATGCTGGGAGGAGACAGATTATGCTTTACTAGCAAACTCCTCTGCAATCAAACTTCTATTTAAGGGAATCTGTTAGCAAGTAACAGCTTTGCCATGTAATCTGAGGGGTAATCTGAGGGGTTAAAAACAAAAATCAACCATACCTGTCTATCAGGCTGTATGTTGTTGTTTTCTTAGACTAAAGGCTTTATCGCCTAGTATTATTACTGGACTACAGTGTACACAGTCTGGCATGCCCCCTCCTCTGACACCTTATAGTCAGTACAATCTATTGAGCGTCTCTCATCTCTGCTATTTTGCTAAATCTAAAAGCTTTGTGTCAGAATGACTGCAGCCAATAATCTAAGTGATATGTCTATGGATTCAGAGGCTTTGCCTACATCATGGTTAAACCTGCTGAACGATTCTCTTTAATGCTAGTTTTTTTTCTAAATTCCAATCTGTAGTGTATATTGGGCCTAGTGCTGTTCCACATAAGACACTATGCTTTTCCAGTACTGACCTGTACTTTATTTTTTAGATTGAGGTTTATTGAACTTCTCATTCTGGGCCACAAGCCGGAAAGCATGGGTGAAGTCTACTGCCATGTAAAGGCTACAGCTATTTTTTTTTTTTTTAAATTTAATTTTTTTTAAATAAATGCTCCTGTAGGCTATATGTGGCTTAGCGTAGGTGTCATGTAGGTGGTCAACATAGGTCTGACATCCTGCTCAGTTTTTCCAGTAGATTACTGGTTTGTTTTTTTTTTTTCTTTTCCTCCTTTAAGTTTGGGTAAAAGAGTGGGATGGGAAACTTTCACCCCCACAAGAGACAACAACCTGTAGTGGTCAGTGTGTATCTCCTCTTGTGAGGATGGCAGGACCATAGCACTTTGACACAGACAGCAATCTGGTACCTAGCTGGATGTTTTTTTTTTTTAAATATATAAAAAAAACCTTCTTTAAAGGGAACTAATCACCAGGATTTTCGTATATAAGCTAAAACCAGTGTTATACTGGCACTATCAGGCTGATTGATTCTATACATACCTGTAGTGGTCAGCTCCGATGTGTAGGTTTTGAAATCTAAGAAAGTGAAGTTTATAAAATGCGCAGCTGCTTGAGTGACATGAGCTGAGGAGGAGATCATATATTTATAGTTTTCCCTGCCCTTTTAAAATTAACATAAGCCTTTTTACAAACGACTGACTTTGTCTTGCAGGACCTGCTGTGAGTTAATACCCATGTGACCAGAAGGGGCGGGGCCACAGCCACCAAAACTGGATATCAGGTTACATGGGTATGACCTCACACAGGTCCTGCAAGACAAAGTCAGTCGTTTGTAAAAGGCTTATGCTAATTCTAAGAGGGAGGGGATAACTGAATATATGATCTGTTCCTCAGCTCATGTCGCTCAAGCAGCTGCTCATTTTATAAACTTCACTTTCTTGGATTTCAAAACCTACACATCTGAGCTGACCAATAATGGTATGTATAGACTCAACTTGATAGTGCCAGTATCGCACTGGCTTTAGTTTATATATGAAAATCGTGGTGACTGGTTCTCTTTAACTCCTGCCTTCCCGCCCCCAAGAGGATAGCTCATTGATTGGAGCAGAAGATGGATCTAGGACTCCTGGCAGACCATACTACCTCTACTTTTTTCAATTGGGTTTCTGCTGGCTTTCCTCATTCCCTTCAAATGGGATCCACCCCTTTTTGTTTCCTCAGGGCTTTGCCATCTTTTCTTTGAATGCCACCATCAGGCCACAGCGCATGCTGCCATCCAGCCTCACCACATGCTATTGCACAGAGCCCTCAAGACCAAGTAAGCTGTTAATCTGCTTGGGGACCGACATTACAGATTCCTCAGCAGCTTTTTTTCTCCTGGCACTGGTTATCTCATTTATCCTCTTTCAGTTTGCCTTTTCTGTCTCCCATCATGATTCAATAAAGAGAACATCGTGCACAACAGCCTGCATTTCCTATTACTCCTGCACCATATGTAGCGATGATGTCAGGTCAGTCTGTGGTGATCTGTGCTGCTAGAATCTGCGTCTTCCACTGCTTGTTCAGAAGCCCACCCCCACAGCCAGTTTCAAGAGTGTAACCCCAACCTAAATGTGCGTAGCGTTCTTTTGGTCCAGGCCTTGGTTACTGTCATAGAATCTCTAACAATTTTCTCTGCCTCCCCTGGTACTCTGACCATTTCCCCGTGTGAGTCAGAACCCCTAGCAGAGACCTCCTAGTCAGGTGAAGGCAGCAACTGATCCTGTACGGCAAATAGCACTCTGATAACCTCCCAGAGTGTCAGTTTCACCAGAGGAGGCCTCACAGCGAATCATATTCCACAGGTCACCCTGCAACCTGGATTCTATTTTGACCACCTTCCACAGTAGGCAAGTGGCTAATCGCAGAAGCGATCCACCAGGACTTTTGAACTCTGTGGGTAGGACTCACCCAGGGAAGAGAGCAATCTAAAGGGCACAACACAAGCGATCTAGATGCACTTTGACCACTTCGATAAATGAACAGGGACCCATAAAGTCCAAGGTGCACCTTTTTTAAAGGGTCTCTTATCAGCATAGAATGACTTTTCAAGCCAAGTACAGGCACTCGTGCATCATGGCAGGACCAATCATTTAAATATACCTTCCCACCTGCTTGTTTTCCCCTCTATCTCCACCCTCCTCCTTCTTTGATGGCTGTGGCTTCATAGAACCAGAGAAAGGCGAAGATAGATGGAAAACAAGCAGGTGAAAAGGTGCACTTAAATGTTTGGCCACGCCATTTTTATTTATTATAGCGCCATTTATTCCACGGCGCTTTACATGTCAAAAGGAGTATATATGATCGGGACAAGTACAATAATCCTAAACAAGGCCACGAGAGGTACAGGAGGAGAGAGGAGCCTGCCCACGATGACTCAGTCTACAAGGGACAGGTGAGGATACAGTAGGTGAGGGTGGACATGGTCGTGTGACGCTATGGAGGACTGAGGGTTATTGCAGGTTGTAGGCTTCATTTACAATTAACCTCAACCCCTATTAAAAATATACTTTTTATTAATAATTGGGTAAAATTCCAAGGAGACACAAACACAAAAATACCAGAAACAGGTAACCCCTATATGGGAGTCGGCAATGTATATTCGAATAGAATGGAGTCGACTAGAATGGAGTCGACTAGAATGGAGTCGACTAGAATGGAGTCGACTAGAATGGAGTCGACTAGAATGGAGTCGACTAGAATGGAGTCGACTAGAATGGAGTCGACTAGAATGGAGTCGACTAGAATGGAGTCGACTAGAATGGAGTCGACTAGAATGGAGTCGACTAGAATGGAGTCGACTAGAATGGAGTCGACTAGAATGGAGTCGACTAGAATGGAATAGATTCGACTAGAATGGAATAGATTCGACTAGAATGGAATAGATTCGACCCGACCCGACCCGACCCGAACGGAATAGATTCGACCCGACCCGACCCGAACGGAATAGATTCGACCCGACCCGACCCGAACGGAATAGATTCGACCCGACCCGACCCGAACGGAATAGATTCGACCCGACCCGACCCGAACGGAATAGATTCGACCCGACCCGACCCGAACGGAATAGATTCATATTCTCTCGTGGAAGGGGGGGGGGAAACAAACCCTAGTAACCCTCAAGGGACTGGATGTGCCTACCTGTCAACGGAGAGTATGACTTTTTAAGTTTCCGGGCGCCCCCCGTTCCACGACGGCTTTCCCTCTTTCTCCTTTCCCTAAAACCAGGGACAGTGCTCAAATACAGGTAAATAAGGGGAAGTAAGATTGCCGCTCCCAAAATTTAAGTGGGGTTTGGTACACCAATATGTATTCAAGGCCTGATTACTGGCAATATGATATACAGCCATAGGAGGTGATATTTAAGAAGACAAAATACCTGCAAATGTCGCGGGCAGGGAGGGGACGCTGCGCTCACCTCGCTCGGGTCCAGCGCTGCTGCTACTGCTGCTCGGTGGCTCGAGCGGTGGGCCGGATCCGGGGACTCGAGCGGTGCTCCTTGCCCGTGAGTGAAAGGGGAATAGTTTTTGGGGTTTGGGAAGTTGGTCCGTGACGCCACCCACGGTTTGTGGTGAGGTTGGGGACACCACCGCTGCTCTGGACGGGGATCCTGGGAGCGATGACAGGAAGCAGCCGAGATGTTTCTCTCCCCTCCGTGGATAGGGGGTTTTGGTGGTCCTGGGGCCCGGTGATGGTGACTGAAAGGTGGATGGCGGGGTTTGGTGAGGTGCAGGGTCGCGGGGGGCAGCGCGGTGCCAGACGGCACGGTGGTACTCACTCAGCCAATAACGTAGGCGGAGTCTTTGGTAAAACAAACGGCTGGATGGACGGGTCCCGCAGCCGGCTGCGGTGGTCACTCCCGGTAGGTTGGAGATGACTGTCTCTCCCTGCACCTGTGATGTGTTTTCGGCTCCGATGGCTTCCTTCCGGTAACCCGCTCCTCAGTGGTGTATTTGCCAGAGGAGCTCCTTTTTGCCCGCAGCCTCTGGCCCTGGGAACTCTAGCTGTGGCGGTAGCTGTATTGCCCTTCACGGTTGAGCGGTTGCCTTCAGTCGGGTCTTTGCTGCTGGGAAACCCCGGAGGTTCCCGTCGCTGACGGATTTGACCAGTTTAACGGCGACTCCAAGCCTGGTCGGGGTCCGTAGGCCCTGCCGAATGGTGCTGGCTTCTCTTCGCTCCCCGGTTCGGTACCGGTGGGCCACCGCCCGTCCCCGGTCCTTACGGTTATGCGTCAATCGGCCTTTCCTGCAGACTGTCACCACAGTCTGCCAACCTTGCTCTTGGGTGCTCGGGCCACGTACCCGGACACAGTCAGTCTCCTCTTGCTCCTCCACTACCACTTCTCTCTCCCTAACTGTTCCTGACTTCCTTTCCTGCCTCCAGGACTGTGAACTCCTCAGTGGGTGGGGCCAACCGCCTGGCTCCACCCCACCTGGTGTGGACATCACCCCCTGGAGGGAGGCAACAAAGATTTGCGTGTGTGACTGGTGTGCCTAATTAGGGTGTGGGGTGTGTTGTTGCAGTACCTGTGACGTCCTGGCTTGTCCAGGGCCCCACACAAACATTAGCCCATGTAATGATCCCTTATACCAAAAACATTCCAAAAGGGAGCTACCATGGTTCCTCCACAATCAGACCAAGACCATTTGTTTTGCAGAGTTTACAGTACCACACATAAATGGTGCCTTACTGGGATACAATCAGTCCCAAGTAAATATAAAAGACACTAAAGGGAATATAAGGATAATTTTACTTCCCTGAAAAAAGCAGGTCTTCATCCCTGCCTTGCCTCTACGCGTTTCTCCTTTCCCATTAAAGGTTCCTCAGGAGGCTTGGGGAGACAGCAGCAGATCCTGTATGGTGGTAGTCCATGGCTATAGGCAGCGTTCATGTGGATCCATGGAACTTTATATGGTGGCGCCAGGAAATGGTAATTTACACTGGCCAATAAGGGCCTAGGGCTCCAATGTCCTTAGAACACTGCTGCGCATGCCCAGTAGTGCTCTGGACGCTAGAGCGCCCAAATTCACAGTATCACAAAACAGATAGTCATCATTCGTATTTTAGCCGGTCCGTGCATGCCCAGTAGGAGTGCTCATTCCACCAGCTTCCACAATGGACTGCAGGAGCGCAAACCGCCACTAGAGGGCCAGAATCGAGCATAAACATACAGATGACGTCAGTCAGCCCATCAGTGTGGACAAGAAAGGTATTTAGTGAGCACAAAGTACACAGCAGTCAGCCAGTGGGTTTAAGATAACCCCACAGGGAATCTGCTTGATAAAGACAATTAGAATATGCCATATTACACAGGATGCACAAATAGAAAGGAAATAGAAGTCTTTAAATTTGCCTGCGTATTATTATATCCCATGGTCAATGATTAGCAAACAATAAGCAACAGGTGCTACAAATTCCA
Organism: Anomaloglossus baeobatrachus; assembly: GCF_048569485.1. Taxonomy (NCBI): domain Eukaryota; kingdom Metazoa; phylum Chordata; class Amphibia; order Anura; family Aromobatidae; genus Anomaloglossus; species Anomaloglossus baeobatrachus. The sequence goes on from NC_134360.1 coordinate 105,480,534, forward strand.
TGTGACTACGGCAAGTATATAAATCCATTTACCCATTGTTGTCCACGGTCCCCTGAGGAAGCCACACGAAACACGTGTTGGGACTTGTCCCCATGTGTGTCCACATGCTGTTTGTCTCCATTGGTAAGCTCCCTGTATGATTCCTTAGTGCTGGTGTTGTTTTCTATGGCGTATTGGTTTTTCTAGCCTGTGACTATCTGACCCTGTTCAGTATATTGCACTAAGTAAAGGCTGGCAATTGTTTCTATGCATAGATTTGGATTTAGCACTCAGCACTTTATATATCAGGGAGATAACATAGGAATTACCCTGCATGTGGCCCCATATGGGGATTTTTTCGCCTGTCTCTGTCTAATCCTGTTTTGTACATCTTCTTATTATATGATATACCCCATGTATGTTGTGTCTAATAAAACTTTTTATGTGCACTATAGTGCTTATTGTTTGCTAATCATTGACCATGGGATATAATAATACGCAGGCAAATTTAAAGACTTCTATTTCCTTTCCATTTGTGCATCTCTATTGAAGTTGTTGCCTTTTACTCCTAATGAAGTCCATATACACTGCTCTGGTTGTTCATATTACACAGGATGGAGAAAGGGAATCTCCATTTAGCTGGAAGCTAATTACTGGATATTCATTTAATTGGATTATGTTTTAACAACCAGTTAAAATGAATTTAGGGTAATTTGAAGCCTAATGATGTAGCCATTATGGGAAAATTCACCATTACAAAAACCATCCATTATTTAATAGTACCAAACAGATAAGACCAGTGACCATATTCCCTACCACCACAACAAAAAGATATACATAGGAGCTCATGGGAAATCCCAGAGCTCAAATCCGTGACTCCATAACTCCGAGTCAATAAACGGAAGCACGATCATGTCGGATTTAGATGCACCCATATCAAAGTAACAACAAAACAAAAAGACATAGAAGTTAAACAAAATTTCTCAGAGGAATGGAGAGTAGGAAATCCTTTCGTTCAAGCCCAATGGTGCTTGAGATCTCAAGCAGAAGATCCACTGGCACTCATTTTGCAATACCCTTTTGTCAAAATCGCTCCCCCTCATATTTGGACGGATGACCTCCAAAATGACAAAGACCACAGACCTCTCATTACCCCCATGACTCTCCCAAACGTGCCTCGCTAGTGGTGTGTCCCTCTTGTGCCTGATGTCGCCAATGTGCTCCCCGATTCGTCTCAGTTCTCTTATAGTTTGCCCTACATAGTTTAGGGGGCATCCGCACGTTGCCATATACACCACGCCGCTGGACTTGCAATTTGCAAAGTCCCTGATTTCATATTGTCGGCCCGTTGTGACACTCGAAAAGGACTTTGTCACAGTCACCCAGCTGCAGTATTTACAACTGCCGCAACGGTAACAGCCTAACGGTTTCCGGTCTAGCCAAGTCCCTGGTGGAGTTGGCCTTGTGTACAGGCTGTGCACAAGCTGATCCCCCAAAGATGCCCCTTTTCTATATGTGATGGAGGGATGAGGAGTAAGTACGTCCTGGAGATCTGGATCGGCGAGCAGAATAGCCCAGTGCTTTCTAAGGATCATGCATACCTGGTCCGCCTGTGAGTCAAAAGTGCCAATCATTCTGATTGGTTCCCTTTCCTTGGACTTAGGTTTATTTAGTAAAAGGGAATCTCTAGTGTGCATCAGAGTATCATTAAAGGCACCTCGTAACACCGTATTGGGGTATCCTCTTTGATGGAACCTACTTCGTAGGTCTCTGGCCTGAGTAAAAAAATCTTGCTCTTGGGAACAGTTGCGTCTAATGCGCAGATATTGTCCCTTGGGTATGCCTCTCCTGAGGGTGAGAGGATGAAAGCTATCCCACCTCAGGAGGCTGTTAGTAGAGGTGGACTTCCGATATGTTTTGGACAAGAGGGTACCACATTCACCAATGGAAAAAGAAATGTCAAGGAAGGATAATGTGTTCTCATGGATCTCGCTCGTAAAGGAGAGGCCTATCTGGTTAGAGTTGATACAGCTCACGAACTCTCTGAATTCGTCCTTACTGCCTGACCAAATAATAAAAATATCGTCGATGAATCTCCCCCAGAATTGGATCAATAAAATCCACCAGGGAGACTCATTGGCGAAGATTGTATTTTCCTCCCACCAACCCAGGAGCAGATTCGCGTACGACGGGGCACATGAACTCCCCATTGCGGTGCCCCTGCGTTGGTGGAAGTACTTACCATCAAAAATAAAATAATTATGGGTCAAGACGAAATTCAGAAGATCCAAGACAAGATTACTATGCGGCCGCAGATGTACTGCCCGTGAGCGTAAAAAATATTCCACAGCCTCCATACCCTTTTGATATGGTATGGAGCTGTAGAGAGCTTCCACATCAATGGATGCAAGAAAGGCACCCTTATCCAGAACCAGTCCTTCAACCTTTAATAATAGATCTGCGGTATCTGAGCCTCTAAAGATTGAGTGAGTGCCACATGATGACTGTGGATATGGTGGAGGTGGAGGACAAGGAAAATAAAACCATAACCCATATACCTTTTTTGAGGTGGTAAGGGGTGCATAGGAATACACCAGAAACTAAAGGTACATTTGAATTGGTTTTATATTCTGCTGCTGTCATCCACTGGGGCTGAGAAGTCTGAGCCAATCCACGCCTTGTACATGTCGCGGACGGGTGCCGCTCCACGGCAGAGGGGCTGCCGGGGCGCTCGGATCCGGGATCGTGTCTGGGGCTCGTGCAACCGCCCGTCCTCGCAACAGTGAACAGTGAAAGGGGGTATTTACAGGGGAGATAGTTTTTGTCTGTGATGCCACCCATGGGTTGCGGTGATGGGATTGTGGCTCCGCCGCTGCCTCTGGTGCCGGGGCCCGGGACCGATGGTGTTGGGCAGTAAGATGGTATCCCCCCCACGGGTAGGGGAGGTGTAGTCCCGGGGCCCAGGTGTAGGTGGGGAGCAGTGCTGTGGCGCCGTCGGCAGGTTGGACCGGATGACACCGGTGTACTTACGATTGAGAATAATCCACACAGAGTCTGTACTGTAAACCAAGGCCGGATGCCGCTTGCCATTGGAGAGGTGTGCTGGTCCCGCACACAGGTTAGCAAGGTAGGAACCCTTCCTCCTGCACTTGTGTCGTGTTGATTTAACCCTCTTGGAATGGGAGAAATCCGCTCCCCTGTGGTTTTCTGTACAGAGGGAGCCGTACCCACAAAATCTGACCCTTGGGATTTTAGTGGGTTCTGGCGGACACCCTATTCGCCGTGTTGGGCTGCCGTTTTGCTCTCCGGGCTTCTCTCTGGAAACCAGGCCTGGAACCTTGTCCCGCTGGTCAATTAACAACGGGCTTGAAGCTTGCCTCGTCCTAGGGTCCAGGTACCAAGCCTGTGCACGGCCTCCGGACCGGATTCCCACTGTCGGTACCGGCGGGCTACAACCCTGCCCCGGCCCACTTCGGGTCTCCCGCGACTGTGGCCCTACACTGCCGTCTCCCATTTTGTCGGTTCTCCCGTGGTCCAAGGGCTCCGACCCTTGACCACTCTGCCACTTCAGCTCCTCACTACTCCACTGCTCAACTTCAAACTTCCAACTTCGACTTCAACTTTTACTGTTGTGTTCCCTCCCCTGTCACCTCAAGACCCCTAGGTGGGCGTTTCCATCCCCTGGTCCCGCTCGTGTCTTGGCCGTCATGAAGGGAGGCGACTAGGCTTTGTGGCTGGTGTTCCTGTGTGTGGGATGTGGTGTTGAATCCCAAGGAGGAGGCGATTCCTGTACCCTTGATGGGGGGTACAGTCATCTGTAACTTCCTGGTTTTGCCAGGGCGTCACATACATTTTGAGAACAGTTAGCCTGTCAGCATTGTTATTTGACAAGCAAATGTGCCTATTATTTATTTTGCCCCCGTGGCACTAAAAACCCACTGAATGAATTATGCAGGGAGAGAGCAGTGAAGTGACTGCGGCATGTGAGACTCAAAATTTGCCTCAACTCCATGTGAAAAAAAAAATCAAGATGCATTCATGCAATGGGATTAAGGCCCAAATGCACCTCTTGGGTAAATAAACGAACAATGGACTTCTGGTGTTCTTTCCTCTGGAGTTGGTTGGAGAAGTTCCTCCCACATGGTTCTTGAATTTTCATTGGCAAAGGTCTCCAGTCTCCAAAGAGATAAAAAACCGTTTGGAAACCCCAGCTTCAATCTGTCTGAAACCTCAAAGCTTCCCATTGTTGTCTCTTGAGTGCTGGACTTACCCTTTATGCAGAGGTGTATCTAGGCCAGGGGTGGGGAACCTTTTTACCGCCGGGGGCCATTTGGAATTTTCTACGAACCTTCAGGGGCCGCAGCAAATTATCAACTTGAAAACTACCCTGCTATATTTGGTCAAACAATTAATTAACTCACCCCTACTATGGTGGATGGAGCTGGTTCTCTCTTTGGTGCAGCTGTGATGTTTGGTGATATTGATCATGTTGTTTCTCGCAACTACTTTTCCAGGTTTGTCTCGGTCTGGAGAGGCTGGGTGCATAGACTTTACAGAAGACGCTGGGGCATACACATCATAGGAGACGCTGGGGCGCATAAATTACAGGAGACGCTGGGGGTATACACATCATAGGAGAGGCTGGGGGCATATACATCACAGGAAGGGCATATAAATTACAGGAGAGGGTGGGGCATATACATCACTGTAGGGCACGGATAGCACAGGGGGGCACGGACATCACTGGGGAAGCATAGACATCACCAAGGGAGAACGGACAGCAATGAGGGGCACAGACAACAATAGTAAGTACACAGCTTCTAGGGGATGGCACACAGCACTGGGGGGTGGCACACAGAACTGGGGAGTACAGAGCAATGAGAAGCACGAACAGCACTAGGGGGGCACAGATAAGACTGGGGACACAGACAGCACTGACCGTTGCATGGATAGCACTGGCAGCGGCACAGACAGCATTAGGTGGTGCTGACAGCACTAGGGAGGTGCAGACAGCACTAGGGAGGCACAGACAGGACTAGGAGATCCTAGACAGCACTAGGTGGGCACGAACAGCACTAGGGGGACCCAAACAACAGTGGGGATTTCAAAGCACTGAGTGGGCACACAGCGCTAGGGGCTGCCATACAGCACTGAGGGGGGGGCATACACACTACTAAGAGATACATGGCACTGGGAGCTGCCACACAGCACTGGGGGATAGCACACACACTACTTGGGGTACACACCACTGGGGGCTGGCACATAGCACTGGCACACAGCACTGGAGGATGGCACACACACACACAGCACTGGGGGCTGACACACAGCACTGGGGGCTGACACACAGCACTGGGGGCTGGCACATAGCATTGGGGGCTGGCACATACACTACTCGGGGTACACAGCACTGGGGGCTGGCACACAGCACTGGAGGCTGGCACACAGCACTACTCGGGGGTACACAGCACTGGGGGCTGACACACAGCACTGGGGGCTGACACACAGCACTGGGGGCTGACACACAGCACTGGGAGCTGACACACAGCTGTTACGTCACTGCCGGAGTCTGCTCCAGCGACTTCTGCTCCGATCGCCAGGCGACGCCGTGTTCCTGCCCTGGATGGTGTTGGTGATGGGAGAGGAGTCGATGCCAGCGGCACCGGTGGGCGCAGGCTCCGATCATCCACTGGGCTGGGTTAGCTTGGGATCTGCAGTACCGCTGGCTGACTGTGGGTGGCATGTGTCTTCCAGCTGAAGTTTCCAGCGTTCAGCTACAGCCAATGGGAAGACACCACACCCTTCTTATTCCCCCTCCTGTCACATGACCACTGCCAGAGATAGTTCTGATTTTCCTGGCTCCTGTTACGTCCTATTCTGTTGGTGATTCCTGTGTGTTGACTTCTGCGTGTTTTCTGACTACCCTCCTGCCTACTGTTTTTGTACCTCGCTGCCCGATCCGGATTTGACCTCTGCTACGTTTGCTGACTACGTCATTGCCCGCCGATTCTGTCCCTGTTCTGCAATTCCTGGTTTGACCCTGCCTGACTACTACTCTCATCGGACTGCAGCCTTCCACAAGTAGTGATCTCCAGGGCCCTGTGTAATTCAAAATTCCTGTAGAGGGGTTAAAGGGTTTCAGGGTTCTGGGGGTCCTGCTTGGTGAGTGGCTTCCCTCTAGCCTCCCCTTTACAGCAAATCTGAGTCTGTGGATCCAGGCAGGCGTTTCATTATCTCTGGCCCATCTAACTAGGAGAGAAGAAAAAAAATGGATTCTCTCCATGCTGTGCTAAATCAGGTGCACACCCTTTCTGGCTTTATACATGGACTTACACAGCAAGTGCAGGATCTCAGGTCTGCTCAGGTTCAAGCCCCTGCTGCAGCACCTACCTCAACATGTCCAGAGTCCCGTCGACTGCAAGGGAGCAGATTACGTTGTGGAGCCAAATATGGAGTGCCTGGATCAGAGAGGCAATCGCTTCCAAGGCAGCAGCACCACCTGAGCGGACCCCATGATACCTGCTCAGGTGCCCAGGTACTTCCTGCAGACCCTATGAGGTTAATGTTACCTGTCTCATTGTCTCACCAGGGAAAATCTGTATGGCTGCATGCCTTTGTTGATTGTGGCTCTGCTGCTAATTTTATAGACGCTATTGTAGCAAAAGAGCTGAGTTTGACTTTGATAAAGTTAACTGCACCTATTAGAATAGCTGCCATTGGTAGCACCCCTCTCACTCAGGGTGTGGTTACTTTTGTAACTCCAGAGATCTCCATGCTTGTTGGTGCTCTGCATGTAGAATCAGTGTCATTTTTTGTTCTTGAGAATCTGATGTCACCAGTGGTATTGGGCATGCCATGGCTGCGCAACATAACCCGGTCATAGACTGGCACCAGTGTCAGGAGACGTGTATGTCGTTATCTGTTAACCTGACTAGAGCTGAACCTATCTTCCTACCTCATGCATTCAGGGATTTTGCTGATGTCTTTTCTGTATCTGAATCTGAAAAATTACCTCCACACAAAGATTATGACTGCCCCATAGATTTGGTCCCCAATTCCCGACTCCCCAAGGGTAAAATGTATAATCTTTCTGGTCCGGAGCATCAGGCTATGAAAGATTATATAGCAGACAGTCTGCAGAGAGGGTTCATCAGACCATCCAGGTCACCAGTTGGCGCTGGATTCTTTTTCGTTGATAAGAAAGATGGTGGCCTCAGACCTTGTATTGACTACTGTGAACTTAATGCTATTACTGTAAAGAATCAGTACCCTCTGCCACTCATCCATGATCTGTTTAACCAGCTCATAGGAGCCCAGTGGTTCACTAAGCTGGATCTCAGGGGAGCATATAACCTAATCCGCATCAGAGAAGGAGATGAGTGGAAAACGGCATTTAACACTCCAGAGGGACACTGAGTACCTGGTAATGCCTTTTGGATTAAGTAATGCACCGGCTGTGTTCCAGAACTTTGTTAATGACATTTTCAGAAATATTTGTGGTCAATATGTGGTGGTCTATCTGGATGACATCCTGATTTATTCTCCTGATGCTACGTCACATGTCCAACATGTACACACTGTACTCCAGAAACTCAGGGAGAACTCCCTATTTGCTAAATATGAGAAATGTGTTTTTTTTTAGGCAGAGGTTAATTTCCTGGGTTATATATTGTCTGCAGAAGGCTTCCGCATGGATCCCTCTAAGCTTCAACCGATTAAGGAGTGGGTACAACCCAAGTCTCTGAAGGCCTTGCAGCATTTCCTTGGGTTTGCTAATTATTATCGCAAATTCATTAGAGATTTTTCCAAAATTCCCAAACCCCTCACTGATTTGACTAAAAAGGGGGCTGATGTGGTTAATTGGAAGCCAGAGGCGATCCATGCCTTCTCAAAATTAAAAGAACGTTTCTCCTCAGACCCGATTCTGATTCAGCCTGACCTTATGCGTCCATTTATTGTGGAAGTCGATGCATCCGAGGTTGGAGTGGGAGCGGTGCTATCACAAGGTACTCCGTCTCTCACTCAGCTTCGTCCTTGTGCCTTCTTTTCCCGCAATTTTTCTCCCACAGAGAGAAATTATGACATTGGTAATCGTGAGCTGTTGGCAATTAAATGGGCCTTCGAGGAATGGTGCCACTTCCTCGATGGCGCTAAACATAAGGTCACAGTCATCACAGACCATAAGAACCTCACTTATCTGGAATCTGCTAAGACAGAGGTCCCCAACTCCAGTCCTCAAGGCCCATCAACAGTGCAGGTTTTGGGGATTTCCTTAGTATTGCACAGGTGTTAATGTAATTACCTGCCCAGTTGCTGGTTCCAACAGCAGTGCAATGCTAAGGAAATCCTGAAAACATGCACTGTTGGTGGGCCTTGAGGACTGGAGTTGGGGAACCTTGTGCTAAGAGGCTCAATCCTAGGCAAGCTAGGTGGGCATTGTTCTTCTCCAGATTTGATTTTGTGGTAACATTCCGGCCCGGTACCAAGAACACCAGAGCTGATGCACTTTCCCGTAGCTTCTGTCCCTCTCAGTCTGAAAACTCTGAACCAGTGCATATTTTAGCTAAAGGCATTATTATGTCATCTGTTTCCTTAGATTTGATAGAAGAGGTCCATAATACCCAAGACCAAGCTCCTGAAACCACTCCTGTCCATAAACTGTTTGTCGCTCCCTCACTTCGCCTACGGGTACTCCAGGAATCCCACAATTCTGTGATAGCAGGTCACCCTGGTATCGGCAATACCTTCTGATTAGTAACCAGGAATTTTTGGTGGCCAACCGTAGCGAAAGATTGTAAGGAATATGTACTGGCTTGTTAAACTTGTGCTCGAGCCAAGGCACCCCGTACCCACCCTGCCGGATTTCTCCAGTCCCTACCTACTCCAGTAAGCCCTTGGACACATCTCTCCATGGACTTCATCACTGACCTTTCACCCTCAGAAGGGAAGATCTGTATCTGGGTAGTAGTGGATAGATTCAGCAAATAATGTCATTTTGTTCCTCTGTCCGGATTACCCAATTCTGAAACTCTTAGCAAGTTGTTTATTAGGCATATTGTGCGGTTACACGGGGTTCCGGAAAATATTGTTTCTGACCGAGGAACACAGTTCGTCTCGAAATTCTGGAGGGCGTTTTGTAAAAAGATCAATATAGAGCTATCTTTTTCATCTGCCTACCACCCAGAGACCAATGGTCAGACCGAACGTTCCAATCAAACCCTTGAACAATATCTCCGGTGTTATGTGTCTGACCGTCAGTCTGACTGGGTGGAATATCTGCCGCTAGCTGAGTTCGCTATCAATAATCAGTATCAGGAATCCATCAAGACTACCCCCTTTTTCTGCAATTTAGGGTTGCATCCACGTTTTGGTTCTTTTTCTTCCGCTGTGGTGGATACTTCTGAGGCTGAATCAACTGTGGACAAATTGAAGGCTATCTGGTCTGAGATGAAAGAGAACCTGAAGAAGGCAAAGGTTGGTCAAGCCTCCACTGCTAATAAGAGACGTTCCAAGGGGCCTAGCCTTGGAGTTGAGGACAAGGTATGGTTATCCACACGAAATATTAAACTCAAGGTCCCTTCTGCTAAGCTGGGTCCGAGGTTTATTGGACCTTACGAGATAATCGAGGCAATTAATCCCACAGCTTTCCGCCTGCAACTCCCCCCATCCTTCAAGATATCGAATGTGTTCCATAAGTCCCTCTTCAAGTTATATCGTGTTCCCATTCACCCAGTCAGTGACCCTCCTTCTCCTGTTTTGGTTGAAGGTAACTTGGAGTATGAGGTACAGAGAATACTTGATTCCCGTATTGTCAGAGGGGCGGTACAGTATTTGGTGCATTGGAGGGGTTACGGCCCTGAGGAGAGGTCATGGGTCCCTGCGAGCGATATTCATGTTAAGGGTCTGGTCCAGCGGTTTCACCTCCAATTTCCTGGGAAGCCGGGTTTTGAGAGTCCGGAGGCCCCTCGTGGAGGGGTGGGGTACTGTTACGTCACCGCCAGAGTCTGCTCCAGCGACTTCTGCTCCGATCGCCAGGCGACGCCGTGTTTCTGCCGTGGATGGTGCTGGTGATGGGAGAGGATTCGATGCCAGCGGCACCGGTGGGCGCAGGCTCCGATCATCCACTGGGCTGGGTTAGCTTGGGATCTGCAGTACCGCTGGCTGACTGTGGTTGGCATGTGTCTTCCAGCTGAAGTTGCCAGCGTTCAGCTACAGCCAATGGGAAGACACCACACCCTTCTTATTCCCCCTCCTGTCACATGACCCCTGCCAGAGATAGTTCTGATTTTCCTGGCTCCTGTTACGTCCTATTCTGTTGGTGATTCCTGCGTGTTTTCTGACTACCCTCCTGCCTACTGTTTTTGTACCTCGCTGCCCGATCCGGATTTGACCTCTGCTACGTTTGCTGACTACGTCATTACCTGCCGATTCTATCCCTGTTCTGCAATTCCTGATTTGACCCTGCCTGACTACTACTCTCATCGGACTGCAGCCTTCCACAGGTAGTGATCTCCAAGGCCCTGTGTAATTCCAAATCCCTGTAGAGGGGTTAAAGGGTTTCAGGGTTCTGGGGGTCCTGCTTGGTGAGTGGCTTCCCTCTAGCCTCCCCTTTACAGCCCATCTGAGTCTGTGGATCCAGGCAGGCCTTACAACAGCACTGGGAGCTGACACAGCACTGGGAGCTGGCACACAACACTACTCGGAGGTACACAACACTGGGGGCTGGCAGACTGCACTGGGACTTGGCACACTGCACTGCGATCTGGCACAGAGCCCTGGGAGCTGACACACAGCGCTGGGAGCTGACACACAGCGCTGGGGGCTGACACACAGCGCTGGGGGCTGACACACAGCGCTGGGGGCTGACACACAGCGCTGGGGGCTGACACACAGCGCTGGGGGCTGACACACAGCGCTGGGGGCTGACACACAGCGCTGGGGGCTGACACACAGCGCTGGGGGCTGACACACAGCGCTGGGGGCTGACACACAGCGCTGGGGGCTGACACACAGCGCTGGGGGCTGACACACAGCGCTGGGGGCTGACACACAGCGCTCGGGGCTGACACACAGCGCTCGGGGCTGACACACAGCACTGGGAGCTTGCATACACACTACTAGGGAGTACACAGCACTTGGAAGCGACCTCACAGCACGGGGGGAGGAGTCACTCAGGTTCGGGAGGCATGTGCAGCAGGGAAGCTCGTAAGCTGCTGCTCTTCTTGATCTTTTGTGGACGAGAGGGCAACTCGCGCTGCTTACCCCACCCACAAGGTAAGTCCTGAGCAGCGCAAGGACCTCATGGTATGCGCACCAGTAGCGTGCGCATCCTCGCATCACCATTAGGATTTTTTTTATTAAGGGCCAGCAGCCGGTAAGACCATGGCTGCCGCCCAAGCACTGCAGTCCTCGGGAATGTGCCCAGGGGCAGCAGGAAAAGTCATTGCGGGATGCAAACGGCCTGTGGGCCGGAGGTTCCCCACCCCTGATCTAGGCTCTCCAGCACCCAGGGTAAGAATTCCGTTTGGCGCCCCCCCCATCAAGCAGTTTGGGTGGTCGTCATGTGACCATCACTCATATGTGATTTGCATACTTACAGTCACGTGATGACGAGCTTCTCTTAATAATTCTTTCAATGTTCAATGAGAAACGTAGCAAGAAAAGATAATTGTCACGTGCAAGTATGAAAATCACATATGCCATGTGGTGACTACTGGAACCAGCAAACAAAGCTGAATTGTGACAGTGGGTATGTGATGCCCTGGCCTATCAGGTCAACACAAGGGTGCCGTGCAATCTGCCCCTCTGCATGGTACCTGCTCCTCCTTGGTTACGGGTCCTGTCCCTTTGGTGTTGCTAAGAACAGGTATACACAAATCCTGAGGAACACTCTGCACCACACCCACTAGACACCCATTGGGCAGCCTGAGGGAATAGGGCCACCCAGATGGAGGGATGGTAGAAGGAGGGCCAGAAGTGTGAGTGAGTAGTCAGTTTGAGTGCAGCAGTGACAGTGAAAGGTCACGCTGAGGAGCTGGGCTCCTGTACCTGTCCCAGGTGCCAGACGTTGGCCTGGCCTGGAAGGAGCTGGAGCCCTGGTCGCAGGGGATGGTGACAGGCGGCACGGTACTGCCACGGAGGGCAGTCCGGCGGCCTTGTGTTACAACTGGGCAGGGGCCAGGGCACGACGGGGTACGCGGACCCTAGGCTGGGAAGTCGCTTTACGCAGCCCAGTAATTCACCCGACGAGGACAGTCTTCACGAGCCGTTCTCCACCAAATCCAAAATCGGGGTACTAGCGCAACAAGAGGGATAAGACTTCTTAAAACCGTCCAGGAAATCACAAGCGTGAACCCTGAGAGCAAGCTCACTCTGCTAGCCACGCGGGTGAGCGGGACCCGAGAAGTTTCAGGCAAAAGGGATCCACAAAGAGTAAACACAGTGCCAAGGGACAAGGCTTCAGACCAACCAGCAACGCCAAAGGGCACGGACCCAGCGTGCTCCAACAACGGCTACAGGGCATTCAGGACTTTGGTTTACCCGTTGTCGGTGTCAGAATCTCTGGAATGTGTGAGTACGTTGTGCCCCTCTACTCCCGACGGATCCCCAACCTTACATCACTGAGCCCCGGGACACCTTCCCCCTGCCCACGGAGGGGTTAACATCACAAGCTGCCATCCCATCGCTCCCGGGCACTCCCCCAAATGCAGCAGCGGTGGTATCCCACTTTACCACGACCCGTGGGTGGCGTCACGAATATTATTTATTTTTCCACCCCTTGTAAATACAATATTTCCCCCCTTTTTCATTTCGAGCGATCGCGAGACCCCGCCTCGGGTCCGAAGACCCGTCGAGCCACTGCAGATCTGGATCTGATCAGCCCGTCGTCTGTCGCGGGGGCGGCACAGGTATATTACACGCTGTTAGAACTGAGGATACTACACTGCTTAATTTTATAATTAAAGGGGTTGTCCAGATTTGAGATGAAAGTCTGCTGTGACTTTATTTGTGACTTCAGGCTTCTTTAAGTCTTTAAATGCATGCTCTGCACACTTTTAGGATTCTCCAGTGCCATTGACGAAAGTGGACGATCACGTGAGCACAAATATGAGATTTGCATTCTTATGGCTTATTCTGATTTGATGTGTCCAGCTTCAGTCAATTCATTTTCATTGAGCATGTCTGTTCAGCACATGACCATATCTATGTAAATCGCATACTTGCAGCTTCGTAACCTCCCACTCTCACCGCCAGCACCAAAGAATCCTGACAGCATGCAGTGTGCGCACTGTGAGAATTCAGAAGTCTGCAGTCACATAGAGTGACACAGAGTGACTGCAGGCTCATCACAAACTTGAACAACCCCTTTAATGCTCCAGCAACATAAATAAAAATATAGTAACCCTTAACTTGTCAGATGGCACAAGACTTTATTAAAAAAGATTGTCCATTACTTTAACATTGATGGCCTTTCCTAAAGCGGGCTTTACACGCTACAATATCGTTAATGAATTATCGTCGGGGTCACGTTGTTTGTGACACATATCCGGCGTCATTAACGTTATTGCAGTGTGTGACACTTATGTGCGACCTAAAACGATTGCAAAAGCGGCAACAATCGTTTGCCGCGGAAAGGTCGTCCTAAAACAAAAAATCGTTTTCTTCTAATTAGCGATGTTGTTCCTCATTCCTGCGGCAGCACACATCGCTGTGTGTGACACAGCAGGAGAGAGGAACATCTCACCTGCCTCCACTGGCAATGCGGAAGGAAGGAGGTGGGCGGGATGTTTACGTCCCGCTCATCTCCGCCTCTCCGCTTCTATTGGACGGCTGCCGTGTGACGTGGCTGTGACGCCGCACGACTCGCCCCCTTAGAAAGGAGGCGAATCGCCGGCCAGAGCGACGTCGCAGGACAGGTAAGTCCGTGTGACGGGGGTAAGCGAGGTTGTGCGCGATGGGCAGCGATTTTCCCGTGTTGCACAACCGACGGGGGCGGGTACGATCGCTTGCAATCTCGCTAGCGAGATCGCAGCGTGTAAAGCCTGCTTTAGGATAGGTCACCAATGTCTGATTGGTCGGTGTCTGGCACCTCGCACCCCCACCAATCGCCAGTTCTAGGTGCTGTGCCAGTGGTGGCAGGTGGCCGGAAGTGCTCAGTTATAGATCTGCTCTGTCTTCTGATATTGGCATCAGCCTTCTATTAAAATCACTGAGCCAAATGTGCAGTACCTGGCCGCGAACACTATTAGAGGACGTAGCAGATCCAGAAATAAGCATTTCCAGCCACATGAACCAAGAACAGCTGATCAGTGGGGGTCCAATTGCTCTCACATCAGAAACAATGCGCAAGTGTGATCAATGCCTAATAATGGGAGATAGTCAGTTTCACAAATAAACCTTTACATTCAGGTACCTTATATATGATGTTGTCTCTGAGTCGTTTCTTTCTATTCTCCATCTTACCCGGGTCCATGATGACTTTTCAGATTCACACCTCGTATCTGCAGATTTCCATGTTCTCCAGTCTTCTGCAGCACATCCCGGCACAATGCCCCTAAAAATAGAAGAATGATTATAATACTTATATTTTAAAATATCTGCCCTACACTGTGCCCCAGAATAAATAATGGCCCCTCACTGTGTTCTCTGCACAAAATATGACCCACACACTGACCCGCTTATGGTACATGCCCTCCACATTCCCTCTCCTTTCCATACTGTACCCACTCACACTGTATCCCCTTATACTGCCCAGTCTTTATACTGTGCTCTCTCATCACACACCCCTCCTCCCTATAGCCTCACACTGTCCTTCCATTCTGCCCCCTCTCCATACGCCCACCCGTCACTACCCAGTCTCTATTCTGTGCCCCCTTACATTTTTCTCATCCCTTACTGACTACTCACTACCTCCTATGTGTCCATATACTTTTTCCCCTCACTCCCCATCCTGCCCACTTGCTCCTCATACCATGTCACTCTTTATTCTTTGTCCTCAAAATTTCTTTCCCGTTTGCTCTCCATACTATGTCTCTATACATTCCCCCCTCACCCTCGCTCCCTATACTGTCTGTATACATCATCTCTCACTCTCTCTCCCCATACATCACCTTTCACCCTCACGCCCTATACTATGTATGTATACATCACACTTCAGCCCCACTCCCTATACTATGTCTGTATACATCACCCCTCACCCTCACTCCCTACACTATGTCTGTATACATCACCCCTCACCCTCACTCCCTACACTGTCTGTATACTTCACCCCTCACTCTCACTCCCTATACTGTCTGTATACATCACCCCTCATCCTCAATTCCTATACTATGTCTGTATACATCATCCTTCACCCTCTCTCCCTATACTATGTCTGTATACATCACCCCTCGCCCTCTCTCCCCATACATCACTCCCCATCCTGTCTCTCCCCATACATTATTATTATTATTTATTATTATTATTTATTATTATAGCGCCATCAATTCCATGGTGCTTTACATGTGAAAGGGGTATACATAATAGGGACAAGTACAATAATGATAAACAATACAAGGCACAGACTGGTAGAGGAGGATAGAGGTCCCTGCCTGCGGGGTCTCACAGTCTACAAGGGATAGGTGAGGATACAGTAGGTTAGGGTAGAACTGGTTGTGCGGCGCTATATCAGACTGAGGGTTACGGCAGGTTGTAGGCTTGTCGGAAGAGGTGGGTCTTCAGGTTCCTTTTGAACCTTGTCAAGGTAGGCGAGAGTCTGATGTGTTGTGGCAGAGCATTCTAGAGGCACAGGAGAAATCTTGGATGCAATGGTGGGAAGAGGAGATGAGAGGGGAGTAGAGAAGGAGATCTTGTGAGGATCGAAGGTTACGTGCAGGTAAGTACTGGAAGACTAGGTCACAGATGTAGGGAGGAGACAGGTTGTGGATGGCTTTGTATGTCATGGTTAGGGTTTTGAACTGGAGTCGTTGGGCAATGGGAAGCCAGTGAAGGGATTGGCAGAGAGGAGAGGTCTGGGTGTAGCGGGGGGAAAGGTGGGTTAGCCAGGCAGCATAGTTTAGAATACATTGTAGGGGTGCGAGACTGTTAGAAGGGAGGCCACAGAGCAGGAGGTTACAATAATCCAGGCGGGAGATAATAAGGGCATGTACTAGGGTTTTTGCAGCTTCTTGGGAAAGCAATGTACGGATCCGGGAAATATTTTTGAGTTGGAGGCGGCAGGAGGTGATGAGGGCTTGGATGTGTGGCTTGAAAGAGAGATCAGAGTCTAGGATTACTCCCAGACAGCGAGCACGTGGCACTGTGGAAAGTGAGCAGCCATTGACATTGATGGATATGTCAGGTGGGGGGGTTGAGTGAGGAGGAGGAAAGACAATGAATTCTGTTTTGTCCATGTTCAGTTTTAGGAATCAAGCAGAGAAAAAGGATGAAATAGCAGACAGACATTGTGGGATTCTGGTTAGTAGGGAGGTGATGTCGGGTCCAGAGAGATAGATCTGCGTATCATCAGCGTAGAGATGATACTGAAAGCCGTGGGACTCTATGAGCTGTCACAGGTCGAAGGTGTAAATGAAGAACAGCAGGGGTCCAAGAACTAAACCTTGGGGGACCCCGTCCGATAGGGGGCGAGATGAGGAAGTGGTGTGAGAGTGGGAGACGCTGAAAGTTTGGTTGGTTAAGTATGAGGAGATCCAAGATAGCGCCAAGTCTGTGATGCCCAGAGACGAGAGAATTTGTAGTAGAATGGAGTGGTCTACTGTGTCAAAGGCAGAGGACAGAGTAGTGTCGCTTGGCTTTTGCAGTGAGTAGGTCGTTTGTGACTTTGGTCAGGGCAGTTTCGGTGGAATGAAACATCACCCCTCATCCTCTCTTTCCCCATACTGTGTCCAAAGATACTTCCCCATCCTCTCTTCCCACCATGCTGTGTCCACAGATAGTTCCCTCCCCCCCACGTCTCTCCCACATACTGTGTCTATAGATACTGTCCCCACCCTCTATCCCCTATTCTGTGTCCATAGATACTTCCCCCCCCTCACCCCATATTGTTCCTCTTCAGCTCCACTGGAGCACTTATCACCAGCATTCTCTGCCACCTCTGCGCTGTGGCCCTGACTTCTGGATCAGCAGTGTGATCAGCTGGAGTATTTAAAGTGCAAAAAACAATTACAAATTTTATTGATAAATTACAGTATAAGTGGATCAAAAGGATAGTCTGTAAAAGACATAAAAACAGCATGGGCAGGACAAAACTGAAAGCGGATCACAAAAAAAATTATATAACACAAATGTGATCACTGATTACAATATAGTCAAACAATGAAAGGCTTGAATGAAGTTCTTAAATATATCAAGGAGGATGTGTATTCAATGCATATAATACATACAGTGCCTACAAGTAGTATTTAACCCCCTGCAGATTTAGCAGGTTTGATAAGATGCAAATAAGTTAAGGCCCCGTCACACTAAAGGCCCCGTCACACTAAGCAACATCGCTAGCAACATCGCTGCTAACGAACAACTTTTGTGACGTTGCTAGCGATGTTGCTGTGTGTGACATCCAGCAACAACCTGGCCCCTGCTGTGAGGTCGTTGGTTGTTGCTGAATGTCCTGGGCCATTTTTTAGTTGTTGCTGTCCCGCTGTGAAGCACAGATCGCTGTGTGTGACAGCGAGACAGCAACAACTAAATGTGCAGGCAGCAGGAGCCGGCTTCTGCGGAGGCTGGTAACCAATGTAAACATCGGGTAACCAAGAAGCCCTGCCCTTGGTTACCCGATATTTACCTTTGTTACCAGCCTCCGCCGCTCTCACTGTCAGTGCCGGCTCCTGCTCTGTGCACATGTAGCTGCAGGACACATCGGGTTAATTAACCCGATGTGTGCTGTAGCTAGGAGAGCAGGGAGCCAGCACTAAGCATTGTGCGCTGCTCCCTGCTCTGTGCACATGTAGCTGCAGTACACATCGGGTAATTAACCCGATGTGTGCTGTAACTAGGAGAGCAAGGAGCCAGCGCTAAGCATGGTGCGCTGCTCCCTGCTCTGTGCACATGTAGCTGCAGTACACATCGGGTAATTAACCCGATGTGTGCTGTAACTAGGAGAGCAGGGAACCAGCGCTAAGCAGTGTGCGCTGCTCCCTGCTCTCTGCACGTGTAGCTGCGTGCGCTGGTAACCAAGGTAAATATCTGGTTGGTTACCCGATATATTTACCTTAGTTACCAAGCTTAGCATCTTCCACGCGGCGCTGGGGGCTGGTCACTGGTTGCTGGTGAGCTCACCAGCAACTCGTGTAGCGACGCTCCAGCGATCCCTGCCAGGTCAGGTTGCTGGTGGGATCGCTGGAGCGTCGCAGTGTGACATCTCACCAGCAACCTCCTAGCAACTTACCAGCGATCCCTATCGTTGTTGGGATCGCTGGTAAGTTGCTTAGTGTGACTGGACCTTAAGCAACATCGCTAGCAACATCGCTGCTAACGAACAACTTTTGTGACGTAGCAGCGATGTTGCTAGTGATGTCGCTGTGTGTGACATCCAGCAACAACCTGGCCCCTGCTGTGAGGTCGTTGGTTGTTGCTGAATGTCCTGGGCCATTTTTTAGTTGTTGCTGTCCCGCTGTGAAGCACACATCGCTGTGTGTGACAGCGACAGAGCAACAACTAAATGTGCAGGCAGCAGGAGCCGGCTTCTGCGGAGGCTGGTAACCACAGTAAACATCGGGTAACCAAGAAGCCCTGTCCTTGGTTACCCGATATTTACCTTCGTTACCAGACTCCGCCGCTCTCCCTGTCAGTGCCGGCTCCTGCTCTGTGCACATGTAGCTGCAGGACACCACGGGTTAATTAACCCGATGTGTGCTGTAGCTAGGAGAGCAGGGAGCCAGCGCTAAGCATTGTGCGCTGCTCCCTGCTCTGTGCACATTTAGCTGCAGTACACATGGGGTAATTAACCCGATGTGTGCTGTAACTAGGAGAGCAGGGAGCCAGCGCTCAGTGTGCGCTGCTCCCTGCTCTCTGCACGTGTAGCTCCGTGCGCTGGTAACCAAGGTAAATATCGGGTTGGTTACCCGATATTTACCTTAGTTACCAAGCGCAGCATCTTCCACGCGGCGCTGGGGGCTGGTCACTGGTTGCTGGTGAGCTCACCAGCAACTCGTGTAGCGACGCTCCAGCGATCCCTGCCAGGTCAGGTTGCTGGTGGGATCGCTGGAGCGTCGCAGTGTGACATCTCACCAGCAACCTCCTAGCAACTTACCAGCGATTCCTATCGTTGTTGGGATTGCTGGTAAGTTGCTTAGTGTGACTGGACCTTTAGAGCCTGCAAACTTCAAACAAGAGCAGGATTTATGAACAGATGCATAAATCTTACAAACCAACAAGTTATGTTGCTCAGTTAAATTTTAATAAATTTTCAACATAAAAGTGTGGGTCAATTATTATTCAACCCCTAGGTTTAATATTTTGTGGAATAACCCTTGTTTGCAATTACAGCTAATAATCGTCTTTTATAAGACCTGATCAGGCCGGCACAGGTCTCTGGAGTTATCTTGGCCCACTCCTCCATGCAGATCTTCTCCAAGTTATCTAGGTTCTTTGGGTGTCTCATGTGGACTTTAATCTTGAGCTCCTTCCACAAGTTTTCAATTGGGTTAAGGTTAGAAGACTGACTAGGCCACTGCAACACCTTGATTTTTTTCCCTCTTGAACCAGGCCTTGGTTTTCTTGGCTGTGTTCTTTGGGTCATTGTCTTGTTGGAAGATGAAATGACGACCCATCTAAAGAACCTTGATGGAGGAGCAGAGGTTCTTGGCCAAAATCTCCAGGTAGGCCGTGCTATCCATCTTCCCATGGATGCGGACCAGATGGCAAGGCCCCTTGGCTGAGAAACAGCCCCACAGCATGATGCTGCCACCACCATGCTTGACTGTAGGGATGGTATTCTTGGGGTCGTATGCAGTGCCATCCAGTCTCCAAACGTCACGTGTGTGGTTGGCACCAAAGATCTCGATCTTGGTCTCATCAGACCAGAGAACCTTGAACCAGTCTGTCTCAGGGTCCTCCAAGTGATCATGAGCAAACTGTAGACGAGTCTTGACATGACGCTTTGAAAGTAAAGGTACCTTACGGGCTCGTCTGGAACGGAGACTATTGCGGTGGAGTACGTTACTTATGGTATTGACTGAAACCAATTTCCCCACTGCCAAGAGATCTTCCTTCCTTGTTGTCCTTGGGTTAGCCTTGACTCTTCGGACAAGCCTGGCCTCGGCATGGGTGGAAACTTTCAAAGGCTGTCCAGGCCTTGGAAGGCTAACAGTAGTTCCATAAGCCTTCCACTTCCGGATGATGCTCCCAACAGTGGAGACAGGTAGGCCCAACTCCTTGGAAAGGGTTTTGTACCCCTTGCCAGCCTTGTGACCCTCCACGATCTTGTCTCTGATGGCCTTGGAATGCTCCTTTGTCTTTCCCATGTTGACCAAGTATGAGAGCTGTTCACAAGTTTGGGGAGGGTCTTAATTAGTCAGAAAAGGCTGGAAAAAGGGATAATTAATCCAAACATGTGAAGCTCATTGTTCTTTGTGCCTGAAATATTTCTTAATACTTTAGGGGAACCAAACAGAATTCTGGTGGTTTGAGGGGATGAATAATAAATGACCCTCTGAATAAACTTTTCACAATTTAAAAAAAAAATAAAAAAAGAAATAACATTCTTTTTTGATGCAGTGCATTTCACACTTCCAGGCTGATCTACAGTCCAAATGTCACAATGCCAAGTTAATTCCGAATGTGTAAACCTGCTAAATCTGCAGGGGGTTGAATACTACTTGTAGGCACTGTATGTTATTGCCCAAAAATGCAACACAATTAATGTCAACCCAAGTGGGACAGAAAGAGTTAAAGATGGTACAAATACTTATAAGTAAACAATAAAAGGTCTGGCATAGTAATAACCCAGCTCATGAAAATGGAATACATAAGTCTCCTTGATATCATCCAATAAAATGGTAAAAGGATGAAGTCAAGATAAAGTGCTTATATGCAAATGCTCAAAAAAGTATCCCCAATCAGGATGTCCCCATGGGAAAATACCCCTGAGCCTACCAACGCACGTTTCGCCGTTGTAATAGCTGTGTAGTCCGAGGGCTTCTTCAGGGAGGAGAGGCGACATCCGTATGCTCCAAATGCTGTTTTTTAAAATGCCCTCCCAGCCGTGACTTTCGCTCACGTCATCCCCTAAGGTTGACGCTTGTGCAGACCGCCGTAACCACCACAGCGACGCAGATGCTGTCAGACGAAAGGGTGCATGTTCGGGAATGAGGACGCGTCACCCAGGTCCCGCGCATGTGCCCCCGCCAACAGAGACAGCGGCCGCGTCAGTGAGGAGGAGGTGCGGCCAGCGCACGCGTGCCGGAGGCGACGTGTCAAGGAGCCTAGCAACCGTCATAAACAAAGTGGAACGTAATCAAACCAGCCAACAAAGAAATCATAGGAATGGTAAGTCCAGGTTTCCAAGTGCCTCTGAATGAAGTCATCCCTTGATGGCGGAGAGTCCTGTGAATAATGAATCCAAACGTCCATTCAGAAAAATTCATAGGAGGAGAAGAGTCCAATGATAAAATGTTCATCCTAAGATATCCTACCCTTTGTCACAACAAGAAAGCCAAAAGTTAATATGGGCAAAAGGCAATATGTAACATCAAGTAGGAGCAATGGACATTCCATGCACAGAATTATGAGAAAGAAATAGAAATATATATATAATAAAAAAACACTAAAATTTGCCCTCTTCTTTGAAATCACCACTGTCAACGTTTAGTTGACAGTGGTGATTTCAAAGAAGAGGGCAAATCTAAAAAGGAGAAGGAGGAGGAAAGAGAAACCATACAGGAATGGGACAAAACTGATCATTTCATTGCGTCCCCTGGGGACCAGAGTGTCCAGGGTATTGATCCAGCGTGCTTCACATTGGGCGAGTTTTTTTTTATATTACCACCCCTTGATCCGCAACTTTCTGTGTCAATACCCCGTACCTCAAGCAGTGTAGGGTCACAAGCATGATACCGCTTGAAGTGGCGGGGGAGAGTTTTCAGCAAGGTGTAATCCTCAACCACCATGGCAGCCATAATATCACGTACATGCTCCCTGACTCAAACGCGGAATTCACATGAAGTAAGCCCCACGTAAATCAGGGAGCATGGGCACATTGCATAATACACAACATGTATGGTCCCACATGAGATGTATTTGCGTATGTCAAAATTCCTAGTGCCGTCTGAAGAGCGGAAGGTTTTGCTGCGGACAATATTCATGTACGCCAGACAATAGCCACAATTAAAACATCCATGGATGGGACCACGGGTACTGAAGGGATTTCGAATGTCAGGTACATAATGACTCCTCACCAAAATGTCTTTAAGATTGCGAGACCGTCTTGCCGTCATGAGTGGGGCCTCCTTCAGGATTCCCGAAAGTACAGGGTCTGATAACAAAATCGGCCAATGTCTGTGAAGGATCTCCTTCATGGTGCCCCACTCATGGTTGAAAGTGCTAATGAATCTAGGCTCATTATCACTTGAATCTCTTTGACAGATAGGTGAGGAGTTGTGCACGGGGAGTACTTTTAGCTCTCAAATAGCCCTTTTTAATCACCCAATTACTGTACCCCCGCTCCTGAAAGCGACGCCCAAGGTCAGCCGACTGAGCCTCAAATTTGTCGTTGGACGAGCTGATCCGCCTCATTCTCAGGAATTGGCCAGTCGGAATGGCGCTGATGGTTGCAGGCATGTGGGCGGAAGAGGCATGCAGCAGTGCATTGACTGAGGTATCCTTACGAAAAACATCAGTTTGAATTAGATGATCCGGTCCAACCTCAATTTTGATGTCTAAAGGCCCCGTTACACGCTACGATATATCTGACGATATGTCGTCGGGGTCACTGCTTCCGTGACACATTTCCGTAGTAGTTAGCGACGTCGTTATGTGTGACACCTATGTGCGACTCCGAATGATCGAAAATAGGGTGAAAATCGTTGATCGTTGACACGTCGTTCAGTTTCAAAATATTGTTCGTCGTTTGAAACGCAGCAGACATATTGCTACGTTTGACACCCTGCCAACTACGAACAACATCCACACGACCGCCTTGGTCAAACAATATATTACTGAATGATGTAGCATCATTTGTGAGATGTGTACGTGTGACCGCTAATAAACGACCTATGTGCGATCTCGGCAAATCGTATCAACGATCTGGACGTGGTACATTGATAACGAGATCGCTAGTGATGTCGCTGCATGTAACGGGACCTTTAGAAGTCAATGCTATTGCTGCTATGTCTATATGTAAGTCTGATGTTATGTTCATTAGTATTAACATGCCCCCCAAAAAAACCAAAAACTCGCCCAATGTGAGGCACGCTGGATCAATACCCTGGACACTCTGGTCCCCAGAGGATTCAATGAAATTATCACTTTTGTCCCATTCCTGTAGAGTTTCTATCTTTCTTCCTCCTTCTCCTTTTTAGATTTGCCCTCTTCTTTGAAATCACCACTGTCAACGGTTATTTTAGCATTTTTTTATTGTGTATATACAGTATACAGTACAGACCAAATGTTTGGACACATCTCATTCAAAGAGTTTTCTTTATTTTCATGACTCTAAAAATTGTAGATTCATATTGAAGGCATCAAAACTATGAATTAAAGCATGTGGAATGAAATACTTAAAAAAGTGTGAAACAGCTGAAAATATGTCTTATATTCTAGGTTCTTCAAAGTAGACACCTTTTGCTTTGATTACTGCTTTGCACACTCTTGGAATTCTCTTGATGAGCTTCAAGAGGTAGTCACCGGAAATTGCTTTCCAAAAGGCTTGAAGGAGTTCCCAGAGATGCTTAGCACTTGTTGGCCCTTTTGCCTTCACTATGCGGTCCGGCTCACTCCAAACCATCTCGATTGGGTTCAGGTCTGGTGACTGTGGAGACCAGGTCATCTGGCGTAGCACCCCATCACTCTCCTTCTTAGTCAAATAGTCCTTACACAGCCTGGAGGTATGTTTGGGGTCAATGTCCTGTTGAAAAATAAATGATGGTCCAACTAAACACAAACCGGATGGAAAAGCACACCGCTGCAAGATGCTGTGATAGGCATGCTGGTTCTGTATGACTTCAATTTTGAATAAATCCCCAACAGTGTCAGCAGCAAAGCACCCCCACACCATCACTCCATGCTTCACGGTGGGAACCAGGCATGTACCAGGCATGTAGAGTCCATCCGTCCACCTTTTCTACAAAGACATGGTGGTTGGATCCAAAGATCTCAAATTTAGACTCATCAGACCAAAGCACGCATTTCCACTGGTCTAATGTCCATTCCTTGTGTCCTTTAGCCCAAACAAGTCTCTTCTGCTTGTTGTCTGTCCTTAGCAGTGGTTTCCTAGCAGCTACTATTTTACCATGAAGGCCTGCTGCACAAAAGTCTCCTCTTTTGGTCTCTACTGTATGTATGTGTGTATATATATATATATATATATATATATATATATATATATATATATATATATATTTCTCATAATTCTGTGCATGGACTGTCCATTGCTCCTAATTGATGTTACATATTGCCTTTTGCCCATATTAACTTTTTCCTTTCTTGTTGTGACAAAGGGTAGGATATCTTAGGATGGATTTTTTATCATTGGACTCTTCTACTCCTATGATTTATTCTGAATGGACGTTTGAATTCATTATTTTCAGGACTCTCCGCCATCAAGGGATGACTTCATTCAGTGGCACTTGGAAACCTGGACTTACCATTGATATGATTTTTTTGTTAGCTGGTTTGATTACGTTCCACTTTGTTTATGACGGTTGCTAGGCTCCCGGGCGCGTCGCCTCCGGCATGCGTGCGCTGGCCACGCCTTCTCCTCACTGACGCGGCCGCTGCCTCTGTTGGCAGGGGCGCATGCGCGGGATCTGGGTGACACATCCTCATTCCCGCGCATACTCCCTTTCGTCTGATGGCGTCTGCGTCGCTGTGGTGGTTGCGGCGGTCTGCGTACGCGACAACCATAGGGGTTGACGTGCGCAGAACTCACGGCTGGGAGGGCATTTTTAAAACCAGCATTTAGAGCATACGGATGTCGCCTCTCCTCCCCGAAGAAACCCTCGGACTACACAGCTATTACAACGGCGAAACGTGTGTTGGTAGGCTCAGGGGTATTTTCCCATGGGGACATCCTGATTGGGGATCTTTTTTTGAGCATTTGCATATAAGCACTTTATCTTGACTTCATGCTTTTACCATTTTATTGGATGATATCAAGGAGACTTATATATTCCATTTTCATGAGCTGGGTTATTACTATGCCAGACCTTTTATTGTTTACTTATAAGTATTTGTACCATCTTTAACTCTTTCTGTCCCACTTGGGTTGTCATTAATTGTGTTGTGTTTTTGGACAATAACATCTGTATATTATGCATTGAATACCCATCCTCCTTGATATATTTAAGAACTTCATTCAAACCTTTTATTGTTTGACTATATTGTAATCAGTGATCACATTTGTGTTTTTTAATTTTTTGTGATCCGCTTTCAGTTTTGTCCTCCCCATGCTGTTTTTATGTCTTTTACAGGCTATCCTTTTGATCCACTTATACTGTAATTTATCAAAAAAATTTGTAATTTTTTTTTGCACTTTAAATATTCTGGTTCTCCTGATTTTTTTTTCATGCATCTTGGAGTAGGCGCTGGTTATGGATTGACCCATAAATTGGACATCCATAACCCAAAATGTATTGTATAACTATGAGGAAGTTTGTTCTTAGTGTGATCAGCTGACCTGATCACACTACAGACGTCGCTTTCCCCCGAAAGGCAGGGTTGGCGGTCACCACTTCAGTTGTTCTTACGTCTGAAAGATACAAGGACATTTGCTGGGTGGGAGCCGTGCGCTGCAATTTCTATGATAGTGGCTGTTAGCTTGACAGCCCTGGCGGTGGTCACACACAAAATAGGCCCCCACATAACACCTTCCCACACAGGGTTACACCGAGCCCACAAAACCCTAGTCACCCCCCCTAGGGTAGGAAAGGCACACCAGTGGGTGGGACCAGGCGGAAGGAAAACGCCCACCTAGGGGTCTAGAGAACCCGGGGTGGGAAAAAGGGAGAGTTCTGTTTGGAGTTGGGAGTTTGGAGTTGGAGTGGAGCCTGAGAGAAAAGGTGTCGGGGTTGGAGCCTCGGCATACTGGCTAGGTGGCAGACGGTGGTCCGTGTCTGTCAGGAGATGGGAAGACAGCTGCCGTAGATCCAAGGTGGACCGGGACAGGGTAGGAGCCTGTCGGTACCGACACCGGAGAACCGACCTGGAAACCGTGCACAGAGGGGGTACCTGGACCCTGAAGCAGAGACCGAAACCACTGGCTCACAAATTTGACAACAATTGTGATATGCACATGTAGCACCCCTGAAGCCATTAGGGAGCAACAAGGTACTGCATCCCCACCAGGATGCAGGGCCTACCCCCAGGGACACAGAAGACCAGTGCCGGTAACAACAAAAACATTCCAGTTAATCCCTGTTTTATCCCAAAATTCCCCATATACTGGAACCAGACTAGGTTTGGACCTAATGGATGGCCACTTAGAGGTGGAGCCGTTCCAGTCCACTAGACAACCAGGTGGAAGGGGCAGACAGTGGACAGTCAGAGTGAGTGGAGTGGAGGCACTGACAGGAGTGTGACAGTGACCTGAGGGCCCAGGCCCTCGTGGTTGCCAGTGGAGTACGGTGGAGTGCTCCCAGAACCATAGCACAGACGGGGTACAGAATCCTAGGTCAGGCAAATACTCCAGGCATACCCAATAAAATCTGCACAGTAAGGGGACCATCAAGGACTTCACTGACCTTGAAGTTCGGGACTCAGTAGCAACGGGAGAACCGGGGAACAGGACCAGAGACTCCGACCCCACAGGGTTCACGCTACTGTCATATGGACTACCGTTGAGAGACTACCAGGAGAGGACCCCCAGATGCTCCAAGCCATGGGTACTCACCAACCAAAGACAGAACCAGGGGAAAGAAGCCACCAGGTCACTAAACCAGCACTGGGACTAAGGGGACCAACGATCAAGACCAGCCTTCCTCGGGTGACCAGTTTCCATCTTACTGTGAGTAAAGGAACTGGTTACACTGCAACCCCCTGTGTCGCCTACCTTCTTTCTGCACCCATCTCCATCACCTATCCTCTGGGGCCCGGCCCTGCTTGTGGAGGGCCTAACATCCAGGCTGCCACTAACACCAGCCCCAGAAGTGAGAACTGTGCAGTGGCAGTTCCATCTATATAGCCGCAACCCGCAAGTGGTGTCACGTAATAAACATTCATTTATTCTCCCCTGTAAATATAATGCTTTTAAAAAGCATCACCAGGGACATGGAACCGAGCAACGACCACCAAGTGACATCTCCCCCGCAATACACCGCTCAGGACCAAGTACCCCATAGCCCTGGGCGACACAGCGTTTTCCCTGGCGTCACAAACAGGATTGAACTGGACCCGGTCATACCGGGTGACGTGTGCCTTATAGACTGTGTTGATAGTCTGTGTTTTGCTGTTGGTGAAACTGCCGCCATTTTTGGTGTAAAAAGTGACTGCGCCACAGCAGTGAAAAAGGCGTGAAGTGAAAGCCCTGCCCCCTGGGAGTGTCCAGAATGTGAAATGAAATTGGAAGCAGGGAACCCGGAGGCCCTGCTACAGAATGCCTTCAGGACTGTTACTAGTAACACCATGTCTGCACCGGAGGATCCTGCAAGTGCACCAGGTAACCCAGGGGCCTTAACGGCGGAGAGGCTGGAGGCAAAGGTCAAATGGATGTGCTGGACCCTGCGTGCGGAGCAACTGCAGTGTATCGAGGAGTGGAGGGCAGAGATGATGGGAGTGGTGGCGACCAAGCGGGCCCAAGACAGAAGAAAGAAGGGCGCCGCTTGCCCAGGCCGCAAAAACCTGTATGCCAGAGTCCATCCTCGACCAGGTCGCATCACCGCCAGATCCAGCTAGACCCGACCAGGTCACATCACCTTCTCCGGAGGAGAAGGACCAAGTGGCACAGACTTCCCCGGCCAGATCAGACCTCCAGCGGAGAAAGATCAAGTTACGTCGCCTTCTGACCCAGTGACAACAGACCAGGTTGCATCGTCATCAGGAGCCGTGGAGGAGGCCGCCGCTGCCGTCGCTGACGACTACTCCCAGGTACTGT
Source organism: Anomaloglossus baeobatrachus (assembly GCF_048569485.1). NCBI lineage: Eukaryota > Metazoa > Chordata > Amphibia > Anura > Aromobatidae > Anomaloglossus > Anomaloglossus baeobatrachus. Next base: position 105,508,750 of record NC_134360.1, read on the forward strand.
GACCAGTCGCTGTCGGACCCGGCAGTGAGCTACTCTGAATCAGGTAGTGAGGGAGCAACGTTTGTCACCTATGAGTGGGCCCATGTTGAGGAGGACACCCACATGACGTTCCAAGCCATCATCACCAAGTTGGCCCGGGAGCAGGAGCAGTGGGAGGTCCAGCGGGCTCAGGCGGAGGCCAGGGACCTCCAGGAGAAACAGCGCCTGCGGCGTGCCAGCTACCGGGCATGGGGACTGCTGTATCAGGGGGTGGTGGAACGCTTCAACCTAAAAATGGGATGGGGTTTCATTACTGTACCTGGCTTGAAGGAAAGAGTCTTCATCTCCCGCCGGGATGTGACACCCTATCTCCCCAGAGGACACCCCATCTCCCCAGAGGACACCCCAATCGGGACTTGCATGTAGGAGACAAGGTCACATATACCCATCATTATGGGGAGCGGGGCTGATACGCCCTTGATGAGGAGGTCGTTGTGTACCGTGTTATGATCCGGAACCATGGAAGACCACCATAAATCATTGGTAAAAGGTGACAAGAGCATTGGCAACTAATCTGGCCGCCATCCCCTTACTAACCATCACAACTAGAAGTAGAAGTAGCCGAGGGGTGAACTAACATCCTGTGCACCGCGCACCCAGCCGGAGAACTAGCTATCCTAAAGGAAGAAAAGATGAATAACGCTCTGCCTTAGAAAATAGATAAAGAATAGCAAGCCCCCCATGTTCAAAGACTGTGGTGATATAGGAAAACACAATACATAGATAGATGATAGGATTAGCAAAAGGTGAGGCCCCCACTGACTAAAATAGGAAAGGACAGGAAAGGGGCTGACTTATGGCCAGAGAAAAACCCTGCAAAATTCCAAATTCCTGATAGTACAAAAAGGCCCTCAGATCGCACGATCTGCACTCTGTCCTATACCAGGCGCTCTTTGTCATACCAATGAACAGAAAACAAGAATCAATACAAATTCAAAAAGCCACAAACACATGGACTTATAGGAGCAATACTCGAAACATAGCTGCAGGGAGAATCCCAGCTAAGCAACTGAGAGGGAAGCTCCCTGCATGCAAATAAACTGAAAACAACCACAGCAAATGACAAACTCAGAATAGAGTAAAAGAACCAAACAACAAATAAAGAGCAAAGCACTTATCTGGGGTAGATGTGGTGTGGAGCAGAATGAAGCAGGCTGGTGAACAAAGAACAACTGACATCCGGCATAGCCTGCTATCAGACCAGGATTTAAATAAGCAGAAAGTTAGCAATGGAAACGCCCATTGCTCAACACACCTGGTCTATGTCCAAACCATTCTTGGCCACAAGAGGGAGCCTCCCAGCAGCCAAAGCATAACTAACATTCACAACAGTACCGCCCCGTGGGCTCGGCTGCGACCGCCGAGCCACTCGGATCCGTGCTCGTACTGCGGGTAGTGGCTCGAGCCTCTCACGGACTCGGGGGTCACGTCGCTCTGCAAGGGAGTAGGCGCTACACGGCCGGGGGCCGCGGTAGTTTGGTTTGGGATGTAAGTTCGTGACGCCACCCACAGGTTGTGGTGATTGTAGACACCACCGCTGCGGTGAAGGTATGGGGGCTCCTGGCAGTGGTGAAATGGCGCAGCTAGGTGTTGACCCCTCTGTGGGTAGGGGGTGTTGGTCTCGGGGCCCGGTTGATGAGGGCCGGAGTGCAGGGTGAAGTGTTGCGGTGCGGTGCCTGATGGCACTGTTGTACTCTGACACAAGATACCGGAGTCTCTGGTAAACCTAATGGAGTGATGAACGGGGCCCGCAGCCGGCTGCAGCTTCTCCAAGAATAGGTTGGTGGTTTCCGCCTTTCTCCTGCACTTTTCTGTGTAAATGTCTGACTCCTATGCTTAGACACCGGTAGTCCACTCCCCGACTGGTATATGCCGTAGGAGCCCATTTGCCCGCAGACTCTGGCCCTTTGGGTCTCTATGCCTTGGCGGTGGCTTTACCCTGTATGGTTGGGCTGTTGTCTTCTGACGGGGCTTGTGTGGGATAGGTCCTTAAGTCCAGTCCACAATCAGTTGATTCGACTCGGCCCTGTCGGTTCAGGGCTTTGTACTGGGTCTGAGGACCCCTCCTGGTGCTCCGGTTTCCAATCGGTTCCCCGGTTTGGTACCGGCGGGCCACCGCCCGACCCCGGTCCCTACGGTTCCACCGGTTGTATCCTTGCCAATGGTGACTGGGCTCTGACCCAACTGCCCGGTAGTCTCTTGGCAGGCCTGGATACAGGACTGCCCGTGAACTTGTCTGCTCTACACCTCCTCCTGACTACTCTCCTCACGACCTTGAACTAGACTCCGTGTTTTCCTGCCTCCAGGCCTGTGAACTCCTCGGTGGGTGGAGCCAACTGCCTGGCTCCGCCTCCCCTGGTGTGGACATCAAACCTGGAGGGTGGTGACAAGGCTTTTAGTTTGACTGATGTCACCTGACCGGGAGGGGGTGTGGTGTTGTGTGTGACTACCTGGGACGACCTGACTAGTCCATGGCGTCACATTCCCCCTTGGTTTAATGCAGACCGTCCGCGGGCTGCCCGTCCATCACCAGTTTATTTTTGTTTCTGCGAAATACAAAAACAGGAACATGGTACAAGCATAATAACATTTGTACAAACTATAAATTTTTAGATCTTCCCTTACGGGAGGCACATACTTAAACGTTACGCGATTAGAGTTGAGCGATGTTCGAGGTTCACCAATTTCATGTTCGAGTGATTTTGGGGGTGCTCGAGATCGAATGCGAGCTTTATGCTAAAAGCACCATAGCTCGAGTTACGTTCCAGAACGGTTCGATCAGCAAAAAGCCTAGCTATTTACTAGCTGGCTTTTCACTGTAATAGTGTGAGTCACTCTGTGATTCACACTATTATCTAATTTCAGCGTATAGTGTGTGGGGGCACCGCGTTTAGATCAGTGCTGCTGGGATAATGGCGATCGGCATTTTTTTTTTTCCTAAGCACGCGTGCAGTGGGGCGGGCCAGCATGTCAGCCAATCCCAGACACACACACAGCTAAGTAGTCTTTTTTGCCAGACAAGCAAGGGCATGTGTCACAGGCTCTCTATGTCACATGTCCTTGCATTATAATTACGGCCATTTTCCCTCACGGCAGCATTATCTGCTTTCTGCGTGTAGGTGACAGTCACCGCTCACGCAGCTCCTGGCGCCGCTCCGGCTGTGTACGCTATACACACAGCGCTCTACAGATTAGGGGCAGAAGTTTATTTCAGCCCTTTTCAGGGTTAATTTTCTCGGGCTCAGAGCCATAGGTGACAGTCAGGTCCGTGGAAACGCTGTATACAGCTTCATATAACAGCATCTGTGTACCTAAGCTCAGGGAATTCCTTGCTGCATTTCACCATTAGGAGAAATAGAAAGTGAGGCTTCCTTTCATGTCCACTGACCAAGAGAACCCGGCCACTGTACCCACCTGCCCACTTTTGCCACGGTATTTTTATATCAAACAGTGCTGAAACTTAGTGGCATCCAAACAGTGGCTGCTATACTAATTTTGTGTCCCACTGGTGCCAAGCATTTTCCAGCACCTCTGCATTAAACCCTCATGCACATTTTGCTACGCTATTTTTATAGCAAACAGTGCTGAACATAAGTGGCATTCAAACAGTGGCTCCTATACTAATTTTGTGTCCCACTGGTGCCAAGCATTTTCCAGCACCTCTGCATTAAACCCTCATGCACATTTTGCTACGCTATTTTTATAGCAAACAGTGCTGAACATAAGTGGCATCCAAACAGTGGCTGCTATACTAATTTTGTGTCCCACCGGTGCCAAGCATTTTCGAGCACCTCTGCATTAAACCCTCATGCACATTTTGCTATGCTATTTTTATAGCAAACAGTGCTGAATATAAGTGGCATCCAAAAAGTGGCTGCTATACTAATTTTGTGTCCCACCGGTGCCAAGCATTTTCCAGCACCTCTGCATTAAACCCTCATGCACATTTTGCTACACTATTTTTATAGCAAACAGTGCTGAATATAAGTGGCATCCAAACAGTGGCTGCTATACTAATTTTGTGTCCCACCGGTGCCAAGCATTTTCCAGAACCTTTGCATTAAACTCTCATGCACATTTTGCTATGCTATTTTTATAGCAAACAGTGCTGAACATACGTGGCATCCAAACAGTGGCTGCTATACTAATTTTGTGTCCCACCGGTGCCAAGCATTTTCCAGCACCTCTGCATTAAACCCTCATGCACATTTTGCTACGCTATTTTTATAGCAAACAGTGCTGAATATAAGTGGCATCCAAAAAGTGGCTGCTATACTAATTTTGTGTCCCACCGGTGCCAAGCATTTTCCAGCACCTCTGCATTAAACCCTCATGCACATTTTGCTATGCTATTTTTATAGCAAACAGTGCTGAACATACGTGGCATCCAAACAGTGGCTGCTATACTAATTTTGTGTCCCACCGGTGCCAAGCATTTTCCAGCACCTCTGCATTAAACCCTCATGCACATTTTGCTACGCTATTTTTATAGCAAACAGTGCTGAATATAAGTGGCATCCAAAAAGTGGCTGCTATACTAATTTTGTGTCCCACCGGTGCCAAGCATTTTCCAGCACCTCTGCATTAAACCCTCATGCACATTTTGCTACGCTATTTTTATAGCAAACAGTGCTGAACATAAGTAGCATCCAAACAGTGGCTGCTATACTAATTTTGTGTCCCACCGGTGCCAATCATTTTCCAGCACCTCTGCATTAAACCCTCATGCACATTTTGCTACGCTATTTTTATAGAAAACAGTGCTGAACATAAGTGGCATCCAAACAGTGGCTGCTATACTAATTTTGTGTCCCACCGGTGCCAAGCATTTTCCAGCACCTCTGCATTAAACCCTCATGCACATTTTGCTACGCTATTTTTATAGCAAACAGTGCTGAATATAAGTGGCATCCAAACAGTGGCTGCTATACTAATTTTGTGTCCCACCGGTGCCAAGCATTTTCCAGCACCTCTGCATTAAACCCTCATGCATATTTTGCTACGTTATTTTTATAGAAAACAGTGCTGAACATAAGTGGCATCCAAACAGTGGCTGCTATACTAATTTTGTGTCCCACCGGTGCCAAGCATTTTCCAGCACCTGTGCATTAAACCCTCATGCACATTTTGCTACGGTATTTTTATAGCAAACAGTGCTGAATATAAGTGGCATCCAAAAAGTGTCTGCTATACTAATTTTGTGTCCCACCGGTGACAAGCATTTTCCAGCACCTCTGCATTAAACCCTCATGCACATTTTGCTACACTATTTTTATAGCAAACAGTGCTGAACATAAGTGGCATCCAAAGAGTGGCTGCTATACTAATTTTGTGTCCCACCGGTGCCAAGCATTTTGCACCACCTCTGCATTAAACCCTCATGCACATTTTGCTACACTATTTTTATAGCAAAAAGTGCTGAATATAAGTGGCATCCAAACAGTGGCTGCTATACTAATTTTGTGTCCCACCGGTGCCAAGCATTTTCCAGCACCTCTGCATTAAACCCTCATGCAAATTTTGCTACGCTATTTTTATAGCAAACAGTGCTGAATATAAGTGGATCCAAACAGTGGCTGCTATACTAATTTTGTGTCCCACCGGTGCCAAGCATTTTCCAGCACCTCTGCATTAAACCCTCATGCACATTTTGCTACGCTATTTTTATAGAAAACAGTGCTGAACATAAGTGGCATCCAAACAGTGGCTGCTATACTAATTTTGTGTCCCACCGGTGCCAAGCATTTTCGAGCACCTCTGCATTAAACCCTCATGCACATTCTGCTACGCTATTTTTATAGCAAACAGTGCTGAATATAAGTGACATCCAAAAAGTGTCTGCTATACTAATTTTGTGTCCCACCGGTGCCAAGCATTTTCCACCACCTCTGCATTAAACCCTCATGCACATTTTGCTACACTATTTTTATAGCAAACAGTGCTGAACATAAGTGGCATCCAAAGAGTGGCTGCTATACTAATTTTGTGTCCCACCGGTGCCAAGCATTTTGCACCACCTCTGCATTAAACCCTCATGCACATTTTGCTACACTATTTTTATAGCAAACAGTGCTGAATATAAGTGGCATCCAAACAGTGGCTGCTATACTAATTTTGTGTCCCACTGGTGCCAAGCATTTTCCAGCACCTCTGCATTAAACCCTCATGCAAATTTTGCTACGCTAATTTTATAGCAAACAGTGCTGAATATAAGTGGCATCCAAACAGTGGCTGCTATACTAATTTTGTGTCCCACCGGTGCCAAGCATTTTCCAGCACCTCTGCATTAAACCCTCATGCACATTTTGCTACGCTATTTTTATTGCAAACAGTGCTGAACATAAGTGGCATCCAAACAGTGGCTGCTGTACTAATTTTGTGTCCCACCGGTGCCAAGCATTTTCGAGCACCTCTGCATTAAACCCTCATGCACATTTTGCTACGCTATTTTTATAGCAAACAGTGCTGAATATAAGTGACATCCAAAAAGTGTCTGCTATACTAATTTTGTGTCCCACCGGTGCCAAGCATTTTCCAGCACCTCTGCATTAAACCCTCATGCACATTTTGCTACACTATTTTTATAGCAAACAGTGCTGAACATAAGTGGCATCCAAAGAGTGGCTACTATACTAATTTTGTGTCCCACCGGTGCCAAGCATTTTGCACCACCTCTGCATTAAACCCTCATGCACATTTTGCTACACTATTTTTATAGCAAACAGTGCTGAATATAAGTGGCATCCAAACAGTGGCTGCTATACTAATTTTGTGTCCCACTGGTGCCAAGCATTTTCCAGCACCTCTGTATTAAACCCTCATGCACATTTTGCTACGCTATTTTTATAGCAAACAGTGCTGAATATAAGTGGCATCCAAACAGTGGCTGCTATACTAATTTTGTGTCCCACCGGTGCCAAGCATTTTCCAGCACCTCTGCATTAAACCCTCATGCACATTTTGCTACGCTATTTTTATAGCAAACAGTGCTGAATATAAGTGGCATCCAAACAGTGGCTGCTATACTAATTTTGTGTCCCACCGGTGCCAAGCATTTTCCAGCACTTCTGCATTAAACCCTCATACACATTTTGCTACGCTATTTTTATAGCAAACAGTGCTGCCAGTTTTAGGGCCATAGTTGCATTGTCAGGGATAGTCAGTGTTGGTTCTTCAGCTATCAATAAAGTTAGACCACCTCTGCAATCTACACCACCTCTCAATCTTAGCTACCACATTTTAAGTGTCCAATTTTGTCGCTAACAAAATGAGTGGCAAAAGGACAGATGCTGGTGGAAAGGGGAACAGGCGTGTTGGAAAAGGAAAAAAAGGGTTTGCCGTGGGGAAGGTGGCAAAGCTACGTTAACATCGGCTGAAGATAAGCCATCTTCCAGAAAAAGTAAGATGTCTACTACTTTCCGTGGACAATCCGATGTGCTCCCTTTTTTATGGACCCAAACAACTGTTAGAAAGGTAGATGATGCACAAAAAAAGAACATGCTTGAATGGATCTCAAGTGCTCCAACAAGTGCCCTCTCCTCCACCTCAACTACCACATCCATAAAAAAACAGTCCTCTGAGTTGTCATCTCAATCACAATTGCTTTCCCCCAGCTATCAAGTTTCCACCCGACCTGCACAGTATGGTGTACCAGAGATGGCTGAGTCTTCAGAACTGTTCAGTCACACTATAGGGTGGGAATCAGAGGTCTGCTCCCAAGCTACAGTGAGTACAGACCAGGAATTGGTCTGCAGTGATGCCCAGAACCTTTGTGACTCAGATTCAGGCCCTGATGACCAAGTTTCTGAGCATAATGTAGACCCTCATTCCCAAACTGTAACACCTTTTGGTGGAGACAATGAGGAACATACTGATGATGATGAGACGCAGATACCAGATTGGGATGACAACTTAAATATTCGGTCAGGGCAGGAAGAGGCTAGGTCTGAGGGTGAGGGAAGTGCAAACACAACGCTTGATGATGAAGTTCTAGATCCCACTTACTGTCAACCCACAGTCAGGCACTTGAGGAGGTCAACAGAGGCGGTGGAGGAGGATGCAACTGACGACAAAGTTACCTTGCGCCTTCCTGGACAGAGTCGGAGTACTGGTAGCACGTCTACAACTGCATCCTCAGCCACCACTCTGCCTCTGAGCACAAGTCCGGGTGGCTCTGCAGGTCGCATGTCCTCTGAGCCTTGCTTAGCCTGGTCCTTTTTTGACCTTGCAAAGGATCTCCCAAATCATGTGATCTGTAAAATTTGTCGGGCATCTATAAGTAGAGGCAAAAAGCTCACCAGTTTGACAACTTCTTCCATGAATCGTCACATTGAATACCAAGCATAATTCACAGTGGGAAGCTCACTGTGCTGCAATGCGGCCTAGCGTAGCGGCCCAACCACCGCCTGCCCCTTCCGGTGCATCCGCGCGCTCTTCATTTTCTATTACTGTAGGGACAGCTGTGACACCTTGTTTTCCATGCACACCTTCCACCACTGTAACTGCAACAGGCAGTTTGCTTGGTAGGTCGGCAGTTGGTTTGGAAGGGGAAACAAGTGCGTGTGTACAGCTCTCTCAGACATCGATAGCACCAACGTTGGATGAAGGCAACATCATGTCTACGCCTGCACTTTCCTCACAAACCTGCATTTTTCCAGGAACACCCTACTCAACACCGTCTACACACAGCAGCCAGATCTTTATCCCTCAGATGTGGACAAATAAAAGGCCATTTCCTCCGACCCATGACAAAGCCTAAGAGGTTGACTTTATCCCTCTGTAAGCTCTTGGCTACGGAAATGCTGCCTTTCCACCTGGTGGACACAGAGGATTTTTGAGACCTTATGTCCGTCGCAGTGCCCCAGTACCAGATGCCCAGTCGCCACTACTTCTCCAAGAAAGGTGTGCCTGCGCTACACCAGCATGTCGCACACAACATCACCGCTTCCTTGAGAAACTCTGTGTGTGAACGGGTGCATTTCACCACCGATACTTGGACCAGTAAGCATGGACGGGGGCGTTACATGTCGCTGACTGGGCACTGGGTAACTATGATGATAGATGGAAAAGGGTCTGCTGAACAAATCTTGCCGTCCCCATGACTTGTGCGTCAATCCTCTGTATGTATAAGTTCCTTCAACGCTTCTGCCTCCTCAAACTCGTCTGGGTCCTCCACCTCCGCCCCAAGCCTGCCTGGTCAGGCCACCAGCGTTGTAACTGCGCACAAGGGATCACGCACACCTCCTTACTATGCTGGCAGCAGAGCGCAACGGCATCAGGCGGTCTTTAGCTTGAAATTTCTTGGAAATAAGAGTCACACAGTGGCTGAGTTGTGGGCAGCTCTGCTGTCCGAGTTTCATAAATGGTTGTCTCCACTCAACCTGCAGCCAGGTAAGGCCGTGTGCGACAATGCTGCAAACCTGGGTGCGGCCCTTCGCCTGGGCAAGGTGACACATGTGCCTTGTATGGCTCACGTGTTGAACCTTGTTTTCCAGCAATTTTTAACACACTATCCCGGCCTAGATGGCCTTCTGCACAGGGCACGAAAACTGTCTGCCCCCCTCCGTCGTTCAAGCGCCGCAGCTGAGCGACTTGCATCGCTCCAGAAGTCTTTCGGCCTGACGGTTCATCGGCTGAAATGCGATGTGCCGACACGCTGGAATTCGACTCTTCACATTTTACAGTGACTGTGGCAGCACCGCCGAGCACTGGTGCAATACGTCATGACGTAAAGCGTGGGCCAACGAGATACAGAGGTGGGGCAGATCACCCTGATGGAGTGGTCTCAGATCAAGGACCTATGCACCCTTCTGCACAGTTTCGACATGGCGACGAATATGTTTAGCGCTGACAATGCCATTATCAGCATTGCAATTCCAGTCATTTTCATGCTGGAGCACACGCTAAACACTATTCGGAGTCAGGGGGTGGTTCAACAGGAAGGGGAGGAAGTACATGAGGATTCATATGCGCAAGGGATAACAACATCACCAAGGTCCAGACGTTCATCATCACAAAGGCGGCAGGCATGGGACAGTGGGGGAGTGGGATTAACAACGGCGCATGGTAGTAGGCAAAATGTTGAGGAAAGTGCAGGAGAACATGAAGAAATGGAGCACGAACTGGCCATGGACATGGAAGACTCAGCAGATGAGGGAGACCTTGTTCACATTTCAGTTGAAAGAGGTTGGGGGGAGATGTCAGTGAAAGAAAGAATGGTTTGCACCTCTATGCCACAAACACAGCAAGGACTTGGTCCGCATGGATGCGCAAGACACATGAGCGCCTTCTTGCTGTACTACCTACAATATGACCCTCGGATTGTCAAAATTGGAAGTGATGATGACTACTGGGTTGCCACACTATTAGATCCCCGGTACAAGTCCAAATTTTGTGAAATAATTCCAGCCATAGAAAGGGACACACGTATGCAGGAGTATCAGCGGAAGCTGTTATTCAATCTTAGCTCGGCTTTTCCACCAAACCCCAGTGGTGCACGGAGTGAATCTCCCAGTTTTAACTTGACAAACATGGGACGGTCTCGTCATCAACAGTCTAACCGTACCAGCAGCACCGTAGCTGGTGCTGGTAACAGCAATTTTATTGAATCGTTTCATAATTTTTTTAGACCATCCTTTGCAAGGCCAACAGAGACAAGACGTCTGTCACATAGTCAACGGCTGCAGAGGATGATACAGGAGTATCTCCAAATGAACATCGATGCCATGACTTGGCAACTGGAGCCTTGCTCATTTTGGGCTTCAAATCTTGAAAAATGGCCTGAGCTCGCCACTTACGTCTTGGAGATATTGTCGTGTCCAGCTGCCAGCGTTGTCTCTGAACATGTCTTCAGTGCTGCTGGGTGTGTGCTGACAGATAAGCGCACGCATCTGTCCAGTGACAATGTGGACAGACTAACGTTCATCAAAATGAACAAGTCATGGATCCGCGAGGACTTTACTACCCCTGTGTCATCCTGGGGAGAGTAAATGCTTGTGGATTTGGTATGTGCTTGATGCAAATGTACCTGTCAAGTTTGCAACTGGGGCACAAGTGCTGCCATTGAAGGGGTGTCTGTGGGGCCCAATTTTTGGAAAAAAGGGAGACTCTGCTTGGAGTAATCCTTGCGGTGTTTTTAATAATGAGCCAAGATGAACAGATCTGGGATCAGCAAAGACTTTGCTAGACCTTCCACGGTGCCATCCGGGCGACAGCATAGGCTGGCGAATTTTGGAATGTGCTTGATGCAAATCAAAACATCCTGTTTGCAACTAGGGCACAAGTCTTGCCACTGAAGGGGTGTCTGTGGGGCCCAATTTTTGGAAAAAAGGGAGACTCCGCTTGGAGTAACCCTTGCTGTGTTTTTAAAAAGGAGCCAAGATGAACAAGTCATGGTTCAGCAAAGACTTTGCTACCTACCCCGGTGTCATCCTGGGGACAGTTAAGGCTGGCGTATTTTTGAATGTGTTTGATGCAAATCAACCTGTCTAGTTTGCAACTGGGGCACAAGTGCTGCCACTGAAGTGGTGTCTGTGGGGCCCAATTTTTGGAAAAAAGGGAGAGTCTGCCTGGAGTCCCCTTGCTGTGTTTTACATGATTTTAGAAGGGCATGCCATGCCTATATCTGTGTCTCCTCCTCTTTTTCCTCGTCCAGCTGTTTAGTTTTTGCATGAGTATTTGTCCTTGTCACTTTCCCATGTGTTTGTGTTGTCTTGGGAATTGTTTGACACCTTTTAGACAACTTTAAGGGTGGTTTGCAGGTGTTTTTATGTGTTTGTGATTGCCTCCCATTGTTTCCTATGGGGTTCGAGAGTTCGACGAACGGCTCGTCGAACGGGGCACCGTTCAGCGAACCGAACCGAACTCGAACTCTAGGGGGGTGGCTCATCTCTAGTTACGATAACATTTTTATTAACACGTGAACTGGGTCCTCAGTCACCCACCCAAACAACCTAGCCTTGATGCTGCCCCTAAGAAGTGGGCAGTATCCCTTTTCCCCAGTCCAGAAACGGGCCCAGGTGTTTCAACGGGATGGGTGCAGGTTTCACAGTCCTTTCAGAGGCCCCACGTCCAGGGGACCCCTGACTCGGAGGATGATCACCGGTTGTAGTGGTGGCGGGCCTCGGCCAACAGCTTCCCGCAGGCCCATCCTCCAGTCTGCCTCTCCGGAGGCGGTGAAACCGGACGTCCGGTTAAGGGAGGGATTATTTGCAAACCCAATAGTTTTTGGGTGGCCTGAAAGTTCTCAGCCTTGTCTTTATAAAAATGGGGGCAACAAAAGTCCCGACGGGGACGGGCAGTCAGGGTCCCCACGGGGACTTCAACATGGCAGCTGGGTTCCGCTGCCTTTAACTTTTTGGTAAATCAGGTGAAAGCCTCTGGTGATTAGTAGTCATTCATTCAGCTATTTACACAATCAACATATGGCACCCCTAAATGGCAGTCTCCCTGTACCTAAGCGGGGGCCTACCTAGGTTAGGGCGTGTGGACCTTCTGGGCCCAATGTTGTCAGTGGGAGGCAATGAGACAGAGGGAACAACCAGTCCCTCTTCCCGTGTGTCAGGTATGGCAGGTAGAGACCTACGGGGGCACAGTATAGGTGCATCACTGGGCGCTTGGTCGTGTGGCTCACTGGCGGGCGTTTCCGTCTCTCTTCCACGGGTTGTGGGAACATTATCACGGGAACAATTACCGCGCCATTCTGCATAGGCCAGTCCGCTGGGAAGTCGCCCATTACGGTGTGAATCACCTCTTTCTTATTTTCTTCACTCGGCACGGGGACCGGGGCCTCATCCACCAGCCTCAAGGGATCCGGGCATCTCTTCAGGTGGTCCCTGGAAACTGTAGCCGTGGTCTTCCCCTGGTCGCGACTGATCAGATAGGTCTTCTCGTACTCCCATCCAGTGGGCTGTATGACATACGGGGTCCTTTCCCATTGATCATCGAGCTTATGCGTCCTCCTCTTGCGCTTCAGTACCACATCCCCGGGTTCAAAGGGGGCAGCCGGAGCCCGCTTGTTGAAGTGCTGCTCTTGCTTTTCTCGGCTCTGGCGCAGATTCCTTTCCATATACTCCTGGATCTGTCGGTACTGCATCTGCCGCTTGGTTTCCCAGTTGTTAGTGGAGGGAAGGGCTTCGGGTGCTTCTACATCCATTTCTAGGTCTACGGGCAGCCGCCCCGGTCGGGCTCTCATCAGATATGCGGGCGTGTACTTGGTGGAACTGCAGGGGATGTTATTGTATATGTCCACCAGGTCAGGCAACTTCTCCGGCCACAAGTTCCTTTCCTCCAACGGTAGTGTCTTGAGGAAGTTCAGGACTAGGTGATTCATTTTCTCACACATCCCGTTAGTCTGGGCATGATATGGCTTAGTCCGGATCTTCTTACACCCGTACAAGTGACAGAACTCTTGGAACACCTCCGCTTCAAAGGCCGAGCCCTGGTCTGTGAGTACCCTCTCCAGGTAGCCGTGCGGTCGGCAGAAGTAGGCCTGGAAGGCTCTAGCTGCAGTACGGCCCGTTAGATCTTTAACAGGGACGACCACCATGAACCTGGAGTAGTGGTCTACAATGGTCAGGGCATATGTATACCCGCTTCGGCTGGGCATGAGCTTGACATGGTCCAGGGCAACCAACTCCACGGGCTGGTGAGTGACGATCGGCTGTAGGGGGGCCTTCTGGCTGGCTTCGTCCCGCCTTCTCAGTGTGCAGGGACCACATTCTCGACACCAGGCCTCCACAGACTCCCGCATCCCACTCCAGTAAAACCGCTCTCTCAGCAGCATCTTTAGATTTTTCCAGCCAAAGTGCCCTGCGCCATCATGGTAAGCCTGCAGGACCCTGGGCACACTGGTTTGGGGGACCACCACCTGGCGGACTTTCTCGTGGGTCTTCGGATTGATCATCTCCCTATACAGCTTCCCCTGATGTAAGTACAGCCGGTTCCTCTCCTTCCACAGCCGTTGGGCCTCTGAGGGGGCCGTGGGGGCCATCCTGGAGGAGCCCTGCGCAATCATGGCTTTGACCAGCTGGACCGCAGGTTCTTGGTCTTGGGCTTCCTGCCACCCCTGGCCGGGCAGCGGGTCAAGGTTCACCTGTTGATGGTTAACACAGGGCTTCTCATCTCGTGGCTGATGGAATGCGGGTAGCTCGATTTCCTCAAGGTCATCGTCTTCCACCCCTTCTTCGGGCAGGTGCGGCATTCGGGACAGCGCATCCGCATTGGTGTTCTTGCGGCCGTCCCTGTACTTGATAGTGAAATTGTAATTGGACAGTCGAGCCATCCACCGCTGCTCCAGGGTGCCCAGCTTGGCCGTATCGAGGTGTGTCAATGGATTGTTGTCCGTGTAGGCAGTAAACTTCGCCGCTGCGAGGTAATGCTTGAGCCTCTCGGTTATTGCCCACACGAGGGCTAAGAACTCCAGCTTGAAGGAGCTGTAATTTTCAGGGTTCCTTTCGGTCGGCCGGAGTTTTCTGCTAACGTAGGCGATCACTTTTTCCTTCCCATCCTGTACCTGGGACAGGACCGCACCCAGGCCCACATTGCTGGCGTCGGTGTAGAGGACGAACGGGAGGCCGTAGTCCGGGTAAACCAAGATTTCTTCCCCCATCAGGGCTGACTTCAACTGATGGAAAGACTCCTCATGTTTCTCGTCCTAAACAAACGGGGGACCGGGAGCCCTTCCATTCTTGGTCTGTCCCACGAAGAGATCTTGCATGGGCGCGGCCATCTTCGTGTGCCCCTTGATGAAACGGCGGTAGTAGCCCACCAGGCCCAGGAACTGCCTCACCTCCCTCACTGTGGCTGGTCGTGGCCAGCTCTGGATGGCAACAATCTTCTCCGGATCTGGGGCCACACCTTCTGCGCTCACCACATGTCCGAGGTATTGCACTTTGGGTTTCAGCAGATGGCACTTAGAGGGCATCAGTTTCATCCCATACTTAGAGAGGTCTGCGAATACTTCTGCCAGGTGCTCCAGGTGGGCCTCAAATGTCTTGGAATACATGATCACATCATCCGGATACAATAGCACAGTCTCGAAGTTGAGATGCCCCAAGCAGCACTCCATGAGCCGTTGGAAGGTCCCCGGGGCATTGCTCAGTCCGAACGGCATACTGTTGAACTCGCAGAGTCCCATGGGGGTAGCAAATGCGGTCTTCTCGCAGTCTTCTGGTGCAACCGCCACCTGCCAGTATCCACTGGTAAGGTTAAGGGTAGAGAAATAATTAGCAGTTTTTAGTGCAGCCAGCGACTCTTCAATGCGGGGGAGAGGGTAGGCATCTTTGTGCATTATCTGATTGAACTTCCGGTAATCCACACATATTCTCATGGTCCCATCTTTCTTCTTTACCAGCACCAATGGAGCTGCCCAGGGACTACAACTATCCCGGATGACCCCTGCCTCCTTCATGTTCCTCAACATGTTTTTGGCGCATTGATAATGTGCTGGTGGTATCGGCCTATACCTTTCTTTAATGGGTGGATGTGTGCTTGTGGGGATATGATGTTGAACCCCCTTAATCCTCCCGAAGTCTAGCGGGTGTTTGCTGAAAACGTGCTCATACTCCTGTACTGCCCTGTATACCCAGTCTTTGTGGTGTACTGGGGTAGACTCAGTGCTGACATGTAAATCCCGACACCACTCCTCTAGTGGGGTGGATGGTGTGTCACTGCCCAGGTTGTGTGTAGGGGTGACGGGGGTAGTCTCATGGATGGCGTGGGGGTCTATGGTAAACAGCTTAGCTATGGTGGCGTAGTGAGGGAGCCTAACCTCTTCCTCCCCGCAGTTCAGCACTCTCACAGGCACTCTCCCTTTTTTGACGTCAATCACCCCCCTGGCTGCCATTACTGTGGGCCAGTGCTCTGAAGGCGAGGGTTCCACCAACGCCGGGTAATCTCGCCCCTGGGGGCCTACTGCGGCTATACACCAAATCATCATCTCGCTCCTTGGCGGGACCACTACAGGGGCTGCGTACATCACCCGCACTCCACCAATCTCTCCACCCGTCAGGTTCACTTACTGCTGGTGCAGGAGGGCCCGGATTTCACGTTGCAGGGCCCTCTGCCGTCCTCCTCCTGCAGTGGGAGACAGTTGCTGCAGCAAGCTCAACACCTCTCCCATACAGTGCTCAATCACATTGGTCCCTAGGACCACTTTCGGGTTACGGTCACTGGACTCATTCAGCACCACAATCATCCCTTGGCGTTTCAGCTGGGTCCGTCCCACGGTCAGGGTCACCTCCCTGAGTCCCACTTGGGTCATGGGGAGCCCATTGGCCGCAATAGCGGTCATGCTATCATCGGGAGGGGCAAGTTCACTATCGGCCCAATATCGCTGGTACAATGAATAAGGCATAGTGGTTACCTGCGATCCAGTGTCCAACAGGGCCATGGTCGGGACGCCGTCCACCGCCAGGGAGATGATGGGGCGGCCTCCTACAAACCGGTCTCTCCAATCAGCCGGGCCATGGGGGTCTACTCCTGAGGATTGGCCCTTGGCCTCAGGGGTTGCTCGTTTAACGGACATCGCCTAGAGTAATGGCCAGGCTTGTTGCACCTGTAGCACACAGGTGGCCCATACCGCGGGTCGGTGTACTTCCTCCGCTGCACCCAAAGGACGTCCTCCAGACTGTCGGCGATCTGGATCATTGCCGACAGCTTGACTCTCGGCGGGAGCTTGAGTGCGGCGATCACCCGGGCGAGGTCCTCGCTCATGTGCTGTACTTTTTCGGCCAGCTCGTCTCTCGCCCCGGCGGGTGCTGCAGGGGCCGGCAGGGCCAAGAGCGGGGGCGCCACCGAGACGGGAGCCGATTCGGTCAGCCAAGGGGCCACGTCAGGAGCACCAAAATCAAGGGGTTGCAGGGCCTTTATGGCCCGTTTTTTCAGTATCGCAAAGTCCAGCTCAGGGTGCTCCAGGGCCCACAACCGCAGCTGCTTGCGGTCTTCAGCGGACCCCAGTCCCCGCAGAAACTGTTCCACCAACATCTTATTGCTGTCGGCTTCGTTGATGGTATCTACCCGCTTCAGGGTTCGGAGGGCCGTCTGCAGGCGCAGGGCATAGTCTCTGATACTGTCTGCGGGTCGCTGCCGACAGTGATAGATCTGCATCCGTAGTTCGGCTTCGGTGCGGGTCTCAAAGGCGGTCTGGAGCTTTTCAAAGATGGTGGTCACCGAGGCCCGGTCCGCGTCTGCACAGGTCTCCATCTCCTGCTCGGCCGCGCCGGTCAGCTGCCCCAGCACTACCACTGCACGCTGTCTGCCGGTCATGGCATAGAGATCGAGAACCGAGCATATCTTTTCTCGGAACACCTGTAACGTGTCAGGTTTTACACCGTACTGGGGTAACCAGGCAGCACCGGGCACGTAGGGCAGGGAGATCGGCATTACCTGGGTGACCACCGGACCTGCTGCCTCCTCCGCTTGTGCGACCGTAGCAGGGGCTATCGTATTTCCGTCTTCGGGCGCCGCCACTCCTGCGGCTGACGCCCCTTCGCTGTCTCCGGTAGGCGCGGACATTTTCTTTCCGTCCCCCCTTGGTGTTTTCCGAGCACTTCACTTGCTTTTTTTTTTTGCTCCGCTCCGCTCTCGGGGAGCGGCGGTAACTTTTCGCGCCCAAGATGGCGGATTCTCCAATTTTTCAGCGGGACGCCGCTGGCGATGATCTCAAGGCACACTTCCACAGGTAAGTGGACGGTTCTATCCTGTGCACAGCGCCAGAAGAGTCAATGTGTACCGCCCCGCGGCTGCGGGATCCGTGCTTGTACTGCGAGTGGTGGCTCGAGCCTCTCACGGACCCTGGGGTCACATCGCTCTGCAAGTGAGTTAGCGCTACACGCGGGGACTCGGGTGAGGAGTTCCATGGCCGGGGGCCGCGGTGGTTTGGGATGTAAGTTCGTGACGCCACCCACAGGTTGTGGTGATTGTAGACACCACCGCTGCGGTGAAGGTATGGGGGCTCCCAGGAGCGGTGTAATGGCGCAGCTAGGTGTTGACCCCTCCGTGGGCAGGGGGTGTTGGTCCCGGGGCCCGGTTGATGAGGGCCGGGGTGCAGGGTGAAGTGTTGTGGTGCGGTGTGGTGCCTGATGGCACTGTTGTACTCACTCTGACACAAGACACCGGAGTCTCTGGTAAACCAAACGGAGTGATGAATGGGGCCCGCAGCCGGCTGCAGCTTCTCCCAGAATAGGTTGGTGTTTTCTGCCTTTCACCTGCACCTCTGTGTGTAAATGTTTAACTCCTATGCCTAGACACCGGTAGTCCGCTCCCCGACTGGTATATGCCGTAGGAGCCCATTTGCCTGCAGACGCTGGCCTTTTGGGTCTCTATGCCTTGGCAGTGGCTTTACCCTGTATGGTTGGGCTGTTGTCTTCTGACGGGGCTTGTGTGGGATAGGTCCTTAAGTCCAGTCCGCAATCAGTTGATTCGACTCGGCCCTGTCGGTTCAGGGCTTTGTACTGGGTCTGAGTACCCCTCCTGGTGCTCCGGTTTCCAATCGGTTCCCCGGTTCGGTACCGGTGGGCCACCGCCCGACCCCGGTCCCTACGGTTCCACCGGTTGTATCCTTGCCAATGGTGACTGGGCTCTGACCCAGCTGCCCGGTAGTCTCTTGGCAGGCCTGGATACAGGACTGCCCGTGAACTTGTCTGCTCTACACCTCCTCCTGACTACTCTCCTCACGACCTTGAACTAGACTCCGTGTTTTCCTGCCTCCAGGCCTGTGAACTCCTCGGTGGGCGGAGCCAACCGCCTGGCTCTGCCTCCCCTGGTGTGGACATCAAACCTGGAGGGTGGTGACAAGGCTTTCAGTTTGACTGATGTCACCTGACCGGGAGGGGGTGTGGTGTTGTGTGTGACTACCTGGGATGACCTGACTAGTCCAGGGCGTCACAGTTGCAGAGAAATCGGCCCCCGCTCCTACTACAGCTCCAGTTCCCCAGCTGCCACCAGAAGACAGTAGAGGTGCATGGGACCGGGGCGTGGCCTGGACCTCATATAGAGAGGAAGCAGGACGGGTGAGCTCCTGCCTTGATCCGCAATTATCCTGCACACCAGCTTTGCTAGCAGGCGATACCGACCCTGGAGGGCTGCAATATTACTTACAACACCCGGGGAAGCGAGAACCGCCAAGATATGCCGGCCCGCAGCACTAAAAAAGACAAAGACACGCAGGAGCGCGTCTCTGCAGAATCCAACATGGCGCCGCTGGCGTCCACGCCGTCCCGCGGTGCAGTGGCGGGAGTAGCGGGCAGGCTGGAATGGCCCCTGGAACAGAGCTTACCTCCAATGAGACATCCGATGGTGGCGCTGATCGGGCCCTGGAGCAGGGAGATGATATGCCTGACGGGGGGACCGTGAGTACCTTGGGCCCTGTGTGCTCAGTAACACAGGATCTGCAGACACTGAGGGCTATGTTGGCAGATGGAGGAAGGGAAGATAGGGAGCAGCCAGGATATGTTTCCACTGAACCCACACTAAGAGAAATTCTGACAGCAATTAACTCTTGAAATACCACATTGGCCACTCTAAGCAGCCAGATGGGAACTGTCACTTCGGATATAGCCTGTATTAAACATGAGCTGCAGGGGTTAACGGTCAGAGTGGGGGAGCTGGAGGAGCGTGTGAGTGTAACAGAGGATAAATTACCACCAATGTCACGAGAGCTGGAAAAGGCCACGCAAAATATCTCCACACTGCTAAACAAGGTGGACGACTTAGAGAACCGCTCCCACAGAAGTAATTTGCGACTGGTGGGGGTCCCAGAGAGAATGGAGGGTAATGACCCACTGAATTTCTTTGAAAAATGGCTCAAAGATACCATGGTAAAGGATATACTATCCCCTTTCTTCACTATTGAGAGGGCGCACAGGGTTCCTATGCGTGCCCCCAGCCGGGAGCACCCCCACGTCCTATTCTGATTAAACTACTATACTTTAAAGATAGAGACACTATTCTACGCAGAGCCAGAGATATTAAAGAACTTGCAATTGATGGGAGGAAAATCTCAATCTTTCCTGATTTCTCCATGGAGGTACAACGTAAAAGGGCACAATTTATTGAGATCAAAAAAGTCTGCGCAATATACAAGTGCCATACTCCATGATGTATTCTGCTAAGCTGCGGATCGCTGCGAATGGAGAGACTCATTTTTTTGATATGGCGGGGGAGGCACTATCTTGGCTGGATATCAACGAGAGGTCCCTGAGGAGGAAGAATACTTGAGGTTTCCCCTTTTTGCCGCCAGGCGTTGGTTTTGTCTAAGACGCTATGCTGGTGTACTTATTACTGTTCAATACATTTAGGATGCAGGATGGGAGATGGCCGGTTAATTGTTGGCACTCGCTACAGTAGCGAGCTGTGGAACCCCCTCCCTGCATGGACTTGGGGCGTGTTTTTAGCCCTAATTCTCTCTATTTGGGAGAAATGTGCAAGTTACACTTGTTTTTGAGGGCAGGGGCACTGTACACTGGTGTGCAGGGCCTTATCTCCCTCCTTGTTTTTTTGTTTCCTGTTATATGATGCAATTTGTCTGTGGAGTGTGGTGTGCCTCAGTTGTGTCGCTGAACCTAAAGCTCTTAAGAATTGGTGGAGATTGCCTCTCTCCTCCAGTTTTGAAATATCCGCCCGGCTCATATCTTAGTCTACGCTTATGGCGACATTCTTAAATATTATAGAGTGGAATGTTAGAGGGCTCGGGATGCGAATAAGAGATGCACTATATTTACTCACTTACAGAAATTTTTCCCGGCTATTTTATGTCTATCCGAGACCCACATGGTTAGGGATAACGTTTATTGGCTGAGGAAGGGATGGATTGCACATGAATATCATTCCACATATTCGACCCATGAGTGTGTTGGTGCACAAATCCATCCCGTTCTCATGTACCAAATCAGTGATTGACCCTGGGGGCAGATTTGTCTGTCTACTTTGCACGCTGTATGGTATACAATTTATACTGGTTGCGATATATATCCCACCCCCGTATTCAGTCAAACCGGTAAAGGATATTGTCTATTTTAGATTCCCTTCCTCCTGCACCGACTGTTCTGATAGGAGATTTTAATAACTATTTACATCCCTATCTAGATAAACTACACTCGGGGAACATATCGGAGAATGCCGCCCCAACTTCATTTGCTAGAATGCTGACAGAGCTGGGTATGGTAGACCTTTGGCGTGCCCAACACCCCACAACCAAACAATTATCCTGCTTCTCTAGCTCCCATCACTTTATGTCACGGATAGACTTGGCTATTGGGAACAGACTTATGACCTCATATATACAAAAGGTGGCCTACCTACCTAGAAGTGTATCTGATCACTCACCACTACATGTTACGCTTTCATAGGGGAACCCCTTCACCCTGTCCAGACCTATCTGGAAACGTAACCCCTTCTGGATCCAGCTCATAGGGGGATCTTTACATGATAATATTATGGAATACTTTCAACATAATGAGTGCTCTGCGCCATCACACATAGTCTGGGACTCTATGAAAGCCGTAGTGAGGGGCATCTATATTAGAGAAATATGCATACGTAAAAACCAAAACAGACGCTACACCCAAAATCTGATTCAGGAGGTATCTGTTGCGGAGGCTGCAGTGGTGCTCAACCCGACAGAGGAAACTAAAAACACTCTAGAGAAGGCACAAATGTCACTCAAAGAAAACCTCATGTCGATGGCAGCAAATCAACGATACTTCCGCAAACAGAAATATTTCATAGAGGGAGAGGGAGTAGGGAACTTATTGGCCACGGTCATTAGGGCGCAGGAAGGATCTTCTTATATAACTAGGCTGAGGACGGAATCGGGTGACCTTGTAACGGAAAGTTAGGATATAGTGAAGGAAATAAAGAGGTATTATATGCGGCTGTACACTGTGACCTTACGGAAACCGCTGTGGAACAGTACTTGGAGGATCTCTCTCTCCCCACACTGACTGATGAAGATAGGGATTTGTTGGATCAGGACATCCTGTTGGAAGAGTTGGAGGAAGCACTTGGCAAGACACAAAATGAAAAAGCTCCGAGAATGGATGGCCTGCCTAGTGAGTTTTATAAAACTTATACACCCTTACTGCTACCTAAACTACTTAAAGTATTTGAAGAATCTGAAAGGCAGGGGGTCCTCCCGCCCTCTATGAGGGAAGCTTTAATAGTCTTAATATTAAAACCCGGAAAAGATCCAGAGATACCGGATTCGTACCGCCCAATCTCTCTACTACCAACAGATGTTAAATTACTGGCCAAGGTGCTTGCCAATAGGATGTCCCGAGTTATCTCATCTATTGTAAAGAATGATCAAACAGGATTTATTCCATGTAGAGCCACATCTATGAACCTCAGAAAATTATATTTGGGGATTCAACATAGTTCTGAGAAGCCAGGGGAAAGGGCAATTTTGTCCTTGGACGCCACTAAGGTGTTCGATAGCCTAGAATGGGGGTATTTGTGGGCTGTACTTCGGAAAATGGGTTTTGGACATAGATTGATAACTTGGGTGAAGCTACTATATGACTCACTGGTGGCGAAGGTTAGGGTTAATGGCAGGGTCTCCGAGTCTTTTCCTCTTGGAAGAGGTACTAGACAGGGGTGACCGCTCTCACCCTTGCTATTTGCTACCGCAGTGGAGCCATTGGCAGTTGCAATACGGAAGTCCAGGGAGGTAGTGGGATTTAGGTGTGGAGCAGTGGAGCAGAAGATATCATTATACGCAGATGACCTACTCTTATATCTAGACAGGGTACATTCCTCAATTTTGCCGGCAATGGATATCATTCAAGAATTTAGGCGGAGGTCTGGCCTTCGAATTAACTGGTCCAAGTCGGCTTTAATGCCGTTAGACCCCCTCCCGATGGATTTCTCAGACTTGCAGATCCCAGTTCTTGTGGTCCGAGAATTTAAATATTTTGGAGTAACTGTTAGCCCAATTCCGAAGGATTTCCGGGCACTGAATCTGGAACCCCTGTTGCAGGGGTTTAGAGCAAAGGTACATACCTGGTGCCGCTTGCCGCTATCAAATATTGGTAGCTCTAACTTTATAAAAATGGTAATGATGCCACAACTATTATACCTTATACATAACTCTCCAGTGTGGATATGTAGTGAATTGTTTGCTAAAATGAATACACTATTCCGGGAACTCATCTGGAAGAAAAAACAGGCTAGGATTCGATTGGAAGTGCTACAGCGGGGAAAGGAGGAAGGAGGATTGGCGGTACCAAACCCATATATATTTATTATATAGCCTCCCAGATGCAACATCTTAGGGGTTGGGGCAAAGAAGGAGCATATGATACCAGTGGTGATACAGTAAGAGAGGGGTCGGTATGGAAATATCCAAGCTGCCGGTTGGATATGGGACAAAAACAGATAAATGGGGCACGATATCCCACATTAGCTATGATATTCAGGGTATGGGACAGGGTGTAAGTCTCTTTTGGGGATAAATGGGCCTACGGAGTTCTGGCCACTGTGGCGGAATACGGACTTGCCAGAAATTAAAAAATTAGTGGGGTTCAGAGGATTGGAAGACAAGGGGATCCATTTAGTGTCACAAATACTGCAAAATAGTACTCTTAAGAGCTTTGAACAATTGAGAACGGAGTTTCACCTCTCGCATATTTTCTTTTATCAATACTTACAGCTGAGACACGCACTGAACAGACAGAGGAGGACAAACCCAGTGACAGTGACACATAATCAAACATTACATATGTTACTTACATCTGAATTCTCTAAAGGTCTTATCTCGGAATTATAAAAAAAATTACTACCTGCCCATTTGGAAAAGCACCCATTGATTGTTGAAAGCAAATGGGAACGGGACGTTGGCCCCTTGACAGAAGATTAGTGGTCCGACATTCTAGAACAGGTCCCTAAGCTGGCGGTCTCTGAGTGCCAAAGGCTGTCTCAAATATATCTTATCCACAGGGTATATAAAACTCCCAGTCTACTATTTAGGATGGGACTTAGATCAAATGCACAATGTGTTAGGTGTGGACAGGATGATGCCCATTTGATACATGTTATGTGGGAATGTGGACATATTAGTGATTTCTGGAAACAAACCCTGGGACTCATAGACCAAATATATCATATCACAATACAACCGTCGCCTCGTCTATGTTTGTTGAGTCTGTGGGAGGGAGGAGTGGACCCGGACTCCCCAACAGCCCTGGGAATAGCCCGTATCCTGTACCAAGCAAGAAAGCTACTAGCATATCATTGGTTAGAGCCTCTACCAACAACATTACTGGAGCTTAAAAACAAATTAAATAATATCATAAGATTAGAAAGGGGAGTTTATTTAAAAAGAAAAACATTGAGAAAGTTTTACAAAATTTGGCAGCCATGGATGGAGTTGCCGGGCCTACCCTCCAATGCACTGGTTCAGGATGCAATGCTAGACCAGTTACTGTTGTGCTTGCAATGAATGAAATGTGTGGGGAATAAAACTAAAACTAGTGTTTTCCGTGGCGAAGTGGACTTTAAGTGACATTGTGGGAGGGGCCGGAAGGGTTTAATTGATTACTGCACGGAGAGAGAGAGGTAGGAGGGTATGGAACTATGATGTGGAGCGACACGGCTGATGGAGTAGGCTTTTCTGTTAGACTGAGGCATTATTGCATAATTTAACTTTTGTTTATCTGTGGAGCCACGCGGTTTGTAGGCTCATTTTCTACTATATGACTGTGATTCGAAAACCTTATTATTAGTTTTATATATATATATATATATATATATTGTGAGACTGTGACCGGGGTTATCTATGACGGCCGGTATGTCTCGCCCAGGTTGTGCTCACTCCATGATAGAAAGTGAATCCACTATAGGGTTAATGCTGTTTCCCTACAGACTGAAGGAAGGGTTAAATAGAATCAGGAACGAGGGCAGGTGTGCCGGGTGGGAGGGAGTGATCACAACTCCCTGAGTCTCTGCTGGAGAGACATGTATATTGCTGTGGATTTTTGTTTGGACATTAAACACCGTGTGCTGTGAACCTTGATGCCTGGATCCCGTGTCTTCTGCTGCGCAGCCGACCGCGCTACCTCACATATGGTGGAGAATGCGGGCATGACAGCCGGTGAGGTGTAGCATCCATCCCTGGTGACCTAGCTGCGCATGTCCTGGATTCGAGCGGCTATACTACAGCCCAAACCCGGCGACGCCATGGAGGACATACTAAAGCATTTGGCTCAGGCTAATGCACAGCAGCAACAGACCAATGCACACCTGCTCCAATCCTTGCAAGTGCAGGAAAAAAAACTCCAAGAACAGTTGGATCAGGCCAATGCACGTCAGCAGCAATCCTTGCAAGTGCAGGTCAAAATGCACCAAGAACAGATGGAGCAGGCCAATGCACGTCAGCAGCAATCCTTGCAAGTGCAGGACAAAAGGCACCAAGAACAGATGGAGCAGGCCAATGCACGTCAGCAGCAAGCCTTACAATTGCAGGAAAAAAGGCACCAAGAACAGATGGTTCTCCTGGCCAAGTCGATCCGTGCCGGACCGGCAGCAACAACCCCGGGACCGGGTGACGACGGCAGCGTCCGGAAAGCGGTGAGACAAGCGTTGCAAAAGATGACCCCGGGTGATGATGTGGAAGCGTTCCTGGCGGTGTTTGAGCGGGTGGCCGAGCGGGAAAAGCTGCCGACCCCGCAGTGGGCTGAGGTATTGTCGCCCTATCTGACGGGGGAACCCCAAAAAGCGTACCTGGACCTCGGTACCGAGGACGCCATTGACTATGTGACCCTGAAAGCCGAAATACTGGCTCGGTTGGGGGTGAATACCTATGTACGGGCTCAGCGGGTAAATCAGTGGTTCTATGAGGAAGCCAAACCCGTACGCTCCCAGGCCTATGACTTATTACATCTTGTAAAAAAGTGGTTGCAGCCTGACACTCTGAGCCCGGCGCAAATGGTGGAAAGGGTAGTAGTGGATCGTTTTGTGCGCACTTTACCCGTCACCGTTCAACGGTGGGTAGGACAGGGTGACCCGAGTACCCTGGACCAATTAGTGTCCCTGGTAGAGCGGCATGTGGCTACGCAGGACTTGATACGGGACACTGAGACTTTGCGTACCGCCCGTCGGTCCGGCCCCTCCAAGCCTAGGGCCAAGGACCCACCGCCGACACCGGTACAGGAGTCCGCTACCATCCTGGCTGAGGCCGCGCCCGCCGTTCCTGAGGTCCGGAAGGCCATGTACCCTAAACGACAACTTGTCAAGGGGGTTTCCTTCCCTATTAGATGTTGGCGGTGCCAGCGGGTGGGACATATGGAAGCCCAGTGTCCCCTGACCACGGAGCCCATGGATTGTGGGGTTACCCGGCGGGGTTCAATGTATGCTCAGGTGGTGTGTACCGCTGACCTGGTCTCCCCAGAGACAGAGCCCCACTTGTGCCAAATACAGGTGAATGGATGTCCGGTTACAGGATTGTTGGATTCCGGAAGCTTAGTGACCCTTGTGCGATCCACCTTGAGAGCTAAAGTAAAGGCCACAGGACGCACCGTGGGGGTGGTTTGCATACATGGGGACCGCCGCGACTATCCCACGGGGATTGTCACCATCACAGCACCTTGCGGTCAGGTGCAACATGAGGTGGGACTTCTTAACACTCTTCCTTATGACGTGATCCTAGGAAGGGATCTGCCCTATTTTTGGACTTTATGGAGGGGACCCCCTAAGTCCCCTCAGATATTGGTCGGTCCGGGACCTGAGCCCTACAATCCTGAATCCGGGACACCTGCCGTAGGGGTCACCATGATAGGGACAGAGTGTGAACCCGATAGGTCGCCCCTAGAGGTATTGGCAGGAGAGGCTGAGACGGTCGAGCCCATCCCGGAGTTGGAGGCGTCCCCGGATACGTTTGGGACAGCCCAACTCCAGGACCCTACGTTAATACATGCCCGGAGTCGGGTGACAGTAGTTGACGGGGTGGCACAGCTGCCCGGTGCCCAGGTAAGGTACCCCCATTTCGCTCTTAAGCAGGATTTACTCTACCGGGTAGATGAAATACGGGGCGTAGGGGTAGAACAGTTGGTGGTGCCCCAGCCGCATCGCCGGCGGGTCCTCGACTTGGCTCATAAACACCTGATGAGTGGTCACCTAGGGGTCAAGAAAACGCAGGAGCGAATATTGCAAAGGTTCTATTGGCCCGGGGTCTTTGGGGAGGTAAAACGGTTCTGCGAAACCTGCCCGGAGTGTCAGCTTACTGCACCCCTGACCCATTTTCGCAGTCCGTTGGTACCGTTACCCATTATAGAAGTCCCTTTTGAACGGATAGGGATGGATCTGGTGGGGCCCCTCGTAAAGTCCGCTCGAGGGCACCAACACATCCTAGTGATCGTTGACTATGCCACCCGGTATCCCGAGGCGATACCTCTCAGACATACTGCAGCAAAGCTTATAGCTCGGGAGTTGTTTGCTGTGTTCTGCCGGGTGGGGTTGCCCAAGGAGATCCTTACGGATCAGGGGACCCCATTCATGTCTAAAGTGACCAAAGAGCTATGCCGGCTACTCCAGATCAAGCAGTTGCGTACGTCTGTGTATCATCCTCAAACGGACGGTTTAGTCGAGCGTTTCAATAAAACCCTGAAAACCATGCTAAGAAGGGTGATTTCAAAAGACGGGAAAGACTGGGATATGATGCTTCCCTATTTGATGTTTGCCATCCGTGAGGTGCCACAGGCATCCACGGGGTTTTCGCCTTTTGAGTTGTTATACGGGCGACATCCCCGGGGATTGTTGGACCTGGCAAAGGAAACATGGGAACAAGAGCCCACCCCCCATAAAAGTGTGATCGAACACATTTTAGGAATGCAGAACCGCATAAGCGCGGTCATGCCAATTGTGAAGGAGCATTTACAGGAGGCTCAGGCCGCGCAAAGCGGCGGCTACAATAGACAAGCCACCGTGCGGACCTTTAAACCCGGGGATCGGGTGTTGGTATTGATCCCCACGGCGGAGAGCAAATTCCTGGCTCAGTGGCAAGGCCCCTACGAGATAAAGGAAAGAGTAGGGGTGGTTAACTATAAAGTATTGCAGCCCGGTAGGCGGAAACCTGAACAAATATACCATGTCAACCTATTAAAACCTTGGCAGGAACGGGAAAGCCTGATGGCTGTTTTTTCCCCACCTCCCTCCTCTTCGGGTCGTTCACATCCGGCTCCAGCGACCTCCGGAGAGGACGAACCGGAAGTAAGGATTGGAGAAGCCCTCACCAAGCAACAGAGGCGAGAGGCCAGACGGTTGGTTCAGCAGAACCCCGATGTCTTCTCCGAGCTGCCCGGTAGGACCAGTCTGATACGACATGATATTGTCACCGAGCCCCACCTGAAGGTACGCCTGAAGTCATACCGGGTGCCGGAGGCTCGACGACAAGCCATATCGGAGGAAGTAAAGACAATGTTACGCCTGGGGGTCATCGAAAAATCCCGGAGTGAATGGGCTAGTCCGATTGTCCTAATACCAAAACCCGATGGCTCCTTAAGGTTCTGCAATGACTTTAGGAGATTGAACGAAATATCCAAGTTCGATCTCTACCCCATGCCCCGGGTGGATGAGCTGATTGATAGGCTGGGACAGGCGCGATATTTTACCACGCTCGACCTGACCAAAGGGTACTGGCAGGTGCCACTAACGGAGTCCGCCAAGGAGAAAACAGCTTTTGTTACGCCGGAGGGTCTCTTCCACTATGTTGTCTTGCCTTTTGGGTTACATGGCGCTCCGGCCACGTTCCAGAGGTTGATGGACTTAGTGCTGGAACCCCACCAGGCGTATGCATCAGCGTACCTGGATGACATCATTATTTACAGCTCCGATTGGCAGACCCACTTGGAACAGGTACAAGCGGTGGTGGACGCGCTTCGAACAGCCGGATTGACAGCCAATCCCAAGAAATGTGCATTGGGACTCACGGAAGCCCGCTACTTGGGCTACGTGATAGGCCAAGGAGTGATTAAGCCCCAAATTAACAAGGTTGAGGCGATCCAGAAGTGGCCTAGACCCCTGACCACGAAGCAGGTTAGGGCCTTCCTGGGTATCGTGGGGTACTACAGGAGGTTTGTAAAGGATTTTGCGAGACTATCAGCCCCCTTGACTGACCTTCTCAAAGGCAAGAAGTCCGTCATGGTGCGCTGGACTCCGCAGGCCGAGGACTCCTTCCGGGCCCTGAAGGGGGTCCTGTGCGGACGGCCCGTTCTTGTCAACCCTGATTTCCGGAAGGAGTTCATAGTACAGACTGACGCCTCGGAGGTCGGCCTGGGGGCAGTGCTGTCTCAGGTGGTTCAGGGGGAGGAACACCCCGTCACCTTCTTAAGTAGGAAGCTCACCCCTCCCGAGCGGAATTATAGCGTAGTGGAGAAGGAGTGCCTGGCGATCAAGTGGGCCTTGGAGTCCCTACGCTATTACCTGCTGGGACGGCAGTTTCGCTTGGTGACGGATCACTCTCCACTGGTCTGGATGAGGTCCGCCAAGGAACGGAATGCCCGGGTTACCCGGTGGTTCCTTTCTCTGCAGAACTTCCGGTTTACGGTTGAACACCGGGCCGGTAGGTTGCAGGGCAACGCCGATGCCTTGTCCCGCGGCCCGTGTTTGATGGCTGGAGTTCAACCCCGCACGCTTGAACTGAGGGGGGGGTATGTGAGACTGTGACCGGGGTTATCTATGACGGCCGGTATGTCTCGCCCAGGTTGTGCTCACTCCATGATAGAAAGTGAATCCACTATAGGGTTAATGCTGTTTCCCTACAGACTGAAGGAAGGGTTAAATAGAATCAGGAACGAGGGCAGGTGTGCCGGGTGGGAGGGAGTGATCACAACTCCCTGAGTCTCTGCTGGAGAGACATGTATATTGCTGTGGATTTTTGTTTGGACATTAAACACCGTGTGCTGTGAACCTTGATGCCTGGATCCCATGTCTTCTGCTGCGCAGCCGACCGCGCTACCTCACAATATATATATATACAGAGGAAGAACTTGATTTACATACATGTGCTTAGTTGATGTATCCTGTTATTAGCCATATGAGAAGTGATATATTCTCTCTGTATTGATTTCTAACTGTTTAATGAAAATGATCTGATTTAAAAAAAAGAGGTGCACGGGACCAGTGTACCCAGACTGTGAGTGCTGATCCCAGGAGGCCAGTCGATCCAGATGGCCCCTTTCCAGTACCCTGGTAGCTGTAACCTGCTAAGCTACCGAAATGTTCTTTTGTTGACTGTTCCAGTTTAAGAGTTTAAAAATGTTGCATTTAACCAGTTTTTGCACAACTTGATAAAAATGGACCCAGACTGCAGGACTGTCAGCAGTCAAAAACTTTAACCTGTAAATAGTTGCACCAGTTGTGCAATACCAGAGTACAACCTTACCAGTGGACTGTAATTAACACCACCACCAAGGAGAAGATGGTTGCAGGAAAGGTCTGCGTCAGAGGCGACCAAGACCTGGTCACCATAGAAACCGGTGACCTTCCTCCTAGGGGTTTTGGGACCAGGACCTTTGGGTGGTGGGTGAAGGGAAAGGGGTACTCCAGTTGCAACATTCAAGCCAATGCCTCCCCTGCGAGGGAGAAATGTTATTGATAATGTTTACCTGTATAATAAAAATTGTTGACCTGTGTGAGTTGCAGCCTGGGGACATGCTGGAATTAACCAAGAGAGAATGTAGCACCCCTGAAGCCATCAGGGAGCTACAAGGTACTGCATCCCCACCAGGATGCAGGACCTACCCCTAGGGACCCAGAAGACCAATGCCGGTAACAACAAAAACGTTTCAGTTAATCCCTGTTATATCCCCAAATTCCCCATAGACTGGTACAGACTAGGGTTGAACCTAATGGATGGCCACTTAGAGGTGAAACCGATCCAGTCCACTATACAACCAGGTGGGAGAGGCAGACAGTGGATAGTCAGAGTGAGTGGAGAGAGTCGTCGGTGACGGATGGAGAGTGAGTGGAAGCACTGACAGGAGTGTGACGGTGACCTGAGGGACCAGGCGTGGGGTTGCCGGTGGAGTACGGTGGAGTGCTCCTGGGACCATAGCACCAACAGGGTACAGAATCCTAGGTCAGGCAAACCCTCCAGGCAGACCTGATAAAATCTGCACAGGGAGGGGACCATCAAGGACCTCACTGACCTTGAAGTTCGGGACTCAGTAGCAACGGGAGAACCGGGGAACAGGACCAGAGACTCTGACCCCACAGGGTTCACGCTACCGTCATACGGACTACCGTTGAGAGACTACCAGGAGGGGACCCCCTGTCGCTCCAAGCCATGGGGACTCACCAACCAAAGACAGGACCAGGGGAAATAATCCACAAGGTCACTAAACCAGCACTGGGACTAAGGGGACCAGTGGTCAAGACCAACCTTCCTCGGGTGACCAGTTTCCATCTTACTGTGAGTAAAGGAACCAATTACACTGCAACCCCCCTGTGTGGCCTACCTTCTTTCTTAGGCTGCCACTAACACCAGCCCCAGTAGTGAGAACTGTGCAGCGGCGGCTCCATCTACATAGCCACAACCCACAAGTGGTGTCACGTAATAAGCTTTCATTTAATCTCCCCTGTAAATGTACCCCTTTTAAAAGCATCCCCAGGGACAAGGAACCGGGCAACGGCCACCAAGTGACATCTCCCCAGCAATACACCACCCGGGACCAAGTACCCCATAGCCCTGGGCGACACACACATGATTCCTTCTTTTTTCCTGACTGAAATGGAAAAATGTCTTTTTTTAACATTGAATGAAAAGTGGAAAAACATTATGTGTGAGCATAGCCTAAAGTGGAGAAGGTGTTTTATTTTTTTTTATTTTACCTTATATATAAGTCGTTATCCAGGTAAGAATGTTTCTTAACATTTTATCCAGTGAAATCCTTTTTAACTTCAGTTTTGTATGTTTTATTGTCAGTCACAAAAGATGGCATAATACTCTTAACTAGAGATGAGCGAACCGGTCCCGGAGAACGGAGGTCTCGTTCGAGTTCGGTTCGTCGAACGTTCGACGAACCGAACTCAAACCGCATAGAAAACAATGGCAGGCAATCACAAACACAGAAAAACACCTAGAAAACACCCTCAAAGGTGTCCAAAAGGTGACAAACAACTCACAACACAACACAAACACATGGGAAAGTGACAAGGACATATACTCATGCGAAAACAAAAGAGCTGGACAAGGAAAAAGAGGAGACACAGATATATGAGTATATGCAAGGAAACATCGATGCCATTACTGTGCAACTTGATCCCTGCTCATTTTAGGCTTCCAATCTGGATAAATTGCCTGAGCTTGCCACGTACGCCTTGGGGATCTTGTCGTGTCCTGCAGCCAGCGTTCTCTCGGAACCTTTCTTCAGTGCTGCTGGGGTCTGCTGGCAGATAAGCACATGCGTCTGTCCACTGACAATGTGGACATGGCTCTCAGAGGACTTTTCTTTCCCTGGGTCAGCCAGGGGACGCGAAAGGCACACGTATTTTTGAGAGTGCCCAATTAGTGGCAACGAGGGAGACTGTGGTTGGAGTCCCCTCGCTGTGTTTCTAAAAGAACCAAGATGAACAAGTCATGGCTCTCAGAGGACTTTTCTTCACCTGGGTCATCCAGGGGAGGTGAAAGGCATGCGTATTTTTGAGAGTGCTTCATGCAAAGCATCTTTTTAATTTTGAAAAGGGGGGTCAACTGATGCCAGTCAAGTGGGGTGTGTGGCCCAATTAGTGGAAACGAGGGAGACTGTGGTTGGAGTCCCCTCGCTTTTGAAAAAAGAACCAAGATGAACAAGTCATGGCTCTCAGAGGACTTTTCTTCCCCTGGGTCATCCAGGGGAGGTGAAAGGCACAAGTATTTTTGAGAGTGCTTCATGCAAAGCATCTTTTTCATTTTGAAAAGGGGGATCAACTGATGCCAGTCAAGTGGGGTGTGTGTGGCCCAATTAGTGGCAACGAGGGAGACTGTGGTTGGAGTCCCCTCGCTGTGTTTCTAAAAGAACCAAGATGAACAAGTCATGGCTCTCAGAGGGCTTTTCTTCCCCTGGGTCATCCAGGGGAGGTGAAAGGCATGCGTATTTTTGAGAGTGCTTCATGCAAAGCATCTTTTTCATTTTGAAAAGGGGGGTCAACTGATGCCAGTCAAGTGGGGTGTGTGTGGCCCAATTAGTGGAAATGAGGGAGACTGTGGTTGGAGTCCCCTCGCTGTGTTTTACATGATTTTCGAAGGGCATGACATGCCTAAGAGGTTGAGTTTCAGCATCTGCAACTTGTTGGCTACAGAAAGGCTGCCTTTACACCCTTTTGAGACCGAGGATTTTCGAGACCTTATGCCCATTGCAGTGCCCCAAGAGCCGATGGCCAGTCGCCACTCCTTCTCCAAGAAAGGTGTGCCCGCGCTACCACAGCAGGTCGCACACAACATCACCGATTCCTTGAGAAACTCTGTGTGTGACAGGGTGCATTTCACCACAGATACTTGGACCAGTAAGCATGGACAGGGGAGTAACATGTTACTGACTGGGCACTGGGTAGCTATGGTGAGAGATGGAGAAGGGTTTGCTGTACAAGTCTTGCCGTCCCCACGACTTGTGTGTCAATCCTTCCTCTGTATGTACAAGTTCCTCCACTGCTTCTGCCTCCTCAACCTCGTGTGGGTCCTCCACCTCGGCCCAAACCCTGTGTGGTCAGGCCACCCTTCCTTATAACTGCGCAAAAGGAATCCCACACACCTCCTTACTATGCTGGCAGCAGAGCTCAACAGCATGATGCGGTCAACTCTTTACTTAGAAATGTCTGGGAAATGTGAGTCACACCGCTGATGAGTTGTGGACGGTAAGCTCTGGAGCGTGAGACCAAGTTTCATCAAAGGTTGTCTCCACTCAACCAGCAGCCAGGGAAGGCCGGGTGCGACAATGATGCAAACCAGTCTGCGACCCTTCTTCAGGGCAATGTGACACACGTGCCTTGTATGGCTCATGTGTTGAACCTGGTTGTCCAGCAATTTTTAAAACACTATCCCGGCCTACATGGCCTTCTGCAGAGGGTGCGGTGTAACGCCTGCCTGGATCGACACACTCAGATGGGCTGTAAAGGATAGGCTAGAGGGAAGCCACTCACCAAGCTGGACCCCCAGAACCCTGAAACCCTTTAATCCCTATACAGTGATTTGGAATTACACAGGGCCCAAGTTGATCAATAGCTGTGGAAGGCTGCAGTTCCAGAGAATAGTAGTCATGCAGGGTGAAAACATTAATTGAGGAAGAGGAACAGAATGGGATGGCCAGGACTTAATCAGAAAACAAGCAGAGGTGAAATGCGGATCGGCCAACGAGGTACATAAACAGCAAGCAGGAAAAGTAGTCAGGTAACAAGCTCACAAAATCATAAAACTGAACTGGGGGTAACAGCTTTGTCTGGCAGTGGTCTGCAGACAGGAGGGGCCTAAAAAAGGGTGTGGTGTATTCCCATTGGTTGTAGCTGAATGATGGTACTTCATCTGTGAGATACCCACCACCTACATTCAGCCTGTGGTTCTGCATCTGTCAAGGTAACGCAGCCCAGTGGGTGAGCATAACCTGCGTCCACCTGCGCCGCTGGCATCGACTCCTTTCCCATCATCAGCACTATGCACGAAAGGAACACGTTGTCACCTGGCGACCAGAGTACAAATTGATTGAGTGGACTACGTTGGTGACTTAACAGCCGTGTGCGGCAATGATGCAAACCTGTCTGCGGCCCTTCGTCAGGGCAATGGGACACCCGTGCCTTGTATGGCTCACGTGTTGAATCTGATTCTCCAGCAATTTTTAAAATACCATCCCGGCCTACATGGCCTTGTGCAGCGGGCACGCTGCTATGTGCTCACTTTCATCCTTCGCACCCAGCAGCTCAACAACTTTCATCGCTCCG
This sequence comes from Anomaloglossus baeobatrachus, assembly GCF_048569485.1. Classification (NCBI taxonomy): domain Eukaryota; kingdom Metazoa; phylum Chordata; class Amphibia; order Anura; family Aromobatidae; genus Anomaloglossus; species Anomaloglossus baeobatrachus. The sequence continues at coordinate 105,543,688 of NC_134360.1, forward strand.
GAAGTCTTAGTGTCTGGCGGTTAAACGCCTGAAATGCGATGTTCCGACACGGAGGAATTGGAATCTGCACATGTTGCAGCGTCTGTGGCAGCACCGCAGAGCCCTGCTGAAATACGGTATGACGTATACCCTGGGCTAACTTGATCCAGAGGTGGTGCAGATCACGCTGCTGGAGTGGTGTCAGATCAAGGACCTATGCACCCTTCTACACAGTTTACAAATGTCGACGAAGATGTTTAGCACTGGCGATGCCATTCTCAGCGTGACAATTCTGGTCATCTACAAGATGGAGCACACTGTAAGCATTATTCGGAGCCAGGTGTTGGTCCAAGAGGAAGGGGAGGAAGTACAGGAGGAGTCATATGTGTGGCGCCCCTGAGGCTTCCGTCGCCACAGGAACATTGCACCACATCCAGCGGTGTGATGTCCCATTCTGGGTAAGGAAAGGAGTGAACGCCGGTCCCCAGGCAAATCTACACTACACCCATTGTTAGGTACACACTGGGACCAGGGATAGTGGCAGCAACCCTCCCATGCTGCATGCTGGGAGGGGTCGTAAGACCCATCCCTGCTCCTATAGGGTAGAGCTGAGCAACTAGGCAGGTGGGAGGAGCCACCAGAGAGCAGACAGGGAAAGGAAGGTCAAGTTTAGAGAGTGAGAGAGAGAGGGGAGAAGGAGGAGGAGGTCTGCGGGAGGTAGACGAGAAGGAGAAGCAGAAAGAAAGCTCTAGTCAGACAGGAGCTAAGAGAAGAAAGTGACGCTTCCTGGTGAAGACCCTGGGACTCAGAGGGTCCAGGTGACACCAAGCAGGGAACGAAGGGATTCCAGGGCCACGGATAGCTTTTGAGCTGTGGTGGCCTGTTCCACAGGAACATCGGTGGAGGGATCAAGCTGCAACAGGGGACGGTCCCTAGAAACAGAAGGAGTGAAAAATCATCTCTAACAGTAAACACCGAGGCCCAGGGAATGTTGCAAACTCCCCGGGCCACAGCCCACAGCAGAACCTCTAGAAAGGGGGCAAGTAACTGACAGGTGAGCTCCCAGCCTGGAGGCTGTGGTGGAGGCCGAGCAGGTTCATCCTAAAAGAGCTAGGCTTAAGGAGACAGCTGAAGACAGAGACACTTTAGAGAGAAGGGTACCGGCTTTCCTTCTAGAAATTACCCAGGATCGGCGGAGGTCCCTGACAGTGAGTCTCAGCAGTCCGGAGGCACCAGTGTGCTTAAGCCCAGGAAGTGTGAGTAAAGATCTTGGAATTGCACCCTCTGGTGTTGTCTCAGTTATTGTCGCCTGCATAGACTTCCACCACACCATAGACTCTCACGAGCACCAACTGTGCCCCGGGGTACCGCTCCACCTGTGGGGAGCAGTACCATCATTGCTGCCATTCCATCACCCCGGAGGCCTCATACAGCAGTGGCGACTTAATAGCCGCATACCACAGGTGGCGTCACGAACACAAACTTTATTCACCCCCAACACTGCAGCCATATTTAATTGACACCCACCAGGGCCACGGAGCCGGGCCCCGCCACCGCTGACGACCCCCGGACTAGTCCGGCCCGGCACCGGGTGTCCCATAGCCCTGGGGTGGGCGAGTCAACTTTGGCGTCACAAACAGGATTTCTTGCCCGGTCCCACCGGGTATTGTGCGCCTGAAGAATTGTGCTTAAAAGACTGTGTTATAGTGAGAAACTGCCGCCATTGAAGCCACTGAGCGCGGGAAGAAGGGGGGCGTGCCTGCAGAAAGAGCGCGAAAAGAAGCCCCACCCCCTTGTCTAAGAAAAGAGCGCAAAGCAGTGCCCGCTATGGAGAGCGGAGGAAGAAGATATGGCGCCTAGAAAAGCTGGCTGTCTGGCAGACCGAGTCTAAATGCCAGACCAGCAGATAAAGAAAATGTACCTGATTGCAAGCGGAGCGGTGCTGGCCGTGATGGGCTGGGCGCCAGTCTGGCGCCAGATGCTGGTGCAGCCTCCGGCCCTGCCTCCAAGAAGGGAAAGGGTGCAGCCGAGTGGCGTGGTCGAGCACCCGAGCAGTGTAGCAGTGAGCGTTCCCCAGGTCAGCAGCATGGCGGAGAAGCCGCAGAAGTGCACACCAGGGACCCGGGAAATGGATCCTGAGCTGGACCTGCTCCGGGAGGAGATGAAGATCCTGGCCCGGAGGCTGAGCACCATGCAGACGGAGGTGGACCAGCGGAGAGAAAACCGGATGGCGCCTGGGGACGTGGGCCACAGGATGGAGGCCGCTGAGCAGCGCCCGGGTGAGCTATATACTGCTTTGACCCGTCCGGACTCGCGGCCCTACCAAGCGCCAACGCCCAGCCCCTCCACAGCCCTGATAGACTTCCTCGCCCGCCCCGCTGAAGCCCCAGGGGACGCCAGAAACCTGCCAGAGGGCCCCGAAGATGGCGCCTGGTGCCACCTGGGCCCCGAGCCACTGGTGGGCCACCTGCCGAGTCCCCCTGTTAGCCTCCTGGGAACCACATCACCGGGAGCGAGCTGGGATGCCACTCCGGTCCGTGATCTGGGACTGGCCCGGCCCCTGCGCCCTGCCGAAACCCCGCTGGCGAAAGGGCTAGCCTGTGCCCGCCAAGTGGAGCTGTTTCAGCAGGAGAGGGAGCTCCGGGAGGAGAAGCGGAGGGTTGTGGAGGCGTCCAACCTGGCCTCAAAGGCACAGATCTGGAAGGCCCGCAAGGGATCCCAGGGCCCAGTGAGAAGGGGCCAAGTGATTGACTTCAGGCAGACGGCGGGCTGGGGCTTTATCCGGGAGCCCGGCCAGGGCAAGGATGCCTTTGTCTCCCACCGTGACATTGAGGAGCACTTGACCAAGGGCCACCCAGGGCGCGATGTCCAGCCCGGCGACCAGGTGGAGTACACACGTCTGATGGGGAGCCGTGGCTGGTATGCCCTGAGTGTTCATGTCCTGCGGGAGGAGGAGGCCCCAGAAGAACCGGAGTGGCGCCGCACTATGCCAGCGTGCAGTACCGCCCCCGCCAGCAGCACTACCTCAGAGCAGGCCCAGGCCGCAGAACTTTGCAGCAGGCCTGCTACAGCCACTCAGGAGACGCAGACCAGGATCTCCATGGCCTACATGCTGCCTAGGGCCCTGCCAAAGTGGGACCCCAAGGACCCCAGCACTGAAGAGTGAAAAGAAGAGAAAGAAGAAGCTGAACTGTATATAGCCCCTGTCAGCCCCTCATCCCTTTGTGAAGACGTCCCTTTTGTTTTGCCCTAATGTTCTTTTTGAAGACGACACCCTTTCCTGCCTTACTGCCTTGTGTAATTTTTGAAGATGTTACCCCCATTGTTTATGTGTTACCAGGCCACGGAATTGGAATGTGGTCCCTGGTGGCTGTGAATGTATAATGTGTCCTGTGTTACCAGGCCACTGGACTTAGTAGCGGGTATGTTGCCTTTGTAGTTTAAAAAGTTGAACGAACTGCCAGGCTACTGGACTTGTTGTAGCCAAGATGTAAATAGTTGCACCTGTTGTGCCCCCTACCAGAATTATGGGGCAAGTGCCAAACCGTGCAATGGACTGGAAGTGCACATTTAGAGTTTCTTTATAAGAAAATTTTGCAACGTTAAAGTGACTGTGCCTCCCATAAAGGGAAGAAAAGTTTTAAAATGTTTTGTTACATGCATGTAAAAATGTCTTTTGCAATTCCTTCCACATTTTCTGTTGTTTTTCAGCCCGAGGACGTGCTGGGATTCGCTGTAGGGGAGTGTAGCGCCCCTGAGGCTTCCGTCGCCACAAGAACATTGCACCCATCCAGCGGTGTGATGTCCCATTCTGGGTAAGGAAAGGAGTGAACGCCGGTCCCCAGGCAAATCTACACTACACCCATTGTTACGTACACACTGGGACCAGGGATAGTGGCAGCAACCCTCCCATGCTGCATGCTGGGAGGGGCCGTAAGACCTATCCCTGCTCCTATAGGGTAGAGCTGAGCAACTGGGGAGGTGGGAGGAGCCACCAGAGAGCAGACAGGGAAAGGAAGGTCAAGTTTAGAGAGTGAGAGAGAGAGGGGAGAAGGAGGAGGAGGTCTGCGGGAGGCAGACGAGAAGGAGAAGCAGAAAGAAAGCTCTAGTCAGACAGGAGCTAAGAGAAGAAAGTGACGTTTCCTGGTGAAGACCCTGGGACTCAGAGGGTCCAAGTGACACCAAGCAGGGAACGAAGGGATTCCAGGGCCACGGATAGCTTTTGAGCTGTGGTAGCCTGTTCCACAGGAACATCGGTGGAGGGATCAAGCTGCATCAGGGGACGGTCCCTAGAAACAAAAGAAGTGAAAAATCATCTCTAACAGTAAAAATCGAGGCCCAGGGAATGTTGCAAACTCCCCGGGCCACAGCCCACAGCAGAACCTCTAGAAAGGGGGCAAGTAACCGACAGGTGAGCTCCCAGCCTGGAGGCTGTGGTGGAGGCCGAGCAGGTTCATCCTAAAAGAGCTAGGCTTAAAGAGACAGCTGAAGACAGAGACACTTTAGAGAGAAGGGTACCGGCTTTCCTTCCAGAAATTACCTAGGATCGGCGGAAGTCCCTGACAGTGAGTCTCAGCAGTCCGGAGGCACCGGTGTGCTTAAGCCCAGGAAGTGTGAGTAAAGATCTTGGAATTGCACCCTCTGGTGTTGTCTCAGTTATTGTCGCCTGCATAGACTTCCACCACACCATAGACTCTCACGAGCACCAACTGTGCCCCGGGGTACCGCTCCACCTGTGGGGAGCAGTACCATCATTGCTGCCATTCCATCACCCCGGAGGCCTCATACAGCAGCGGCGGCTTAATAGCCGCATACCACAGGTGGCGTCACGAACACAAACTTTATTCACCCCCAACACTGCAGCCATATTTAATTGACACCCACCAGGGCCACGGAGCCGGGCCCCGCCACCACTGACGACCCCCGGACTAGTCCGGCCCGGCACCGGGTGTCCCATAGCCCTGGGGTGGGCGATTCATATGCAGAAGAGATAATAAGATCTACAAGGTCCAGACGGTGAGCTGCACCTAGGCTGAAGTCAAGGGACAGTGGGGGAGAGGGATTAACAAGGGCGCATAGTATCAGCAAAAATTGTTGAGGAAGGTGCAGGAGCTCATGAAGAAATGGAGGACGAACTGGCGATGGTCATGGAAGACTCAGCAGATGAGTGAGAGCTTCCTCACATTTTGGTTGTGCGAGGTTGGGGGGAGAGGGCAGAGGAAGGAGGCACGATTCTCACCTCTCTGCCACCAACACACCAAGGACTTGGTCCTCCTGGATGCACAAGACACATGAGCGCCTTCTTGCTGCACTACCTACAACATGACCCTCGGATTGTACGAATTCGAAGTAATGCTAACTACTGGGTTGCCACACTGTTAGATCCCCGGTACAAGACAAAATTTGGCGAAATAATTCCTGCCATAGAAAGGGACGCACGTATACAGGAGTATCTGCAGAAGGTGGTACGCAATCTTAGATCTGTTTTTCCACTAAACACCAGTGCTGCACAGAGTGAATCTCAACGCTTTGTCATGGATAGGAGGAAATGGTCTTTTACTTGTCCACATCTGAGGGACCGAGGGCTGTCTGCTGTGCTGAGATGGCATTGAGTACGGTGTCCCTGCAGAGTTGCACTTTTGGTCATATACAAAATGAGTTGAAAAAGGACAGATGCTGGTGGAAAGGGGAACAGGTGTGTTGGAAAGGGGAAAAAGTTTTTGTCCGTGGGTTTGGTGGTTAAGCAAAAGTAACATTTGCTGAAGAAACACCATCTGTTACGGTGGGACTGGCAGATTTGGATAAGGTGGTATATACTATGTTACCGCTATATAACGAAAATTAATAAGAAAAGAAAGAGAAAGGTATATATCCCCATCAGCTGTCAGTGTCCACCGTGCTCCCAGATGGAAAAGGAGAGGTTGGCAACTGGAAGGTTAGGTGGAGGATACAGAGCTGTGTGGCTATGAAACTAATAGTAGCCTGAACCGAGTTAGACGCCACTCGGATCTGGAGACTGGGAGCCCTGTTAGCGTCACAGGGTCAACACGCCCACCCAGCCCAGGAACTCCCTGTTAACATCACAGGGGCCATTGAATATGCTGACCGTGTGCATTGGGGCCGCACCTGTGGACAGCAGGCGCATCAGCAGCAGCAGGCCTGTTAATGCCACTGGGCTGCACAAGCAGGACTGGTAAAACAGGAGCTGGTCTTAACCGTTCTGCGTTACCAACTGTAGTGGCGGCCTGCATCGACGCCCTATCCCTGCCTACCTCTGGCCTAAAGCCGCAATGGGTTCAACACATGGAGGTGTGCTCTTTCGGAGCATAATAGAAGGCTGTGCACCTCCTTGTTGGCTCCAGCCCGTTTTATAACCTGGGTCCGCCCCAAACCAGGGTGGACCACAATGCACCTCCTGGAGACAAAAGCAGAGTGACACGTCATGAGTGGCATAACTAGCGTCCTATTTGGAACCGCAACTTCAATAATGACCTCATGGTTGCCACGACACAAACACCTCACCAGTCATCAAAACCAAAGAAGATCCCAGTGGTCACTTGTACCAATATATAAAATAAAAGGAAGACCGCTGGTATGAAGGAAACCAAAGAGCAAAATATATGGTGAAATACACAGAATTTTAATAATACAGTGTGCGTGACATAAGGACAGACAGTACAAGCGAACAGAGTATTAAAGTCGCCAGACACAAAGAATGCACAAACAGCACCAGCAGGTGGAAGACCAGCTACTAAACACGTGGAACAGATTATAAACAGGCCAAATGGCCAGAAGAAAGAGAGGAAAAGCAAATGAGTCAAAGGGTGAATTCCCCATATAAGGCTTTCCCTAGAACAGTGCCAAAAACATGTCATGTAATGAAGTTATGGCAAATTTACCTTGAGACATGTTAAAGCTGTTTAGCAAGCAGGCTGGTGGTGATGGGCGGGACTACGACGCATGTTTCACCGGGCGTGGCTTCGTCAGGAGGAAGCCACGCCCGGTGAAACGCGCGTCGAGGCCCCGCCCATCACCACCAGCCTGCTTGCTAAACAGCTTTAATATGTCTCAAGGTAAATTTGCCATAACTTCATTACATGACATGTTTTTGGCACTGTTCTAGGGAAAGCCTTATATGGGGAATTCACCCTTTGACTCATTTGCTTTTCCTCTCTTTCTTCTGGCCATTTGGCCTGTTTATAATCTGTTCCACGTGTTTAGTAGCTGGTCTTCCACCTGCTGGTGCTGTTTGTGCATTCTTTGTCTGGCGACTTTAATACTCTGTTCGCTTGTACTGTCTGTCCTTATGTCACGCACACTGTATTATTAAAATTCTGTGTATTTCACCATATATTTTGCTCTTTGGTTTCCTTCATACCAGCGGTCTTCCTTTTATTTTATATATTGGTACAAGTGACCACTGGGATCTTGTTTGGTTTTGTATTCTCAATGGGACCCTCCCTTTTAGGGAAGTTGTAGGTTTACAACCTCACCAGTCATCGTCTGACCATCAATAATGATGTGACAAGTCATAGGGGCGGGCCTCTGCAAGCCATTTGGGAGTGGCCTGGCCACATCGTCAGGACACCTGATGCCCTGTGGTCTATATGGGCCCCCCACATCAGTGGCAGGGCCAAAGAGTTCATTACCGGACCTAGTCTCTGATGCAGTAAGTGTCTGAGCATGCTCAGTAGCATGAAATACAGTCTCTGAAAAAAGACTATCAGCTTTAGCATGGTGTCTAGGCACAAAACAGGACTTAGACCCGGCACGGAGTGCAAGTACCTGTGCAAAGAGGCTTTTCGCACTAAGTGTGGGAGCATGCGCTGTATCCCGAAATGAAGACTTAGCCTCAGGAATGGCACAGTCAGGCTGAGCATACTCACTAGGCGAAACACTGTAGTTAGGCTGCGGCTGGGGTAAATCGGCACACGCATGCGCACTAGCTGCCTCTCCACACTTAGACGTGGAGGAGAATTTGCTCTTCGGGTGTGGACTTGGAGATGCTGTCTATGAACAGAAGGAAAAGCTAAAGGTGTGTGTTACAGCAAGGAGCCACCGCGGAAACACTTCGTTCAATTGTGAGGGGAGTCATTTTGTAGTTTGGTGAGGAGTACCGTAACGCAGCATCCTGTGACACAGACCAACATTCTTATGGTGCTGTCTATACTGCTTACCGTGAGAGGAGAGTAAAGTCTGTATTTCTGGCAACTGGACATCACAGTACCCGGGTACAGTAGGCTGTGCCCAGACAATAATGCGGGCACGCAACACTTTGTTTTATTAGCAAAACACATATCTGTTCTGGGTAGGCCGACTATTTATAGACAATAAGACTTGCTGCCTCTGCACTGTCAAATTGTCACGTACACTTTAAATCGTAGAGGGACAGCGACACATGTTTGCATTGACTGTTGATTTTCAAGATTTCCATGACTGTGTTGCAGAGCTGTGTGGTTTGCATTCACACTGTTATCATCTGCCTTATCTGTGAGGCTTTAGCTAACAAGGGTATTCAGGGGAGTAATGTGTTTTGTCTATGTTTATGTAGATAACTGGGAAGCTCTTGTGATGCGCCACTGGTAAGTCTTGTTTGCACACACACACACTCACACACACACACGCACAAACACACAATTACTGCTACGCAGAAGGATTAGCAGGTAGTAGGCAACAGAATAGATTGTTCAATTATTTAAATTGTATGCATGGTTCTTATTGTTTGTTTTGGTAAAGTTAAACAATCATTTATCAACCCAACTGACTAGAGTCCTTTTCCTGTTGCCTGGTTTTGCTGCATACTGGGGATCCCACCCTGTACACGACTTAAAATGAAGCATAAGTCGCAATGTGAATTTCACTGTGCCACAATGCGGCCTAGCATGCCTGTGCAACCACCGACTGCCCCATCAAGTGTATCTGCGTGCTCTTCATCCTCTGTGACTGGGGACAGCAGTCTCACATGGTTTTTCACACTGACCTTCCACCCCTTTACACGCAACAGGGAGTGTGATTGGCAGGTCATTACTTGTTTTGGAAGTGGAAACAGATGGTATTGTTGAGCTGTCAGACATCGAGAAAACCAACATTGGATGCAGGCTACATTATATCCACACCTGCACCTTCGTCACAGATTGGCTGGACTACCTGCATTTAATAATTGCATTCCAGAAATGGAAATGAGTGTAGAATGCACATGTGTTGTACCTTGCTTGGCAGCAAAGGAACACTAACTTAGTATTACAGACAATTTTAGGAAGGCAGAAAAAGAGTCAGCTCTTTGGGCAAATTAAATAGCATGGCAAAAGTGGACAGGTGGGCACAGTGGCTGTGTTCTGTGGGAACCAGGACAGTAAAGGAAGCCTCACTTTCTATCCCTCCGAATGATCAAATGCAGCAAAGAATTCCCTGAGTTTGCTATAAAATTAGCGTAGCAAAATGTGCATGAGGGTGTCATGCAGAGGTGCTGCAAATAGATTTGCACCAGTGGGACACTAATGAAATACAACAGCCAGTTCTTCTATGCCACTAAATGGCAGCTTTTTTTGCTATCATTATAGCTTATTAAAAACAGAGCAGGAGGGTGTCATGCAGAGGTGATAGAAATAGCTTGGCACCAGTAATAATGAAATACACCAGCCAGTTCTTGTATGCCACTAAATGGCAGCTTTTTTTGCTATCATTATAGCTTATTAAAAACAGAGCAGGAGGGTGTCATGCAGAGGTGCTAGAAATAGCTTGGCACCAGTGGGACAATAATGAAATACAACAGCCAGTTCTTGTATGCCACTAAATGGCAGCTTTTTTTGCTATTATTATAGCTTATTAAAAACAGAGCAGGAGGGTGTCATGCAGAGGTGCTAGAAATAGCTTGGCACCAGTGGGACAATAATGAAATACAATAGCCAGTTCTTGTATGCCACTAAATGGCAGCATTTGTTGCTAATATTATAGCTTATTAAAAACAGAACGGGAGGGTGTCATGCAGAGGTGCTAGAAATAGCTTGGCACCAGTGGGACAATAATGAAATACAGCAGCCAGTTCTTGTATGCCACTAAATGGCAGCTTTTTTTGCTATTATTATAGCTTGTTAAAAACAGAGCAGGAGGGTGTCATGCAGAGGTGCTAGAAATAGCTTGGCACCAGTGGGACAATAATGAAATACAACAGCCAGTTCTTGTATGCCACTAAATGGCAGCTTTTTTTGCTATCATTATAGCTTATTAAAAACAGAGCAGGAGGGTGTCATGCAGAGGTGCTAGAAATAGCTTGGCACCAGTGGGACACTAATGAAATATAACAGCCAGTTCTTGTATGCCACTAAATGGCAGCATTTCTTGCTATTATTATAGCTTATTAAAAACAGAGCAGGAGGGTGTCATGCAGAGGTGCTAGAAATAGCTTGGCACTAGTGGGACACTAATGAAATACAACAGCCAGTTCTTGTATGCCACTAAATTGCAGCTTTTTTTTGCTATCATTATAGCTTATTAAAAACAGAGCAGGAGGGTGTCATGTAGAGGTGCTAGAAATAGCTTGGCACCAATGGGACAATAATGAAATACAACAGCCAGTTCTTGTATGCCACTAAATGGCAGCATTTTTTGTGCTATCATTATAGCTTATTAAAAACAGAGCAGGAGGGTGTCATGCAGAGGTGCTAGAAATAGCTTGGCACCAGTGGGACACTAATAAAATACAACAGCCAGTTCTTGTATGCCACTAAATGGCAGCTTTTTTTGCTATCATTATAGCTTATTAAAAACAGAGCAGGAGGGTGTCATGCAGAGGTGCTAGAAATAGCTTGGTACCAGTGGGACAATAATGAAATACAACAGCCAGTTCTTGTATGCCACTAAATGGCAGCTTTTTTTGCTATCATTCTAGCTTATTAAAAACAGAGCAGGAGGGTGTCATGCAGAGGTGCTAGAAATAGCTTGGCACAAGTGGGACAATAATGAAATACAATAGCCAGTTCTTGTATGCCACTAAATGGCAGCTTTTTTTTGCTATTATTATAGCTTATTAAAAACAGAGCAGGAGGGTGTCATGCAGAGGTGCTAGAAATAGCTTGGCACCAATGGCAACTAATGAAATACAACAGCCAATTCTTGTATGGCACTAAATGGCAGCTTTTTTTGCTATCATTATAGCTTTCTAAAAACAGAGCAGGAGGGTGTCATGCAGAGGTGCTAGAAATAGCTTGGCACCAGTGGGACAATAATGAAATACAACAGCCAGTTCCTGTATGCCACTAAATGGCAGCTTTTTTTGCTATTATTATAGCTTATTAAAAACAGAGCAGGAGGGTGTCATGCAGATGTGCTAGAAATAGCTTGGCACCAGTGGGACAATAATGAAATACAAAAGCCAGTTCTTGTATGCCACTAAATGGCAGCTTTTTTTGCTATTATTATAGCTTATTCAAAACAGAGCAGGAGGGTGTCATGCAGAGGTGCTAGAAATAGCTTGGCACCAGTGGGAAAATAATGAAATACAACAGCCAGTTCTTGTATGCCACTAAATGGCAGCATTTTTTGCTATTATTATAGCTTATTAAAAACAGAGCAGGAGGGTGTCATGCAGAGGTGATAGAAATAGCTTGGCACCAGTGGGACAAAAATGAAATACAACAGCCAGTTCTTGTATGCCACTAAATGGCAGCTTTTTTTGCTATTATTATAGCTTATTAAAAACAGAGCAGGAGGGTGTCATGCAGATGTGCTAGAAATAGCTTGGCACCAGTGGGACACTAATGAAATACAACAGCCAGTTCTTGTATGCCACTAAATGGCAGCATTTTTTGCTATCATTATAGCTTATTAAAAACAGAGCAGGAGGGTGTCATGCAGAGGTGCTAGATATAGCTTGGCACCAGTGGGACAAAAATGAAATACAACAGCCAGTTCTTGTATGCCACTAAATGGCAGCTTTTTTTGCTATTATTATAGCTTATTAAAAACAGAGCAGGAGGGTGTCATGCAGAGGTGCTAGAAATAGCTTGGCACCAGTGGGACAATAATGAAATACAACAGCCAGTTCTTGTATGCCACTAAATGGCAGCATTTTTTGCTATTATTATAGCTTATTAAAAACAGAGCAGGAGGGTGTCATGCAGAGGTGCTAGAAATAGCTTGGCACCAGTGGGACAATAATGAAATACAACAGCCAGTTCTTGTATGCCACTAAATGGCAGCTTTTTTTGCTATCATTATAGCTTATTAAAAACAGAGCAGGAGGGTGTCATGCAGAGGTGCTAGAAATAGCTTGGCACAAGTGGGACAATAATGAAATACAATAGCCAGTTCTTGTATGCCACTAAATGGCAGCTTTTTTTGCTATTATTATAGCTTATTAAAAACAGAGCAGGAGGGTGTCATGCAGAGGTGCTAGAAATAGCTTGGCACCAGTAGCAACTAATGAAATACAACAGCCAGTTCTTGTATGGCACTAAATGGCAGCTTTTTTTGCTATCATTATAGCTTTCTAAAAACAGAGCAGGAGGGTGTCATGCAGAGGTGCTAGAAATAGCTTGGCACCAGTGGGACAATAATGAAATACAACAGCCAGTTCCTGTATGCCACTAAATGGCAGCTTTTTTTGCTATTATTATAGCTTATTAAAAACAGAGCAGGAGGGTGTCATGCAGATGTGCTAGAAATAGCTTGGCACCAGTGGGACAATAATGAAATACAAAAGCCAGTTCTTGTATGCCACTAAATGGCAGCTTTTTTTGCTATTATTATAGCTTATTCAAAACAGAGCAGGAGGGTGTCATGCAGAGGTGCTAGAAATAGCTTGGCACCAGTGGGAAAATAATGAAATACAACAGCCAGTTCTTGTATGCCACTAAATGGCAGCATTTTTTGCTATTATTATAGCTTATTAAAAACAGAGCAGGAGGGTGTCATGCAGAGGTGATAGAAATAGCTTGGCACCAGTGAGACAAAAATGAAATACAACAGCCAGTTCTTGTATGCCACTAAATGGCAGCTTTTTTTGCTATTATTATAGCTTATTAAAAACAGAGCAGGAGGGTGTCATGCAGATGTGCTAGAAATAGCTTGGCACCAGTGGGACACTAATGAAATACAACAGCCAGTTCTTGTATGCCACTAAATGGCAGCATTTTTTGCTATTATTATAGCTTATTAAAAATGGAGCAGGAGGGTGTCATGCAGAGGTGCTAGAAATAGCTTGGCACCAGTGGGAAAATAATGAAATACCACAGCCAGTTCTTGTATGCCACTAAATGGCAGCATTTTTTGCTATTATTATAGCTTATTAAAAACAGAGCAGGAGGGTGTCATGCAGAGGTGATAGAAATAGCTTGGCACCAGTGGGACAAAAATGAAATACAACAGCCAGTTCTTGTATGCCACTAAATGGCAGCTTTTTTTGCTATTATTATAGCTTATTAAAAACAGAGCAGGAGGGTGTCATGCAGATGTGCTAGAAATAGCTTGGCACCAGTGGGACACTAATGAAATACAACAGCCAGTTCTTGTATGCCACTAAATGGCAGCTTTTTTTGCTATCATTATAGCTTATTAAAAACAGAGCAGGAGGGTGTCATGCAGAGGTGCTGGAAATAGCTCGGCACCAGTGGGACAATAATGAAATACAACAGCCAATTATTGTATGCCACTAAATGGCAGCTTTTTTTGCTATCATTATAGCTTATTAAAAACAGAGCAGGAGGGTGTCATGCAGAGGTGCTAGAAATAGCTCGGCACCAGTGGGACAATAATGAAATACAACAGCCAGTTCTTGTATGCCACTAAATGGCAGCATTTTTTGCTATTATTATAGCTTATTAAAAACAGAGCAGGAGGGTGTCATGCAGAGGTGCTAGAAATAGCTTGGCACCAGTGGGACAATAATGAAATACAACAGCCAGTTCTTGTATGCCACTAAATGGCAGCTTTTTTTGCTATTATTATAGCTTATTAAAAACAGAGCAGGAGGGTGTCATGCAGATGTGCTAGAAATAGCTTGGCACCAGTGGGAAAATAATGAAATACAACAGCCAGTTCTTGTATGCCACTAAATGGCAGCATTTTTTGCTATTATTATAGCTTATTAAAAACAGAGCAGGAGGGTGTCATGCAGAGGTGCTAGAAATAGCTTGGCACCAGTGGGACACTAATGAAATACAACAGCCAGTTCTTGTATGCCACTAAATGGCAGCATTTTTTGCTATTATTTTAGCTTATTAAAGACAGAGCAGGAGGGTGTCATGCAGAGGTGCTAGAAATAGCTTGGCACCAGTGGGAAAATAATGAAATACAACAGCCAGTTCTTGTATGCCACTAAATGGCAGCTTTTTTTGCTATTATTATAGCTTATTAAAAACAGAGCAGGAGGGTGTCATGCAGAGGTGTTAGAAATAGCTTGGCACCAGTGGGACACTAATGAAATACAACAGCCAGTTCTTGTATGCCACTAAATGGCAGTTGTTTTTGCTATCATTATAGCCTATTAAAAACAGAACAGGAGGGTGTCATGCAGAGGTGCTAGAAATAGCTCGGCACCAGTGGGACAATAATGAAATACAACAGCCAGTTCCTGTATGCCACTAAATGGCAGCTTTTTTTGCTATTATTATAGCTTATTAAAAACAGAGCAGGAGGGTGTCATGCTGATGTGCTAGAAATAGCTTGGCACCAGTGGGACAATAATGAAATACAGCAGCCAGTTCTTGTATGCCACTAAATGGCAGCTTTTTTTGCTATTATTATAGCTTATTCAAAACAGAGCAGGAGGGTGTCATGCAGAGGTGCTAGAAATAGCTTGGCACCAGTGGGAAAATAATGAAATACAACAGCCAGTTCTTGTATGCCACTAAATGGCAGCATTTTTTGCTATTATTATAGCTTATTAAAAACAGAGCAGGAGGGTGTCATGCAGAGGTGATAGAAATAGCTTGGCACCAGTGGGACAAAAATGAAATACAACAGCCAGTTCTTGTATGCCACTAAATGGCAGCTTTTTTTGCTATTATTATAGCTTATTAAAAACAGAGCAGGAGGGTGTCATGCAGAGGTGCTTGAAATAGCTCGGCACCAGTGGGACAATAATGAAATACAACAGCCAATTGTTGTATGCCACTAAATGGCAGCTTTTTTTGCTATTATTATAGCTTATTCAAAACAGAGCAGGAGGGTGTCATGCAGAGGTGCTAGAAATAGCTTGGCACCAGTGGGAAAATAATGAAATACAACAGCCAGTTCTTGTATGCCACTAAATGGCAGCTTTTTTTGCTATTATTATAGCTTATTAAAAACAGAGCAGGAGGGTGTCATGCAGATGTGCTAGAAATAGCTTGGCACCAGTGGGACACTAATGAAATACAACAGCCAGTTCTTGTATGCCACTAAATGGCAGCTTTTTTTGCTATCATTATAGCTTATTAAAAACAGAGCAGGAGGGTGTCATGCAGAGGTGTTAGAAATAGCTTGGCACCAGTGGGACACTAATGAAATACAACAGCCAGTTCTTGTATGCCACTAAATGGCAGCTTTTTTTGCTATCATTATAGCTTATTAAAAACAGAGCAGGAGGGTGTCATGCAGATGTGCTAGAAATAGCTTGGCACCAGTGGGACACTAATGAAATACAACAGCCAGTTCTTGTATGCCACTAAATGGCAGCTTTTTTTGCTATCATTATAGCTTATTAAAAACAGAGCAGGAGGGTGTCATGCAGAGGTGTTAGAAATAGCTTGGCACCAGTGGGACACTAATGAAATACAACAGCCAGTTCTTGTATGCCACTAAATGGCAGCTTTTTTTGCTATCATTATAGCTTATTAAAAACAGAGCAGGAGGGTGTCATGCAGAGGTGCTAGAAATAGCTCGGCACCAGTGGGACAATAATGAAATACAACAGCCAATTGTTGTATGCCACTAAATGGCAGCTTTTTTTGCTATCATTATAGCTTATTAAAAACAGAGCAGGAGGGTGTCATGCAGAGGTGATAGAAATAGCTCGGCACCAGTGGGACAATAATGAAATACAACAGCCAGTTCTTGTATGCCACTAAATGGCAGCATTTTTTGCTATTATTATAGCTTATTAAAAACAGAGCAGGAGGGTGTCATGCAGAGGTGCTAGAAATAGCTTGGCACCAGTGGGACAATAATGAAATACAACAGCCAGTTCTTGTATGCCACTAAATGGCAGCTTTTTTTGCTATTATTATAGCTTATTAAAAACAGAGCAGGAGGGTGTCATGCAGATGTGCTAGAAATAGCTTGGCACCAGTGGGAAAATAATGAAATACAACAGCCAGTTCTTGTATGCCACTAAATGGCAGCATTTTTTGCTATTATTATAGCTTATTAAAAACAGAGCAGGAGGGTGTCATGCAGATGTGCTAGAAATAGCTTGGCACCAGTGGGACACTAATGAAATACAACAGCCAGTTCTTGTATGCCACTAAATGGCAGCATTTTTTGCTATTATTATAGCTTATTAAAAATGGAGCAGGAGGGTGTCATGCAGAGGTGCTAGAAATAGCTTGGCACCAGTGGGAAAATAATGAAATACCACAGCCAGTTCTTGTATGCCACTAAATGGCAGCATTTTTTGCTATTATTATAGCTTATTAAAAACAGAGCAGGAGGGTGTCATGCAGAGGTGATAGAAATAGCTTGGCACCAGTGGGACAAAAATGAAATACAACAGCCAGTTCTTGTATGCCACTAAATGGCAGCTTTTTTTGCTATTATTATAGCTTATTAAAAACAGAGCAGGAGGGTGTCATGCAGATGTGCTAGAAATAGCTTGGCACCAGTGGGACACTAATGAAATACAACAGCCAGTTCTTGTATGCCACTAAATGGCAGCTTTTTTTGCTATCATTATAGCTTATTAAAAACAGAGCAGGAGGGTGTCATGCAGAGGTGCTAGAAATAGCTCGGCACCAGTGGGACAATAATGAAATACAACAGCCAATTGTTGTATGCCACTAAATGGCAGCTTTTTTTGCTATCATTATAGCTTATTAAAAACAGAGCAGGAGGGTGTCATGCAGAGGTGCTAGAAATAGCTCGGCACCAGTGGGACAATAATGAAATACAACAGCCAGTTCTTGTATGCCACTAAATGGCAGCATTTTTTGCTATTATTATAGCTTATTAAAAACAGAGCAGGAGGGTGTCATGCAGAGGTGCTAGAAATAGCTTGGCACCAGTGGGACAATAATGAAATACAACAGCCAGTTCTTGTATGCCACTAAATGGCAGCTTTTTTTGCTATTATTATAGCTTATTAAAAACAGAGCAGGAGGGTGTCATGCAGATGTGCTAGAAATAGCTTGGCACCAGTGGGAAAATAATGAAATACAACAGCCAGTTCTTGTATGCCACTAAATGGCAGCATTTTTTGCTATTATTATAGCTTATTAAAAACAGAGCAGGAGGGTGTCATGCAGAGGTGCTAGAAATAGCTTGGCACCAGTGGGACACTAATGAAATACAACAGCCAGTTCTTGTATGCCACTAAATGGCAGCATTTTTTGCTATTATTTTAGCTTATTAAAGACAGAGCAGGAGGGTGTCATGCAGAGGTGCTAGAAATAGCTTGGCACCAGTGGGAAAATAATGAAATACAACAGCCAGTTCTTGTATGCCACTAAATGGCAGGTTTTTTTGCTATTATTATAGCTTATTAAAAACAGAGCAGGAGGGTGTCATGCAGAGGTGTTAGAAATAGCTTGGCACCAGTGGGACACTAATGAAATACAACAGCCAGTTCTTGTATGCCACTAAATGGCAGTTGTTTTTGCTATCATTATAGCCTATTAAAAACAGAACAGGAGGGTGTCATGCAGAGGTGCTAGAAATAGCTCGGCACCAGTGGGACAATAATGAAATACAACAGCCAGTTCTTGTATGGCACTAAATGGCAGCTTTTTTTGCTATCATTATAGCTTTCTAAAAACAGAGCAGGAGGGTGTCATGCAGAGGTGCTAGAAATAGCTTGGCACCAGTGGGACAATAATGAAATACAACAGCCAGTTCCTGTATGCCACTAAATGGCAGCTTTATTTGCTATTATTATAGCTTATTAAAAACAGAGCAGGAGGGTGTCATGCTGATGTGCTAGAAATAGCTTGGCACCAGTGGGACAATAATGAAATACAAAAGCCAGTTCTTGTATGCCACTAAATGGCAGCTTTTTTTGCTATTATTATAGCTTATTCAAAACAGAGCAGGAGGGTGTCATGCAGAGGTGCTAGAAATAGCTTGGCACCAGTGGGAAAATAATGAAATACAACAGCCAGTTCTTGTATGCCACTAAATGGCAGCATTTTTTGCTATTATTATAGCTTATTAAAAACAGAGCAGGAGGGTGTCATGCAGAGGTGATAGAAATAGCTTGGCACCAGTGGGACAAAAATGAAATATAACAGCCAGTTCTTGTATGCCACTAAATGGCAGCTTTTTTTGCTATTATTATAGCTTATTAAAAACAGAGCAGGAGGGTGTCATGCAGATGTGCTAGAAATAGCTTGGCACCAGTGGGACACTAATGAAATACAACAGCCAGTTCTTGTATGCCACTAAATGGCAGCATTTTTTGCTATTATTATAGCTTATTAAAAATAGAGCAGGAGGGTGTCATGCAGAGGTGCTAGAAATAGCTTGGCACCAGTGGGAAAATAATGAAATACCACAGCCAGTTCTTGTATGCCACTAAATGGCAGCATTTTTTGCTATTATTATAGCTTATTAAAAACAGAGCAGGAGGGTGTCATGCAGAGGTGCTTGAAATAGCTCGGCACCAGTGGGACAATAATGAAATACAACAGCCAATTGTTGTATGCCACTAAATGGCAGCTTTTTTTGCTATTATTATAGCTTATTCAAAACAGAGCAGGAGGGTGTCATGCAGAGGTGCTAGAAATAGCTTGGCACCAGTGGGAAAATAATGAAATACAACAGCCAGTTCTTGTATGCCACTAAATGGCAGCATTTTTTGCTATTATTATAGCTTATTAAAAACAGAGCAGGAGGGTGTCATGCAGAGGTGATAGAAATAGCTTGGCACCAGTGGGACAAAAATGAAATACAACAGCCAGTTCTTGTATGCCACTAAATGGCAGCTTTTTTTGCTATTATTATAGCTTATTAAAAACAGAGCAGGAGGGTGTCATGCAGATGTGCTAGAAATAGCTTGGCACCAGTGGGACACTAATGAAATACAACAGCCAGTTCTTGTATGCCACTAAATGGCAGCTTTTTTTGCTATCATTATAGCTTATTAAAAACAGAGCAGGAGGGTGTCATGCAGAGGTGTTAGAAATAGCTTGGCACCAGTGGAACACTAATGAAATACAACAGCCAGTTCTTGTATGCCACTAAATGGCAGCTTTTTTTGCTATCATTATAGCTTATTAAAAACAGAGCAGGAGGGTGTCATGCAGAGGTGCTAGAAATAGCTCGGCACCAGTGGGACAATAATGAAATACAACAGCCAATTGTTGTATGCCACTAAATGGCAGCTTTTTTTGCTATCATTATAGCTTATTAAAAACAGAGCAGGAGGGTGTCATGCAGAGGTGATAGAAATAGCTCGGCACCAGTGGGACAATAATGAAATACAACAGCCAGTTCTTGTATGCCACTAAATGGCAGCATTTTTTGCTATTATTATAGCTTATTAAAAACAGAGCAGGAGGGTGTCATGCAGAGGTGCTAGAAATAGCTTGGCACCAGTGGGACAATAATGAAATACAACAGCCAGTTCTTGTATGCCACTAAATGGCAGCTTTTTTTGCTATTATTATAGCTTATTAAAAACAGAGCAGGAGGGTGTCATGCAGATGTGCTAGAAATAGCTTGGCACCAGTGGGAAAATAATGAAATACAACAGCCAGTTCTTGTATGCCACTAAATGGCAGCATTTTTTGCTATTATTATAGCTTATTAAAAACAGAGCAGGAGGGTGTCATGCAGAGGTGCTAGAAATAGCTTGGCACCAGTGGGACACTAATGAAATACAACAGCCAGTTCTTGTATGCCACTAAATGGCAGCATTTTTTGCTATTATTTTAGCTTATTAAAGACAGAGCAGGAGGGTGTCATGCAGAGGTGCTAGAAATAGCTTGGCACCAGTGGGAAAATAATGAAATACAACAGCCAGTTCTTGTATGCCACTAAATGGCAGCTTTTTTTGCTATCATTATAGCTTATTAAAAACAGAGCAGGAGGGTGTCATGCAGAGGTGTTAGAAATAGCTTGGCACCAGTGGGACACTAATGAAATACAACAGCCAGTTCTTGTATGCCACTAAATGGCAGTTGTTTTTGCTATCATTATAGCCTATTAAAAACAGAACAGGAGGGTGTCATGCAGAGGTGCTAGAAATAGCTCGGCACCAGTGGGACAATAATGAAATACAACAGCCAATTCTTGTATGCCACTAAATGGCAGCTTTTTTTGCTATCATTATAGCTTATTAAAAACAGAGCAGGAGGGTGTCATGCAGAGGTGCTAGAAATAGCTCGGCACCAGTGGGACAATAATGAAATACAACAGCCAATTGTTGTATGCCACTAAATGGCAGCTTTTTTTGCTATCATTATAGCTTATTAAAAACAGAGCAGGAGGGTGTCATGCAGAGGTGATAGAAATAGCTCGGCACCAGTGGGACAATAATGAAATACAACAGCCAGTTCTTGTATGCCACTAAATGGCAGCATTTTTTGCTATTATTATAGCTTATTAAAAACAGAGCAGGAGGGTGTCATGCAGAGGTGCTAGAAATAGCTTGGCACCAGTGGGACAATAATGAAATACAACAGCCAGTTCTTGTATGCCACTAAATGGCAGCTTTTTTTGCTATTATTATAGCTTATTAAAAACAGAGCAGGAGGGTGTCATGCAGATGTGCTAGAAATAGCTTGGCACCAGTGGGAAAATAATGAAATACAACAGCCAGTTCTTGTATGCCACTAAATGGCAGCATTTTTTGCTATTATTATAGCTTATTAAAAACAGAGCAGGAGGGTGTCATGCAGAGGTGCTAGAAATAGCTTGGCACCAGTGGGACACTAATGAAATACAACAGCCAGTTCTTGTATGCCCCTAAATGGCAGCATTTTTTGCTATTATTTTAGCTTATTAAAGACAGAGCAGGAGGGTGTCATGCAGAGGTGCTAGAAATAGCTTGGCACCAGTGGGAAAATAATGAAATACAACAGCCAGTTCTTGTATGCCACTAAATGGCAGCTTTTTTTGCTATCATTATAGCTTATTAAAAACAGAGCAGGAGGGTGTCATGCAGAGGTGTTAGAAATAGCTTGGCACCAGTGGGACACTAATGAAATACAACAGCCAGTTCTTGTATGCCACTAAATGGCAGTTGTTTTTGCTATCATTATAGCCTATTAAAAACAGAACAGGAGGGTGTCATGCAGAGGTGCTAGAAATAGCTCGGCACCAGTGGGACAATAATGAAATACAACAGCCAATTCTTGTATGCCACTAAATGGCAGCTTTTTTTGCTATCATTATAGCTTATTAAAAACAGAGCAGGAGGGTGTCATGCAGAGGTGCTAGAAATAGCTCGGCACCAGTGGGACAATAATGAAATACAACAGCCAATTGTTGTATGCCACTAAATGGCAGCTTTTTTTGCTATCATTATAGCTTATTAAAAACAGAGCAGGAGGGTGTCATGCAGAGGTGCTAGAAATAGCTCGGCACCAGTGGGACAATAATGAAATACAACAGCCAGTTCTTGTATGCCACTAAATGGCAGCATTTTTTGCTATTATTATAGCTTATTAAAAACAGAGCAGGAGGGTGTCATGCAGAGGTGCTAGAAATAGCTTGGCACCAGTGGGACAATAATGAAATACAACAGCCAGTTCTTGTATGCCACTAAATGGCAGCTTTTTTTGCTATTATTATAGCTTATTAAAAACAGAGCAGGAGGGTGTCATGCAGATGTGCTAGAAATAGCTTGGCACCAGTGGGAAAATAATGAAATACAACAGCCAGTTCTTGTATGCCACTAAATGGCAGCATTTTTTGCTATTATTATAGCTTATTAAAAACAGAGCAGGAGGGTGTCATGCAGAGGTGCTAGAAATAGCTTGGCACCAGTGGGACACTAATGAAATACAACAGCCAGTTCTTGTATGCCACTAAATGGCAGCATTTTTTGCTATTATTTTAGCTTATTAAAGACAGAGCAGGAGGGTGTCATGCAGAGGTGCTAGAAATAGCTTGGCACCAGTGGGAAAATAATGAAATACAACAGCCAGTTCTTGTATGCCACTAAATGGCAGCATTTTTTGCTATTATTATAGCTTATTAAAAACAGAGCAGAAGGGTGTCATGCAGAGGTGCTAGAAATAGCTTTGCACCAGTGGGACAATAATGAAATACAACAGCCAGTTCTTGTATGCCACTAAATGGCAGCTTTTTTTGCTATCATTATAGCTTATTAAAAACAGAGCAGGAAGGTGTCATGCAGAGGTGCTAAAAATAGCTTGGCACCAGTGGGACAATAATGAAATACAACAGCCAGTTCTTGTATGCCACTAAATGGCAGCTTTTTTTGCTATCATTATAGCTTATTAAAAACAGAGCAGGAGGGTGTCATGCAGAGGTGTTAGAAATAGCTTGGCACCAGTGGGACACTAATGAAATACAACAGCCAGTTCTTGTATGCCACTAAATGGCAGTTGTTTTTGCTATCATTATAGCCTATTAAAAACAGAACAGGAGGGTGTCATGCAGAGGTGCTAGAAATAGCTCGGCACCAGTGGGACAATAATGAAATACAACAGCCAATTCTTGTATGCCACTAAATGGCAGCTTTTTTTGCTATCATTATAGCTTATTAAAAACAGAGCAGGAGGGTGTCATGCAGAGGTGCTAGAAATAGCTTGGCACCAGTGGGACACTAATGAAATACAACAGCCAGTTCTTGTATGCCACTAAATGGCAGAATTTTTTGCTATTATTATAGCTTATTAAAAATAGAGCAGGAGGGTGTCATGCAGAGGTGCTAGAAATAGCTTGGCAACAGTGGGACAATAATGAAATAAAACAGCCAGTTCTTGTATGCCACTAAATGGCAGCTTTTTTTGCTATCATTATAGCTTATTAAAAACAGAGCAGGAGGGTGTCATGCAGAGGTGCTAGAAATAGCTTGGCACCAGTGGGACAATAATGAAATACAACAGCCAGTTCCTGTATGCCACTAAATGGCAGCTTTTTTTGCTATCATTATAGCTTATTAAAAACAGAGCAGGAGGGTGTCATGCAGAGGTGCTAGAAATAGCTTGGCACCAGTGAGACAATAATGAAATACAACAGCCAGTTCTTGTATGCCACTAAATGGCAGCTTTTTTTGCTATCATTATAGCTTATTAAAAACAGAGCAGGAGGTTGTCATGCAAAGGTGATAGAAATAGCTTGGCACGAGTGGGACAATAATGAAATACAACAGCCAGTTCCTGTATGGCACTAAATGGCAGCTTTTTTTGCTATCATTATAGCTTATTAAAAACAGAGCAGGATTGTGTCATGCAGAGGTGCTAGAAATAGCTTGGCACCAGTGGGAACATAATTAAATACAACAGCCAGTTCTTGTATGCCACTAAATGGCAGCATTTTTTGCTATTATTATAGCTTATTAAAAACAGAGCAGGAGGGTGTCATGCAGAGGTGCTAGAAATAGCTTGGCACCAGTGGGAAACTAATGAAATACAACAGCCAGTTCTTGTATGCACCTAAATGGCAGCTTTTTTTACTATCATTATAGCTTATTAAAAACAGAGCAGGAGGGTGTCATGCAGAGGTGCTAGAAATAGCTCGGCACCAGTGGGACAATAATGAAATTCAACAGCCAATTCTTGTATGCCACTAAATGGCAGCTTTTTTTGCTATCATTATAGCTTATTAAAAACAGAGCAGGAGGGTGTCATGCAGAGGTGCTAGAAATAGCTTGGCACCAGTGGGACAATAATGAAATACAACAGCAAGTTCTTGTATGCCACTAAATGGCAGCTTTTTTTGCTATAATTATAGCTTATTAAATACAGAGCAGGAGGGTGTCATGCAGAAGTGCTAGAAATAGCTTGTCACCAGTGGGACAATAATGAAATACAACAGCCAGTTCTTGTATGCCACTAAATGGCAGCTTTTTTTGCTATCACTATAGCTTATTAAAAATTGAGAAGGAGGGTGTCATGCAGAGGTGCTAGAAATAGCTTAGCACCAGTGGGACACTAATGAAATACAACAGCCAGTTTTTGTATGTCACTAAATGGCAGCTTTTTTTGCTATCATTATAGCTTATTAAAAATTGAGAAGGAGGGTGTCATGCAGAGGTGCTAGAAATAGCTTGGCCCCAGTGGGACAATAATGAAATACAACAGCCGGTTCTTGTATGCCACTAAATGGCAGCTTTTTTTTTGCTATCATTATACCTTATTAAAAACAGAGCAGGAGGGTGTCATGCAGAGGTGCTAGAAATAGCTTGGCACCAGTGGGACACTAATGAAATACAAAAGCCAGTTCTTGTGTGCCACTAAATGGCAGTTTTTTTTGCTATCATTATAGCTTATTAAAAACAGAGCAGGGGGGTGTCATGCAGAGGTGCTAGAAATAGCTTGGCACCAGTGGGACAATAATGAAATACAACAGCCAGTTCTTGTATGCCACTAAATGGCAGCATTTTTTGCTATTATTATAGCTTATTAAAAACAGAGCAGGAGGGTGTCATGCAGAAGTGCTAGAAATAGCTTGTCACCAGTGGGACAATAATGAAATACAACAGCCAGTTCTTGTATGCCACTAAATGGCAGCTTTTTTTGCTATCATTATAGCTTATTAAAAATTGAGAAGGAGGGTGTCATGCAGAGGTGCTAGAAATAGCTTAGCATCAGTCGGACAATAATGAAATACAACAGCCACTTCTTGTATGCCACTAAATGGCAGCATTTTTTGCTATTATTATAGCTTATTAAAAACAGAGCAGGAGGGTGTCATGCAGAGGTGCTAGAAAAAGCTTGGCACCAGTGGGACAATAATGAAATACAACAGCCAGTTCTTGTATGCCACTAAATGGCAGCTTTTTTTTTTGCTATCATTATACCTTATTAAAAACAGAGCAGGAGGGTGTCATGCAGAGGTGCTAGAAATAGCTTGGCACCAGTGGGACACTAATAAAATACAAAAGCCAGTTCTTGTGTGCCACTAAATGGCAACTTTTTTTGCTATCATTATAGCTTGTTAAAAACAGAGCAGGAGGGTGTCATGCAGAGGTGCTAGAAATAGCTTGGCACCAGTGGGACAATAATGAAATACAACAGCCAGTTCTTGTATGCCACTAAATGGCAGTTTTTTTTGCTATCATTATAGCTTATTAAAAAAAGAGCAGGGGGGGGCATGCAGAGGTGCTAGAAATAGCTCGGCACCAGTGGGACAATAATGAAATACAACAGCCAGTTCTTGTATGCCACTAAATGGCCGCATTTTTTGCTATTATTATAGCTTATTAAAAACAGAGCAGGAGGGTGTCATGCAGAGGTGCTAGAAATAGCTTGGCACCAGTGGGAAAATAATGAAATACAACAGCCATTTCTTGTATGCCACTTAATGGCAGCTTTTTTTGCTATCATTATAGCTTATTAAAAACAGAGCAGGAGGGTGTCATGCAGAGGTGCTAGAAATAGCTTGGCACCAGTGGGACACTAATGAAATACAACAGCCAGTTCTTGTATGCCACTAAATGGCAGCATTTTTTGCTTTTATTATAGCTTATTAAAAATAGAGCAGGAGGGTGTGATGCAGAGGTGCTAGAAATAGCTTGGCACCAGTGGGAAAAAAATGAAATACAACAGCGAGTTCTTGTATGCCACTAAATGGCAGCATTTTTTGCTATTATTATAGCTTATTAAAAACAGAGCAGGAGGGTGTCATGCAGAGGTGCTAGAAATAGCTTGGCACCAGTGGGACACTAATGAAATACAACAGCCAGTTCTTGTATGCCACTAAATGGCAGCTTTTTTTGCTATCATTATAGCTTATTAAAAACAGAGCAGGAGGGTGTCATGCAGAGGTGCTAGAAACAGCTCGGCACCAGTGGGACAATAATGAAATACAACAGCCAATTCTTGTATGCCACTAAATGGCAGCTTTTTTTGCTATCATTATAGCTTATTAAAAACAGAGCAGGAGGGTGTCATGCAGAGGTGCTAGAAATAGCTTGGCACCAGTGGGACAATAATGAAATACAACAGCCAGTTCCTGTATGCCACTAAATGGCAGCTTTTTTTGCTATCATTATAGCTTATTAAAAACAGAGCAGGAGGGTGTCATGCAGAGGTGCTAGAAATAGCTTGGCACCAGTGGGACAATAATGAAATACAACAGCCAGTTCTTGTATGCCACTAAATGGCAGCATTTTTTGCTATCATTATAGCTTATTAAAAACAGAGCAGGAGGGTGTCATGCAGAAGTGCTAGAAATATCTTGGCACCAGTTGGACAATAATGAAATACAACAGCCAGTTCTTGTATGCCACTAAATGGCAGCATTTTTTGCTATTATTATAGCTTATTAAAAACAGAGCAGGAGGGTGTCATGCAGATGTGCTAGAAATAGCTTGGCACCAGTGGGACACTAATGAAATACAACAGCCAGTTCTTGTATGCCACTAAATGGCATCTTTTTTTGCTATTGTTATAGCTTATTAAAAACATAGCAGGTGGGTGTCATGCAGAGGTGCTAGAAATATCTTGGCACCAGTGGGACACTAATGAAATACAACAGCCAGTTCTTGTATGACATTAAATGGCAGCTTTTTTTGCTATTATTATAGCTTATTAAAAACATAGCAGGTGGGTGTCATGCAGAGGTGCTAGAAATATCTTGGCACCAGTGGGACACTAATGAAATACAACAGCCAGTTCTTGTATGCCACTAAATGGCAGCTTTTTTTTTTTTGCTATCATTATAGCTTTCTAAAAACAGAGCAGGAGGGTGTCATGCAGAGGTGCTAGAAATAGCTTGGCACCAGTGGGACAATAATGAAATACAACAGCCAGTTCCTGTATGCCACTAAATGGCAGCTTTTTTTGCTATTATTATAGCTTATTAAAAACAGAGCAGGAGGGTGTCATGCAGATGTGCTAGAAATAGCTTGGCACCAGTGGGACAATAATGAAATACAACAGCCAGTTCTTGTATGCCACTAAATGGCAGCTTTTTTTGCTATTATTATAGCTTATTAAAAACAGAGCAGGAGGGTGTCATGCAGAGGTGCTAGAAATAGCTTGGCACCAGTGGGACACTAATGAAATACAACAGCCAGTTCTTGTATGCCACTAAATGGCAGCATTTTTTGCTATTATTATAGCTTATTAAAAATAGAGCAGGAGGGTGTCATGCAGAGGTGCTAGAAATAGCTTGGCACCAGTGGGAAAATAATGAAATACAACAGCCAGTTCTTGCATGCCACTAAATGGCAGCATTTTTTGCTATTATTATAGCTTATTAAAAACAGAGCAGGAGGGTGTCATGCAGAGGTGCTAGAAATAGCTTGGCACCAGTGGGACAAAAATGAAATACAACAGCCAGTTCTTGTATGCCACTAAATGGCAGCTTTTTTTGCTATCATTATAGCTTATTAAAAACAGAGCAGGAGGGTGTCATGCAGAGGTGCTAGAAATAGCTTGGCACCAGTGGGACAATAATGAAATACAACAGCCAGTTCTTGTATGCCACTAAATGGCAGCTTTTTTTGCTATCATTATAGCTTATTAAAAACAGAGCAGGAGGGTGTCATGCAGAGGTGTTAGAAATAGCTTGGCACCAGTGGGACACTAATGAAATACAACAGCCAGTTCTTGTATGCCACTAAATGGCAGCTTTTTTTGGTATCATTATAGCTTATTAAAAACAGAGCAGGAGGGTGTCATGCAGAGGTGTTAGAAATAGCTTGGCACCAGTGGGACACTAATGAAATACAACAGCCAGTTCTTGTATGCCACTAAATGGCAGCTTTTTTTGCTATCATTATAGCTTATTAAAAACAGAGCAGGAGGGTGTCATGCAGAGGTGCTAGAAATAGCTCGGCACCAGTGGGACAATAATGAAATACAACAGCCAATTCTTGTATGCCACTAAATGGCAGCTTTTTTTGCTATCATTATAGCTTATTAAAAACAGAGCAGGAGGGTGTCATGCAGAGGTGCTAGAAATAGCTTGGCACCAGTGGGACAATAATGAAATACAACAGCCAGTTCTTGTATGCCACTAAATGGCAGCTTTTTTTGCTATCATTATAGCTTATTAAAAACAGAGCAGGAGGGTGTCATGCAGAGGTGCTAGAAATAGCTTGGCACCAGTGGGACAATAATGAAATACAACAGCCAATTCTTGTATGCCACTAAATGGCAGCTTTTTTTGCTATCATTATAGCTTATTAAAAACAGAGCAGGAGGGTGTCATGCAGAGGTGCTAGAAATAGCTTGGCACCAGTGGGACAATAATGAAATACAACAGCCAGTTCTTGTATGCCACTAAATGGCAGCTTTTTTTGCTATCATTATAGCTTATTAAAAACAGAGCAGGAGGGTGTCATGCAGAGGTGCTAGAAATAGCTTGGCACCAGTGGGACAATAATGAAATACAACAGCCAATTCTTGTATGCCACTAAATGGCAGCTTTTTTTGCTATCATTATAGCTTATTAAAAACAGAGCAGGAGGGTGTCATGCAGAGGTGCTAGAAATAGCTTGTCACCATTGGGACAATAATGAAATACAACAGCCAGTTCTTATATGCCACTAAATGGCAGCTTTTTTTGCTATCATTATAGCTTATTAAAAATTGAGAAGGAGGGTGTCATGCAGAGGTGCTAGAAATAGCTTAGCACCAGTGGGACACTAATAAAATACAACAGCCAGTTCTTGTATGCCACTAAATGGCAGCTTTTTTTGCTATCATTATAGCTTATTAAAAATTGAGAAGGAGGGTGTCATGCAGAGGCGCTAGAAATAGCTTGGCACCAGTCGGACAATAATGAAATACAACAGCCACTTCTTGTATGCCACTAAATGGCAGCATTTTTAGCTATTATTATAGCTTATTAAAAACAGAGCAGGAGGGTGTCATGCAGAGGTGCTAGAAATAGCTTGGCACCAGTGGGACAATAATGAAATACAAAAGCCAGTTCTTGTGTGCCACTAAATGGCAGCTTTTTTTGCTATCATTATAGCTTGTTAAAAACAGAGCAGGAGGGTGTGATGCAGAGGTGCTAGAAATAGCTTGGCACCAGTGGGACAATAATGAAATACAACAGCCAGTTCTTGTATGCCACTAAATGGCAGCTTTTTTTGCTATCATTATAGCTTATTAAAAACAGAGCAGGAGGGTGTCATGCAGAGGTGTTAGAAATAGCTTGGCACCAGTGGGACACTAATGAAATACAACAGCCAGTTCTTGTATGCCACTAAATGGCAGCTTTTTTTGCTATCATTATAGCTTATTAAAAACAGAGCAGGAGGGTGTCATGCAGAGGTGCTAGAAATAGCTCGGCACCAGTGGGACAATAATGAAATACAACAGCCAATTCTTGTATGCCACTAAATGGCAGCTTTTTTTGCTATCATTATAGCTTATTAAAAACAGAGCAGGAGGGTGTCATGCAGAGGTGCTAGAAATATCTTGGCACCAGTTGGACAATAATGAAATACAACAGCCAGTTCTTGTATGCCACTAAATGGCAGTATTTTTTGCTATTATTATAGCTTATTAAAAACAGAGCAGGAGGGTGTCATGCAGATGTGCTAGAAATAGCTTGGCACCAGTGGGACACTAATGAAATACAACAGCCAGTTCTTGTATGCCACTAAATGGCATCTTTTTTTGCTATTATTATAGCTTATTAAAAACATAGCAGGTGGGTGTCATGCAGAGGTGCTAGAAATATCTTGGCACCAGTGGGACACTAATGAAATACAACAGCCAGTTCTTGTATGACATTAAATGGCAGCTTTTTTTGCTATTATTATAGCTTATTAAAAACAGAGCAGGAGGGTGTCATGCAGATGTGCTAGAAATAGCTTGTCACCAGTGGGACACTAATGAAATACAACAGCCAGTTCTTGTATGCCACTAAATGGCAGCATTTTTTGCTATTATTATAGCTTATTAAAAATAGAGCAGGAGGGTGTCATGCAGAGGTGCTAGAAATAGCTTGGCACCAGTGGGAAAATAATGAAATACAACAGCCAGTTCTTGTATGCCACTAAATGGCAGCATTTTTTGCTATTATTATAGCGTATTAAAAACAGAGTAGGAGGGTGTCATGCAGAGGTGCTAGAAATAGCTTGGCACCAGTGGGACAAAAATGAAATACAACAGCCAGTTCTTGTATGCCACTAAATGGCAGCTTTTTTTGCTATCATTATAGCTTATTAAAAACAGAGCAGGAGGGTGTCATGCAGAGGTGCTAGAAATATCTTGGCACCAGTTGGACAATAATGAAATACAACAGCCAGTTCTTGTATGCCACTAAATGGCAGCATTTTTTGCTATTATTATAGCTTATTAAAAACAGAGCAGGAGGGTGTCATGCAGAGGTGTTAGAAATAGCTTGGCACCAGTGGGACACTAATGAAATACAACAGCCAGTTCTTGTATGCCACTAAATGGCAGCTTTTTTTGCTATCATTATAGCTTATTAAAAACAGAGCAGGAGGGTGTCATGCAGAGGTGCTAGAAATATCTTGGCACCAGTTGGACAATAATGAAATACAACAGCCAGTTCTTGTATGCCACTAAATGGCAGCATTTTTTGCTATTATTATAGCTTATTAAAAACAGAGCAGGAGGGTGTCATGCAGAGGTGTTAGAAATAGCTTGGCACCAGTGGGACACTAATGAAATACAACAGCCAGTTCTTGTATGCCACTAAATGGCAGCTTTTTTTGCTATCATTATAGCTTATTAAAAACAGAGCAGGAGGGTGTCATGCAGAGGTGTTAGAAATAGCTTGGCACCAGTGGGACACTAATGAAATACAACAGCCAGTTCTTGTATGCCACTAAATGGCAGCTTTTTTTGCTATCATTATAGCTTATTAAAAACAGAGCAGGAGGGTGTCATGCAGAGGTGCTAGAAATAGCTCGGCACCAGTGGGACAATAATGAAATACAACAGCCAATTCTTGTATGCCACTAAATGGCAGCTTTTTTTGCTATCATTATAGCTTATTAAAAACAGAGCAGGAGGGTGTCATGCAGAGGTGCTAGAAATATCTTGGCACCAGTTGGACAATAATGAAATACAACAGCCAGTTCTTGTATGCCACTAAATGGCAGTATTTTTTGCTATTATTATAGCTTATTAAAAACAGAGCAGGAGGGTGTCATGCAGATGTGCTAGAAATAGCTTGGCACCAGTGGGACACTAATGAAATACAACAGCCAGTTCTTGTATGCCACTAAATGGCATCTTTTTTTGCTATTATTATAGCTTATTAAAAACATAGCAGGTGGGTGTCATGCAGAGGTGCTAGAAATATCTTGGCACCAGTGGGACACTAATGAAATACAACAGCCAGTTCTTGTATGACATTAAATGGCAGCTTTTTTTGCTATTATTATAGCTTATTAAAAACAGAGCAGGAGGGTGTCATGCAGATGTGCTAGAAATAGCTTGGCACCAGTGGGACAATAATGAAATACAACAGCCAGTTCTTGTATGCCACTAAATGGCAGCTTTTTTTGCTATTATTATAGCCTATTAAAAACAGAGCAGGAGGGTGTCATGCAGAGGTGCTAGAAATAGCTTGGCACCAGTGGGACACTAATGAAATACAACAGCCAGTTCTTGTATGCCACTAAATGGCAGCATTTTTTGCTATTATTATAGCTTATTAAAAATAGAGCAGGAGGGTGTCATGCAGAGGTGCTAGAAATAGCTTGGCACCAGTGGGAAAATAATGAAATACAACAGCCAGTTCTTGTATGCCACTAAATGGCAGCATTTTTTGCTATTATTATAGCGTATTAAAAACAGAGTAGGAGGGTGTCATGCAGAGGTGCTAGAAATAGCTTGGCACCAGTGGGACAAAAATGAAATACAACAGCCAGTTCTTGTATGCCACTAAATGGCAGCTTTTTTTGCTATCATTATAGCTTATTAAAAACAGAGCAGGAGGGTGTCATGCAGAGGTGCTAGAAATAGCTTGGCACCAGTGGGACAAAAATGAAATACAACAGCCAGTTCTTGTATGCCACTAAATGGCAGCTTTTTTTGCTATCATTATAGCTTATTAAAAACAGAGCAGGAGGGTGTCATGCAGAGGTGCTAGAAATATCTTGGCACCAGTTGGACAATAATGAAATACAACAGCCAGTTCTTGTATGCCACTAAATGGCAGCATTTTTTGCTATTATTATAGCTTATTAAAAACATAGCAGGTGGGTGTCATGCAGAGGTGCTAGAAATATCTTGGCACCAGTGGGACACTAATGAAATACAACAGCCAGTTCTTGTATGACATTAAATGGCAGCTTTTTTTGCTATTATTATATGTTACGGGGGGGACCCGGGGAAGCGTGCCAAGATGGGAAATGGACTGCTTCCGCCGGTCAAGGTCCACTGTGCGGTGTAAGGGACCGCCGCTATGGTGGGTGAAGAGTGAGCGGGTTGCTGCTAGCGATCGTCTGGAATGTCACAGACGATCTATGTACACCGATCTGCCCTAACCCCTGAGGGTTGTATGGCACAGATCTCACGGCTCGGTGTACCTGTTGCACGGGGAAGCACAGAGGTGCCCACGCACGTGTGCCAGTGGAAGTCACGAGAATATGGCACAAGGGTAGCACAGAGGTGCCCACGCACGTGTGCTTTCAATAACCAGGTGAGTCCAATGGAGACTTGAGGAGCTCACCTGGGACAGGAACACGGCCTGTTGACGGGGGTACTGCCGGAGCAGCAAGGCAGGAACACGGCCTGCAAACGAGGTACTGCCGGAGCAGCAAGGGCCAAGCCCAAAAGAGACAGTAATGCCTGAGCAGTGGCGTGGCAGCACGCTGCCAGACATCCAAACATAGAAGGACGGTCGCGCGCCGCCATGATGGCAGAGGGAGCTTTTAAGGAGGTGCAGCTCCACCCGAGGGCGGGCGCGAGGCGGAGATGACGGACTTGACCCAATCAGGGTCCACGACGTCCCAGCCTGGCCAGTCAGGATTCACCACGTCACCAGCCTTGTCATCAAGCCGTGTGACGTCAGTGAGCGAATCAGGACCCACCACGCATTGCACATGCTCACCCTCCTGCCTCTGGGAAATAGAGGCGGGATCCTCGGTCTCACAATGTGCAGAGATAACGGGAATCTCACTGCTTTCCTGAGCAGTAAACCTCTGCACATTGCGCAGCCTCGCAGACCTTCGGGGCCGCTGAGCAGGAGAGTCTGCGGAAGGCCAGGAATGGGAGACCGCTTCACTCCTTGTAACAGGAGAACCACTAGGTGTCACCCTTCTGCTGCCTCTCTGAGAAGGTATCTCCTGCACACTGCGCAGTCTGGCAGACCTTCGGCGCTGCTGAGCAGGAGTGCTCGTGGCAGGCAAGGAATGGGAGACTGCCTCAGTCCTTGCCTCAGGAGAGCCACGAGATGTAACATTACCCCCCCGTCTAGCCCCCCCCCCTGTCCGTGCTCGAAGGCCGCTATCAAACCCGGGGCGCGGATATGATCCTCCAACTCCCAGGATCTATGCTCCGGACCACGGCCGGCCCACACCACGAGGTAGTACCTCTTGCCCTGTATGACTTTTGTCTCCACAAGTTTTGCCACCTCAGGGTCGTCGGACGTGGAGTCGGTTTGAGCCGGCAGGGACCCCGAGAATTTATTAAGTCGTACGGGTTTCAGGAGGGACACGTGAAAGGTGTTGGCTATAGCCCAGCGTGGAGGGAGCTGGAGTCGATATGCCACTGGGTTTACCTGCTGTAGTACTTTAAACGGACCCAGATACCTAGGGGCGAATTTGGCTGCCTGTACCCGTAGGTTAACATTCTTAGAGGACAGCCATACTAGGTCACCAGGGGCGAAGGATGGTGCAGGGCGGCGGCGAACATCGGCCGTTGTCACCATCCGGTCTTTGGCCCTTTTAAGAGCCTCTTGGGTGTCATCCCAGATCTCCCGGGCCTTGGTCGCCCAATCCTCCACTCTAGTATCGGGTGACGTAATGGGCATCGGAACCGGGATTCTGGGATGTTGTCCGTTATTGAGTAGGAACGGAGTCTGGCCAGAGGATTCATGGACCGAATTGTTAATGGCAAATTCGGCCCAAGGAAGGAGGTTAGCCCAGTTGTCGTGGTGCGCGGATATAAAATGGCGGAGGTAAGTTACTGTCAGGGCCAGGCGGTCGGGCAGACCCAGGAGGTGGATCCACTGGGCCGAACTCTAAGATGGTGGTAAGGAGTCCGGTAGCTGAAGCACTATGGGCAGTAGAACAGTCCGTGCCATTGAGTGTAACGAAGAAGTCCCTGGGACCACGGAGTCACAGATGGTAGTCCGGGTGACGTAGCTCAGGTTCGGAAGCCGAGGTGATGTCAGGCGGGGTCCGGAACCTTTGGAGCGAGATGACGGGTCACCGCAGGGATCCGAGATGGTACGGACTGTCAGATGGCAGACGGACAGCGTGCGGGGTTCGGGATTCAGCAGGACCGGATGGCGAGGCAGGATCAGCTCTAGAAGAGAGATACGTGAGTATGGCACGAAGACACAAGGAGACCTGACTCCTAGCTTGGAAAACACGAAGATCAGGCCCCGCCCTCTTGGACAATACACCCCTTTATACCCTGTACCTGTTTAGCCTCATTTCCTGTTAATGGACGCTGGCCCTTTAAGAAAGGGTCAGTGACCGCGCGCGCGCCCTAATGCGCATGCGCGCAGCCCGGGTGCCAGAAGCCAGGGAAGGAGGCTGAGAAGAGGACGCAGGGGAGCCGGCCAGGGCCTGGGAAGCCGTCGGGCGCCGCGATCGGAGACCAGGGGGCCTGGGAAGGACGGGCACCGGAGCCAAGGACCCGGGGAGCGTGGCAGGTGAGCCGGGGAGCGGGGCTGAGGACCCGGGGAGCGGAGCAGAGGACCCGGGGAGGGGAGCCAAGGACCCGGGGAGCGTGACAGTACCCCCCCCCCCACGCCCCCCTCCCCGCAACCGGGACATGAAGGCACGGATCAGAGGAGTGCCCACGTTCTCCCTGGGCTCCCAGGACCTATCCTCAGGACCATACCCCTCCCAGTCCACCAGGAAGAACTGTCGACCTCGTACGGTCTTCATGGCCACGACATCCCTTACCGCATAGACGTCGTCATCGGCAATAGGTGGAGGAGCCGGACTGGCAGCAGCGGAGAAGGGACCAAGGACAACCGGCTTGAGCAGGGAGACGTGGAATGAGTTGGGTATCCTCATCGTGGCCGGGAGCTGTAGCTTGTAGGAGACCTCATTGATCTTGCTGAGGACCTTAAACGGCCCGATGTAGCGAGGACCCAGCTTGTAGGAAGGTATCTTCAATCGGATGTACTGGGAAGCAAGCCAGACCAGGTCACCAGGAGAGAAACACGGAGGGTCCAGACGCCTCTTGTCAGCGTGTTTCTTCATCCGCTGGGAAGCGCGTCCAAGGGACGCCTTGACAGAGTCCCAAATGGTAGTGAAGTCACGGGCTACAGTATCAGCCACAGGGACATCCGAAGAAGGGGATATAGGCAATGGGACGGAGGGCTGAAGTCCGTAAACGACATGGAAGGGAGACTTGGAGGACGACTCACTGATGTGGTGGTTATGTGAGAATTCAGCCCAAGGCAGAAGCGTGGACCAGTCGTCGTGATGGGCGTTGACATAGTGACGTAAGAAGGATGTCAAGATTTGATTGACCCTCTCCACTTGGCCATTAGACTGAGGATGGTATGCAGAAGAAAAGTCCAGAGTTACTCCCAGATGTTTGCAGAGCGCCCTCCAGAAGCGGGAGGTGAACTGAGTTCCTCTGTCGGACACGATGTGGGATGGAAAGCCATGCAAGCGGAAGATGTGATGTATATAGGCTTCCGCGAGTTCCTGAGCAGAGGGCAGTCCAGCCATGGGGATGAAGTGAGCCATTTTGGAGAACCGGTCCACCACGACCCATATGACTGTGTGTCCAAAGGATAATGGCAAGTCCGTAATAAAATCCATCGCTATGTGTTGCCACGGAACTGAGGGTATAGGCAGAGGCAGAAGACGGCCATAGGGCAGGTGTTTGGGCGTCTTGTTCCTGGCACAAGAGGAGCAGGCAGAGACAAAAGCAGCGACGTCCGTGCGAAGGGATGGCCACCAGTAATGGCGTACAATCGTACCCCATGTTCTCTTCTGGCCTGCATGACCGGCTGTTTTTGAGGCATGACCCCAGTGTAACACTTTTTGCCTGTCAGTCTCAGAGACATAGGTCTTTCCGGGCGGTATCTGGGCCAGGGTGACAGGGGCCACCGGAATGATCTTGCTAGGAGAGATGATGGGCTGTGATGTCTCCTCCTCCTGTTCCATGGGCATGAAAGACCTAGACAAGGCATCAGCGCGTACATTCTTGTCCGCGGGTCGGAAATGGAGCTGGAAGTCAAACCTGGCAAAGAATAGGGACCACCTGGCTTGCCGTGGGTTCAGTCGCTGAGCGGACCGCAGGTATTCCAGGTTCTTGTGGTCCGTGTAGATAATCACGGGGTACACTGCTCCTTCCAGGAGGTAGCGCCACTCCTCCAGAGCCAGTTTGACCGCCAATAGTTCTCGGTCACCGATGGTGTAATTACGTTCAGGCGCTGAGAAGCTCTTGGAGAAGAAACCGCACGTCACCATCTTGCCGGAGGAGGACTTCTGCATGAGCACTGCTCCGGCTCCCGAGGAAGAGGCATCCACCTCCAAGGTGAACTGGCGGTTTAACTCCGGACGGTGGAGTACGGGAGCGGAGGCAAATGCTCGCTTCAGTGAGCAAAACGCGGCGTCGGCCGCAGGTGACCAGTCCTTTGGATTAGCCTCCTTTTTGGTCAAAGCGGAGAGAGGAGCAGTCAGGGCAGAGAAGTGAGGGATAAACTGGCGGTAGTAGTTGGCGAATCCCAGGAACCGTTGGATTGCCTTCAGTCCAGAAGGGGGAGGCCAGTTGAGTATGGAGGAGACCTTCTTTGGATCCATCTGCAGTCCAGTGCCCGAGATGATGTATCCCAGGAAAGGGAGAGAAGACTGCTCAAAGACACACTTCTCGTATTTGGCGTAGAGACGATTCTCTCTCAGTCTTTGTAGAACCAGCTGTACGTTCTCTCTGTGGGTCTGGAGGTCCGGAGAG
Organism: Anomaloglossus baeobatrachus; assembly: GCF_048569485.1. Taxonomy (NCBI): domain Eukaryota; kingdom Metazoa; phylum Chordata; class Amphibia; order Anura; family Aromobatidae; genus Anomaloglossus; species Anomaloglossus baeobatrachus. Next base: position 105,581,019 of record NC_134360.1, read on the forward strand.
AAGATAAGGATGTCATCCAGATAAACTACTACACAGATGTAGAGGAGGTCCCGGAATATGTCGTTCACCAATTCTTGGAAGACTGCTGGTGCGTTACACAGGCCGAAGGGCATCACGCAGTATTCATAATGCCCATCGCGAGTATTAAACGCGGTCTTCCATTCGTCCCCAGAGCGGATACGAACTAGGTTGTAGGCACCCCGAAGATCCAGCTTGGTGAACACACGGGCTCCTCTGAGCCGGTCGAACAATTCGGGGATGAGCGGCAGAGGGTACTTGTTTTTTACGGTGATCTGATTCAGACCCCGGTAGTCGATGCATGGGCGTAGGTCACCCTCTTTCTTCTTAACGAAGAAGAAGCCTGCTCCCGCAGGAGAGGAGGATCTCCGGATGAATCCCCTTGCCAGGCTCTCTGTGATGTAGGTAGACATGGCCCTGGTTTCGGCTGGAGACAACGGATATATCCGTCCTCGAGGCGGTGTAGTTCCTGGGAGCAGGTCGATGGCACAATCGTAGGGACGGTGTGGCGGAAGTACCTCAGACTCCTTCTTGTCAAAAACGTCTGCGAAGGACCAATAGGCCGAAGGCAGTTCCGGTAGGTTCTCTGGAACCGGAGGTCGTCGGATGGGTTGTATGGACTTCAGACACTTCTCATGACAAGCAGGACCCCATCGGGTGATTTCGCCAGTACCCCAGCTGACTGATGGTTCGTGTGTCCGCAACCAGGGAAGTCCCAGCAGGATTTGATGGGACATGTGTGGAAGGACGTAGAGAGCGATGTTCTCGGTGTGCAGGGCACCGATACGCAGTTCGACCGGACTGGTGACCCAGGAGATGGTATCAGAGAGGGGTCTCCCATCCACAGAGGCAATCACTAGGGGCTTCTCGAGTGGAGTAACAGGCAGCTGGTACTTGTCCACCGTGGCCTGCTGGATGAAATTGCCTGCTGCTCCAGAGTCGAGGTATGCCTCAGCCGTGAAGCGCGTCTCTCCCGTTGACACTTGCACAGTCCACATAACCGGGTCTGAGAGAGTCCCAGCACCTAGGGTGGCCTCTCCTACCAACCCTAGGCTTTGGAGTTTCCCGGCCTTTCCGGACAGGAGCGTAGGAGGTGTGTGTCCTCTCCGCAGTAAAAGCAGAGACCCTTGGCGAGCCGCTCTGCTCGACGTTGTTCAGACTGTCGTACTCGGTCGATCTGCATGGGCTCGTGGATGGGAATCCCAGCTGTTGATGACTGAGATACGGAGGGCTTCTGTGGAGGAGAGGAATGCCGTACCGGACGTCTCTCACGAGACAGCTCTTTGGAGCGCTCCTGAAAACGAATGTCCACTCGAGTTGCTAGGGCAATCAGGGCATCTAGGGTGGAGGGCACGTCACGACCCGCCAACTCATCTTTGATGCGACTCGAGAGTCCTTCCCAGAAGGCGGCTGTTAGGGCCTCATTATTCCACCCGAGTTCTGACGCCAAAGTGCGGAAACGGATGGCGTATTGGCCCACCGTCAGTGTTCCTTGACGTAAGCGGAGGAGGGATGAAGCAGACGCAGAGGCGCGTCCCGGCTCGTCAAAGGTGCTGCGAAAGGCCTGCAGGAACTCTTGAAGATCCTTGGTCATAGGGTCCTCCTTCTCCCACAACGGGTTCATCCACGCCAGTGCCTCGCCCTCCAGGTGAGACATGATGAAGGCGACCTTGGCTTGGTCGGAGGCAAACAGATGTGGCAGCTGCGTGAAATGGAGGGAGCATTGGTTTATAAACCCCCTGCAGGACTTGGGATCTCCGGCGTACCGGGGTGGTGAGGCCAAACGCAGTCTGGAAGCATCCGAAGAAGCAGCCACGGGAGCGGGGGACGTGGCTTGACTAGTGGCGGCTTGGGATGTCGAAGACGTGACTGCCGCTTGTAGCGTGGTCAGGCGGGTGTCCACGGAAGTCATAAAGTTCAGCATGCAGGTCTGGACTTCACGCTGGCGTTGGAGTTCCTCTTGCAAGGCTGCTAGTGCTGCAGCGGGATCCATGGCCTGATCTTACTGTCAGGGCCAGGCGGTCGGGCAGACCCAGGAGGTGGATCCACTGGGCCGAACTCTAAGATGGTGGTAAGGAGTCCGGTAGCTGAAGCACTATGGGCAGTAGAACAGTCCGTGCCAGTGAGTGTAACGAAGAAGTCCCTGGGACCACGGAGTCACAGATGGTAGTCCGGGTGACGTAGCTCAGGTTCGGAAGCCGAGGTGATGTCAGGCGGGGTCCGGAACCTTTGGAGCGAGATGACGGGTCACCGCAGGGATCCGAGATGATACGGACTGTCAGATGGCAGACGGACAGCGTGCGGGGTTCGGGATTCAGCAGGACCGGATGGCGAGGCAGGATCAGCTCTAGAAGAGAGATACGTGAGTATGGCACGAAGACACAAGGAGACCTGACTCCTAGCTTGGAAAACACGAAGATCAGGCCCCGCCCTCTTGGACAATACACCCCTTTATACCCTGTACCTGTTTAGCCTCATTTCCTGTTAATGGACGCTGGCCCTTTAAGAAAGGGTCAGTGACCGCGCGCGCGCCCTAATGCGCATGCGCGCAGCCCGGGTGCCAGAAGCCAGGGAAGGAGGCTGAGAAGAGGACGCAGGGGAGCCGGCCAGGGCCTGGGAAGCCGTCGGGCGCCGCGATCGGAGACCAGGGGGCCTGGGAAGGACGGGCACCGGAGCCAAGGACCCGGGGAGCGTGGCAGGTGAGCCGGGGAGCGGAGCAGAGGACCCGGGGAGGGGAGCCAAGGACCCGGGGAGCGTGACAGTTACCAAGGTCTGATTAGTCCTCTCCACTAGTCCATTGGTCTCGGGATGGTATGCGGAGGAGATGTTCAGCTCTATCTGCAGGAGCTTACAGAGCTCTCTCCAGAAGCGAGACGCGAACTGGGGACCCCGGTCGCTCACCACCTTGTCAGGCATGCCATGCAACCTAAATACATGCCGAATGAACAAGGTGGCGAGTGCACGTGACGTCGGGAGTCGTGGGAGAGGCACCAAGTGGACCATTTTAGAGAAGTGGTCCGTGATGACCCATACGACCCTGTGCCCTGCTGACTTGGGCAGATCTCCCAGGAAGTCCATCCCTACCACTTCCCAGGGACGATCCGGCACTGGCAGTGGGTGAAGAAGACCTGCCGGTCTCTGCCGGGACGGCTTATTCCGAGCACACGACATACAGGCTCCCACATATTCCTGTATGTCCTGGGGTAGTCTCGGCCACCAATAATGCCTGGTCACCAGGTCTCTGGTCCTTTTGACCCCGAAGTGACCCCCGACCTTGGAGGCATGGGCCCACGATAGCACCTCGTTCCGTAGTTCAGGGGGAACGAGGGTTTTGCCAGGTGGCACCTGGTCCAAAGAAGTGGGAGTGACCATCCTCAAGCTGTCCGGGGGTAGTATAAGACGAGGCTCCTCCTCGTCCTCCTCCAACACAACCATACAACGTGACAAGGCATCGGCCCGTACGTTCTTCTCACCGGCCAGGTGGCGGATAATAAAGCGGAACCGGGAGAAGAATAAAGACCAACGGGCCTGCCTTGGGTTCAGGCGTTGTGCTGTCTGGAGGTATGTGAGGTTTTTGTGGTCAGAAAAAACCTCAAATGGATGCTTCGCACCCTCCAGGAGATGCCGCCATTCCTGGAATGCTAGTTTCATCGCCAGTAACTCCCTATCCCCTATAGAGTAGTTCCTCTCGGCCGGAGAAAAGGTCTTGGAGAAAAAGAAACACGGATGTTTCCTTCCTCGTTCGTTTTTCTGGTACAGGACTGCACCTGCACCGACCGAAGAGGCGTCTACCTCCAGTAGGAAGGGTTTGGAGATGTCTGGACGATGAAGGATGGGAGCTCTGGAGAAGTGAGTTTTGAGAGTGTGAAATGCCTCTACCGTTTCCCTTGTCCATGCTTTGGGATTAGCGCCCTTGCGGGTAAGGGCAATGATGGGTGCTGCCACCGTCGAGAAGTTGGGAATGAACTGGCGATAATAATTGATAAACCCCAAGAATCGCTGGATCGCCTTCAGCGAGCGGGGCTCAGGCCAGTTCATCACTGTCTCCAACTTCCCCGGATCCATTGCTAACCCCTGACTGGACACTATGTACCCCAGGAACGGCAAGGATTCCTGTTCAAAAACGCACTTTTCCAGCTTAGCATATAACGAATGGGTGCGGAGCCTCTTAAGTACTCGGATGACATCCCTCCGATGGGTGGTAAGATCGGGGGAGAAGATAAGAATGTCATCCAGGTATGCAACCACGGAAAGATACAAATCCCGGAAAATGTCATTCACAAAGTCTTGAAATACGGCGGGGGCATTGCAGAGTCCGAAGGGCATTACTAGATACTCGTAGTGACCGTCCCTGGTGTTAAAGGCGGTCTTCCACTCATCGCCCTTTCGGACTCGCACTAGATTATACGCCCCGCATAGATCCAGCTTTGTGAAGACCTTTGCCCCGCGGAATCGATCAAATAGCTCAGTAATGAGGGGCAAAGGGTATTTGTTCTTGATTGTGATTGCATTTAATCCCCTGTAATCGATACAGGGGCGCAGATCCCCTTCCTTCTTCTGCACAAAAAAGAACCCTGCACCAGCCGGTGAAATAGACTTGCGAAAGAACCCCTTCGCCAGGCTGTCCTGAATATATTTGGACATAGCCTCCGTCTCTGGAGCAGAGAGTGGATACACTCTGCCCCTAGGGGGCTCGGAGCCTGGCTTCAGGTCTATTCGGCAATCATATGGCCGGTGGGGAGGAAGAGTATCTGCGGCCCTTTTGGAAAAAACATCCCTGTAGGCCTCATAAGGTGTCGGTAAACCCGGCCCCTCAGTATTCCCTGAGGACCCAACCGACCTAATGGTAGCGGGTGGTTCGGTAGTCACGAGGTGCTCTCTACAGGATCCTGCCCAGGATGAGATCTCCCCTGTTGCCCAGTTGAGTATAGGAGAATGCTGTCTCAACCAGGGAAGACCCAGTAGGATCTCATCCGTCCCCCCTGGAAGCACCAGGAAGGACACCTGCTCATGGTGTCCCGGTGGTACATCCATCCTGAGAGGGATGGTGATCTGGGTGATAGGATCGAGTAGTATGGACCCGTCGACTACCCGGACCCTGAGTGGCTTGGGCAACAGAACCAGGGGAACTGAGTATCGGGTTGCCAGGGAGGTCGAGATGAAATTGCCTTCAGCGCCTGAGTCCAAGCAAGCCAGGGCAGAGAAGAGAGTAGTGCCGAACTGCAACTGGGCGCTGATAGTCAACCTAGAGGGAGAAGTAGCGTCTAGAGTCCCCCCTCTGATAGAAACTAGACGCTGTCTTTTCCCGACGGTTTGGGACATAGGGTAGCTATGTGTCCCCTCTGCCCACAGGAAAAGCAGATGACACAAGACCGAGAACCTGGGGCAGAGGAGACCACCTTGGACACTTCCATTGACTCCACGGAGTCGCCTACAGGACTGGCTGGGGGACCTGTCTGATGGAAGACGGGAGTCAGACGCTTTTTAGGCCGAGAAGACGTGGGTGCTGAAGAGACCTCGAGCCTTCGCTCCGCCTGGCGGATGTCTATGCGAGAGGCAACCTGAATCAAGGACTCTAAAGTGGCAGGCACCTCACGTGTGGCCAGTGCGTCTTTGACAAACCCTGCCAGGCCCTCCCAAAACACAGGGACAAGGACCTTATCCGGCCAGTCCAGCTCTGCGGCTAGTGTCCTAAAGTGTACAGCAAAGTCCCCGACTGAAGCAGACCCTTGCCGAAGTCGTAGGAGGCGCAGCGCGGAATCGTGGGTGACTTGAGGCCCGAGGAACACCATTCTCATGGCCCCAAGATAAGCTGCTAAGTTATTCACCACACGATCTCCGCGCTCCCACAACGGCGTGGACCACTTCAGCGCTCTCCCTGTGAGCAGGGACTGGACGAAGGCTACCTTCGCCTTCTCGGTAGCGTAAAGAGTCGTGGACAGCTCTAAGTAGGTGGTAACCTGGTTTATAAACCCACGGCACTCAGAGCTGTTGCCGCTAAAGCGCTCTGGAAGCGCAAGGCGAGGAGACCTTCCGCCCAATAGCACAGCCTGGGTAGCCGCCTGGGTGGCGACTGTCGTCAGAGTAGTCTTATTGGAGGAAGACTGCTCCACTGCTGCCAATCGTGACTCCAACTGCTGCACATAACGCAGCAACTGCTGCTGCTCTTCAGCCATAGCCAGACCTTTGGCGCGACCGTAATGTTACGAGGGGGACCCGGGGAAGCGTGCCAAGATGGGAAATGGACTGCTTCCGCCGGTCAAGGTCCACTGTGCGGTGTAAGGGACCGCCGCTATGGTGGGTGAAGAGTGAGCGGGTTGCTGCTAGCGATCGTCTGGAATGTCACAGACGATCTATGTACACCGATCTGCCCTAACCCCTGAGGGTTGTATGGCACAGATCTCACGGCTCGGTGTACCTGTTGCACGGGGAAGCACAGAGGTGCCCACGCACGTGTGCCAGTGGAAGTCACGAGAATATGGCACAAGGGTAGCACAGAGGTGCCCACGCACGTGTGCTTTCAATAACCAGGTGAGTCCAATGGAGACTTGAGGAGCTCACCTGGGACAGGAACACGGCCTGTTGACGGGGGTACTGCCGGAGCAGCAAGGCAGGAACACGGCCTGCAAACGAGGTACTGCCGGAGCAGCAAGGGCCAAGCCCACAAGAGACAGTAATGCCTGAGCAGTGGCGTGGCAGCATGCTGCCAGACATCCAAACATAGAAGGACGGTCGCGCGCCGCCATGATGGCAGAGGGAGCTTTTAAGGAGGTGCAGCTCCACCCGAGGGCGGGCGCGAGGCGGAGATGACGGACTTGACCCAATCAGGGTCCACGACGTCCCAGCCTGGCCAGTCAGGATTCACCACGTCACCAGCCTTGTCATCAAGCCGTGTGACGTCAGTGAGCGAATCAGGACCCACCACGCATTGCACATGCTCACCCTCCTGCCTCTGGGAAATAGAGGCGGGATCCTCGGTCTCACAATGTGCAGAGATAACGGGAATCTCACTGCTTCCCTGAGCAGTAAACCTCTGCACATTGCGCAGCCTCGCAGACCTTCGGGGCCGCTGAGCAGGAGAGTCTGCGGAAGGCCAGGAATGGGAGACCGCTTCACTCCTTGTAACAGGAGAACCACTAGGTGTCACCCTTCTGCTGCCTCTCTGAGAAGGTATCTCCTGCACACTGCGCAGTCTGGCAGACCTTCGGCGCTGCTGAGCAGGAGTGCTCGTGGCAGGCAAGGAATGGGAGACTGCCTCAGTCCTTGCCTCAGGAGAGCCACGAGATGTAACATTTATAGCTTATTAAAAACATAGCAGGTGGGTGTCATGCAGAGGTGCTAGAAATAGCTTGGCACCAGTGGGACACTAATGAAATACAACAGCCAGTTCTTGTATGCCACTAAATGGCAGCTTTTTTTGCTATCATTATAGCTTATTAAAAACAGAGCAGGAGGGTATCATGCAGAGGTGCTAGAAATAGCTCGGCACCAGTGGGACAATAATGAAATACAACAGCCAATTCTTGTATGCCACTAAATGGCAGCTTTTTTTGCTATCATTATAGCTTATTAAAAACAGAGCAGGAGGGTGTCATGCAGAGGTGCTAGAAATAGCTTGGCACCAGTGGGACAATAATGAAATACAACAGCCAGTTCTTGTATGCCACTAAATGGCAGCATTTTTTGCTATTATTATAGCTTATTAAAAACAGAGCAGGAGGGTGTCATGCAGAGGTGCTAGAAATAGCTTGGCACCAGTGGGACAATAATGAAATACAACAGCCAGTTCTTGTATGCCACTAAATGGCAGCTTTTATTGCTATTATTATAGCTTATTAAAAACAGAGCAGGAGGGTGTCATGCAGAGGTGCTAGAAATAGCTTGGCACCAGTGGGACAAAAATGAAATACAACAGCCAGTTCTTGTATGCCACTAAATGGCAGCTTTTTTTGCTATTATTATAGCTTATTAAAAACAGAGCAGGAGGGTGTCATGCAGATGTGCTAGAAATAGCTTGGCACCAGTGGGACACTAATGAAATACAACAGCAAGTTCTTGTATGCCACTAAATGGCAGCATTTTTTGCTATTATTATAGCTTATTAAAAATAGAGCAGGAGGGTGTCATGCAGAGGTGCTAGAAATAGCTTGGCACCAGTGGGAAAATAATGAAATACCACAGCCAGTTCTTATATGCCACTAAATGGCAGCATTTTTTGCTATTATTATAGCTTATTAAAAACAGAGCAGGAGGGTGTCATGCAGATGTGCTAGAAATAGCTTGGCAACAGTGGGACAAAAATGAAATACAACAGCCAGTTCTTGTATGCCACTAAATGGCAGCTTTTTTTGCTATCATTATAGCTTATTAAAAACAGAGCAGGAGGGTGTCATGCAGAGGTGTTAGAAATAGCTTGGCACCAGTGGGACACTAATGAAATACAACAGCCAGTTCTTGTATGCCACTAAATGGCAGCTTTTTTGCTATCATTATAGCTTATTAAAAACAGAGCAGGAGGGTGTCATGCAGAGGTGCTAGAAATGGCTCGGCACCAGTGGGACAATAATGAAATACAACAGCCAATTCTTGTATGCCACTAAATGGCAGCTTTTTTTGCTATCATTATAGCTTATTAAAAACAGAGCAGGAGGGTGTCATGCAGAGGTGCTAGAAATAGCTTGGCACCAGTGGGACAATAATGAAATACAACAGCCAGTTCTTGTATGCCACTAAATGGCAGCATTTTTTGCTATTATTATAGCTTATTAAAAACAGAGCAGGAGGGTGTCATGCAGAGGTGCTAGAAATAGCTTGGCACCAGTGGGACAATAATGAAATACAACAGCCAGTTCTTGTATGCCACTAAATGGCAGCTTTTTTTGCTATTATTATAGCTTATTAAAAACAGAGCAGGAGGGTGTCATGCAGATGTGCTAGAAATAGCTTGGCACCAGTGGGACACTAATGAAATACAACAGCCAGTTCTTGTATGCCACTAAATGGCATCTTTTTTTGCTATTATTATAGCTTATTAAAAACATAGCAGGTGGGTGTCATGCAGAGGTGCTAGAAATATCATGGCACCAGTGGGACACTAATGAAATACAACAGCTAGTTCTTGTATGCCACTAAATGGCAGCTTTTTTTTTGCTATCATTATAGCTTTCTAAAAACAGAGCAGGAGGGTGTCATGCAGAGGTGCTAGAAATAGCTTGGCACCAGTGGGACAATAATGAAATACAACAGCCAGTTCCTGTATGCCACTAAATGGCAGCTTTTTTGCTATTATTATAGCTTATTAAAAGCAGAGCAGGAGGGTGTCATGCAGATGTGCTAGAAATAGCTTGGCACCAGTGGGACAATAATGAAATACAAAAGCCAGTTCTTGTATGCCACTAAATGGCAGCTTTTTTTGCTATTATTATAGCTTATTAAAAACAGAGCAGGAGGGTGTCATGCAGAGGTGCTAGAAATAGCTTGGCACCAGTGGGACACTAATGAAATACAACAGCTAGTTCTTGTATGCCACTAAATGGCAGCTTTTTTTGCTATCATTATAGCTTATTAAAAACAGAGCAGGAGGGTGTCATGCAGAGGTGCTAGAAATAGCTTGTCACCAGTGGGACAATAATGAAATACAACAGCCAGTTCTTGTATGCCACTAAATGGCAGCTTTTTTTGCTATCATTATAGCTTATTAAAAATTGAGAAGGAGGGTGTCATGCAGAGGTGCTAGAAATAGCTTAGCACCAGTGGGACACTAATGAAATACAACAGACAGTTCTTGTATGCCACTAAATGGCAGCTTTTTTTGCTATCATTATAGCTTATTAAAAACAGAGCAGGAGGGTGTCATGCAGAGGTGCTAGAAATAGCTCGGCACCAGTGGGACAATAATGAAATACAACAGCCAGTTCTTGTATGCCACTAAATGGCAGCTTTTATTGCTATTATTATAGCTTATTAAAAACAGAGCAGGAGGGTGTCATGCAGATGTGCTAGAAATAGCTTGGCACCAGTGGGACAATAATGAAATACAACAGCCAGTTCTTGTATGCCACTAAATGGCAGCTTTTTTTGCTATTATTATAGCCTATTAAAAACAGAGCAGGAGGGTGTCATGCAGAGGTGCTAGAAATAGCTTGGCACCAGTGGGACACTAATGAAATACAACAGCCAGTTCTTGTATGCCACTAAATGGCAGCATTTTTTGCTATTATTATAGCTTATTAAAAATAGAGCAGGAGGGTGTCATGCAGAGGTGCTAGAAATAGCTTGGCACCAGTGGGAAAATAATGAAATACAACAGCCAGTTCTTGTATGCCACTAAATGGCAGCATTTTTTGCTATTATTATAGCTTATTAAAAACAGAGCAGGAGGGTGTCATGCAGAGGTGCTAGAAATAGCTTGGCACCAGTGGGACAAAAATGAAATACAACAGCCAGTTCTTGTATGCCACTAAATGGCAGCTTTTTTTGCTATCATTATAGCTTATTAAAAACAGAGCAGGAGGGTGTCATGCAGAGGTGCTAGAAATACCTTGGCACCAGTGGGACAATAATGAAATACAACAGCCAGTTCTTGTATGCCACTAAATGGAAGCTTTTTTTGCTATCATTATAGCTTATTAAAAACAGAGCAGGAGGGTGTCATGCAGAGGTGCTAGAAATAGCTTGGCACCAGTGGGACAAAAATGAAATACAACAGCCAGTTCTTGTATGCCACTAAATGGCAGCTTTTTTTGCTATCATTATAGCTTATTAAAAACAGAGCAGGAGGGTGTCATGCAGAGGTGCTAGAAATATCTTGGCACCAGTTGGACAATAATGAAATACAACAGCCAGTTCTTGTATGACATTAAATGGCAGCTTTTTTTGCTATTATTATAGCTTATTAAAAACATAGCAGGTGGGTGTCATGCAGAGGTGCTAGAAATAGCTTGGCACCAGTGGGACACTAATGAAATACAACAGCCAGTTCTTGTATGCCACTAAATGGCAGCTTTTTTTGCTATCATTATAGCTTATTAAAAACAGAGCAGGAGGGTATCATGCAGAGGTGCTAGAAATAGCTCGGCACCAGTGGGACAATAATGAAATACAACAGCCAATTCTTGTATGCCACTAAATGGCAGCTTTTTTTGCTATCATTATAGCTTATTAAAAACAGAGCAGGAGGGTGTCATGCAGAGGTGCTAGAAATAGCTTGGCACTAGTGGGACAATAATGAAATACAACAGCCAGTTCTTGTATGCCACTAAATGGCAGCATTTTTTGCTATTATTATAGCTTATTAAAAACAGAGCAGGAGGGTGTCATGCAGAGGTGCTAGAAATAGCTTGGCACCAGTGGGACAATAATGAAATACAACAGCCAGTTCTTGTATGCCACTAAATGGCAGCTTTTTTTGCTATTATTATAGCTTATTAAAAACAGAGCAGGAGGGTGTCATGCAGATGTGCTAGAAATAGCTTGGCACCAATGGGACACTAATGAAATACAACAGCTAGTTCTTGTATGCCACTAAATGGCAGCTTTTTTTTGCTATCATTCTAGCTTTCTAAAAACAGAGCAGGAGGGTGTCATGCAGAGGTGCTAGAAATAGCTTGGCACCAGTGGGACAATAATGAAATACAACAGCCAGTTCTTGTATGCCACTAAATGGCAGCATTTTTTGCTATTATTATAGCTTATTAAAAACAGAGCAGGAGGGTGTCATGCAGAGGTGCTAGAAATAGCTTGGCACCAGTGGGACAAAAATGAAATACAACAGCCAGTTCTTGTATGACATTAAATGGCAGCTTTATTTGCTATTATTATAGCTTATTAAAAACAGAGCAGGAGGGTGTCATGCAGATGTGCTAGAAATAGCTTGGCACCAGTGGGACAATAATGAAATACAACAGCCAGTTCTTGTATGCCACTAAATGGCAGCTTTTTTTGCTATTATTATAGCCTATTAAAAACAGAGCAGGAGGGTGTCATGCAGAGGTGCTAGAAATAGCTTGGCACCAGTGGGACACTAATGAAATACAACAGCCAGTTCTTGTATGCCACTAAATGGCAGCATTTTTTGCTATTATTATAGCTTATTAAAAATAGAGCAGGAGGGCGTCATGCAGAGGTGCTAGAAATAGCTTGGCACCAGTGGGAAAATAATGAAATACAACAGCCAGTTCTTGTATGCCACTAAATGGCAGCATTTTTTGCTATTATTATAGCTTATTAAAAACAGAGCAGGAGGGTGTCATGCAGAGGTGCTAGAAATAGCTTGGTACCAGTGGGACAAAAATTAAATACAACAGCCAGTTCTTGTATGCCACTAAATGGCAGCTTTTTTTGCTATCATTATAGCTTATTAAAAACAGAGCAGGAGGGTGTCATGCAGAGGTGCTAGAAATACCTTGGCACCAGTGGGACAATAATGAAATACAACAGCCAGTTCTTGTATGCCACTAAATGGCAGCTTTTTTTGCTATCATTATAGCTTATTAAAAACAGAGCAGGAGGGTGTCATGCAGAGGTGCTAGAAATAGCTTGGCACCAGTGGGACAAAAATGAAATACAACAGCCAGTTCTTGTATGCCACTAAATGGCAGCTTTTTTTGCTATCATTATAGCTTATTAAAAACAGAGCAGGAGGGTGTCATGCAGAGGTGCTAGAAATATCTTGGCACCAGTTGGACAATAATGAAATACAACAGCCAGTTCTTGTATGCCACTAAATGGCAGCATTTTTTGCTATTATTATAGCTTATTAAAAACATAGCAGGTGGGTGTCATGCAGAGGTGCTAGAAATATCTTGGCACCAGTGGGACACTAATGAAATACAACAGCCAGTTCTTGTATGACATTAAATGGCAGCTTTTTTTGCTATTATTATAGCTTATTAAAAACATAGCAGGTGGGTGTCATGCAGAGGTGCTAGAAATAGCTTGGCACCAGTGGGACACTAATGAAATACAACAGCCAGTTCTTGTATGCCACTAAATGGCAGCTTTTTTGCTATCATTATAGCTTATTAAAAACAGAGCAGGAGGGTATCATGCAGAGGTGCTAGAAATAGCTCGGCACCAGTGGGACAATAATGAAATACAACAGCCAATTCTTGTATGCCACTAAATGGCAGCTTTTTTTGCTATCATTATAGCTTATTAAAAACAGAGCAGGAGGGTGTCATGCAGAGGTGCTAGAAATAGCTTGGCACCAGTGGGACAATAATGAAATACAACAGCCAGTTCTTGTATGCCACTAAATGGCAGCATTTTTTGCTATTATTATAGCTTATTAAAAACAGAGCAGGAGGGTGTCATGCAGAGGTGCTAGAAATAGCTTGGCACCAGTGGTACAATAATGAAATACAACAGCCAGTTCTTGTATGCCACTAAATGGCAGCTTTTTTTGCTATTATTATAGCTTATTAAAAACAGAGCAGGAGGGTGTCATGCAGAGGTGCTAGAAATAGCTTGGCACCAGTGGGACAATAATGAAATACAACAGCCAGTTCTTGTATGCCACTAAATGGCAGCTTTTTTTGCTATTATTATAGCTTATTAAAAATAGAGCAGGAGGGTGTCATGCAGAGGTGCTAGAAATAGCTTGGCACCAGTGGGACACTAATGAAATACAACAGCTAGTTCTTGTATGCCACTAAATGGCAGCTTTTTTTGCTATCATTATAGCTTATTAAAAACAGAGCAGGAGGGTGTCATGCAGAGGTGCTAGAAATAGCTTGGCAACAGTGGGACAAAAATGAAATACAACAGCCAGTTCTTGTATGCCACTAAATGGCAGCTTTTTTTGCTATCATTATAGCTTATTAAAAACAGAGCAGGAGGGTGTCATGCAGAGGTGTTAGAAATAGCTTGGCACCAGTGGGACACTAATGAAATACAACAGCCAGTTCTTGTATGCCACTAAATGGCAGCTTTTTTGCTATCATTATAGCTTATTAAAAACAGAGCAGGAGGGTGTCATGCAGAGGTGCTAGAAATGGCTCGGCACCAGTGGGACAATAATGAAATACAACAGCCAATTCTTGTATGCCACTAAATGGCAGCTTTTTTTGCTATCATTATAGCTTATTAAAAACAGAGCAGGAGGGTGTCATGCAGAGGTGCTAGAAATAGCTTGGCACCAGTGGGACAATAATGAAATACAACAGCCAGTTCTTGTATGCCACTAAATGGCAGCTTTTTTTGCTATTATTATAGCTTATTAAAAACAGAGCAGGAGGGTGTCATGCAGATGTGCTAGAAATAGCTTGGCACCAGTGGGACACTAATGAAATACAACAGCCAGTTCTTGTATGCCACTAAATGGCATCTTTTTTTGCTATTATTATAGCTTATTAAAAACATAGCAGGTGGGTGTCATGCAGAGGTGCTAGAAATATCATGGCACCAGTGGGACACTAATGAAATACAACAGCTAGTTCTTGTATGCCACTAAATGGCAGCTTTTTTTTGCTATCATTATAGCTTTCTAAAAACAGAGCAGGAGGGTGTCATGCAGAGGTGCTAGAAATAGCTTGGCACCAGTGGGACAATAATGAAATACAACAGCCAGTTCCTGTATGCCACTAAATGGCAGCTTTTTTGCTATTATTATAGCTTATTAAAAGCAGAGCAGGAGGGTGTCATGCAGATGTGCTAGAAATAGCTTGGCACCAGTGGGACAATAATGAAATACAAAAGCCAGTTCTTGTATGCCACTAAATGGCAGCTTTTTTTGCTATTATTATAGCTTATTAAAAACAGAGCAGGAGGGTGTCATGCAGAGGTGCTAGAAATAGCTTGGCACCAGTGGGACACTAATGAAATACAACAGCTAGTTCTTGTATGCCACTAAATGGCAGCTTTTTTTGCTATCATTATAGCTTATTAAAAACAGAGCAGGAGGGTGTCATGCAGAGGTGCTAGAAATAGCTTGTCACCAGTGGGACAATAATGAAATACAACAGCCAGTTCTTGTATGCCACTAAATGGCAGCTTTTTTTGCTATCATTATAGCTTATTAAAAATTGAGAAGGAGGGTGTCATGCAGAGGTGCTAGAAATAGCTTAGCACCAGTGGGACACTAATGAAATACAACAGCCAGTTCTTGTATGCCACTAAATGGCAGCTTTTTTTGCTATCATTATAGCTTATTAAAAATTGAGAAGGAGGGTGTCATGCAGAGGTGCTAGAAATAGCTTAGCACCAGTGGGACACTAATGAAATACAACAGCCAGTTCTTGTATGCCACTAAATGGCAGCTTTTTTTGCTATCATTATAGCTTATTAAAGATTGAGAAGGAGGGTGTCATGCAGAGGTGCTAGAAATAGCTTGGCACCAGTCGGACAATAATGAAATACAACAGCCACTTCTTGTATGCCACTAAATGGCAGCATTTTTTGCTATTATTATAGCTTATTAAAACCAGAGCAGGAGGGTGTCATGCAGAGGTGCTAGAAATAGCTTGGCACCAGTGGGACAATAATGAAATACAAAAGCCAGTTCTTGTGTGCCACTAAATGGCAGCTTTTTTTGCTATCATTATAGCTTATTAAAAACAGAGCAGGAGGGTGTCATGCAGATGTGCTAGAAATAGCTTGGCACCAGTGGGACACTAATGAAATACAACAGCCAGTTCTTGTATGCCACTAAATGGCATCTTTTTTTGCTATTGTTATAGCTTATTAAAAACATAGCAGGTGGGTGTCATGCAGAGGTGCTAGAAATATCTTGGCACCAGTGGGACACTAATGAAATACAACAGCCAGTTCTTGTATGACATTAAATGGCAGCTTTTTTTGCTATTATTATAGCTTATTAAAAACATAGCAGGTGGGTGTCATGCAGAGGTGCTAGAAATATCTTGGCACCAGTGGGACACTAATGAAATACAACAGCCAGTTCTTGTATGCCACTAAATGGCAGCTTTTTTTTTTGCTATCATTATAGCTTTCTAAAAACAGAGCAGGAGGGTGTCATGCAGAGGTGCTAGAAATAGCTTGGCACCAGTGGGACAATAATGAAATACAACAGCCAGTTCCTGTATGCCACTAAATGGCAGCTCTTTTTGCTATTATTATAGCTTATTAAAAACAGAGCAGGAGGGTGTCATGCAGATGTGCTAGAAATAGCTTGGCACCAGTGGGACAATAATGAAATACAACAGCCAGTTCTTGTATGCCACTAAATGGCAGCTTTTTTTGCTATTATTATAGCTTATTAAAAACAGAGCAGGAGGGTGTCATGCAGAGGTGCTAGAAATAGCTTGGCACCAGTGGGACACTAATGAAATACAACAGCCAGTTCTTGTATGCCACTAAATGGCAGCATTTTTTGCTATTATTATAGCTTATTAAAAATAGAGCAGGAGGGTGTCATGCAGAGGTGCTAGAAATAGCTTGGCACCAGTGGGAAAATAATGAAATACAACAGCCAGTTCTTGTATGCCACTAAATGGCAGCATTTTTTGCTATTATTATAGCTTATTAAAACAGAGCAGGAGGGTGTCATGCAGAGGTGCTAGAAATAGCTTGGCACCAGTGGGACAAAAATGAAATACAACAGCCAGTTCTTGTATGCCACTAAATGGCAGCTTTTTTTGCTATCATTATAGCTTATTAAAAACAGAGCAGGAGGGTGTCATGCAGAGGTGTTAGAAATAGCTTGGCACCAGTGGGACACTAATGAAATACAACAGCCAGTTCTTGTATGCCACTAAATGGCAGCTTTTTTTGGTATCATTATAGCTTATTAAAAACAGAGCAGGAGGGTGTCATGCAGAGGTGTTAGAAATAGCTTGGCACCAGTGGGACACTAATGAAATACAACAGCCAGTTCTTGTATGCCACTAAATGGCAGCTTTTTTTGCTATCATTATAGCTTATTAAAAACAGAGCAGGAGGGTGTCATGCAGAGGTGCTAGAAATAGCTCGGCACCAGTGGGACAATAATGAAATACAACAGCCAATTCTTGTATGCCACTAAATGGCAGCTTTTTTTGCTATCATTATAGCTTATTAAAAACAGAGCAGGAGGGTGTCATGCAGAGGTGCTAGAAATAGCTTGGCACCAGTGGGACAATAATGAAATACAACAGCCAATTCTTGTATGCCACTAAATGGCAGTTTTTTTTGCTATCATTATAGCTTATTAAAAACAGAGCAGGAGGGTGTCATGCAGAGGTGCTAGAAATAGCTTGTCACCATTGGGACAATAATGAAATACAACAGCCAGTTCTTATATGCCACTAAATGGCAGCTTTCTTTGCTATCATTATAGCTTATTAAAAATTGAGAAGGAGGGTGTCATGCAGAGGTGCTAGAAATAGCTTAGCACCAGTGGGACACTAATAAAATACAACAGCCAGTTCTTGTATGCCACTAAATGGCAGCTTTTTTTGCTATCATTATAGCTTATTAAAAATTGAGAAGGAGGGTGTCATGCAGAGGTGCTAGAAATAGCTTGGCACCAGTCGGACAATAATGAAATACAACAGCCACTTCTTGTATGCCACTAAATGGCAGCATTTTTAGCTATTATTATAGCTTATTAAAAACAGAGCAGGAGGGTGTCATGCAGAGGTGCTAGAAATAGCTTGGCACCAGTGGGACAATAATGAAATACAAAAGCCAGTTCTTGTGTGCCACTAAATGGCAGCTTTTTTTGCTATCATTATAGCTTGTTAAAAACAGAGCAGGAGGGTGTCATGCAGAGGTGCTAGAAATAGCTTGGCACCAGTGGGACAATAATGAAATACAACAGCCAGTTCTTGTATGCCACTAAATGGCAGCTTTTTTTGCTATCATTATAGCTTATTAAAAACAGAGCAGGAGGGTGTCATGCAGAGGTGTTAGAAATAGCTTGGCACCAGTGGGACACTAATGAAATACAACAGCCAGTTCTTGTATGCCACTAAATGGCAGCTTTTTTTGCTATCATTATAGCTTATTAAAAACAGTGCAGGAGGGTGTCATGCAGAGGTGCTAGAAATAGCTCGGCACCAGTGGGACAATAATGAAATACAACAGCCAATTCTTGTATGCCACTAAATGGCAGCTTTTTTTGCTATCATTATAGCTTATTAAAAACAGAGCAGGAGGGTGTCATGCAGAGGTGCTAGAAATATCTTGGCACCAGTTGGACAATAATGAAATACAACAGCCAGTTCTTGTATGCCACTAAATGGCAGTATTTTTTGCTATTATTATAGCTTATTAAAAACAGAGCAGGAGGGTGTCATGCAGATGTGCTAGAAATAGCTTGGCACCAGTGGGACACTAATGAAATACAACAGCCAGTTCTTGTATGCCACTAAATGGCATCTTTTTTTGCTATTATTATAGCTTATTAAAAACATAGCAGGTGGGTGTCATGCAGAGGTGCTAGAAATATCTTGGCACCAGTGGGACACTAATGAAATACAACAGCCAGTTCTTGTATGACATTAAATGGCAGCTTTTTTTGCTATTATTATAGCTTATTAAAAACATAGCAGGTGGGTGTCATGCAGACGTGCTAGAAATATCTTGGCACCAGTGGGACACTAATGAAATACAACAGCCAGTTCTTGTATGCCACTAAATGGCAGCTTTTTTTTTTGCTATCATTATAGCTTTCTAAAAACAGAGCAGGAGGGTGTCATGCAGAGGTGCTAGAAATAGCTTGGCACCAGTGGGACAATAATGAAATACAACAGCCAGTTCCTGTATGCCACTAAATGGCAGCTTTTTTTGCTATTATTATAGCTTATTAAAAACAGAGCAGGAGGGTGTCATGCAGATGTGCTAGAAATAGCTTGGCACCAGTGGGACAATAATGAAATACAACAGCCAGTTCTTGTATGCCACTAAATGGCAGCATTTTTTGCTATTATTATAGCTTATTAAAAATAGAGCAGGAGGGTGTCATGCAGAGGTGCTAGAAATAGCTTGGCACCAGTGGGAAAATAATGAAATACAACAGCCAGTTCTTGTATGCCACTAAATGGCAGCATTTTTTGCTATTATTATAGCTTATTAAAAACAGAGCAGGAGGGTGTCATGCAGAGGTGCTAGAAATAGCTTGGCACCAGTGGGACAAAAATGAAATACAACAGCCAGTTCTTGTATGCCACTAAATGGCAGCTTTTTTTGCTATCATTATAGCTTATTAAAAACAGAGCAGGAGGGTGTCATGCAGAGGTGCTAGAAATACCTTGGCACCAGTGGGACAATAATGAAATACAACAGCCAGTTCTTGTATGCCACTAAATGGCAGCTTTTTTTGCTATCATTATAGCTTATTAAAAACAGAGCAGGAGGGTGTCATGCAGAGGTGCTAGAAATAGCTTGGCACCAGTGGGACAAAAATGAAATACAACAGCCAGTTCTTGTATGCCACTAAATGGCAGCTTTTTTTGCTATCATTATAGCTTATTAAAAACAGAGCAGGAGGGTGTCATGCAGAGGTGCTAGAAATATCTTGGCACCAGTTGGACAATAATGAAATACAACAGCCAGTTCTTGTATGCCACTAAATGGCAGCATTTTTTGCTATTATTATAGCTTATTAAAAACATAGCAGGTGGGTGTCATGCAGAGGTGCTAGAAATATCTTGGCACCAGTGGGACACTAATGAAATACAACAGCCAGTTCTTGTATGACATTAAATGGCAGCTTTTTTTGCTATTATTATAGCTTATTAAAAACATAGCAGGTGGGTGTCATGCAGAGGTGCTAGAAATAGCTTGGCACCAGTGGGACACTAATGAAATACAACAGCCAGTTCTTGTATGCCACTAAATGGCAGCTTTTTTGCTATCATTATAGCTTATTAAAAACAGAGCAGGAGGGTATCATGCAGAGGTGCTAGAAATAGCTCGGCACCAGTGGGACAATAATGAAATACAACAGCCAATTCTTGTATGCCACTAAATGGCAGCTTTTTTTGCTATCATTATAGCTTATTAAAAACAGAGCAGGAGGGTGTCATGCAGAGGTGCTAGAAATATCTTGGCACCAGTGGGACACTAATGAAATACAACAGCCAGTTCTTGTATGACATTAAATGGCAGCTTTTTTTGCTATTATTATAGCTTATTAAAAACATAGCAGGTGGGTGTCATGCAGAGGTGCTAGAAATATCTTGGCACCAGTGGGACACTAATGAAATACAACAGCCAGTTCTTGTATGCCACTAAATGGCAGCTTTTTTTTTTGCTATCATTATAGCTTTCTAAAAACAGAGCAGGAGGGTGTCATGCAGAGGTGCTAGAAATAGCTTGGCACCAGTGGGACAATAATGAAATACAACAGCCAGTTCCTGTATGCCACTAAATGGCAGCTCTTTTTGCTATTATTATAGCTTATTAAAAACAGAGCAGGAGGGTGTCATGCAGATGTGCTAGAAATAGCTTGGCACCAGTGGGACAATAATGAAATACAACAGCCAGTTCTTGTATGCCACTAAATGGCAGCTTTTTTTGCTATTATTATAGCTTATTAAAAACAGAGCAGGAGGGTGTCATGCAGAGGTGCTAGAAATAGCTTGGCACCAGTGGGACACTAATGAAATACAACAGCCAGTTCTTGTATGCCACTAAATGGCAGCATTTTTTGCTATTATTATAGCTTATTAAAAATAGAGCAGGAGGGTGTCATGCAGAGGTGCTAGAAATAGCTTGGCACCAGTGGGAAAATAATGAAATACAACAGCCAGTTCTTGTATGCCACTAAATGGCAGCATTTTTTGCTATTATTATAGCTTATTAAAAACAGAGCAGGAGGGTGTCATGCAGAGGTGCTAGAAATAGCTTGGCACCAGTGGGACAAAAATGAAATACAACAGCCAGTTCTTGTATGCCACTAAATGGCAGCTTTTTTTGCTATCATTATAGCTTATTAAAAACAGAGCAGGAGGGTGTCATGCAGAGGTGTTAGAAATAGCTTGGCACCAGTGGGACACTAATGAAATACAACAGCCAGTTCTTGTATGCCACTAAATGGCAGCTTTTTTTGGTATCATTATAGCTTATTAAAAACAGAGCAGGAGGGTGTCATGCAGAGGTGTTAGAAATAGCTTGGCACCAGTGGGACACTAATGAAATACAACAGCCAGTTCTTGTATGCCACTAAATGGCAGCTTTTTTTGCTATCATTATAGCTTATTAAAAACAGAGCAGGAGGGTGTCATGCAGAGGTGCTAGAAATAGCTCGGCACCAGTGGGACAATAATGAAATACAACAGCCAATTCTTGTATGCCACTAAATGGCAGCTTTTTTTGCTATCATTATAGCTTATTAAAAACAGAGCAGGAGGGTGTCATGCAGAGGTGCTAGAAATAGCTTGGCACCAGTGGGACAATAATGAAATACAACAGCCAATTCTTGTATGCCACTAAATGGCAGTTTTTTTTGCTATCATTATAGCTTATTAAAAACAGAGCAGGAGGGTGTCATGCAGAGGTGCTAGAAATAGCTTGTCACCATTGGGACAATAATGAAATACAACAGCCAGTTCTTATATGCCACTAAATGGCAGCTTTCTTTGCTATCATTATAGCTTATTAAAAATTGAGAAGGAGGGTGTCATGCAGAGGTGCTAGAAATAGCTTAGCACCAGTGGGACACTAATAAAATACAACAGCCAGTTCTTGTATGCCACTAAATGGCAGCTTTTTTTGCTATCATTATAGCTTATTAAAAATTGAGAAGGAGGGTGTCATGCAGAGGTGCTAGAAATAGCTTGGCACCAGTCGGACAATAATGAAATACAACAGCCACTTCTTGTATGCCACTAAATGGCAGCATTTTTAGCTATTATTATAGCTTATTAAAAACAGAGCAGGAGGGTGTCATGCAGAGGTGCTAGAAATAGCTTGGCACCAGTGGAACAATAATGAAATACAAAAGCCAGTTCTTGTGTGCCACTAAATGGCAGCTTTTTTTGCTATCATTATAGCTTGTTAAAAACAGAGCAGGAGGGTGTCATGCAGAGGTGCTAGAAATAGCTTGGCACCAGTGGGACAATAATGAAATACAACAGCCAGTTCTTGTATGCCACTAAATGGCAGCTTTTTTTGCTATCATTATAGCTTATTAAAAACAGAGCAGGAGGGTGTCATGCAGAGGTGTTAGAAATAGCTTGGCACCAGTGGGACACTAATGAAATACAACAGCCAGTTCTTGTATGCCACTAAATGGCAGCTTTTTTTGCTATCATTATAGCTTATTAAAAACAGTGCAGGAGGGTGTCATGCAGAGGTGCTAGAAATAGCTCGGCACCAGTGGGACAATAATGAAATACAACAGCCAATTCTTG
Source organism: Anomaloglossus baeobatrachus (assembly GCF_048569485.1). Lineage (NCBI taxonomy): Eukaryota > Metazoa > Chordata > Amphibia > Anura > Aromobatidae > Anomaloglossus > Anomaloglossus baeobatrachus. The sequence goes on from NC_134360.1 coordinate 105,603,332, forward strand.
TATGCCACTAAATGGCAGCTTTTTTTGCTATCATTATAGCTTATTAAAAACAGAGCAGGAGGGTGTCATGCAGAGGTGCTAGAAATATCTTGGCACCAGTTGGACAATAATGAAATACAACAGCCAGTTCTTGTATGCCACTAAATGGCAGTATTTTTTGCTATTATTATAGCTTATTAAAAACAGAGCAGGAGGGTGTCATGCAGATGTGCTAGAAATAGCTTGGCACCAGTGGGACACTAATGAAATACAACAGCCAGTTCTTGTATGCCACTAAATGGCATCTTTTTTTGCTATTATTATAGCTTATTAAAAACATAGCAGGTGGGTGTCATGCAGAGGTGCTAGAAATATCTTGGCACCAGTGGGACACTAATGAAATACAACAGCCAGTTCTTGTATGACATTAAATGGCAGCTTTTTTTGCTATTATTATAGCTTATTAAAAACATAGCAGGTGGGTGTCATGCAGACGTGCTAGAAATATCTTGGCACCAGTGGGACACTAATGAAATACAACAGCCAGTTCTTGTAGGCCACTAAATGGCAGCTTTTTTTTTTGCTATCATTATAGCTTTCTAAAAACAGAGCAGGAGGGTGTCATGCAGAGGTGCTAGAAATAGCTTGGCACCAGTGGGACAATAATGAAATACAACAGCCAGTTCCTGTATGCCACTAAATGGCAGCTTTTTTTGCTATTATTATAGCTTATTAAAAACAGAGCAGGAGGGTGTCATGCAGATGTGCTAGAAATAGCTTGGCACCAGTGGGACAATAATGAAATACAACAGCCAGTTCTTGTATGCCACTAAATGGCAGCATTTTTTGCTATTATTATAGCTTATTAAAAATAGAGCAGGAGGGTGTCATGCAGAGGTGCTAGAAATAGCTTGGCACCAGTGGGAAAATAATGAAATACAACAGCCAGTTCTTGTATGCCACTAAATGGCAGCATTTTTTGCTATTATTATAGCTTATTAAAAACAGAGCAGGAGGGTGTCATGCAGAGGTGCTAGAAATAGCTTGGCACCAGTGGGACAAAAATGAAATACAACAGCCAGTTCTTGTATGCCACTAAATGGCAGCTTTTTTTGCTATCATTATAGCTTATTAAAAACAGAGCAGGAGGGTGTCATGCAGAGGTGCTAGAAATACCTTGGCACCAGTGGGACAATAATGAAATACAACAGCCAGTTCTTGTATGCCACTAAATGGCAGCTTTTTTTGCTATCATTATAGCTTATTAAAAACAGAGCAGGAGGGTGTCATGCAGAGGTGCTAGAAATAGCTTGGCACCAGTGGGATAAAAATGAAATACAACAGCCAGTTCTTGTATGCCACTAAATGGCAGCTTTTTTTGCTATCATTATAGCTTATTAAAAACAGAGCAGGAGGGTGTCATGCAGAGGTGCTAGAAATATCTTGGCACCAGTTGGACAATAATGAAATACAACAGCCAGTTCTTGTATGCCACTAAATGGCAGCATTTTTTGCTATTATTATAGCTTATTAAAAACATAGCAGGTGGGTGTCATGCAGAGGTGCTAGAAATATCTTGGCACCAGTGGGACACTAATGAAATACAACAGCCAGTTCTTGTATGACATTAAATGGCAGCTTTTTTTGCTATTATTATAGCTTATTAAAAACATAGCAGGTGGGTGTCATGCAGAGGTGCTAGAAATAGCTTGGCACCAGTGGGACACTAATGAAATACAACAGCCAGTTCTTGTATGCCACTAATCGGCAGCTTTTTTGCTATCATTATAGCTTATTAAAAACAGAGCAGGAGGGTATCATGCAGAGGTGCTAGAAATAGCTCGGCACCAGTGGGACAATAATGAAATACAACAGCCAATTCTTGTATGCCACTAAATGGCAGCTTTTTTTGCTATCATTATAGCTTATTAAAAACAGAGCAGGAGGGTGTCATGCAGAGGTGCTAGAAATAGCTTGGCACCAGTGGGACAATAATGAAATACAACAGCCAGTTCTTGTATGCCACTAAATGGCAGCATTTTTTGCTATTATTATAGCTTATTAAAAACAGAGCAGGAGGGTGTCATGCAGAGGTGCTAGAAATAGCTTGGCACCAGTGGTACAATAATGAAATACAACAGCCAGTTCTTGTATGCCACTAAATGGCAGCTTTTTTTGCTATTATTATAGCTTATTAAAAACAGAGCAGGAGGGTGTCATGCAGAGGTGCTAGAAATAGCTTGGCACCAGTGGGACAATAATGAAATACAACAGCCAGTTCTTGTATGCCACTAAATGGCAGCTTTTTTTGCTATTATTATAGCTTATTAAAAATAGAGCAGGAGGGTGTCATGCAGAGGTGCTAGAAATAGCTTGGCACCAGTGGGACACTAATGAAATACAACAGCTAGTTCTTGTATGCCACTAAATGGCAGCTTTTTTTGCTATCATTATAGCTTATTAAAAACAGAGCAGGAGGGTGTCATGCAGAGGTGCTAGAAATAGCTTGGCAACAGTGGGACAAAAATGAAATACAACAGCCAGTTCTTGTATGCCACTAAATGGCAGCTTTTTTTGCTATCATTATAGCTTATTAAAAACAGAGCAGGAGGGTGTCATGCAGAGGTGTTAGAAATAGCTTGGCACCAGTGGGACACTAATGAAATACAACAGCCAGTTCTTGTATGCCACTAAATGGCAGCTTTTTTGCTATCATTATAGCTTATTAAAAACAGAGCAGGAGGGTGTCATGCAGAGGTGCTAGAAATGGCTCGGCACCAGTGGGACAATAATGAAATACAACAGCCAATTCTTGTATGCCACTAAATGGCAGCTTTTTTTGCTATCATTATAGCTTATTAAAAACAGAGCAGGAGGGTGTCATGCAGAGGTGCTAGAAATAGCTTGGCACCAGTGGGACAATAATGAAATACAACAGCCAGTTCTTGTATGCCACTAAATGGCAGCTTTTTTTGCTATTATTATAGCTTATTAAAAACAGAGCAGGAGGGTGTCATGCAGATGTGCTAGAAATAGCTTGGCACCAGTGGGACACTAATGAAATACAACAGCCAGTTCTTGTATGCCACTAAATGGCATCTTTTTTTGCTATTATTATAGCTTATTAAAAACATAGCAGGTGGGTGTCATGCAGAGGTGCTAGAAATATCATGGCACCAGTGGGACACTAATGAAATACAACAGCTAGTTCTTGTATGCCACTAAATGGCAGCTTTTTTTTGCTATCATTATAGCTTTCTAAAAACAGAGCAGGAGGGTGTCATGCAGAGGTGCTAGAAATAGCTTGGCACCAGTGGGACAATAATGAAATACAACAGCCAGTTCCTGTATGCCACTAAATGGCAGCTTTTTTGCTATTATTATAGCTTATTAAAAGCAGAGCAGGAGGGTGTCATGCAGATGTGCTAGAAATAGCTTGGCACCAGTGGGACAATAATGAAATACAAAAGCCAGTTCTTGTATGCCACTAAATGGCAGCTTTTTTTGCTATTATTATAGCTTATTAAAAACAGAGCAGGAGGGTGTCATGCAGAGGTGCTAGAAATAGCTTGGCACCAGTGGGACACTAATGAAATACAACAGCTAGTTCTTGTATGCCACTAAATGGCAGCTTTTTTTGCTATCATTATAGCTTATTAAAAACAGAGCAGGAGGGTGTCATGCAGAGGTGCTAGAAATAGCTTGTCACCAGTGGGACAATAATGAAATACAACAGCCAGTTCTTGTATGCCACTAAATGGCAGCTTTTTTTGCTATCATTATAGCTTATTAAAAATTGAGAAGGAGGGTGTCATGCAGAGGTGCTAGAAATAGCTTAGCACCAGTGGGACACTAATGAAATACAACAGCCAGTTCTTGTATGCCACTAAATGGCAGCTTTTTTTGCTATCATTATAGCTTATTAAAAATTGAGAAGGAGGGTGTCATGCAGAGGTGCTAGAAATAGCTTAGCACCAGTGGGACACTAATGAAATACAACAGCCAGTTCTTGTATGCCACTAAATGGCAGCTTTTTTTGCTATCATTATAGCTTATTAAAGATTGAGAAGGAGGGTGTCATGCAGAGGTGCTAGAAATAGCTTGGCACCAGTCGGACAATAATGAAATACAACAGCCACTTCCTGTATGCCACTAAATGGCAGCATTTTTTGCTATTATTATAGCTTATTAAAACCAGAGCAGGAGGGTGTCATGCAGAGGTGCTAGAAATAGCTTGGCACCAGTGGGACAATAATGAAATACAAAAGCCAGTTCTTGTGTGCCACTAAATGGCAGCTTTTTTTGCTATCATTATAGCTTATTAAAAACAGAGCAGGAGGGTGTCATGCAGATGTGCTAGAAATAGCTTGGCACCAGTGGGACACTAATGAAATACAACAGCCAGTTCTTGTATGCCACTAAATGGCATCTTTTTTTGCTATTGTTATAGCTTATTAAAAACATAGCAGGTGGGTGTCATGCAGAGGTGCTAGAAATATCTTGGCACCAGTGGGACACTAATGAAATACAACAGCCAGTTCTTGTATGACATTAAATGGCAGCTTTTTTTGCTATTATTATAGCTTATTAAAAACATAGCAGGTGGGTGTCATGCAGAGGTGCTAGAAATATCTTGGCACCAGTGGGACACTAATGAAATACAACAGCCAGTTCTTGTATGCCACTAAATGGCAGCTTTTTTTTTTGCTATCATTATAGCTTTCTAAAAACAGAGCAGGAGGGTGTCATGCAGAGGTGCTAGAAATAGCTTGGCACCAGTGGGACAATAATGAAATACAACAGCCAGTTCCTGTATGCCACTAAATGGCAGCTCTTTTTGCTATTATTATAGCTTATTAAAAACAGAGCAGGAGGGTGTCATGCAGATGTGCTAGAAATAGCTTGGCACCAGTGGGACAATAATGAAATACAACAGCCAGTTCTTGTATGCCACTAAATGGCAGCTTTTTTTGCTATTATTATAGCTTATTAAAAACAGAGCAGGAGGGTGTCATGCAGAGGTGCTAGAAATAGCTTGGCACCAGTGGGACACTAATGAAATACAACAGCCAGTTCTTGTATGCCACTAAATGGCAGCATTTTTTGCTATTATTATAGCTTATTAAAAATAGAGCAGGAGGGTGTCATGCAGAGGTGCTAGAAATAGCTTGGCACCAGTGGGAAAATAATGAAATACAACAGCCAGTTCTTGTATGCCACTAAATGGCAGCATTTTTTGCTATTATTATAGCTTATTAAAAACAGAGCAGGAGGGTGTCATGCAGAGGTGCTAGAAATAGCTTGGCACCAGTGGGACAAAAATGAAATACAACAGCCAGTTCTTGTATGCCACTAAATGGCAGCTTTTTTTGCTATCATTATAGCTTATTAAAAACAGAGCAGGAGGGTGTCATGCAGAGGTGTTAGAAATAGCTTGGCACCAGTGGGACACTAATGAAATACAACAGCCAGTTCTTGTATGCCACTAAATGGCAGCTTTTTTTGGTATCATTATAGCTTATTAAAAACAGAGCAGGAGGGTGTCATGCAGAGGTGTTAGAAATAGCTTGGCACCAGTGGGACACTAATGAAATACAACAGCCAGTTCTTGTATGCCACTAAATGGCAGCTTTTTTTGCTATCATTATAGCTTATTAAAAACAGAGCAGGAGGGTGTCATGCAGAGGTGCTAGAAATAGCTCGGCACCAGTGGGACAATAATGAAATACAACAGCCAATTCTTGTATGCCACTAAATGGCAGCTTTTTTTGCTATCATTATAGCTTATTAAAAACAGAGCAGGAGGGTGTCATGCAGAGGTGCTAGAAATAGCTTGGCACCAGTGGGACAATAATGAAATACAACAGCCAATTCTTGTATGCCACTAAATGGCAGTTTTTTTTGCTATCATTATAGCTTATTAAAAACAGAGCAGGAGGGTGTCATGCAGAGGTGCTAGAAATAGCTTGTCACCATTGGGACAATAATGAAATACAACAGCCAGTTCTTATATGCCACTAAATGGCAGCTTTCTTTGCTATCATTATAGCTTATTAAAAATTGAGAAGGAGGGTGTCATGCAGAGGTGCTAGAAATAGCTTAGCACCAGTGGGACACTAATAAAATACAACAGCCAGTTCTTGTATGCCACTAAATGGCAGCTTTTTTTGCTATCATTATAGCTTATTAAAAATTGAGAAGGAGGGTGTCATGCAGAGGTGCTAGAAATAGCTTGGCACCAGTCGGACAATAATGAAATACAACAGCCACTTCTTGTATGCCACTAAATGGCAGCATTTTTAGCTATTATTATAGCTTATTAAAAACAGAGCAGGAGGGTGTCATGCAGAGGTGCTAGAAATAGCTTGGCACCAGTGGGACAATAATGAAATACAAAAGCCAGTTCTTGTGTGCCACTAAATGGCAGCTTTTTTTGCTATCATTATAGCTTGTTAAAAACAGAGCAGGAGGGTGTCATGCAGAGGTGCTAGAAATAGCTTGGCACCAGTGGGACAATAATGAAATACAACAGCCAGTTCTTGTATGCCACTAAATGGCAGCTTTTTTTGCTATCATTATAGCTTATTAAAAACAGAGCAGGAGGGTGTCATGCAGAGGTGTTAGAAATAGCTTGGCACCAGTGGGACACTAATGAAATACAACAGCCAGTTCTTGTATGCCACTAAATGGCAGCTTTTTTTGCTATCATTATAGCTTATTAAAAACAGTGCAGGAGGGTGTCATGCAGAGGTGCTAGAAATAGCTCGGCACCAGTGGGACAATAATGAAATACAACAGCCAATTCTTGTATGCCACTAAATGGCAGCTTTTTTTGCTATCATTATAGCTTATTAAAAACAGAGCAGGAGGGTGTCATGCAGAGGTGCTAGAAATATCTTGGCACCAGTTGGACAATAATGAAATACAACAGCCAGTTCTTGTATGCCACTAAATGGCAGTATTTTTTGCTATTATTATAGCTTATTAAAAACAGAGCAGGAGGGTGTCATGCAGATGTGCTAGAAATAGCTTGGCACCAGTGGGACACTAATGAAATACAACAGCCAGTTCTTGTATGCCACTAAATGGCATCTTTTTTTGCTATTATTATAGCTTATTAAAAACATAGCAGGTGGGTGTCATGCAGAGGTGCTAGAAATATCTTGGCACCAGTGGGACACTAATGAAATACAACAGCCAGTTCTTGTATGACATTAAATGGCAGCTTTTTTTGCTATTATTATAGCTTATTAAAAACATAGCAGGTGGGTGTCATGCAGACGTGCTAGAAATATCTTGGCACCAGTGGGACACTAATGAAATACAACAGCCAGTTCTTGTATGCCACTAAATGGCAGCTTTTTTTTTTGCTATCATTATAGCTTTCTAAAAACAGAGCAGGAGGGTGTCATGCAGAGGTGCTAGAAATAGCTTGGCACCAGTGGGACAATAATGAAATACAACAGCCAGTTCCTGTATGCCACTAAATGGCAGCTTTTTTTGCTATTATTATAGCTTATTAAAAACAGAGCAGGAGGGTGTCATGCAGATGTGCTAGAAATAGCTTGGCACCAGTGGGACAATAATGAAATACAACAGCCAGTTCTTGTATGCCACTAAATGGCAGCTTTTTTTGCTATTATTATAGCTTATTAAAAATAGAGCAGGAGGGTGTCATGCAGAGGTGCTAGAAATAGCTTGGCACCAGTGGGAAAATAATGAAATACAACAGCCAGTTCTTGTATGCCACTAAATGGCAGCATTTTTTGCTATTATTATAGCTTATTAAAAACAGAGCAGGAGGGTGTCATGCAGAGGTGCTAGAAATAGCTTGGCACCAGTGGGACAAAAATGAAATACAACAGCCAGTTCTTGTATGCCACTAAATGGCAGCTTTTTTTGCTATCATTATAGCTTATTAAAAACAGAGCAGGAGGGTGTCATGCAGAGGTGTTAGAAATATCTTGGCACCAGTTGGACAATAATGAAATACAACAGCCAGTTCTTGTATGCCACTAAATGGCAGTATTTTTTGCTATTATTATAGCTTATTAAAAACAGAGCAGGAGGGTGTCATGCAGATGTGCTATAAATAGCTTGGCACCAGTGGGACACTAATGAAATACAACAGCCAGTTCTTGTATGCCACTAAATGGCATCTTTTTTTGCTATTATTATAGCTTATTAAAAACATAGCAGGTGGGTGTCATGCAGAGGTGCTAGAAATATCTTGGCACCAGTGGGACACTAATGAAATACAACAGCCAGTTCTTGTATGACATTAAATGGCAGCTTTTTTTGCTATTATTATAGCTTATTAAAAACATAGCAGGTGGGTGTCATGCAGACGTGCTAGAAATATCTTGGCACCAGTGGGACACTAATGAAATACAACAGCCAGTTCTTGTATGCCACTAAATGGCAGCTTTTTTTTTTGCTATCATTATAGCTTTCTAAAAACAGAGCAGGAGGGTGTCATGCAGAGGTGCTAGAAATAGCTTGGCACCAGTGGGACAATAATGAAATACAACAGCCAGTTCCTGTATGCCACTAAATGGCAGCTTTTTTTGCTATTATTATAGCTTATTAAAAACAGAGCAGGAGGGTGTCATGCAGATGTGCTAGAAATAGCTTGGCACCAGTGGGACAATAATGAAATACAACAGCCAGTTCTTGTATGCCACTAAATGGCAGCTTTTTTTGCTATTATTATAGCCTATTAAAAACAGAGCAGGAGGGTGTCATGCAGAGGTGCTAGAAATAGCTTGGCACCAGTGGGACACTAATGAAATACAACAGCCAGTTCTTGTATGCCACTAAATGGCAGCATTTTTTGCTATTATTATAGCTTATTAAAAATAGAGCAGGAGGGTGTCATGCAGAGGTGCTAGAAATAGCTTGGCACCAGTGGGAAAATAATGAAATACAACAGCCAGTTCTTGTATGCCACTAAATGGCAGCATTTTTTGCTATTATTATAGCTTATTAAAAACAGAGCAGGAGGGTGTCATGCAGAGGTGCTAGAAATAGCTTGGCACCAGTGGGACAAAAATGAAATACAACAGCCAGTTCTTGTATGCCACTAAATGGCAGCTTTTTTTGCTATCATTATAGCTTATTAAAAACAGAGCAGGAGGGTGTCATGCAGAGGTGTTAGAAATAGCTTGGCACCAGTGGGACACTAATGAAATACAGCAGCCAGTTCTTGTATGCCACTAAATGGCAGCTTTTTTTGGTATCATTATAGCTTATTAAAAACAGAGCAGGAGGGTGTCATGCAGAGGTGTTAGAAATAGCTTGGCACCAGTGGGACACTAATGAAATACAACAGCCAGTTCTTGTATGCCACTAAATGGCAGCTTTTTTTGCTATCATTATAGCTTATTAAAAACAGAGCAGGAGGGTGTCATGCAGAGGTGCTAGAAATAGCTCGGCACCAGTGGGACAATAATGAAATACAACAGCCAATTCTTGTATGCCACTAAATGGCAGCTTTTTTTGCTATCATTATAGCTTATTAAAAACAGAGCAGGAGGGTGTCATGCAGAGGTGCTAGAAATAGCTTGGCACCAGTGGGACAATAATGAAATACAACAGCCAATTCTTGTATGCCACTAAATGGCAGTTTTTTTTGCTATCATTATAGCTTATTAAAAACAGAGCAGGAGGGTGTCATGCAGAGGTGCTAGAAATAGCTTGTCACCATTGGGACAATAATGAAATACAACAGCCAGTTCTTATATGCCACTAAATGGCAGCTTTCTTTGCTATCATTATAGCTTATTAAAAATTGAGAAGGAGGGTGTCATGCAGAGGTGCTAGAAATAGCTTAGCACCAGTGGGACACTAATAAAATACAACAGCCAGTTCTTGTATGCCACTAAATGGCAGCTTTTTTTGCTATTATTATAGCTTATTAAAAATAGAGCAGGAGGGTGTCATGCAGAGGTGCTAGAAATAGCTTGGCACCAGTGGGAAAATAATGAAATACAACAGCCAGTTCTTGTATGCCACTAAATGGCAGCATTTTTTGCTATTATTATAGCTTATTAAAAACAGAGCAGGAGGGTGTCATGCAGAGGTGCTAGAAATAGCTTGGCACCAGTGGGACAAAAATGAAATACAACAGCCAGTTCTTGTATGCCACTAAATGGCAGCTTTTTTTGCTATTATTATAGCTTATTAAAAACAGAGCAGGAGGGTGTCATGCAGAGGTGTTAGAAATATCTTGGCACCAGTTGGACAATAATGAAATACAACAGCCAGTTCTTGTATGCCACTAAATGGCAGTATTTTTTGCTATTATTATAGCTTATTAAAAACAGAGCAGGAGGGTGTCATGCAGATGTGCTATAAATAGCTTGGCACCAGTGGGACACTAATGAAATACAACAGCCAGTTCTTGTATGCCACTAAATGGCATCTTTTTTTGCTATTATTATAGCTTATTAAAAACATAGCAGGTGGGTGTCATGCAGAGGTGCTAGAAATATCTTGGCACCAGTGGGACACTAATGAAATACAACAGCCAGTTCTTGTATGACATTAAATGGCAGCTTTTTTTGCTATTATTATAGCTTATTAAAAACATAGCAGGTGGGTGTCATGCAGACGTGCTAGAAATATCTTGGCACCAGTGGGACACTAATGAAATACAACAGCCAGTTCTTGTATGCCACTAAATGGCAGCTTTTTTTTTTGCTATCATTATAGCTTTCTAAAAACAGAGCAGGAGGGTGTCATGCAGAGGTGCTAGAAATAGCTTGGCACCAGTGGGACAATAATGAAATACAACAGCCAGTTCCTGTATGCCACTAAATGGCAGCTTTTTTTGCTATTATTATAGCTTATTAAAAACAGAGCAGGAGGGTGTCATGCAGATGTGCTAGAAATAGCTTGTCACCAGTGGGACAATAATGAAATACAACAGCCAGTTCTTGTATGCCACTAAATGGCAGCTTTTTTTGCTATTATTATAGCCTATTAAAAACAGAGCAGGAGGGTGTCATGCAGAGGTGCTAGAAATAGCTTGGCACCAGTGGGACACTAATGAAATACAACAGCCAGTTCTTGTATGCCACTAAATGGCAGCATTTTTTGCTATTATTATAGCTTATTAAAAATAGAGCAGGAGGGTGTCATGCAGAGGTGCTAGAAATAGCTTGGCACCAGTGGGAAAATAATGAAATACAACAGCCAGTTCTTGTATGCCACTAAATGGCAGCATTTTTTGCTATTATTATAGCTTATTAAAAACAGAGCAGGAGGGTGTCATGCAGAGGTGCTAGAAATAGCTTGGCACCAGTGGGACAAAAATGAAATACAACAGCCAGTTCTTGTATGCCACTAAATGGCAGCTTTTTTTGCTATCATTATAGCTTATTAAAAACAGAGCAGGAGGGTGTCATGCAGAGGTGTTAGAAATAGCTTGGCACCAGTGGGACACTAATGAAATACAGCAGCCAGTTCTTGTATGCCACTAAATGGCAGCTTTTTTTGGTATCATTATAGCTTATTAAAAACAGAGCAGGAGGGTGTCATGCAGAGGTGTTAGAAATAGCTTGGCACCAGTGGGACACTAATGAAATACAACAGCCAGTTCTTGTATGCCACTAAATGGCAGCTTTTTTTGCTATCATTATAGCTTATTAAAAACAGAGCAGGAGGGTGTCATGCAGAGGTGCTAGAAATAGCTCGGCACCAGTGGGACAATAATGAAATACAACAGCCAATTCTTGTATGCCACTAAATGGCAGCTTTTTTTGCTATCATTATAGCTTATTAAAAACAGAGCAGGAGGGTGTCATGCAGAGGTGCTAGAAATAGCTTGGCACCAGTGGGACAATAATGAAATACAACAGCCAATTCTTGTATGCCACTAAATGGCAGTTTTTTTTGCTATCATTATAGCTTATTAAAAACAGAGCAGGAGGGTGTCATGCAGAGGTGCTAGAAATAGCTTGTCACCATTGGGACAATAATGAAATACAACAGCCAGTTCTTATATGCCACTAAATGGCAGCTTTCTTTGCTATCATTATAGCTTATTAAAAATTGAGAAGGAGGGTGTCATGCAGAGGTGCTAGAAATAGCTTAGCACCAGTGGGACACTAATAAAATACAACAGCCAGTTCTTGTATGCCACTAAATGGCAGCTTTTTTTGCTATCATTATAGCTTATTAAAAATTGAGAAGGAGGGTGTCATGCAGAGGTGCTAGAAATAGCTTGGCACCAGTCGGACAATAATGAAATACAACAGCCACTTCTTGTATGCCACTAAATGGCAGCATTTTTAGCTATTATTATAGCTTATTAAAAACAGAGCAGGAGGGTGTCATGCAGAGGTGCTAGAAATAGCTTGGCACCAGTGGGACAATAATGAAATACAAAAGCCAGTTCTTGTGTGCCACTAAATGGCAGCTTTTTTTGCTATCATTATAGCTTGTTAAAAACAGAGCAGGAGGGTGTCATGCAGAGGTGCTAGAAATAGCTTGGCACCAGTGGGACAATAATGAAATACAACAGCCAGTTCTTGTATGCCACTAAATGGCAGCTTTTTTTGCTATCATTATAGCTTATTAAAAACAGAGCAGGAGGGTGTCATGCAGAGGTGTTAGAAATAGCTTGGCACCAGTGGGACACTAATGAAATACAACAGCCAGTTCTTGTATGCCACTAAATGGCAGCTTTTTTTGCTATCATTATAGCTTATTAAAAACAGTGCAGGAGGGTGTCATGCAGAGGTGCTAGAAATAGCTCGGCACCAGTGGGACAATAATGAAATACAACAGCCAATTCTTGTATGCCACTAAATGGCAGCTTTTTTTGCTATCATTATAGCTTATTAAAAACAGAGCAGGAGGGTGTCATGCAGAGGTGCTAGAAATATCTTGGCACCAGTTGGACAATAATGAAATACAACAGCCAGTTCTTGTATGCCACTAAATGGCAGTATTTTTTGCTATTATTATAGCTTATTAAAAACAGAGCAGGAGGGTGTCATGCAGATGTGCTAGAAATAGCTTGGCACCAGTGGGACACTAATGAAATACAACAGCCAGTTCTTGTATGCCACTAAATGGCATCTTTTTTTGCTATTATTATAGCTTATTAAAAACATAGCAGGTGGGTGTCATGCAGAGGTGCTAGAAATATCTTGGCACCAGTGGGACACTAATGAAATACAACAGCCAGTTCTTGTATGACATTAAATGGCAGCTTTTTTTGCTATTATTATAGCTTATTAAAAACATAGCAGGTGGGTGTCATGCAGACGTGCTAGAAATATCTTGGCACCAGTGGGACACTAATGAAATACAACAGCCAGTTCTTGTATGCCACTAAATGGCAGCTTTTTTTTTGCTATCATTATAGCTTTCTAAAAACAGAGCAGGAGGGTGTCATGCAGAGGTGCTAGAAATAGCTTGGCACCAGTGGGACAATAATGAAATACAACAGCCAGTTCCTGTATGCCACTAAATGGCAGCTTTTTTTGCTATTATTATAGCTTATTAAAAACAGAGCAGGAGGGTGTCATGCAGATGTGCTAGAAATAGCTTGGCACCAGTGGGACAATAATGAAATACAACAGCCAGTTCTTGTATGCCACTAAATGGCAGCTTTTTTTGCTATTATTATAGCCTATTAAAAACAGAGCAGGAGGGTGTCATGCAGAGGTGCTAGAAATAGCTTGGCACCAGTGGGACACTAATGAAATACAACAGCCAGTTCTTGTATGCCACTAAATGGCAGCATTTTTTGCTATTATTATAGCTTATTAAAAATAGAGCAGGAGGGTGTCATGCAGAGGTGTTAGAAATAGCTTGGCACCAGTGGGAAAATAATGAAATACAACAGCCAGTTCTTGTATGCCACTAAATGGCAGCATTTTTTGCTATTATTATAGCTTATTAAAAACAGAGCAGGAGGGTGTCATGCAGAGGTGCTAGAAATAGCTTGGCACCAGTGGGACAAAAATGAAATACAACAGCCAGTTCTTGTATGCCACTAAATGGCAGCTTTTTTTGCTATCATTATAGCTTATTAAAAACAGAGCAGGAGGGTGTCATGCAGAGGTGCTAGAAATACCTTGGCACCAGTGGGACAATAATGAAATACAACAGCCAGTTCTTGTATGCCACTAAATGGCAGCTTTTTTTGCTATCATTATAGCTTATTAAAAACAGAGCAGGAGGGTGTCATGCAGAGGTGCTAGAAATAGCTTGGCACCAGTGGGTCAAAAATGAAATACAACAGCCAGTTCTTGTATGCCACTAAATGGCAGCTTTTTTTGCTATCATTATAGCTTATTAAAAACAGAGCAGGAGGGTGTCATGCAGAGGTGCTAGAAATATCTTGGCACCAGTTGGACAATAATGAAATACAACAGCCAGTTCTTGTATGCCACTAAATGGCAGCATTTTTTGCTATTATTATAGCTTATTAAAAACATAGCAGGTGGGTGTCATGCAGAGGTGCTAGAAATATCTTGGCACCAGTGGGACACTAATGAAATACAACAGCCAGTTCTTGTATGACATTAAATGGCAGCTTTTTTTGCTATTATTATAGCTTATTAAAAACATAGCAGGTGGGTGTCATGCAGAGGTGCTAGAAATATCTTGGCACCAGTGGGACACTAATGAAATACAACAGCCAGTTCTTGTATGCCACTAAATGGCAGCTTTTTTTTTTGCTATCATTATAGCTTTCTAAGAACAGAGCAGGAGGGTGTCATGCAGAGGTGCTAGAAATAGCTTGGCACCAGTGGGACAATAATGAAATACAACAGCCAGTTCCTGTATGCCACTAAATGGCAGCTTTTTTTGCTATTATTATAGCTTATTAAAAACAGAGCAGGAGGGTGTCATGCAGAGGTGCTAGAAATAGCTTGGCACCAGTGGGAAAATAATGAAATACAACAGCCAGTTCTTGTATGCCACTAAATGGCAGCATTTTTTGCTATTATTATAGCTTATTAAAAACAGAGCAGGAGGGTGTCATGCAGAGGTGCTAGAAATAGCTTGGCACCAGTGGGACAAAAATGAAATACAACAGCCAGTTCTTGTATGCCACTAAATGGCAGCTTTTTTTGCTATCATTATAGCTTATTAAAAACAGAGCAGGAGGGTGTCATGCAGAGGTGCTAGAAATAGCTTGGCACCAGTGGGACAATAATGAAATACAACAGCCAGTTCTTGTATGCCACTAAATGGCAGCTTTTTTTGCTATCATTATAGCTTATTAAAAACAGAGCAGGAGGGTGTCATGCAGAGGTGCTAGAAATAGCTTGGCACCAGTGGGACAATAATGAAATACAACAGCCAATTCTTGTATGCCACTAAATGGCAGCTTTTTTTGCTATCATTATAGCTTATTAAAAACAGAGCAGGAGGGTGTCATGCAGAGGTGCTAGAAATAGCTTGGCACCAGTGGGACAATAATGAAATACAACAGCCAGTTCTTGTATGCCACTAAATGGCAGCATTTTTTGCTATTATTATAGCCTATTAAAAACAGAGCAGGAGGGTGTCATGCAGAGGTGCTAGAAATAGCTTGGCACCAGTGGGACAATACTGAAATACAACAGCCAGTTCTTGTATGCCACTAAATGGCAGCTTTTTTTGCTATTATTATAGCTTATTAAAAACAGAGCAGGAGGGTGTCATGCAGATGTGCTAGAAATAGCTTGGCACCAGTGGGACACTAATGAAATACAACAGCCATTTCTTGTATGCCACTAAATGGCATCTTTTTTTGCTATTATTATAGCTTATTAAAAACATAGCAGGTGGGTGTCATGCAGAGGTGCTAGAAATATCATGGCACCAGTGGGACACTAATGAAATACAACAGCTAGTTCTTGTATGCCTCTAAATGGCAGCTTTTTTTTTTGCTATCATTATAGCTTTCTAAAAACAGAGCAGGAGGGTGTCATGCAGAGGTGCTAGAAATAGCTTGGCACCAGTGGGACAATAATGAAATACAACAGCCAGTTCCTGTATGCCACTAAATGGCAGCTTTTTTTGCTATTATTATAGCTTATTAAAAACAGAGCAGGAGGGTGTCATGCAGAGGTGCTAGAAATAGCTTGGCACCAGTGGGAAAATAATGAAATACAACAGCCAGTTCTTGTATGCCACTAAATGGCAGCATTTTTTGCTATTATTATAGCTTATTAAAAACATAGCAGGTGGGTGTCATGCAGAGGTGCTAGAAATATCATGGCACCAGTGGGACACTAATGAAATACAACAGCTAGTTCTTGTATGCCTCTAAATGGCAGCTTTTTTTTTTGCTATCATTATAGCTTTCTAAAAACAGAGCAGGAGGGTGTCATGCAGAGGTGCTAGAAATAGCTTGGCACCAGTGGGACAATAATGAAATACAACAGCCAGTTCCTGTATGCCACTAAATGGCAGCTTTTTTTGCTATTATTATAGCTTATTAAAAACAGAGCAGGAGGGTGTCATGCAGAGGTGCTAGAAATAGCTTGGCACCAGTGGGAAAATAATGAAATACAACAGCCAGTTCTTGTATGCCACTAAATGGCAGCATTTTTTGCTATTATTATAGCTTATTAAAAACAGAGCAGGAGGGTGTCATGCAGAGGTGCTAGAAATAGCTTGGCACCAGTGGGACAAAAATGAAATACAACAGCCAGTTCTTGTATGCCACTAAATGGCAGCTTTTTTTGCTATCATTATAGCTTATTAAAAACAGAGCAGGAGGGTGTCATGCAGAGGTGCTAGAAATAGCTTGGCACCAGTGGGACAATAATGAAATACAACAGCCAGTTCTTGTATGCCACTAAATGGCAGCTTTTTTTGCTATCATTATAGCTTATTAACAACAGAGCAGGAGGGTGTCATGCAGAGGTGTTAGAAATAGCTTGGCACCAGTGGGACACTAATGAAATACAACAGCCAGTTCTTGTATGCCACTAAATGGCAGCTTTTTTTGCTATCATTATAGCTTATTAAAAACAGAGCAGGAGGGTGTCATGCAGAGGTGCTAGAAATAGCTCGGCACCAGTGGGACAATAATGAAATACAACAGCCAATTCTTGTATGCCACTAAATGGCAGCTTTTTTTGCTATCATTATAGCTTATTAAAAACAGAGCAGGAGGGTGTCATGCAGAGGTGCTAGAAATACCTTGGCATCAGTGGGACAATAATGAAATACAACAGCCAGTTCTTGTATGCCACTAAATGGCAGCATTTTTTGCTATTATTATAGCTTATTAAAAACAGAGCAGGAGGGTGTCATGCAGAGGTGCTAGAAATAGCTTGGCACCAGTGGGACAATACTGAAATACAACAGCCAGTTCTTGTATGCCACTAAATGGCAGCTTTTTTTGCTATTATTATAGCTTATTAAAAACAGAGCAGGAGGGTGTCATGCAGATGTGCTAGAAATAGCTT
Source organism: Anomaloglossus baeobatrachus (assembly GCF_048569485.1). NCBI lineage: Eukaryota > Metazoa > Chordata > Amphibia > Anura > Aromobatidae > Anomaloglossus > Anomaloglossus baeobatrachus. The sequence goes on from NC_134360.1 coordinate 105,620,737, forward strand.
GGCACCAGTGGGACACTAATGAAATACAACAGCCAGTTCTTGTATGCCACTAAATGGCATCTTTTTTTGCTATTATTATAGCTTATTAAAAACATAGCAGGTGGGTGTCATGCAGAGGTGCTAGAAATATCATGGCACCAGTGGGACACTAATGAAATACAACAGCTAGTTCTTGTATGCCTCTAAATGGCAGCTTTTTTTTTGCTATCATTATAGCTTTTTAAAAACAGAGCAGGAGGGTGTCATGCAGAGGTGCTAGAAATAGCTTGAACCAGTGGGACAATAATGAAATACAACAGCCAGTTCCTGTATGCCACTAAATGGCAGCTTTTTTTGCTATTATTATAGCTTATTAAAAACAGAGCAGGAGGGTGTCATGCAGATGTGCTAGAAATAGCTTGGCACCAGTGCGACAATAATGAAATACAAAAGCCAGTTCTTGTATGCCACTAAATGGCGGCTTTTTTGCTATTATTATAGCTTATTAAAAACAGAGCAGGAGGGTGTCATGCAGAGGTGCTAGAAATAGTTTGGCACCAGTGGGAAAATAATGAAATACAACAGCCAGTTCTTGTATGCCACTAAATGGCAGCATTTTTTGCTATTATTATAGCTTATTAAAAACAGAGCAGGAGGGTGTCATGCAGAGGTGCTAGAAATAGCTTGGCACCAGTGGGACAAAAATGAAATACAACAGCCAGTTCTTGTATGCCACTAAATGGCAGCTTTTTTTGCTATTATTATAGCTTATTAAAAACAGAGCAGGAGGGTGTCATGCAGATGTGCTAGAAATAGCTTGGCACCAGTGGGACACTAATGAAATACAACAGCCAGTTCTTGTATGCCACTAAATGGCAGCATTTTTTGCTATTATTATAGCTTATTAAAAATAGAGCAGGAGGGTGTCATGCAGAGGTGCTAGAAATAGCGTGGCACCAGTGGGAAAATAATGAAATACAACAGCCATTTCTTGTATGCCACTAAATGGCAGCATTTTTTGCTATTATTATAGCTTATTAAAAACAGAGCAGGAGAGTGTCATGCAGAGGTGCTAGAAATAGCTTGGCACCAGTGGGACAAAAATGAAATACAACAGCCAGTTCTTGTATGCCACTAAATGGCAGCTTTTTTTGCTATCATTATAGCTTATTGAAAACATAGCAGGAGGGTGTCATGCAGAGGTGCTAGAAATAGCTTGGCACCAGTGGGACAATAATGAAATACAACAGCCAGTTCTTGTATGCCACTAAATGGCAGCTTTTTTTGCTATCATTATAGCTTCTTAAAAACAGAGCAGGAGGGTGTCATGCAGAGGTGTTAGAAATAGCTTGGCTCCAGTGGGACACTAATGAAATACAACAGCCAGTTCTTGTATGCCACTAAATGGCAGCTTTTTTTGCTATCATTATAGCTTATTAAAAACAGAGCAGGAGGGTGTCATGCAGAGGTGCTAGAAATAGCTCGGCACCAGTGGGACAATAATGAAATACAACAGCCAATTCTTGTATGCCACTAAATGGCAGCTTTTTTTGCGATCATTATAGCTTATTAAAAACAGAGCAGGAGGGTGTCATGCAGAGGTGCTAGAAATAGCTTGGCACCAGTGGGACAATAATGAAATACAACAGCCACTTCTTGTATGCCACTAAATGGCAGCATTTTTTGCTATTATTATAGCTTATTAAAAACAGAGCAGGAGGGTGTCATGCAGAGGTGCTAGAAATAGCTTGGCACCAGTGGGACAATAATGAAATACAACAGCCAGTTCTTGTATGCCACTAAATGGCAGCTTTTTTTGCTATTATTATAGCTTATTAAAAACAGAGCAGGAGGGTGTCATGCAGATGTACTAGAAATAGCTTGGCACCAGTGGGACACTAATGAAATACAACAGCCAGTTCTTGTATGCCACTAAATGGCATCTTTTTTTTCTATTATTATAGCTTATTAAAAACATAGCAGGTGGGTGTCATGCAGAGGTGCTAGAAATATCATGGCACCAGTGGGACACTAATGAAATACAACAGCTAGTTCTTGTATGCCACTAAATGGCAGCTTTTTTTTGCTATCATTATAGCTTTCTAAAAACAGAGCAGGAGGGTGCCATACAGAGGTGCTAGAAATAGCTTGGCACCAGTGGGACAATAATGAAATACAACAGCCAGTTCCTGTATGCCACTAAATGGCAGCTTTTTTTGCTATTATTAAAGCTTATTAAAAACAGAGCAGGAGGGTGTCATGCAGATGTGCTAGAAATAGCTTGGCACCAGTGGGACAATAATGAAATACAAAAGCCAGTTCTTGTATGCCACTAAATGGCAGCTTTTTTTGCTATTATTATAGCTTATTAAAAACAGAGCAGGAGGGTGTCATGCAGAGGTGCTAGAAATAGCTTGGCACCAGTGGGACAAAAATGAAATACAACAGCCAGTTCTTGTATGCCACTAAATGGCAGCTTTTTTTGCTATTATTATAGCTTATTAAAAACAGAGCAGGAGGGTGTCATGCAGAGGTGCTAGAAATAGCTTGGCACCAGTGGGACAAAAATGAAATACAACAGCCAGTTCTTGTATGCCACTAAATGGCAGCTTTTTTTACTATTATTATAGCTTATTAAAAACAGAGCAGGAGGGTGTCATGCAGATGTGCTAGAAATAGCTTGGCACCAGTGGGACACTAATGAAATACAACAGCCAGTTCTTGTATGCCACTAAATGGCAGCATTTTTTGCTATTATTATAGCTTATTAAAAATAGAGCAGGAGGGTGTCATGCAGAGGTGCTAGAAATAGCGTGGCACCAGTGGGAAAATAATGAAATACAACAGCCATTTCTTGTATGCCACTAAATGGCAGCATTTTTTGCTATTATTATAGCTTATTGAAAACAGAGCAGGAGGGTGTCATGCAGAGGTGCTAGAAATAGCTTGGCACCAGTGGGACAAAAATGAAATACAACAGCCAGTTCTTGTATGCCACTAAATGGCAGCTTTTTTTGCTATCATTATAGCTTATTGAAAACATAGCAGGAGGGTGTCATGCAGAGGTGCTAGAAATATCTTGGCACCAGTGGGACAATAATGAAATACAACAGCCAGTTCTTGTATGCCACTAAATGGCAGCTTTTTTTGCTATCATTATAGCTTCTTAAAAACAGAGCAGGAGGGTGTCATGCAGAGGTGTTAGAAATAGCTTGGCACCAGTGGGACACTAATGAAATACAACAGCCAGTTCTTGTATGCCACTAAATGGCAGCTTTTTTTGCTATCATTATGGCTTATTAAAAACAGAGCAGGAGGGTGTCATGCAGAGGTGCTAGAAATAGCTCGGCACCAGTGGGACAATAATGAAATACAACAGCCAATTCTTGTATGCCACTAAATGGCAGCTTTTTTTGCGATCATTATAGCTTATTAAAAACAGAGCAGGAGGGTGTCATGCAGAGGTGCTAGAAATAGCTTGGCACCAGTGGGACAATAATGAAATACAACAGCCAGTTCTTGTATGCCACTAAATGGCAGCATTTTTTGCTATTATTATAGCTTATTAAAAACAGAGCAGGAGGGTGTCATGCAGAGGTGCTAGAAATAGCTTGGCACCAGTGGGACAATAATGAAATACAACAGCCAGTTCTTGTATGCCACTAAATGGCAGCTTTTTTTGCTATTATTATAGCTTATTAAAAACAGAGCAGGTGGGTGTCATGCAGAGGTGCTAGAAATATCATGGCACCAGTGGGACACTAATGAAATACAACAGCTAGTTCTTGTATGCCACTAAATGGCAGCTTTTTTTTTGCTATCATTATAGCTTTCTAAAAGCAGAGCAGGAGGGTGTCATGCAGAGGTGCTAGAAATAGCTTGGCACCAGTGGGACAATAATGAAATACAACAGCCAGTTCCTGTATGCCACTAAATGGCAGCTTTTTTTGCTATTATTATTAGAGATGAGCGAACCGGTCCCGGTTCGGCTCGAGGTCGGTTCGCCGAACGGAGCTCCCGTTCGAGTTCGGCTCGTCGAACGTTCGACGAACCGAACTCGAACTGCATAGGAAACAATGGCAGGCAATCACAAACACAGAAAAACACCTAGAAAGGTGTCCAAAAGGTGACAAACAACTCACAACACAACACAAACACATGGGAAAGTGACAAGGACATATACTCATGCGAAAACAAATCAGCTGGACAAGGAAAAAGAGGAGGACACACAGATGTATGAGTATATGCAAGGAAACATCGATTCCATTATTGTGCAACTTGAGCCCTGCTCATTTTAGGCTTCCAATCTGGATAAATTGCCTGAGCTCGCCACGTACGCCTTGGGGATCTTGTCATGTCCCGCAGCCAGCGTTCTCTCGGAACCTGTCTTCAGTGCTGCTGGGGGTCTGCTGGCAGACAAGCACACGCGTCTGTCCACTGACAATGTGGACATGGCTCTCAGAGGACTTTTCTTCCCCTGGGTCAGCCAGGGGAGGCGAAAGGCACGCGTATTTTTGAGAGTGCTTCATGCAAATCATCTTTTTCATCTTGAAAATGAGGGTCAACTGATGCCAGTCAAGTGGGGTGTGTGTGGCCCAATTAGTGGAAACGAGGGAGACTGTGGTTGGAGTCCCCTCGCTGTGTTTCTAAAAGAACCAAGATGAACAAGTCATGGCTCTCAGAGGACTTTTCTTCCCCTGGGTCAGCCAGGGGACGGGAAAGGCACGCGTATTTTTGAGAGTGCTTCATGCAAAGCATCTTTTTCATCTTGAAAATGGGGGTCAACTGATGCCAGTCAAGTGGGGTGTGTGTGGCCCAATTAGTGGAAACGAGGGAGACTGTGGTTGGAGTCCCCTCGCTGTGTTTCTAAAAGAACCAAGATGAACAAGTCATGGCTCTCAGAGGACTTTTCTTCCCCTGGGTCAGCCAGGGGACGGCAAAGGCACGCGTATTTTTGAGAGTGCTTCATGCAAAGCATCTTTTTAATCTTGAAAATGGGGGTCAACTGATGCCAGTCAAGTGGGGTGTGTGTGGCCCAGTTAGTGGAAACGAGGGAGACTGTGGTTGGAGTCCCCTCGCTGTGTTTCTAAAAGAATCAAGATGAACAAGTCATGGCTCTCAGAGGACTTTTCTTCCCCTGGGTCAGCCAGGGGACGGGAAAGGCACGCGTATTTTTGAGAGTGCTTCATGCAAAGCATCTTTTTCTTTTTCAAAATGGGGCTCAACCGATGCCAGTCAAGTGGGGTGTGTGTGGCCCAATTAGTGGAAACGAGGGAGACTGTGGTTGGAGTCCCCTCGCTGTGTTTCTAAAAGAACCAAGATGAACAAGTCATGGCTCTCAGAGGACTTTTCTTCCCCTGGGTCAGCCAGGGGACGGGAAAGGCACGCGTATTTTTGAGAGTGCTTCATGCAAAGCATCTTTTCCTTTTTCAAAAGGGGGGTCAACTGATGCCAGTCAAGTGGTGTGTGTGTGGCCCAGTTAGTGGAAACGAGGGAGACTGTGGTTGGAGTCCCCTCGCTGTGTTTCTAAAAGAACCAAGATGAACAAGTCATGGCTCTCAGAGGACTTTTCTTCCCCTGGGTCAGCCAGGGGACGGGAAAGGCACGCGTATTTTTGAGAGTGCTTCATGCAAAGCATCTTTTTCATCTTGAAAATGGGGGTCAACTGATGCCAGTCAAGTGGGGTGTGTGTGGCCCAATTAGTGGAAACGAGGGAGACTGTGGTTGGAATCCCCTCGCTGTGTTTCTAAAAGAACCAAGATGAACAAGTCATGGCTCTCAGAGGACTTTTCTTCCCCTGGGTCAGCCAGGGGATGGGAAAGGCACGCGTATTTTTGAGAGTGCTTCATGCAAAGCATCTTTTTCTTTTTCAAAAGGGGGGTCAACCGATGCCAGTCAAGTGGGGTGTGTGTGGCCCAGTTAGTGGAAACGAGGGAGACTGTGGTTGGAGTCCCCTAGCTGTGTTTCTAAAAGAACCAAGATGAACAAGTCATGGCTCTCAGAGGACTTTTCTTCCCCTGGGTCAGCCAGGGGACGGGAAAGGCACGCGTATTTTTGAGAGTGCTTCATGCAAAGCATCTTTTTCATCTTGAAAATGGGGGTCAACTGATGCCAGTCAAGTGGGGTGTGTGTGGCCCAATTAGTGGAAACGAGGGAGACTGTGGTTGGAGTCCCCTCGCTGTGTTTCTAAAAGAACCAAGATAAACAAGTCATGGCTCTCAGAGGACTTTTCTTCCCCTGGGTCAGCCAGGGGACGGGAAATGCACGCGTATTTTTGAGAGTGCTTCATGCAAAGCATCTTTTTCTTTTTCAAAAGGGGGGTCAACCGATGCCAGTCAAGTGGGGTGTGTGTGGCCCAGTTAGTGGAAACGAGGGAGACTATGGTTGGAGTCCCCTCGCTGTGTTTCTAAAAGAACCAAGATGAACAAGTCATGGCTCTCAGAGGACTTTTCTTCCCCTGGGTCAGCCAGGGGACGGGAAAGGCACGCGCATTTTTGAGAGTGCTTCATGCAAAGCATCTTTTTCTTTTTCAAAAGGGGGTCAACCGATGCCAGTCAAGTGGGGTGTGTGTGGCCCAGTTAGTGGAAACGAGGGAGACTGTGGTTGGAGTCCCCTCGCTGTGTTTCTAAAAGAACCAAGATGAACAAGTCATGGCTCTCAGAGGACTTTTCTTCCCCTGGGTCAGCCAGGGGACGGGAAAGGCACGCGTATTTTTGAGAGTGCTTCATGCAAAGCATCTTTTTCATCTTGAAAATGGGGGTCAACTGATGCCAGTCAAGTGGGGTGTGTGTGGCCCAATTAGTGGAAACGAGGGAGACTGTGGTTGGAGTCCCCTCGCTGTGTTTCTAAAAGAACCAAGATGAACAAGTCATGACTCTCAGAGGACTTTTCTTCCCCTGGGTCAGCCAGGGGACGGGAAAGGCACGCGTATTTTTGAGAGTGCTTCATGCAAAGCATCTTTTTCATCTTGAAAATTGGCTCAACTGATGCCAGTCAAGTGGGGTGTGTGTGGCCCAGTTAGTGGAAACGAGGGAGACTGTGGTTGGAGTCCCCTCGCTGTGTTTCTAAAAGAACCAAGATGAACAAGTCATGGCTCTCAGAGGACTTTTCTTCCCCTGGGTGAGCCAGGGGACGGGAAAGGCACGCGTATTTTTGAGAGTGCTTCATGCAAAGCATCTTTTTCATCTTGAAAATTGGCTCAACTGATGCCAGTCAAGTGGGGTGTGTGTGGCCCAGTTAGTGGAAACGAGGGAGACTGTGGTTGGAGTCCCCTCGCTGTGTTTCTAAAAGAACCAAGATGAACAAGTCATGGCTCTCAGAGGACTTTTCTTCCCCTGGGTCAGCCAGGGGACGGGAAAGGCACGCGTATTTTTGAGAGTGCTTCATGCAAAGCATCTTTTTCATCTTGAAAATTGGCTCAACTGATGCCAGTCAAGTGGGGTGTGTGTGGCCCAGTTAGTGGAAACGAGGGAGACTGTGGTTGGAGTCCCCTCGCTGTGTTTCTAAAAGAACCAAGATGAACAAGTCATGGCTCTCAGAGGACTTTTCTTCCCCTGGGTCAGCCAGGGGACGGGAAAGGCACGCGTATTTTTGAGAGTGCTTCATGCAAAGCATCTTTTTCATTTTGAAAAGGGGCATCAACTGATGTCAGTCAAGTGGGGTGTGTGTGGCCCAATTAGTGGCAACGAGGGAGACTGTGGTTGGAGTCCCCTCGCTGTGTTTCTAAAAGAACCAAGATGAATAAGTCATGGCTCTCAGAGGACTTTTCTTCCCCTGGGTCAGCCAGGGGACGGGATAGGCACGCGTATTTTTGAGAGTGCTTCATGCAAAGCATCTTTTTCTTTTTCAAAAGGGGGGTCAACCGATGCCAGTCAAGTGGGGTGTGTGTGGCCCAGTTAGTGGAAACGAGGGAGACTATGGTTGGAGTCCCCTCGCTGTGTTTCTAAAAGAACCAAGATGAACAAGTCATGGCTCTCAGAGGACTTTTCTTCCCCTGGGTCAGCCAGGGGACGGGAAAGGCACGCGCATTTTTGAGAGTGCTTCATGCAAAGCATCTTTTTCTTTTTCAAAAGGGGGGTCAACCGATGCCAGTCAAGTGGGGTGTGTGTGGCCCAGTTAGTGGAAACGAGGGAGACTGTGGTTGGAGTCCCCTCGCTGTGTTTTTCATGCTTTTAGAAGGGCATGACATGGCTTGGAGGCTGACTTTCAGCATCTGCAAACTGTTGGCTACCAAAATGCTGCCTTTCCAACACCTGTGGTTATAGACAATGAGGAACATACTGATGAAGATGAGACGCAGATACCCGATTGGGATGACTACTTAAATATTCGGTCAGGGCAAGAAGAGGCTCGGTCTGAGGGGGAGGGGAGTGCAAACACAACAATTGATGATGAAGTTCTAGATCCCACCTACTGTCAACCCACAGTCAGACACTCGAGGAGGTCAACAGAGGCGGTGGAGGAGGATGCAACCGACGACGAAGTTACCTTGCGCCTTCCTGGACAGAGTCGGAGCACTGGTAGCACGTCTACAACTGCATCCTCAGCCACCACTCTGCCTCTGAGCATTATTCGGGGTGGATCAACAGGTCGCATGGCCTCTAAGCCTTGCCTAGCCTGGTCCTTTTTTGACATAGAAAAAGATCGCCCAAATTATGTGATCTGTAAAATTTGTCATGGTTCTCTTAGTAGAGGTCAAAACCTCAGCAGTTTGACAACTTCTTCCATGAATCGTCACATGAATAAATATCATATGGCCCGGTGGGAAGCTCACCGTGCTGCAATGCGGCCTAGCGGAGCGAACCATCCACCGCCTGCCCCTTCCAGTGCATCCGCGCGCTCGTCATCTTCTAGGACTGTGGGGACAGCTGTCACACCTGTTTTTCCACCCACAACTTCCACCACTGTAACCGCAACAGGCAGTTTGCTTGGTAGGTCGTCAGTTGGTTTGGAAGGGGAAACAAGTGAGTGTGTACAGCTCTCTCAGACATCGATAGCACCAACGTTGGATGAAGGCAACATCATGTCTCCGCCTGCACTTTCCTCACAAACCTGCATTTTTCCAGGGACACCCTACTCAACACCGTCTACACACAGCAGCCAGATCTCTGTCCCTCAGATGTGGTCAAATAAAAGGCCACTTCCTGCGACCCATGACAAAGCTAAGAGGTTGACTCTATCCCTCTGTAAGCTGTTGGCTACCGAAATGCTGCCTTTCCGCCTAGTGGACACACAGGATTTTAGAGACCTTATGTCTGTCGCTGTGATCCAGTACAAGATGCCCAATCACCACTGCTTCTCCAAGAAAAGCATGCCCGCGCTACACCAGCATGTCGCACACAACATACATCACCACTTCCTTGAGAAACTCTGTGTGCGACAGGGTGCATTTCAACACAGATACTTGGACCAGTAAGCATAGACAGGGTCATTACATGTCACTGACTGGGCACTGGCAAACTATGGTGAGAGATGGAGAAGGGTCTGCTGTACAAGTCTTGCCGTCCCCACGAGTTGTTTCAATCCTTCTTCTGTATGTAGAAGTTAATACACTGCTTCTGCCTCTTCAACCTCGTGTGGGTCTCCACCTTGGCGCAAACCCTGTGTGGTCAGGCCACCCTTCCTTGTAACTGCGCACAAGGACTACCACACACCTCCTTACTATGCTGGCAGCAGAGCTCAATGCCATCAGGCGGTCAAAGTTTTACTTTGAAATGTATGGGAAATGTGAGTCACACCGCTGAGAAGTTGTGGACGGTTAGCTCTGGATACCGAGTTTCATCAATGGTTGTCTCCACTCAACCAGCAGCCAGGGAAGGCCGGGTGCGACAATGATGCAAACATGGGTGCGGCCCTTCGCTGTGACAATGTGATACACATGGCTTGTGTGGTTCATGTGTTGAACCTGGTTGTCCAGCAATTTTTAAAGCACTATCCTGGCCCACATAGCCTTCTGCAGAGAGCACGGTGTAATGCCTTCCTTGATCCACACACTCAGATGGGCTGTTAATGATAGGCTAGAGGGAAGCCACTCACCAAGCAGGACCCCTAGAACCCTGAAACCCTTTAACCCCTATACAGGGATTAGGAATTGCACAGGGCCCAAGGTGATTAATACCTGTGGAAGGCTGCAGTTCCAGAGAATAGTAGTCAGGCAGGGTCAAAACATTAATTGAGGAACAGGAACAGAATGGGACGGCCAGGACTTAATCAGAAAACAAGCAGAGGTGAAATGCGGATCGGCCAACAAGGTACATAAACAGCAAGCAGGAAAAGTAGTCAGGTAACAAGCACACAAAATCATAAAACTGAACTGGGGGTAAAAGTAACCAGAGGTCATAGCTATGTCTGGCAGTGGTCTGCAGACAGGATGGGCATAAAAAAGGGTGTGGTGTCTTCCCATTGGTTGTAGCTGAATGATGGTATTTCATCTGTGAGATACCCACCAGCTACATTCAGCCAGAGATTCTGCATCTGTCAAGGTAATGCAGCCCAGTGGGTGAGCATAACCTGTGTCCACCTGCGCCGCTGGCATCGACTCCTCTCCCATCATCAGCACTATTCATGAAAGGAACACGTTGTCACCTGGCGACCGGAGTACAAATTGACGGAGCAGACTCCGTTGGTGACTTAACAGCCGTGTGCGGCAATGATGCAAACCTGGCTGCGGGCCATCGTCAGGGCAATGTGACACACGTGCCTTGTATGGCTCACATGTTGAACCTAATTCTCCAGCAATTTTTAAAACACCATCACGGCCTACATGGCCTTGTGCAGCGTGCACGCTCGCTATGTGCTCACTTCCATCGTGCGTACACAGCAGCTCAACAACTTTCGTCGCTACAGAAGTCTTTAGGTCTGGTGGTTAAATGCCTGAAATGCGATGTGCCCACACGCAGGAATTTGAATCTGCACATGTTGCAGCGTTTGTGGCAGCACCGCCGAACCCTGCTGCAATACGTTATGACATATAGCCTGGGATAACTTGATCCAGAGGTGGTGCAGATCACGCTGCTGGAGTGGTGTCAGATCAAGGACCTATGCACCCTGCTACACAGTTTACAAATGTCGACGAAGATGTTTAGCACTGGCAATGTCATTCTCAGCGTGACAATTCTGGTCATCTACATGATGGAGCGCACTGTAATTATTATTCGGAGTCAGGTGTTGGAACAAGAGGAAGGGGAGGAAGTACAGGAGGAGTCATATGCGGAAGGGATAACAAGATCTACAAGGTCCAGATGGTCAGCGGCACCTATGCGGCAGTCATGGTGAGGGAGAGGGATTAACAAGGGCGCATAGTATCAGCAAAAAGTGTTGAGGAAGGTGCAGGAGTCCATGAAGAAATGGAGGACGAACTGGCGATGGGCATGGAAGACTCAGCAGATGAGTGAGAGCTTGCTCACATTTCGGTTGTGCGAGGTTGTGGGGAGAGGGCAGAGGAAGGAGGCACGATTCTCACCTCTCTGCCACCAACACACCAAGGACTTGGTCCTCCTGGATGCACAAGACACATGAGCGGCTTCTTGCTGCACTACCTACAACATGACCCTCGGATTGTACGAATTCAAAGTAATCCAGAATACTGGGTTGCCACACTGTTACATCCCCGGTACAAGACAAAATTTGGCAAAATAATTCCTGCCATAGAAATGGACGCACGTATACAGGAGTATCTGCAGAATGTGGTACGCAATCTTAGATCTACTTTTCCACTAAACACCAGTGCTGCACAGAGTGAATCTCAACGCTTTGTCATGGATATGAGGAAATGGTCTTTTACTTGTCCACATCGGAGGGACCGAGGGATGGCTGCTGTGCTGAGATGGCGTTGAGTACGGTGTCCCTGCAGAGTTGCACTTTTGGTCATATACCAAAATGAGTTGAAAAAGGACAGATGCTGGTGGAAAGGGGAACAGGTGTGTTGGAAAGGGGAAAAAAGTTTTGGTCCATGGATTTGGTGGTTAAGCAGCAGTAACATTTGCTGAAGAAACACCATCTGTTACAGTGGGACTGGCAGATTTGGATAAAGTGGTATATACTATGTTACCGCTATATAACGAAAATTAATAAGAAAAGAAAGAGAAAGGTATATATCCCCATCAGCAGTCAGTGTCCACCGTGCTCCCAGTTGGAAAAGGAGAGGTTGGCAACTGGAAGGTTAGGTGGAGGATACAGAGCTGTGTGGCTATGAAACTAATAGTAGCCTGAACCGAGTTAGATGCCATTCGGATCTGGAGACTGTGAACCCTGTTAGCGTCACAGGGTCCACATGCCCACCCAGCCCAGGAACTCCCTGTTAACAACACAGGGGCCATTGAGTACGCTGACCGTGTGCGTAGGGGCACACCTGTGGACAGCAGGCGCATCAGCAGCAGCAGGCCTGTTAATGCCACTGGGCTGCACAAGCAGGACTGGTAGGACAGGAGCTGGTCTTAACCGTTCTGCGTTACCAACTGTGGTGGTGGCCTGCATCGACACCCTATCCCTGCCTACCTCTGGCCTAAAGCCGCAATGGGTTCAACACATGGAGGTGTGCTCTTTCGGACCATAATAGAAGACTGCGCACCTCCTTGTTGGCTCCAGCCCCTTTTATAACCTGGGTCCGCCCCAAACCAGGGTGAACCACAATGCACCTCCTGGAGATAAAAGTAGAGTGACACGTCATGAGTGGCATAACTAGCGTCCTATTTGGAACCGCAACTTCAATGATGACCTCATGGCTGCCATGACCCAAACACCTCACCAGTCATCGTCTGACCATCAATAATGCGGTGACAAGTCATAGGGGTGGGCCTCTGCAAGCCATTTGGGAGGACACCTGATGCCCTGTGGTCTATATGGGACCCCCACATCAGGGCCAGGGCCAAAGAGTTCATTACCGGACCTAGTCTCTGATGCAGGAAGTGCCTGAGCATGCTCAGTAGCATGAAATACAGTCTCTGAAAAAAGACTATCAGCTTTAGCATGGTGTCTAGGCACAAAACAGGACTTAGACCCGGCACGGAATGCAAGCACCTGTGCAAAGAGGCTTTTCACACTTAGTGTGGGAGCATGCGCTCTATCCCGAAAAGAAGACTTAGCGTCAGGAATAACACATTCAGGCTGAGCATACTCACTAGGCGAAACACTGTAATTATGCTGCAGCTGGGGTACATCGGCACACGCATGCGCACTAGCTGCCTCTCCACACTTAGACGTGGAGGGGAAATTGCTCTTGGAGATGCTGCCTTTGAACAGAAGGAAAAGCTAAAGGAAGCCTGACTTTCTATCCCTCCGAATTATGAAATGCAGCAATGAATTCCATGAGTTTGCTATAACATTAGCGTAGCAAAATGTGCATGAGGGTGTCATGTAGAGGTGCTAGAAATAGCTTGTCACCAGTGGGGCACTAATGGAATACAACAGCCAGTTCTATGATGCCACTAAATGGCAGTATTTTTTGCTATCATTATAGCTTATTAAAAACAGAGCAGGATGGCGTCATGCAGAGGTGCTGCACATAGATTTGCAGTAGTGTGAATAGACAAAAGTACAATAGCCACGTTTAGGATGCCACTAGGTACACTGAGTGTTTGCTAGTATAATGGCTGAGTTAAAAAAAGGTGGAGTGTGCAATGCAGGCAGACAAGCTGCAAATATGTTTACAATAGTGTGAATAGACAAAAGTACAATAGCCACGTTTAGGATGCCACTAGGTACACTGAGTGTTTGCTAGTATAATGGCTTACTTTAAAAAAGTTTGAGTGTGCAATGCAGGCAGACGTGCTGCAAATATGTTTACAATAGTGTGAATAGACAAAAGTACAATAGCCACGTTTAGGAGGCCACTAGGTACACTGACTGTTTGCTAGTATAATGGCTTAGTTTAAAAAAGTTTGAGTGTGCAATGCAGGCAGACGTGCTGCAAATATGTTTACAATAGTGTAAATAGACAAAAGTACAATAGCCACATTTAGGATGCCACTAGGTACACTGACTGTTTGCTAGTATAATGGCTTAGTTTAAAAAAGTTGGAGTGTGCAATGCAGGCAGACGTGCTCTGCAAATGTCTTTGCACTAGTGGGACTATAGCAAAGTCCAATAGCCACGTTTAGGATGCCACTAGGTACACTGAGTGTTTGCTAGTATAATGGCTGAGTTAAAAAAAGGTGGAGTGTGCAATGCAGGCAGACGTGCTGCAAATTTCTTTACAATAGTGTGAATAGACAAAAGTCCAATAGCCACGTTTAGGATGCCACTAGGTACACTGACTGTTTGCTAGTATAATGGCTTAGTTATAATGAGTTGGAGTGTGCAATGCAGGCAGACGTGCTGCAAATATCTTTACAATAGTGTGAATAGACAAAAGTACAATAGCCACGTTTAGGATGCCACTAGGTACACTGAGTGTTTGCTAGTATAATGGCTGAGTTAAAAAAAGGTGGAGTGTGCAATGCAGGCAGACGTGCTGCAAATATGTTTACAATAGTGTGAATAGACAAAAGTCCAATAGCCACGTTTAGGATGCCACTAGGTACACTGACTGTTTGCTAGTATAATGGCTTAGTTTAAAAAAGGTGGAGTGTGCAATGCAGGCAGACGTGCTGGAAATATGTTTACAATAGTGTGAATAGACAAAAGTCCAATAGCCACGTTTAGGATGCCACTAGGTACACTGAGTGTTTGCTAGTATAATGGCTTAGTTTAAAAAAGTTTGAGTGTGCAATGCAGGCAGACGTGCTGCAAATATGTTTACAATAGTGTGAATAGACAAAAGTACAATAGCCACGTTTAGGATGCCACTAGGTACACTGACTGTTTGCTAGTATAATGGCTTAGTTTAAAAAAGTTGGAGTGTGCAATGCAGGCAGACGTGCTCTGCAAATGTCTTTGCACTAGTGGGACTATAGCAAAGTCCAATAGCCACGTTTAGGATGCCACTAGGTACACTGAGTGTTTGCTAGTATAATGGCTGAGTTAAAAAAAGGTGGAGTGTGCAATGCAGGCAGACGTGCTGCAAATATCTTTACAATAGTGTGAATAGACAAAAGTCCAATAGCCACGTTTAGGATGCCACTAGGTACACTGACTGTTTGCTAGTATAATGGCTTAGTTATAATGAGTTGGAGTGTGCAATGCAGGCAGACGTGCTGCAAATATCTTTACAATAGTGTGAATAGACAAAAGTACAATAGCCACGTTTAGGATGCCACTAGGTACACTGACTGTTTGCTAGTATAATGGCTTAGTTATAATGAGTTTGAGTGTGCAATGCAGGCAGACGTGCTGCAAATATGTTTACAATAGTGTGAATAGACAAAAGTACAATAGCCACATTTAGGATGCCACTAGGTACACTGAGTGTTTGCTAGTATAATGGCTTAGTTTAAAAAAGTTTGAGTGTGCAATGCAGGCAGACGTGCTGCAAATATGTTTACAATAGTGTGAATAGACAAAAGTACAATAGCCACGTTTAGGATGCCACTAGGTACACTGACTGTTTGCTAGTATAATGGCTTAGTTTAAAAAAGTTTGAGTGTGCAATGCAGGCAGACGTGCTGCAAATATGTTTACAATAGTGTGAATAGACAAAAGTACAATAGCCACGTTTAGGATGCCACTAGGTACACTGACTGTTTGCTAGTATAATGGCTTAGTTTAAAAAAGTTTGAGTGTGCAATGCAGGCAGACGTGCTGCAAATGTTTACAATAGTGTGAATAGACAAAAGTACAATAGCCACGTTTAGGATGCCACTAGGTACACTGAGTGTTTGCTAGTATAATGGCTTAGTTTAAAAAAGTTTGAGTGTGCAATGCAGGCAGACGTGCTGCAAATATGTTTACAATAGTGTGAATAGACAAAAGTACAATAGCCACGTTTAGGATGCCACTAGGTACACTGAGTGTTTGCTAGTATAATGGCTGAGTTAAAAAAAGGTGGAGTGTGCAATGCAGGCAGACGTGCTGCAAATATGTTTACAATAGTGTGAATAGACAAAAGTCCAATAGCCACGTTTAGGATGCCACTAGGTACACTGACTGTTTGCTAGTATAATGGCTTAGTTTAAAAAAGTTGGAGTGTGCAATGCAGGCAGACGTGATCTGCAAATGTCTTTGCACTAGTGGGACTATAGCAAAGTCCAATAGCCACATTTAGGATGCCACTAGGTACACTGAGTGTTTGCTAGTATAATGGCTGAGTTAAAAAAAGGTGGAGTGTGCAATGCAGGCAGACGTGCTGCAAATATCTTTACAATAGTGTGAATAGACAAAAGTCCAATAGCCACGTTTAGGATGCCACTAGGTACACTGACTGTTTGCTAGTATAATGGCTTAGTTATAATGAGTTGGAGTGTGCAATGCAGGCAGACGTGCTGCAAATATCTTTACAATAGTGTGAATAGACAAAAGTACAATAGCCACGTTTAGGATGCCACTAGGTACACTGAGTAATTGCTAGTATAATGGCTTAGTTTAAAAAAGTTTGAGTGTGCAATGCAGGCAGACGTGCTCTGCAAATGTCTTTGCACTAGTGGGACTATAGCAAAGTCCAATAGCCACGTTTAGGATGCCACTAGGTACACTGAGTGTTTGCTAGTAAAATGGCTTAGTTTAAAAAAGTTGGAGTGTGCAATGCAGGCAGACGTGCTCTGCAAATGTCTTTGCACTAGTGGGACTATAGCAAAGTCCAATAGCCACGTTTAGGATGCCACTAGGTACACTGACTGTTTGCTAGTATAATGGCTTAGTTAAAAAGAGTTGGAGTCTGCAATGCAGGCAGACGTGCTCTGCAAATGTCTTTGCACTAGTGGGACTATAGCAAAGTCCAATAGCCACGTTTAGGATGCCACTAGGTACACTGAGTGTTTGCTAGTATAATGGCTTAGTTATAATGAGTTGGAGTGTGCAGAGGACAGGAGGGTACAGTGGCAGGATTGTGGGGCTCTGGGTAGAGGAATGGAAGCCTGCCTTTCTATTCCCTCCTAATGGTGAAATGCAGGGAGGAAATCCCTGACCTTGGCTACACAGACGCTGTTGCTGTTTTCAGGACCTGTCACCTATGGCTCTCTGACCCTGCCGGTTTGAGCCCTTAAAAGGACTTCTAGAATGTGCTCTCCCTAAGCTGTCTAACGCTGTGTATGCAGCGCATACAGCTGTATCGGCGATAGGACTCAGGAGGACGGAGCTGCGACAGTGATGTCTGACACCAAAGACGCAGAAGGCAGATAATGGCGTCCTGGAGGAAAATGTCCGTTTTTATAATGCAGGGACATGTGACATGGACATCCTATCACACATGCCGTTGCTTCTCTGGCTAAAAGTCCACTTAGCTGTGTGTGTGTCTGGGATTGGCTGACATGCTGGCCCGCCCCACAAGACGCGCGCGCTTAGCGAAGGAAGACAAGAAAAAAAAAAAAAAATGGCGATCGCCATTATAGAAACAGCAGTGATCTGAAGGCGCTGTTCACGCACACTATACACTGAAATGTCATAATAGTGTGATTCACAGAGTGACTTACACTATTACAGCAGAAACCAAGCTAGGATTTAGCTGGTTTTTTGCTGCTAGAACCGTTCTCGAACGTTTCTAGAACTATCGAGCTTTTGCAAAAAAGCTCGAGTTCTAGTTCGATCTAGAACATGCCCCAAAATCACTCGAGCCTAGAACTGGAGAACCACGAACCACGAACCGCGCTCAACTCTAATTATTATAGCTTATTAAAAACAGAGCAGGAGGGTGTCATGCAGATGTGCTAGAAATAGCTTGGCACCAGTGGGACAATAATGAAATACAAAAGCCAGTTCTTGCATGCCACTAAATGGCAGCTTTTTTTGCTATTATTATAGCTTATTAAAAACAGAGCAGGAGGGTGTCATGCAGAGGTGCTAGAAATAGCTTGGCACCAGTGGGACAAAAATAAAATACAACAGCCAGTTCTTGTATGCCACTAAATGGCAGCTTTTTTTGCTATCATCATAGCTTATTAAAAAAAGAGCAGGAGGGTGTCATGCAGAGGTGCTAGAAATAGCTTGGCCCCAGTGGGACAATAATGAAATACAACAGCCAGTTCTTGTATGCCACTAAATGGCAGCTTTTTTTGCTATCATTATAGCTTATTAAAAACAGACCAGGAGGGTGTCATGCAGAGGTGTTAGAAATAGCTTGGCACCAGTGGGACACTAATGAAATACAACAGCCAGTTCTTGTATGCCACTAAATGGCAGCTTTTTTTGCTATCATTATAGCTTATTAAAAACAGAGCAGGAGGGTGTCATGCAGAGGTGCTAGAAATAGCTCGGCACCAGTGGGATAATAACGAAATACAACAGCCAATTCTTGTATGCCACTAAATGGCAGCTTTTTTTGCTATCATTATAGCTTATTAAAAACAGAGCAGGAGGGTGTCATGCAGAGGTGCTAGAAATAGCTTGGCACCAGTGGGACAATAATAAAATACAACAGCCAGTTCTTGTATGCCACTAAATGGCAGCATTTTTTGCTATTATTATAGCTTATTAAAAACAGAGCAGGAGGGTGTCATGCAGAGGTGCTAGAAATAGCTTGGCACCAGTGGGACAATAATGAAATACAACAGCCAGTTCTTGTATGCCACTAAATGGCAGCTTTTTTGCTATTATTATAGCTTATTAAAAACAGAGCAGGAGGGTGTCATGCAGATGTGCTAGAAATAGCTTGGCATCAGTGGGACACTAATGAAATACAACAGCCAGTTCTTGTATGCCACTAAACGGCATCTTTTTTTGCTATTATTATAGCTTATTAAAAACATAGCAGGTGGGTGTCATGCAGAGGTGCTAGAAATATCATGGCACCAGTGGGACACTAATGAAATACAACAGCCAGTTCTTGTATGCCACTAAATGGCAGCTTTTTTTTTGCTATCATTATAGCTTTCTAAAAAGAGAGCAGGAGGGTGTCATGCAGAGGTGCTAGAAATAGCTTGGCACCAGTGGGACAATAATGAAATACAACAGACAGTTCCTGTATGCCACTAAATGGCAGCTTTTTTTGCTATTATTATAGCTTATTAAAAACAGAGCAGGAGGGTGTCATGCAGATGTGCTAGAAATAGCTTTGCACCAGTTTGACAATAATGAAATACAAAAGCCAGTTCTTGTATGCCACTAAATGGCAGCTTTTTTTGCTATTATTATAGCTTATTAAAAACAGAGCAGGAGGGTGTCATGCAGAGGTGCTAGAAATAGCTTTGCACCAGTTTGACAATAATGAAATACAAAAGCCAGTTCTTGTATGCCACTAAATGGCAGCATTTTTTGCTATTATTATAGCTTATTAAAAATAGAGCAGGAGGGTGTCATGCAGAGGTGCTAGAAATAGCTTGGCACCAGTGGGAAAATAATGAAATACAACAGCCAGTTCTTGTATGCCACTAAATGGCAGCATTTTTTGCTATTATTATAGCTTATTAAAAACAGAGCAGGAGGGTGTCATGCAGAGGTGCTAGAAATAGCTTGGCACCAGTGGGACAATAATGAAATACAACAGCCAGTTCTTGTATGCCACTAAATGGCAGCTTTTTTTGCTATCATTATAGCTTATTAAAAACAGAGCAGGAGGGTGTCATGAAGATGTGCTAGAAATAGCTTGGCACAAGTGGGACAATAATGAAATACAACAGCTAGTTCTTGTATGCCACTAAATGGCAGATTTTTTTGCTATCATTATAGCTTATTAAAAACAGAGCAGGAGGGTGTGATGCAGAGGTGCTAGAAATAGCTTGGCACCAGTGGGACAATAATGAAATACAACAGCCAGTTCTTGTATGCCACTAAATGGCAGCTTTTTTTGCTATCATTATAGCTTATTAAAAATTGAGAAGGAGGGTGTCATGCAGAGGTGCTAGAAATAGCTTAGCACCAGTGGGACACTAATGAAATACAACAGCCAGTTCTTGTATGCCACTAAATGGCAGCTTTTTTTGCTATCATTATAGCTTATTAAAAATTGAGAAGGAGGGTGTCATGCAGAGGTGCTAGAAATAGCTTGGCACCAGTGGGACAATAATGAAATACAAAAGCCAGTTCTTGTATGCCACTAAATGGCAGCTTTTTTTGCTATTATTATAGCTTATTAAAAACAGAGCAAGAGGGTGTCATGCAGAGGTGCTAGAAATAGCTTGGCACCAGTGGGACAAAAATGAAATACAACAGCCAGTTCTTGTATGCCACTAAATGGCAGCTTTTTTTGCTATCATCATAGCTTATTAAAAACAGAGCAGGAGGGTGTCATGCAGAGGTGCTAGAAATAGCTTGGCCCCAGTGGGACAATAATGAAATACAACAGCCAGTTCTTGTATGCCACTAAATGGCAGCTTTTTTTGCTATCATTATAGCTTATTAAAAACAGACCAGGAGGGTGTCATGCAGAGGTGTTAGAAATAGCTTGGCACCAGTGGGACACTAATGAAATACAACAGCCAGTTCTTGTATGCCACTAAATGGCAGCTTTTTTTGCTATCATCATAGCTTATTAAAAACAGAGCAGGAGGGTGTCATGCAGAGGTGCTAGAAATAGCTTGGCCCCAGTGGGACAATAATGAAATACAACAGCCAGTTCTTGTATGCCACTAAATGGCAGCTTTTTTTGCTATCATTATAGCTTATTAAAAACAGACCAGGAGGGTGTCATGCAGAGGTGTTAGAAATAGCTTGGCACCAGTGGGACACTAATGAAATACAACAGCCAGTTCTTGTATGCCACTAAATGGCAGCTTTTTTTGCTATCATTATAGCTTATTAAAAACAGAGCAGGAGGGTGTCATGCAGAGGTGCTAGAAATAGCTTGGCACCAGTGGGACAATAATGAAATACAACAGCCAGTTCTTGTATGCCACTAAATGGCAGCATTTTTTGCTATTATTATAGCTTATTAAAAACAGAGCAGGAGGGTGTCATGCAGATGTGCTAGAAATAGCTTGGCATCAGTGGGACACTAATGAAATACAACAGCCAGTTCTTGTATGCCACTAAATGGCATCTTTTTTTGCTATTATTACAGCTTATTAAAAACATAGCAGGTGGGTGTCATGCAGAGGTGCTAGAAATATCATGGCACCAGTGGGACACTAATGAAATACAACAGCCAGTTCTTGTATGCCACTAAATGGCAGCTTTTTTTTTGCTATCATTATAGCTTTCTAAAAAGAGAGCAGGAGGGTGTCATGCAGAGGTGCTAGAAATAGCTTGGCACCAGTGGGACAATAATGAAATACAACAGACAGTTCCTGTATGCCACTAAATGGCAGCTTTTTTTGCTATTATTATAGCTTATTAAAAACAGAGCAGGAGGGTGTCATGCAGATGTGCTAGAAATAGCTTTGCACCAGTTTGACAATAATGAAATACAAAAGCCAGTTCTTGTATGCCACTAAATGGCAGCTTTTTTTGCTATTATTATAGCTTATTAAAAACAGAGCAGGAGGGTGTCATGCAGAGGTGCTAGAAATAGCTTGGCACCAGTGGGACAATAATGAAATACAACAGCCAGTTCTTCTATGCCACTAAATGGCAGCTTTTTTTGCTATCATTATAGCTTATTAAAAATTGAGAAGGAGGGTGTCATGCAGAGGTGATAGAAATAGCTTAGCACCAGTGGGACACTAATGAAATACAACAGCCAGTTCTTGTATGCCACTAAATGGCAGCTTTTTTTGCTATCATTATAGCTTATTAAAAATTGAGAAGGAGGGTGTCATGCAGAGGTGCTAGAAATAGCTTGGCACCAGTGGGACAATAATGAAATACAACAGCCACTTCTTGTATGCCACTAAATGGCAGCATTTATTGCTATTATTATAGCTTATTAAAAACGGAGCAGGAGGGTGTCATGCAGAGGTGCTAGAAATAGCTTGGCACAAGTGGGACAATAATGAAATACAACAGCCAGTTCTTGTATGCCACTAAATGGCATCTTTTTTTTTTGCTATCATTATACCTTATTAAAAACAGAGCAGGAGGGTGTCATGCAGAGGTGCTAGAAATAGCTTGGCACCAGTGGGACACTAATGAAATACAAAAGCCAGTTCTTGTGTGCCACTAAATGGCAGCTTTTTTTGCTATCATTATAGCTTGTTAAAAACAGAGCAGGAGGGTGTCATGCAGAGGTGCTAGAAATAGCTTGGCACCAGTGGGACAATAATGAAATACAACAGCCAGGTCTTGTATGCCACTAAATGGCACCTTTTTTTGCTATCATTATAGCATATTAAAAACAGAGCAGGAGGGTGTCATGCAGAGGTGCTAGAAATAGCTTGGCACCAGTGGGACACTAATGAAATACAACAGCCAGTTCTTGTATGCCACTAAATGGCAGTTTTTTTTGCTATCATTATAGCTTATTAAAAACACAGCAGGGGGGTGTCATGCAGAGGTGCTAGAAATATCTTGGCACAAGTGGGACACTAACGAAATACAACAGCCAGTTCTTGTATGCCATTAAATGGCAGCTTTTTTTGCTATTATTATAGCTTATTAAAAACATAGCAGGTGGGTGTCATGCAGAGGTGCTAGAAATATCTTGGCACCAGTGGGACACCAATGAAATACAACAGCCAGTTTTTGTATGCCACTAAATGGCAGTTTTTTTTGCTATCATTATAGCTTTCTAAAAACAGAGCAGGAGGGTGTCATGCAGAGGTGCTAGAAATAGCTTGGCACCAGTGGGACAATAATGAAATACAACAGCCAGTTCCTGTATGCCACTAAATGGCAGCTTTTTTTGCTATTATTATAGCTTATTAAAAACAGAGCAGGAGGGTGTCATGCAGATGTGCTAGAAATAGAATGGCACCAGTGGGACAATAATGAAATACAACAGCCAGTTTTTGTATGCCACTAAATGGCAGTTTTTTTTGCTATCATTATAGCTTTCTAAAAACAGAGCAGGAGGGTGTCATGCAGAGGTGCTAGAAATAGCTTGGCACCAGTGGGACAATAATAAAATACAACAGCCAGTTCCTGTATGCCACTAAATGGCAGGTTTTTTTTGCTATTATTATAGCTTATTAAAAACAGAGCAGGAGGGTGTCATGCAGATGTGCTAAAAATAGCATGGCACCAGTGGGACAATAATGAAATACAACAGCCAGTTCTTGTATGCCACTAAATGGCAGCTTTTTTTGCTATTATTATAGCTTATTAAAAACAGAGCAGGAGGGTGTCATGCAGAGGTGCTAGAAATAGCTTGGCACCAGTGGGACACTAATGAAATACAACAGCCAGTTCTTGTATGCCACTAAATGGCAGCTTTTTTTGCTATTATTATAGCTTGTTAAAAACAGAGCAGTAGGGTGTCATGCAGAGGTGCTAGAAATAGCTTGGCACCAGTTGGACAATAATGACATACAACAGCCAGGTCTTGTATGCCACTAAATGGCACCTTTTTTTGCTATCATTATAGCATATTAAAAACAGAGCAGGGGGGTGTCATGCAGAGGTGCTAGAAATATCTTGGCACCAGTGGGACACTAATGAAATACAACAGCCAGTTCTTGTATGCCATTAAATGGCAGCTTTTTTTTCTATTATTATAGCTTATTAAAAACATAGCAGGTGGGTGTCATGCAGAGGTGCTAGAAATATCTTGGCACCAGTGGGACACCAATGAAATACAACAGCCAGTTTTTGTATGCCACTAAATGGCAGCTTTTTTTTGCTATCATTATAGCTTTCTAAAAACAGAGCAGGAGGGTGTCATGCAGAGGTGCTAGAAATAGCTTGGCACCAGTGGGACAATAATGAAATACAACAGCCAGTACCTGTATGCCACTAAATGGCAGCTTTTTTTGCTATTATTATAGCTTATTAAAAACAGAGCAGGAGGGTGTCATGCAGATGTGCTAGAAATAGCATGGCACCAGTGGGACAATAATGAAATACAACAGCCAGTTCTTGTATGCCACTAAATGGCAGCTTTTTTTGCTATTATTATAGCTTGTTAAAAACAGAGCAGGAGGGTGTCATGCAGAGGTGCTAGAAATAGCTTGGCACCAGTGGGACAATAATGAAATACAACAGCCAGTTCTTGTATGCTACTAAATGGCAGCTTTTTTTCCTATTATTATAGCTTATTAAAAACAGAGCAGTAGGGTGTCATGCAGAGGTGCTAGAAATAGCTTGGCACCAGTTGGACAATAATGAAATACAACAGCCAGGTCTTGTATGCCACTAAATGGCACCTTTTTTTGCTATCATTATAGCATATTAAAAACAGAGCAGAAGGGTGTCATGCAGAGGTGCTAGAAATAGCTTGGCACCAGTGGGACAATAATGAAATACAACAGCCAGTTCTTGTTTGCCACTAAATGGCAGGTTTTTTTGCTATCATTATAGCTTATTAAAAACAGAGCAGGGGGGTGTCATGCAGAGGTGCTAGAAATAGCTTGGCACCAGTGGGACACTAATGAAATACAACAGCCAGTTCTTGTATGCCAGTAAATGGCAGCTTTTTTTGCTATCATTATAGCCTATTAAAAACATAGCAGGAGGCTGTCATGCAGAGATGCTAGAAATAGCTTGGCACCATTGGGACAATAATGAAATACAACAGCCAGTTCTTGTATGCCACTAAATGGCAGCTTTTTTTGCTATTATTATAGCTTATTAAAAAAAGAGCAGGAGGGTGTCATGCAGAGGTGCTAGAAATAGCTTGGCACCAGTGGGACAATAATGAAATACAACAGCCAGTTCTTGTATGCCACTAAAAGGCAGCTTTTTTTGCTATTATTATAGCTTGTTAAAAACAGAGCAGTAGGATGTCATGCAGAGGTGCTAGAAATAGCTTGGCACCAGTTGGACAATAATGACATACAACAGCCAGGTCTTGTATGCCACTAAATGGCACCTTTTTTTGCTATCATTATAGCATATTAAAAACAGAGCAGGGGGGTGTCATGCAGAGGTGCTAGAAATATCTTGGCACCAGTGGGACACTAATGAAATACAACAGCCAGTTCTTGTATGCCATTAAATGGCAGCTTTTTTTGCTATTATTATAGCTTATTAAAAACATAGCAGGTGGGTGTCATGCAGAGGTGCTAGAAATAGCTTGGCACCAGTGGGACAATAATGAAATACAACAGCCAGTTCCTGTATGCCACTAAATGGCAGCTTTTTTTGCTATTATTATAGCTTATTAAAAACAGAGCAGGAGGGTGTCATGCAGATGTGCTAGAATTAGCATGGCACCAGTGGGACAATAATGAAATACAACAGCCAGTTCTTCTATGCCACTAAATGGCAGCTTTTTTGCTATTATTATAGCTTATTAAAAACAGAGCAGGAGGGTGTCATGCAGAGGTGCTAGAAATAGCTTGGCACCAGTGGGACAATAATGAAATACAACAGCCAGTTCTTGTATGCCACTAAATGGCAGCTTTTTTTGCTATTATTATAGCTTATTAAAAACAGAGCAGTAGGGTGTCATGCAGAGGTGCTAGAAATAGCTTGGCACCAGTTGGACAATAATGAAATACAACAGCCAGGTCTTGTATGCCACTAAATGGCACCTTTTTTTGCTATCATTATAGCATATTAAAAACAGAGCACAAGGGTGTCATGCAGAGGTGCTAGAAATAGCTTGGCACCAGTGGGACAATAATGAAATACAACAGCCAGTTCTTGTATGCCACTAAATGGCAGTTTTTTTTGCTATCATTATAGCTTATTAAAAAAAGAGCAGGGGGGTGTCATGCAGAGGTGCTAGAAATAGCTTGGCACCAGTGGGACACTAATGAAATACAACAGCCAGTTCTTGTATGCCAGTAAATGGCAGCTTTTTTTGCTATCATTGTAGCCTATTAAAAACAGAGCAGGAGGCTGTCATGCAGAGATGCTAGAAATAGCTTGGCACCATTGGGACAATAATGAAATACAACAGCCAGTTCTTGTATGCCACTAAATGGCAGCTTTTTTTGCTATCATTATAGCTTATTAAAAGCAGAGCAGGAGGGTGTCATGCAGAGGTGCTAGAAATAGCTTGGCACCAGTGGGACAATAATGAAATACAACAGCCAGTTCCTGTATGCCACTAAATGACAGCTTTTTTTGCTATTATTATAGCTTATTAAAAACAGAGCAGGAGGGTGTCATGCAGAAGTGCTAGAAATAGCTTGGCACCAGTGGGACAATAATGAAATACAACAGCCAGTTCTTGTATGCTCCTAAATGGCAGCATTTTTTGCTATTATTATAGCTTATTAAAAACAGAGCAGGAGGGTGTCATGCACAGGTGCTAGAAATAGCTTGGCTCCAGTGGGAAAATAATGAAATACAACAGCCAGTTCTTGTATGCCACTAAATGGCAGCATTTTTTGCTATTATTATAGCTTATTAAAAACAGAGCAGGAGGGTGTCATGCAGAGGTGCTAGAAATAGCTTGGCACCAGTGGGACAATAATGAAATACAACAGCCAGTTCTTGTATGCCACTAAATGGCAGCTTTTTTTGCTATTATTATAGCTTATTAAAAACAGAGCAGGAGGGTGTCATGCAGAGGTGATAGAAATACCTTGGCACCAGTGGGACACTAATGAAATACAACAGCCAGTTCTTGTATGCCACTAAATGGCAGCTTTTTTTGCTATTATTATAGCTTATTAAAAGCAGAGCAGGAGGGTGTCATGCAGAGGTGCTAGAAATAGCTTGGCACCAGTGGGACAATAATGAAATACAACAGCCAGTTCCTGTATGCCACTAAATGACAGCTTTTTTTGCTATTATTATAGCTTATTAAAAACAGAGCAGGAGGGTGTCATGCAGAAGTGCTAGAAATAGCTTGGCACCAGTGGGACAATAATGAAATACAACAGCCAGTTCTTGTATGCTCCTAAATGGCAGCATTTTTTGCTATTATTATAGCTTATTAAAAACAGAGCAGGAGGGTGTCATGCACAGGTGCTAGAAATAGCTTGGCTCCAGTGGGAAAATAATGAAATACAACAGCCAGTTCTTGTATGCCACTAAATGGCAGCATTTTTTGCTATTATTATAGCTTATTAAAAACAGAGCAGGAGGGTGTCATGCAGAGGTGCTAGAAATAGCTTGGCACCAGTGGGACAATAATGAAATACAACAGCCAGTTCTTGTATGCCACTAAATGGCAGCTTTTTTTGCTATTATTATAGCTTATTAAAAACAGAGCAGGAGGGTGTCATGCAGAGGTGATAGAAATACCTTGGCACCAGTGGGACACTAATGAAATACAACAGCCAGTTCTTGTATGCCACTAAATGGCAGCTTTTTTTGCTATCATTATAGCCTATTAAAAACAGAGCAGGAGGCTGTCATGCAGAGATGCTAGAAATAGCTTGGCACCATTGGGACAATAATGAAATACAACAGCCAGTTCTTGTATGCCACTAAATGGCAGCTTTTTTGCTATCATTATAGCTTATTAAAAACAGAGCAGGAGGGTGTCATGCAGATGTGCTAGAAATAGCATGGCACCAGTGGGACAATAGTGAAATACAACAGCCAGTTCTTGTATGCCACTAAATGGCAGCTTTTTTTGCTATTATTATAGCTTATTAAAAACAGAGCAGGAGGGTGTCATGCAGAGGTGCTAGAAATAGCTTGGCACCAGTGGGACAATAATGAAATACAACAGCCAGTTCTTGTATGCCACTAAATGGCAGCTTTTTTTGCTATTATTATAGCTTATTAAAAACAGAGCAGTAGGGTGTCATGCAGAGGTGCTAGAAATAGCTTGGCACCAGTTGGACAATAATGAAATACAACAGCCAGGTCTTGTATGCCACTAAATGGCACCTTTTTTTGCTATCATTATAGCATATTAAAAACAGAGCACAAGGGTGTCATGCAGAGGTGCTAGAAATAGCTTGGCACCAGTGGGACAATAATGAAATACAACAGCCAGTTCTTGTATGCCACTAAATGGCAGGTTTTTTTGCTATCATTATAGCTTATTAAAAAAAGAGCAGGGGGGTGTCATGCAGAGGTGCTAGAAATAGCTTGGCACCAGTGGGACACTAATGAAATACAACAGCCAGTTCTTGAATGCCAGTAAATGGCAGCTTTTTTTGCTATCATTGTAGCCTATTAAAAACAGAGCAGGAGGCTGTCATGCAGAGATGCTAGAAATAGCTTGGCACCATTGGGACAATAATGAAATACAACAGCCAGTTCTTGTATGCCACTAAATGGCAGCTTTTTTTGCTATCATTATAGCTTATTAAAAGCAGAGCAGGAGGGTGTCATGCAGAGGTGCTAGAAATAGCTTGGCACCAGTGGGACAATAATGAAATACAACAGCCAGTTCCTGTATGCCACTAAATGACAGCTTTTTTTGCTATTATTATAGCTTATTAAAAACAGAGCAGGAGGGTGTCATGCAGAAGTGCTAGAAATAGCTTGGCACCAGTGGGACAATAATGAAATACAACAGCCAGTTCTTGTATGCTCCTAAATGGCAGCATTTTTTGCTATTATTATAGCTTATTAAAAACAGAGCAGGAGGGTGTCATGCACAGGTGCTAGAAATAGCTTGGCTCCAGTGGGAAAATAATGAAATACAACAGCCAGTTCTTGTATGCCACTAAATGGCAGCATTTTTTGCTATTATTATAGCTTATTAAAAACAGAGCAGGAGGGTGTCATGCAGAGGTGCTAGAAATAGCTTGGCACCAGTGGGACAATAATGAAATACAACAGCCAGTTCTTGTATGCCACTAAATGGCAGCTTTTTTTGCTATCATTATAGCCTATTAAAAACAGAGCAGGAGGCTGTCATGCAGAGATGCTAGAAATAGCTTGGCACCAGTGGGACAATAATGAAATACAACAGGCAGTTCTTGTATGCCACTAAATGGCAGCTTTTTTTGCTATCATTATAGCTTATTAAAAACAGAGCAGGAGGGTGTCATGCAGAGGTGTTAGAAATAGCTTGGCACCAGTGGGACACTAATGAAATACAACAGCCAGTTCTTGTATGCCACTAAATGGCAGTTTTTTTTACTATCATTATAGCCTATTAAAAACAGAGCAGGAGGGTGTCATGCAGAGGTGCTAGAAATAGCTCGGCACCAGTGGGAAAATAATGAAATACAACAGCCAATTCTTGTATGCCACTAAATGGCAGCTTTTTTTGCTATCATTATAGCTTATTAAAAACCGAGCAGGATGGTGTCATGCAGAGGTGCTAGAAATAGCTTGGCACCAGTGGGACAATAATGAAATTCAACAGTCAGTTCCTGTATGCCACTAAATGGCAGCTTTTTTTGCTATCATTATAGCTTATTAAAAACAGAGCAGGAGGGTGTCATGCAGAGGTGCTAGAAATAGCTTGGCACAAGTGGGTCAATAATGAAATACAACAGCCAGTTCTTGTATGCCACTAAATGGCAGCTTTTTTTGCTGTTATTATAGCTTATTAAAAACAAAGCAGGAGGGTGTCATGCAGAGGTGCTAGAAATAGCTTGGCACCAGTGGGACACTAATGAATTACAACAGCTAGTTCTTGTATGCCACTAAATGGCAGCTTTTTTTGCTATCATTATAGCTTATTAAAAACAGAGCAGGAGGGTGTCTTGCAGAGGTGCTAGAAATAGCTTGGCACCAGTGGGACAATAATGAAATACAACAGCCAGTTTTTGTATGCCACTAAATGGCAGCTTTTTTTGCTATCATTATAGCTTATTAAAAATTGAGAAGGAGGGTGTCATGCAGAGGTGCTAGAAATAGCTTAGCACCAGTGGGACACTAATGAAATACAACAGCCAGTTCTTGTATGCCACTAAATGGCAGCATTTTTTGCTATTATTATAGCTTATTAAAAATAGAGCAGGATGGTGTCATGCAGAGGTGCTAGAAATAGCTTGGCACCAGTGGGACAATAATGAAATACAAAAGTCAGTTCTTGTATGCCACTAAATGCCAGCTTTTTTTTGCTATCATTATAGCTTATTAAAAACAGAGCAGGAGGGTGTCATGCAGAGGTGCTAGAAGTAGCTTGGCTCCAGTGGGACAATAATGAAATACAACAGCCAGTTCTTGTATGCCACTAAATGGCAGCATTTTTTGCTATTATTATAGCTTATTAAAAACAGAGCAGGAGGGTGTCATGCAGAGGTGATAGAAATAGCTTGGCACCAGTGGGACAATAATGAAATACAACAGCCAGTTCCTGTATGCCACTAAATGACAGCTTTTTTTGCTATTATTATAGCTTATTAAAAACAGAGCAGGAGGGTGTCATGCAGATGTGCTAGAAATAGCTTGGCACCAGTGGGACAATAATGAAATACAACAGCCAGTTCTTGTATGCTCCTAAATGGCAGCATTTTTTGCTATTATTGTAGCTTATTAAAAACAGAGCAGGAGGGTGTCATGCACAGGTGCTAGAAATAGCTTGGCTCCAGTGGGACAATAATGAAATACAACAGCCAGTTCTTGTATGCCACTAAATGGCAGCTTTTTTTGCTATCATTATAGCTTATTAAAAACAGAGCAGGAGGGTGTCATGCAGAGGTGCTAGAAATAGCTTGGCACCAGTGGGACAATAATGAAATACAACAGGCAGTTCTTGTATGCCACTAAATGGCAGCTTTTTTTGCTATCATTATAGCTTATTAAAAACAGAGCAGGAGGGTGTCATGCAGAGGTGTTAGAAATAGCTTGGCACCAGTGGGACACTAATGAAATACAACAGCCAGTTCTTGTATGCCACTAAATGGCAGTTTTTTTTGCTATCATTATAGCCTATTAAAAACAGAGCAGGAGGGTGTCATGCAGAGGTGCTAGAAATAGCTCGGCACCAGTGGGACAATAATGAAATACAACAGCCAATTCTTGTATGCCACTAAATGGCAGCTTTTTTTGCTATCATTATAGCTTATTAAAAACCGAGCAGGATGGTGTCATGCAGAGGTGCTAGAAATAGCTTGGCACCAGTGGGACAATAATGAAATTCAACAGTCAGTTCCTGTATGCCACTAAATGGCAGCTTTTTTTGCTATCATTATAGCTTATTAAAAACAGAGCAGGAGGGTGTCATGCAGAGGTGCTAGAAATAGCTTGGCACAAGTGGGTCAATAATGAAATACAACAGCCAGTTCTTGTATGCCACTAAATGGCAGCTTTTTTTGCTGTTATTATAGCTTATTAAAAACAAAGCAGGAGGGTGTCATGCAGAGGTGCTAGAAATAGCTTGGCACCAGTGGGACACTAATGAATTACAACAGCTAGTTCTTGTATGCCACTAAATGGCAGCTTTTTTTGCTATCATTATAGCTTATTAAAAACAGAGCAGGAGGGTGTCTTGCAGAGGTGCTAGAAATAGCTTGGCACCAGTGGGACAATAATGAAATACAACAGCCAGTTTTTGTATGCCACTAAATGGCAGCTTTTTTTGCTATCATTATAGCTTGTTAAAAATTGAGAAGGAGGGTGTCATGCAGAGGTGCTAGAAATAGCTTAGCACCAGTGGGACACTAATGAAATACAACAGCCAGTTCTTGTATGCCACTAAATGGCAGCATTTTTTGCTATTATTATAGCTTATTAAAAATAGAGCAGGATGGTGTCATGCAGAGGTGCTAGAAATAGCTTGGCACCAGTGGGACAATAATGAAATACAAAAGTCAGTTCTTGTATGCCACTAAATGCCAGCTTTTTTTTGCTATCATTATAGCTTATTAAAAACAGAGCAGGAGGGTGTCATGCAGAGGTGCTAGAAGTAGCTTGGCTCCAGTGGGACAATAATGAAATACAACAGCCAGTTCTTGTATGCCACTAAATGGCAGCATTTTTTGCTATTATTATAGCTTATTAAAAACAGAGCAGGAGGGTGTCATGCAGAGGTGATAGAAATAGCTTGGCACCAGTGGGACAATAATGAAATACAACAGCCAGTTCCTGTATGCCACTAAATGACAGCTTTTTTTGCTATTATTATAGCTTATTAAAAACAGAGCAGGAGGGTGTCATGCAGATGTGCTAGAAATAGCTTGGCACCAGTGGGACAATAATGAAATACAACAGCCAGTTCTTGTATGCTCCTAAATGGCAGCATTTTTTGCTATTATTGTAGCTTATTAAAAACAGAGCAGGAGGGTGTCATGCACAGGTGCTAGAAATAGCTTGGCTCCAGTGGGAAAATAATGAAATACAACAGCCAGTTCTTGTATGCCACTAAATGGCAGCATTTTTTGCTATTATTATAGCTTATTAAAAACAGAGCAGGAGGGTGTCATGCAGAGGTGCTAGAAATAGCTTGGCACCAGTGGGACAATAATGAAATACAACAGCCAGTTCTTGTATGCCACTAAATGGCAGCTTTTTTTGCTATTATTATAGCTTATTAAAAACAGAGCAGGAGGGTGTCATGCAGAGGTGCTAGAAATAGCTTGGCACCAGTGGGACACTAATGAAATACAACAGCCAGTTCTTGTATGCCACTAAATGGCAGCTTTTTTTGCTATCATTATAGCCTATTAAAAACAGAGCAGGAGGCTGTCATGCAGAGATGCTAGAAATAGCTTGGCACCATTGGGACAATAATGAAATACAACAGCCAGTTCTTGTATGCCACTAAATGGCAGCTTTTTTTGCTATCATTATAGCTTATTAAAAAGAGAGCAGGAGGGTGTCATGCAGAGGTGTTAGAAATAGCTTGGCACCAGTGGGACACTAATGAAATACAACAGCCAGTTCTTGTATGCCACTAAATGGCAGCTTTTTTTGCTATCATTATAGCTTATTAAAAACAGAGCAGGAGGGTGTCATGCGGAGGTGCTAGAAATAGCTTGGCACCAGTGGGACAATAATGAAATACAACAGTTAGGTCTTGTATGCCACTAAATGGCAGCTTTTTTTGCTATCATTATAGATTATTAAAAACAGAGCAGGAGGGTGTCATGCAGAGGTGCTAGAAATAGCTTGGCACCAGTGGGACAATAATGAAATACAACAGCCAGTTCTTGTATGCCACTAAATGGCATCTTTTTTTGCTATTATTATAGCTTATTAAAAACAGAGCAGGAGAGTGTCATGCAGAGGTGCTAGAAATAGCTTGGCACCAGTGGGACACTAATGAAATACAACAGCCAGTTCTTGTATGCCACTAAATGGCAGCTTTTTTTGCTATCATTATAGCTTATTAAAAACAGAGCAGGAGGGTGTCATGCGGAGGTGCTAGAAATAGCTTGGCACCAGTGGGACAATAATGAAATACAACAGTTAGGTCTTGTATGCCACTAAATGGCAGCTTTTTTTGCTATCATTATAGCTATTAAAAACAGAGCAGGAGGGTGTCATGCAGAGGTGCTAGAAATAGCTTGGCACCAGTGGGACAATAATGAAATACAACAGCCAGTTCTTGTATGCCACTAAATGGCAGCTTTTTTTGCTATTCTTATAGCTTATTAAAAACAGAGCAGTAGGGTGTCATGCAGAGGTGCTAGAAATAGCTTGGCACCAGTTGGACAATAATGAAATACAACAGCCAGGTCTTGTATGCCACTAAATGGCAGCTTTTTTTGCTATCATTATAGATTATTAAAAATAGAGCAGGAGGGTGTCATGCAGAGGTGCTAGAAATAGCTTGGCACCAGTGGGACAATAATGAAGTACAACAGCCAGTTCTTGTATGCCACTAAATGGCAGCTTTTTTTTGCTATTATTATAGCTTATTAAAAACAGAGCAGGAGGGTGTCATGCAGAGGTGCTAGAAATAGCTTGGCACCAGTGGGACAATAATGAAATACAACAGCCAGTTCCTGTATGCCACTAAATGGCAGCTTTTTTTGCAATTATTATAGCTTATTAAAAACAGAGCAGGAGGGTGTCATGCAGATGTGCTAGAAATAGCATGGCACCAGTGGGACAATAATGAAATACAACAGCCAGTTCTTCTATGCCACTAAATGGCAGCTTTTTTTGCTATTATTATAGCTTATTAAAAACAGAGCAGGAGGGTGTCATGCAGATGTGCTAGAAATAGCATGGCACCAGTGGGACAATAATGAAATACAACAGCCAGTTCTTCTATGCCACTAAATGGCAGCTTTTTTTGCTATTATTATAGCTTATTAAAAACAGAGCAGGAGGGTGTCATGCAGAGGTGCTAGAAATAGCTTGGCACCAGTGGGACAATAATGAAATACAACAGCCAGTTCTTGTATGCCACTAAATGGCAGCTTTTTTTGCTATTATTATAGCTTATTAAAAACAGAGCAGTAGGGTGTCATGCAGAGGTGCTAGAAATAGCTTGGCACCAGTTGGACAATAATGAAATACAACAGCCAGGTCTTGTATGCCACTAAATGGCACCTTTTTTTGCCATCATTATAGCATATTAAAAACAGAGCAGGAGGGTGTCATGCAGAGGTGCTAGAAATAGCTTGGCACCAGTGGGACAATAATGAAATACAACAGCCAGTTCTTGTATGCCACTAAATGGCAGTTTTTTTTTGCTATCATTATAGCTTATTAAAAACAGAGCAGGGGGGTGTCATGCAGAGGTGCTAGAAATAGCTTGGCACCAGTGGGACACTAATGAAATACAACAGCCAGTTCTTGTATGCCAGTAAATGGCAGCTTTTTTTGCCATCATTATAGCCTATTAAAAACAGAGCAGGAGGCTGTCATGCAGAGATGCTAGAAATAGCTTGGCACCATTGGGACAATAATGAAATACAACAGCCAGTTCTTGTATGCCACTAAATGGCAGCTTTTTTTGCTATCATTATAGCTTATTAAAAACAGAGCAGGAGGGTGTCATGCAGAGGTGCTAGAAATAGCTTGGCACCAGTGGGACAATAATGAAATACAACAGCCAGTTCCTGTATGCCACTAAATGACAGCTTTTTTTGCTATTATTATAGCTTATTAAAAACAGAGCAGGAGGGTGTCATGCAGATGTGCTAGAAATAGCTTGGCACCAGTGGGACAATAATGAAATACAACAGCCAGTTCCTGTATGCTCCTAAATGGCAGCATTTTTTGCTATTATTATAGCTTATTAAAAACAGAGCAGGAGGGTGTCATGTACAGGTGCTAGAAATAGCTTGGCTCCAGTGGGAAAATAATGAAATACAACAGCCAGTTCTTGTATGCCACTAAATGGCAGCATTTTTTGCTATTATTATAGCTTATTAAAAACAGAGCAGGAGGGTGTCATGCAGAGGTGCTAGAAATAGCTTGGCACCAGTGAGACAATAATGAAATACAACAGCCAGGTCTTGTATGCCACTAAATGGCAGCTTTTTTTGCTATTATTATAGCTTATTAAAAACAGAGCAGGAGGGTGTCATGCAGAGGTGCTAGAAATAGCTTGGCACCAGTGGGAAACTAATGAAATACAACAGCCAGTTCTTGTATGCCACTAAATGGCAGCTTTTTTTGCTATCATTATAGCCTATTAAAAACAGAGCAGGAGGCTGTCATGCAGAGATGCTAGAAATAGCTTGGCACCATTGGGACAATAATGAAATACAACAGCCAGTTCTTGTATGCCACTAAATGGCAGCTTTTTTTGCTATCATTATAGCTTATTAAAAACAGAGCAGGTGGGTGTCATGCAGAGGTGCTAGAAATAGCTTGGCACCAGTGGGACACTATTGAAATACAACAGCCAGTTCTTGTATGCCACTAAATGGCAGTTTTTTTGCTATCATTATAGCTTATTAAAAACAGAGCAGGAGGGTGTCATGCGGAGGTGCTAGAAATAGCTTGGCACCAGTGGGACAATAATGAAATACAACAGTTAGGTCTTGTATGCCACTAAATGGCAGCTTTTTTTGCTATCATTATAGATTATTAAAAACAGAGCAGGAGGGTGTCATGCAGAGGTCCTAGAATTAGCTTGGCACCAGTGGGACAATAATGAAATACAACAGCCAGTTCTTGTATGCCACTAAATGGCAGCTTTTTTTGCTATTATTATAGCTTATTAAAAACAGAGCAGTAGGGTGTCATGCAGAGGTGCTAGAAATAGCTTGGCACCAGTTGGACAATAATGAAATACAACAGCCAGGTCTTGTATGCCACTAAATGGCAGCTTTTTTTGCTATCATTATAGATTTTTAAAAACAGAGCAGGAGGGTGTCATGCAGAGGTGCTAGAAATAGCTTGGCACCAGTGGGACAATAATGAAATACAACAGCCAGTTCCTGTATGCCACTAAATGGCAGCTTTTTTTGCTATTATTATAGCTTATTAAAAACAGAGCAGGAGGGTGTCATGCAGATGTGCTAGAAATAGCATGGCACCAGTGGGACAATAATGAAATACAACAGCCAGTTCTTCTATGCCACTAAATGGCAGCTTTTTTTGCTATTATTATAGCTTATTAAAAACAGAGCAAGAGGGTGTCATGCAGAGGTGCTAGAAATAGCTTGGCACCAGTGGGACAATAATGAAATACAACAGCCAGTTCTTGTATGCCACTAAATGGCAGCTTTTTTTGCTATTATTATAGCTTATTAAAAACAGAGCAGTAGGGTGTCATGCAGAGGTGCTAGAAATAGCTTGGCACCAGTTGGACAATAATGAAATACAACAGCCAGGTCTTGTATGCCACTAAATGGCACCTTTTTTTGCCATCATTATAGCATATTAAAAACAGAGCAGGAGGTTGTCATGCAGAGGTGCTAGAAATAGCTTGGCACCAGTGGGACAATAATGAAATACAACAGCCAGGTCTTGTATGCCACTAAATGGCACCTTTTTTTGCCATCATTATAGCATATTAAAAACAGAGCAGGAGGGTGTCATGCAGAGGTGCTAGAAATAGCTTGGCACCAGTGGGACAATAATGAAATACAACAGCCAGTTCTTGTATGCCACTAAATGGCAGTTTTTTTTTGCTATCATTATAGCTTATTAAAAACAGAGCAGGGGGGTGTCATGCAGAGGTGCTAGAAATAGCTTGGCACCAGTGGGACACTAATGAAATACAACAGCCAGTTCTTGTATGCCAGTAAATGGCAGCTTTTTTTGCCATCATTATAGCCTATTAAAAACAGAGCAGGAGGCTGTCATGCAGAGATGCTAGAAATAGCTTGGCACCATTGGGACAATAATGAAATACAACAGCCAGTTCTTGTATGCCACTAAATGGCAGCTTTTTTTGCTATCATTATAGCTTATTAAAAACAGAGCAGGAGGGTGTCATGCAGAGGTGCTAGAAATAGCTTGGCACCAGTGGGACAATAATGAAATACAACAGCCAGTTCCTGTATGCCACTAAATGACAGCTTTTTTTGCTATTATTATAGCTTATTAAAAACAGAGCAGGAGGGTGTCATGCAGATGTGCTAGAAATAGCTTGGCACCAGTGGGACAATAATGAAATACAACAGCCAGTTCCTGTATGCTCCTAAATGGCAGCATTTTTTGCTATTATTATAGCTTATTAAAAACAGAGCAGGAGGGTGTCATGTACAGGTGCTAGAAATAGCTTGGCTCCAGTGGGAAAATAATGAAATACAACAGCCAGTTCTTGTATGCCACTAAATGGCAGCATTTTTTGCTATTATTATAGCTTATTAAAAACAGAGCAGGAGGGTGTCATGCAGAGGTGCTAGAAATAGCTTGGCACCAGTGAGACAATAATGAAATACAACAGCCAGGTCTTGTATGCCACTAAATGGCAGCTTTTTTTGCTATTATTATAGCTTATTAAAAACAGAGCAGGAGGGTGTCATGCAGAGGTGCTAGAAATAGCTTGGCACCAGTGGGAAACTAATGAAATACAACAGCCAGTTCTTGTATGCCACTAAATGGCAGCTTTTTTTGCTATCATTATAGCCTATTAAAAACAGAGCAGGAGGCTGTCATGCAGAGATGCTAGAAATAGCTTGGCACCATTGGGACAATAATGAAATACAACAGCCAGTTCTTGTATGCCACTAAATGGCAGCTTTTTTTGCTATCATTATAGCTTATTAAAAACAGAGCAGGTGGGTGTCATGCAGAGGTGCTAGAAATAGCTTGGCACCAGTGGGACACTATTGAAATACAACAGCCAGTTCTTGTATGCCACTAAATGGCAGTTTTTTTGCTATCATTATAGCTTATTAAAAACAGAGCAGGAGGGTGTCATGCGGAGGTGCTAGAAATAGCTTGGCACCAGTGGGACAATAATGAAATACAACAGTTAGGTCTTGTATGCCACTAAATGGCAGCTTTTTTTGCTATCATTATAGATTATTAAAAACAGAGCAGGAGGGTGTCATGCAGAGGTCCTAGAATTAGCTTGGCACCAGTGGGACAATAATGAAATACAACAGCCAGTTCTTGTATGCCACTAAATGGCAGCTTTTTTTGCTATTATTATAGCTTATTAAAAACAGAGCAGTAGGGTGTCATGCAGAGGTGCTAGAAATAGCTTGGCACCAGTTGGACAATAATGAAATACAACAGCCAGGTCTTGTATGCCACTAAATGGCAGCTTTTTTTGCTATCATTATAGATTTTTAAAAACAGAGCAGGAGGGTGTCATGCAGAGGTGCTAGAAATAGCTTGGCACCAGTGGGACAATAATGAAATACAACAGCCAGTTCCTGTATGCCACTAAATGGCAGCTTTTTTTGCTATTATTATAGCTTATTAAAAACAGAGCAGGAGGGTGTCATGCAGATGTGCTAGAAATAGCATGGCACCAGTGGGACAATAATGAAATACAACAGCCAGTTCTTCTATGCCACTAAATGGCAGCTTTTTTTGCTATTATTATAGCTTATTAAAAACAGAGCAAGAGGGTGTCATGCAGAGGTGCTAGAAATAGCTTGGCACCAGTGGGACAATAATGAAATACAACAGCCAGTTCTTGTATGCCACTAAATGGCAGCTTTTTTTGCTATTATTATAGCTTATTAAAAACAGAGCAGTAGGGTGTCATGCAGAGGTGCTAGAAATAGCTTGGCACCAGTTGGACAATAATGAAATACAACAGCCAGGTCTTGTATGCCACTAAATGGCACCTTTTTTTGCCATCATTATAGCATATTAAAAACAGAGCAGGAGGTTGTCATGCAGAGGTGCTAGAAATAGCTTGGCACCAGTGGGACAATAATGAAATACAACAGCCAGTTCTTGTATGCCACTAAATGGCAGTTTTTTTTGCTATCATTATAGCTTATTAAAAACAGAGCAGGGGGGTGTCATGCAGAGGTGCTAGAAATAGCTTGGCACCAGTGGGACACTAATGAAATACAACAGCCAGTTCTTGTATGCCAGTAAATGGCAGCTTTTTTTGCTATCATTATAGCCTATTAAAAACAGAGCAGGAGGCTGTCATGCAGAGATGCTAGAAATAGCTTGGCACCATTGGGACAATAATGAAATACAACAGCCAGTTCTTGTATGCCACTAAATGGCAGCTTTTTTTGCTATCATTCTAGCTTATTAAAAACAGAGCAGGAGGGTGTCATGCAGAGGTGCTAGAAATAGCTTGGCACCAGTGGGACAATAATGAAATACAACAGCCAGTTCCTGTATGCCACTAAATGACAGCTTTTTTTGCTATTATTATAGCTTATTAAAAACAGAGCAGGAGGGTGTCATGCAGATGTGCTAGAAATAGCTTGGCACCAGTGGGACAATAATGAAATACAACAGCCAGTTCTTGTATGCTCCTAAATGGCAGCATTTTTTGCTATTATTATAGCTTATTAAAAACAGAGCAGGAGGGTGTCATGTACAGGTGCTAGAAATAGCTTGGCTCCAGTGGGAAAATAATGAAATACAACAGCCAGTTCTTGTATGCCACTAAATGGCAGCATTTTTTGCTATTATTATAGCTTATTAAAAACAGAGCAGGAGGGTGTCATGCAGAGGTGCTAGAAATAGCTTGGCACCAGTGAGACAATAATGAAATACAACAGCCAGTTCTTGTATGCCACTAAATGGCAGCTTTTTTTGCTATTATTATAGCTTATTAAAAACAGAGCAGGAGGGTGTCATGCAGAGGTGCTAGAAATAGCTTGGCACCAGTGGGACACTAATGAAATTCAACAGCCAGTTCTTGTATGCCACTAAATGGCAGCTTTTTTTGCTATCATTATAGCCTATTAAAAACAGAGCAGGAGGCTGTCATGCAGAGATGCTAGAAATAGCTTGGCACCATTGGGACAATAATGAAATACAACAGCCAGTTCTTGTATGCCACTAAATGGCAGCTTTTTTTGCTATCATTATAGCTTATTAAAAACAGAGCAGTAGGGTGTCATGCAGAGGTGCTAGAAATAGCTTGGCACCAGTTGGACAATAATGAAATACAACAGCCAGGTCTTGTATGCCACTAAATGGCAGCTTTTTTTGCTATCATTATAGATTATTAAAAACAGAGCAGGAGGGTGTCATGCAGAGGTCCTAGAATTAGCTTGGCACCAGTGGGACAATAATGAAATACAACAGCCAGTTCTTGTATGCCACTAAATGGCAGCTTTTTTTGCTATTATTATAGCTTATTAAAAACAGAGCAGTAGGGTGTCATGCAGAGGTGCTAGAAATAGCTTGGCACCAGTTGGACAATAATGAAATACAACAGCCAGGTCTTGTATGCCACTAAATGGCAGCTTTTTTTGCTATCATTATAGATTATTAAAAACAGAGCAGGAGGGTGTCATGCAGAGGTGCTAGAAATAGCTTGGCACCAGTGGGACAATAATGAAATACAACAGCCAGTTCTTGTATGCCACTAAATGGCAGCTTTTTTTGCTATTATTATAGCTTATTAAAAACAGAGCAGGAGGGTGTCATGCAGAGGTGCTAGAAATAGCTTGGCACCAGTGGGACAATAATGAAATACAACAGCCAGTTCCTGTATGCCACTAAATGGCAGCTTTTTTTGCTATTATTATAGCTTATTAAAAACAGAGCAGGAGGGTGTCATGCAGATGTGCTAGAAATAGCATGGCACCAGTGGGACAATAATGAAATACAACAGCCAGTTCTTCTATGCCACTAAATGGCAGTTTTTTTTGCTATTATTATAGCTTATTAAAAAC
Source organism: Anomaloglossus baeobatrachus (assembly GCF_048569485.1). NCBI lineage: Eukaryota > Metazoa > Chordata > Amphibia > Anura > Aromobatidae > Anomaloglossus > Anomaloglossus baeobatrachus. Next base: position 105,661,707 of record NC_134360.1, read on the forward strand.
AGAGCAGGAGGGTGTCATGCAGAGGTGCTAGAAATAGCTTGGCACCAGTGGGACAATAATGAAATACAACAGCCAGTTCTTGTATGCCACTAAATGGCAGCTTTTTTTTGCTATTATTATAGCTTATTAAAAACAGAGCAGTAGGGTGTCATGCAGAGGTGCTAGAAATAGCTTGGCACCAGTGGGACAATAATGAAATACAACAGCCAGGTCTTGTATGCCACTAAATGGCACCTTTTTTTGCCATCATTATAGCATATTAAAAACAGAGCAGGAGGTTGTCATGCAGAGGTGCTAGAAATAGCTTGGCACCAGTGGGACAATAATGAAATACAACAGCCAGTTCTTGTATGCCACTAAATGGCAGTTTTTTTTGCTATCATTATAGCTTATTAAAAACAGAGCAGGGGGGTGTCATGCAGAGGTGCTAGAAAAAGCTTGGCACCAGTGGGACACTAATGAAATACAACAGCCAAATCTTGTATGCCAGTAAATGGCAGCTTTTTTTGCTATCATTATAGCCTATTAAAAACAGAGCAGGAGGCTGTCATGCAGAGATGCTAGAAATAGCTTGGCACCATTGGGACAATAATGAAATACAACAGCCAGTTCTTGTATGCCACTAAATGGCAGCTTTTTTTGCTATCATTCTAGCTTATTAAAAACAGAGCAGGAGGGTGTCATGCAGAGGTGCTAGAAATAGATTGGCACCAGTGGGACAATAATGAAATACAACAGCCAGTTCCTGTATGCCACTAAATGACAGCTTTTTTTGCTATTATTATAGCTTATTAAAAACAGAGCAGGAGGGTGTCATGCAGATGTGCTAGAAATAGCTTGGCACCAGTGGGACAATAATGAAATACAACAGCCAGTTCTTGTATGCTCCTAAAGGGCAGCATTTTTTGCTATTATTATAGCTTATTAAAAACAGAGCAGTAGGGTGTCATGCACAGGTGCTAGAAATAGCTTGGCTCCAGTGGGAAAATAATGAAATACAACAGCCAGTTCTTGTATGCCACTAAATGGCAGCATTTTTTGCTATTATTATAGCTTATTAAAAACAGAGCAGGAGGGTGTCATGCAGAGGTGCTAGAAATAGCTTGGCACCAGTGAGACAATAATGAAATACAACAGCCAGTTCTTGTATGCCACTAAATGGCAGCTTTTTTTGCTATTATTATAGCTTATTAAAAACAGAGCAGGAGGGTGTCATGCAGAGGTGCTAGAAATAGCTTGGCATCAGTGGGACACTAATTAAATACAACAGCCAGTTCTTGTATGCCACTAAATGGCAGCTTTTTTTGCTATCATTATAGCCTATTAAAAACAGAGCAGGAGGCTGTCATGCAGAGATGCTAGAAATAGCTTGGCACCATTGGGACAATAATGAAATACAACAGCCAGTTCTTGTATGCCACTAAATGGCAGCTTTTTTTGCTATCATTATAGATTATTAAAAACAGAGCAGGAGGGTGTCATGCAGAGGTCCTAGAAATAGCTTGGCACCAGTGGGACAATAATGAAATACAACAGCCAGTTCTTGTATGCCACTAAATGGCAGCTTTTTTTGCTATCATTATAGCTTATTAAAAACAGAGCAGGAGGGTGTCATGCAGAGGTGCTAGAAATAGCTTGGCACCAGTGGGACAATAATGAAATACAACAGCCAGTTCTTGTATGCCACTAAATGGCAGCTTTTTTTGCTATCATTATAGCTTATTAAAAACAGAGCAGGAGGGTGTCATGCAGAGGTGTTAGAAATAGCTTGGCACCAGTGGGACACTAATGAAATACAACAGCCAGTTCTTGTATGCCACTAAATGGCAGTTTTTTTTGCTATCATTATAGCCTATTAAAAACAGAGCAGGAGGGTGTCATGCAGAGGTGCTAGAAATAGCTCGGCACCAGTGGGACAATAATGAAATACAACAGCCAATTCTTGTATGCCACTAAATGGCAGCTTTTTTTGCTATCATTATAGCCTATTAAAAACAGAGCAGGATGGTGTCATACAGAGGTGCTAGAAATAGCTTGGCACCAGTGGGACAATAATCAAATTCAACAGCCAGTTCCTGAATGCCACTAAATGGCAGCTTTTTTTGCTATCATTATAGCTTATTAAAAACAGAGCAGGAGGGTGTAATGCAGAGGTGCTAGAAATAGCTTGGCACAAGTGGGTCAATAATGAAATACAACAGCCAGTTCTTGTATGCCACTAAATGGCAGCTTTTTTTGCTGTTATTATAGCTTATTAAAAACAGAGCAGGAGGGTGTCATGCAGAGGTGCTAGAAATAGCTTGGCACCAGTGGGACACTAATGAATTACAACAGCTAGTTCTTGTATGCCACTAAATGGCAGCTTTTTTTGCTATCATTATAGCTTATTAAAAACAGAGCAGGAGGGTGTCTTGCAGAGGTGCTAGAAATAGCTTGGCACCAGTGGGACAATAATGAAATACAACAGCCAGTTCTTGTATGCCACTAAATGGCAGCTTTTTTGCTATCATTATAGCTTATTAAAAATTGAGAAGGAGGGTGTCATGCAGAGGTGCTAGAAATAGCTTAGCACCAGTGGGACACTAATGAAATACAACAGCCAGTTCTTGTATGCCACTAAATGGCAGCATTTTTTGCTATTATTATAGCTTATTAAAAATAGAGCAGGATGGTGTCATGCAGAGGTGCTAGAAATAGCTTGGCACCAGTGGGACAATAATGAAATACAAAAGTCAGTTCTTGTATGCCACTAAATGACAGCTTTTTTTGCTATCATTATAGCTTATTAAAAACAGAGCAGGAGGGTGTCATGCAGAGGTGCTAGAAGTAGCTTGGCACCAGTGGGACAATAATGAAATACAACAGCCAGTCCTTGTATGCCACTAAATGGCAGCATTTTTTGCTATTATTATAGCTTATTAAAAACAGAGCAGGAGGGTGTCATGCAGAGGTGCTAGAAATAGCTTGGCACCAGTGGGACAATAATGAAATACAACAGCCAGTTCCTGTATGCCACTAAATGGCAGCTTTTTTTGCAATTATTATAGCTTATTAAAAACAGAGCAGGAGGGTGTCATGCAGATGTGCTAGAAATAGCATGGCACCAGTGGGACAATAATGAAATACAACAGCCAGTTCTTCTATGCCACTAAATGGCAGCTTTTTTTGCTATTATTATAGCTTATTAAAAACAGAGCAGGAGGGTGTCATGCAGAGGTGCTAGAAATAGCTTGGCACCAGTGGGACAATAATGAAATACAACAGCCAGTTCTTGTATGCCACTAAATGGCAGCTTTTTTTGCTATTATTATAGCTTATTAAAAACAGAGCAGTAGGGTGTCATGCAGAGGTGCTAGAAATAGCTTGGCACCAGTTGGACAATAATGAAATACAACAGCCAGGTCTTGTATGCCACTAAATGGCACCTTTTTTGCCATCATTATAGCATATTAAAAACAGAGCAGGAGGGTGTCATGCAGAGGTGCTAGAAATAGCTTGGCACCAGTGGGACAATAATGAAATACAACAGCCAGTTCTTGTATGCCACTAAATGGCAGGTTTTTTTGCTATCATTATAGCTTATTAAAAACAGAGCAGGGGGGTGTCATGCAGAGGTGCTAGAAATAGCTTGGCACCAGTGGGACACTAATGAAATACAACAGCCAGTTCTTGTATGCCAGTAAATGGCAGCTTTTTTTGCTATCATTATAGCCTATTAAAAACAGAGCAGGAGGCTGTCATGCAGAGATGCTAGAAATAGCTTGGCACCATTGGGACAATAATGAAATACAACAGCCAGTTCTTGTATGCCACTAAATGGCAGCTTTTTTTGCTATCATTATAGCTTATTAAAAACAGAGCAGGAGGGTGTCATGCAGAGGTGCTAGAAATAGCTTGGCACCAGTGGGACAATAATGAAATACAACAGCCAGTTCCTGTATGCCACTAAATGACAGCTTTTTTTGCTAATATTATAGCTTATTAAAAACAGAGCAGGAGGGTGTCATGCAGATGTGCTAGAAATAGCTTGGCACCAGTGGGACAATGATGAAATACAACAGCCAGTTCCTGTATGCTCCTAAATGGCAGCATTTTTTGCTATTATTATAGCTTATTAAAAACAGAGCAGGAGGGTGTCATGTACAGGTGCTAGAAATAGCTTGGCTCCAGTGGGAAAATAATGAAATACAACAGCCAGTTCTTGTATGCCACTAAATGGCAGCATTTTTTGCTATTATTATAGCTTATTAAAAACAGAGCAGGAGGGTGTCATGCAGAGGTGCTAGAAATAGCTTGGCACCAGTGAGACAATAATGAAATACAACAGCCAGTTCTTGTATGCCACTAAATGGCAGCTTTTTTTGCTATTATTATAGCTTATTAAAAACAGAGCAGGAGGGTGTCATGCAGAGGTGCTAGAAATAGCTTGGCACCAGTGGGACACTAATGAAATACAACAGCCAGTTCTTGTATGCCACTAAATGGCAGCTTTTTTTGCTATCATTATAGCCTATTAAAAACAGAGCAGGAGGCTGTCATGCAGAGATGCTAGAAATAGCTTGGCACCATTGGGACAATAATGAAATACAACAGCCAGTTCTTGTATGCCACTAAATGGCAGCTTTTTTTGCTATTATTATAGCTTATTAAAAACAGAGCAGTAGGGTGTCATGCAGAGGTGCTAGAAATAGCTTGGCACCAGTTGGACAATAATGAAATACAACAGCCAGGTCTTGTATGCCACTAAATGGCAGCTTTTTTTGCTATCATTATAGATTATTAAAAACAGAGCAGGAGGGTGTCATGCAGAGGTGCTAGAAATAGCTTGGCACCAGTGGGACAATAATGAAATACAACAGCCAGGTCTTGTATGCCACTAAATGGCACCTTTTTTGCCATCATTATAGCATATTAAAAACAGAGCAGGAGGGTGTCATGCAGAGGTGCTAGAAATAGCTTGGCACCAGTGGGACAATAATGAAATACAACAGCCAGTTCTTGTATGCCACTAAATGGCAGGTTTTTTTGCTATCATTATAGCTTATTAAAAACAGAGCAGGGGGGTGTCATGCAGAGGTGCTAGAAATAGCTTGGCACCAGTGGGACACTAATGAAATACAACAGCCAGTTCTTGTATGCCAGTAAATGGCAGCTTTTTTTGCTATCATTATAGCCTATTAAAAACAGAGCAGGAGGCTGTCATGCAGAGATGCTAGAAATAGCTTGGCACCATTGGGACAATAATGAAATACAACAGCCAGTTCTTGTATGCCACTAAATGGCAGCTTTTTTTGCTATCATTATAGCTTATTAAAAACAGAGCAGGAGGGTGTCATGCAGAGGTGCTAGAAATAGCTTGGCACCAGTGGGACAATAATGAAACACAACAGCCAGTTCCTGTATGCCACTAAATGACAGCTTTTTTTGCTAATATTATAGCTTATTAAAAACAGAGCAGGAGGGTGTCATGCAGATGTGCTAGAAATAGCTTGGCACCAGTGGGACAATAATGAAATACAACAGCCAGTTCCTGTATGCTCCTAAATGGCAGCATTTTTTGCTATTATTATAGCTTATTAAAAACAGAGCAGGAGGGTGTCATGTACAGGTGCTAGAAATAGCTTGGCTCCAGTGGGAAAATAATGAAATACAACAGCCAGTTCTTGTATGCCACTAAATGGCAGCATTTTTTGCTATTATTATAGCTTATTAAAAACAGAGCAGGAGGGTGTCATGCAGAGGTGCTAGAAATAGCTTGGCACCAGTGAGACAATAATGAAATACAACAGCCAGTTCTTGTATGCCACTAAATGGCAGTTTTTTTTGCTATCATTATAGCCTATTAAAAACAGAGCAGGAGGGTGTCATGCAGAGGTGCTAGAAATAGCTCGGCACCAGTGGGACAATAATGAAATACAACAGCCAATTCTTGTATGCCACTAAATGGCAGCTTTTTTTGCTATCATTATAGCCTATTAAAAACCGAGCAGGATGGTGTCATACAGAGGTGCTAGAAATAGCTTGGCACCAGTGGGACAATAATCAAATTCAACAGCCAGTTCCTGAATGCCACTAAATGGCAGCTTTTTTTGCTATCATTATAGCTTATTAAAAACAGAGCAGGAGGGTGTAATGCAGAGGTGCTAGAAATAGCTTGGCACAAGTGGGTCAATAATGAAATACAACAGCCAGTTCTTGTATGCCACTAAATGGCAGCTTTTTTTGCTGTTATTATAGCTTATTAAAAACAGAGCAGGAGGGTGTCATGCAGAGGTGCTAGAAATAGCTTGGCACCAGTGGGACACTAATGAATTACAACAGCTAGTTCTTGTATGCCACTAAATGGCAGCTTTTTTTGCTATCATTATAGCTTATTAAAAACAGAGCAGGAGGGTGTCTTGCAGAGGTGCTAGAAATAGCTTGGCACCAGTGGGACAATAATGAAATACAACAGCCAGTTCTTGTATGCCACTAAATGGCAGCTTTTTTGCTATCATTATAGCTTATTAAAAATTGAGAAGGAGGGTGTCATGCAGAGGTGCTAGAAATAGCTTAGCACCAGTGGGACACTAATGAAATACAACAGCCAGTTCTTGTATGCCACTAAATGGCAGCATTTTTTGCTATTATTATAGCTTATTAAAAATAGAGCAGGATGGTGTCATGCAGAGGTGCTAGAAATAGCTTGGCACCAGTGGGACAATAATGAAATACAAAAGTCAGTTCTTGTATGCCACTAAATGACAGCTTTTTTTTGCTATCATTATAGCTTATTAAAAACAGAGCAGGAGGGTGTCATGCAGAGGTGCTAGAAGTAGCTTGGCACCAGTGGGACAATAATGAAATACAACAGCCAGTTCTTGTATGCCACTAAATGGCAGCATTTTTTGCTATTATTATAGCTTATTAAAAACAGAGCAGGAGGGTGTCATGCAGAGGTGCTAGAAATAGCTTGGCACCAGTGGGACAATAATGAAATACAACAGCCAGTTCCTGTATGCCACTAAATGGCAGCTTTTTTTGCAATTATTATAGCTTATTAAAAACAGAGCAGGAGGGTGTCATGCAGATGTGCTAGAAATAGCATGGCACCAGTGGGACAATAATGAAATACAACAGCCAGTTCTTCTATGCCACTAAATGGCAGCTTTTTTTGCTATTATTATAGCTTATTAAAAACAGAGCAGGAGGGTGTCATGCAGAGGTGCTAGAAATAGCTTGGCACCAGTGGGACAATAATGAAATACAACAGCCAGTTCTTGTATGCCACTAAATGGCAGCTTTTTTTGCTATTATTATAGCTTATTAAAAAGAGAGCAGTAGGGTGTCATGCAGAGGTGCTAGAAATAGCTTGGCACCAGTTGGACAATAATGAAATACAACAGCCAGGTCTTGTATGCCACTAAATGGCACCTTTTTTGCCATCATTATAGCATATTAAAAACAGAGCAGGAGGGTGTCATGCAGAGGTGCTAGAAATAGCTTGGCACCAGTGGGACAATAATGAAATACAACAGCCAGTTCTTGTATGCCACTAAATGGCAGGTTTTTTTGCTATCATTATAGCTTATTAAAAACAGAGCAGGGGGGTGTCATGCAGAGGTGCTAGAAATAGCTTGGCACCAGTGGGACACTAATGAAATACAACAGCCAGTTCTTGTATGCCAGTAAATGGCAGCTTTTTTTGCTATCATTATAGCCTATTAAAAACAGAGCAGGAGGCTGTCATGCAGAGATGCTAGAAATAGCTTGGCACCATTGGGACAATAATGAAATACAACAGCCAGTTCTTGTATGCCACTAAATGGCAGCTTTTTTTGCTATCATTATAGCTTATTAAAAACAGAGCAGGAGGGTGTCATGCAGAGGTGCTAGAAATAGCTTGGCACCAGTGGGACAATAATGAAATACAACAGCCAGTTCCTGTATGCCACTAAATGACAGCTTTTTTTGCTAATATTATAGCTTATTAAAAACAGAGCAGGAGGGTGTCATGCAGATGTGCTAGAAATAGCTTGGCACCAGTGGGACAATAATGAAATACAACAGCCAGTTCCTGTATGCTCCTAAATGGCAGCATTTTTTGCTATTATTATAGCTTATTAAAAACAGAGCAGGAGGGTGTCATGTACAGGTGCTAGAAATAGCTTGGCTCCAGTGGGAAAATAATGAAATACAACAGCCAGTTCTTGTATGCCACTAAATGGCAGCATTTTTTGCTATTATTATAGCTTATTAAAAACAGAGCAGGAGGGTGTCATGCAGAGGTGCTAGAAATAGCTTGGCACCAGTGAGACAATAATGAAATACAACAGCCAGTTCTTGTATGCCACTAAATGGCAGCTTTTTTTGCTATTATTATAGCTTATTAAAAACAGAGCAGGAGGGTGTCATGCAGAGGTGCTAGAAATAGCTTGGCACCAGTGGGACACTAATGAAATACAACAGCCAGTTCTTGTATGCCACTAAATGGCAGCTTTTTTTGCTATCATTATAGCCTATTAAAAACAGAGCAGGAGGCTGTCATGCAGAGATGCTAGAAATAGCTTGGCACCATTGGGACAATAATGAAATACAACAGCCAGTTCTTGTATGCCACTAAATGGCAGCTTTTTTTGCTATTATTATAGCTTATTAAAAACAGAGCAGTAGGGTGTCATGCAGAGGTGCTAGAAATAGCTTGGCACCAGTTGGACGATAATGAAATACAACAGCCAGGTCTTGTATGCCACTAAATGGCAGCTTTTTTTGCTATCATTATAGATTATTAAAAACAGAGCAGGAGGGTGTCATGCAGAGGTGCTAGAAATAGCTTGGCACCAGTGGGACAATAATGAAATACAACAGCCAGGTCTTGTATGCCACTAAATGGCACCTTTTTTGCCATCATTATAGCATATTAAAAACAGAGCAGGAGGGTGTCATGCAGAGGTGCTAGAAATAGCTTGGCACCAGTGGGACAATAATGAAATACAACAGCCAGTTCTTGTATGCCACTAAATGGCAGGTTTTTTTGCTATCATTATAGCTTATTAAAAACAGAGCAGGGGGGTGTCATGCAGAGGTGCTAGAAATAGCTTGGCACCAGTGGGACACTAATGAAATACAACAGCCAGTTCTTGTATGCCAGTAAATGGCAGCTTTTTTTGCTATCATTATAGCCTATTAAAAACAGAGCAGGAGGCTGTCATGCAGAGATGCTAGAAATAGCTTGGCACCATTGGGACAATAATGAAATACAACAGCCAGTTCTTGTATGCCACTAAATGGCAGCTTTTTTTGCTATCATTATAGCTTATTAAAAACAGAGCAGGAGGGTGTCATGCAGAGGGGCTAGAAATAGCTTGGCACCAGTGGGACAATAATGAAATACAACAGCCAGTTCCTGTATGCCACTAAATGACAGCTTTTTTTGCTAATATTATAGCTTATTAAAAACAGAGCAGGAGGGTGTCATGCAGATGTGCTAGAAATAGCTTGGCACCAGTGGGACAATAATGAAATACAACAGCCAGTTCCTGTATGCTCCTAAATGGCAGCATTTTTTGCTATTATTATAGCTTATTAAAAACAGAGCAGGAGGGTGTCATGTACAGGTGCTAGAAATAGCTTGGCTCCAGTGGGAAAATAATGAAATACAACAGCCAGTTCTTGTATGCCACTAAATGGCAGCATTTTTTACTATTATTATAGCTTATTAAAAACAGAGCAGGAGGGTGTCATGCAGAGGTGCTAGAAATAGCTTGGCACCAGTGAGACAATAATGAAATACAACAGCCAGTTCTTGTATGCCACTAAATGGCAGCTTTTTTTGCTATCATTATAGCCTATTAAAAACAGAGCAGGAGGCTGTCATGCAGAGATGCTAGAAATAGCTTGGCACCATTGGGACAATAATGAAATACAACAGCCAGTTCTTGTATGCCACTAAATGGCAGCTTTTTTTGCTATTATTATAGCTTATTAAAAACAGAGCAGTAGGGTGTCATGCAGAGGTGCTAGAAATAGCTTGGCACCAGTTGGACAATAATGAAATACAACAGCCAGGTCTTGTATGCCACTAAATGGCAGCTTTTTTTGCTATCATTATAGATTATTAAAAACAGAGCAGGAGGGTGTCATGCAGAGGTGCTAGAAATAGCTTGGCACCAGTGGGACACTAATGAAATACAACAGCCAGTTCTTGTATGCCACTAAATGGCAGCTTTTTTTGCTATTATTATAGCTTATTAAAAACAGAGTAGGAGGGTGTCATGCAGAGGTGCTAGAAATAGCTTGGCACCAGTGGGACAATAATGAAATACAACAGCCAGTTCCTGTATGCCACTAAATGGCAGCTTTTTTTGCTATTATTATAGCTTATTAAAAACAGAGCAGGAGGGTGTCATGCAGAGGTGCTAGAAATAGCTTGGCACCAGTGGGACACTAATGAAATACAACAGCCAGTTCTTGTATGCCACTAAATGGCAGCTTTTTTTGCTATCATTATAGCTTATTAAAAACAGAGCAGGTGGGTGTCATGCAGAGGTGCTAGAAATAGCTTGGCACCAGTGGGACACTATTGAAATACAACAGCCAGTTCTTGTATGCCACTAAATGGCAGGTTTTTTGCTATCATTATAGCTTATTAAAAACAGAGCAGGAGGGTGTCATGCGGAGGTGCTAGAAATAGCTTGGCACCAGTGGGACAATAATGAAATACAACAGTTAGGTCTTGTATGCCACTAAATGGCAGCTTTTTTTGCTATCATTATAGATTATTAAAAACAGAGCAGGAGGGTGTCATGCAGAGGTCCTAGAATTAGCTTGGCACCAGTTGGACAATAATGAAATACAACAGCCAGGTCTTGTATGCCACTAAATGGCAGCTTTTTTTGCTATCATTATAGATTATTAAAGACAGAGCAGGAGGGTGTCATGCAGAGGTGCTAGAAATAGCTTGGCACCAGTGGGACAATAATGAAATACAACAGCCAGTTCTTGTATGCCACTAAATGGCAGCTTTTTTTGCTATTATTATAGCTTATTAAAAACAGAGTAGGAGAATGTCATGCAGAGGTGCTAGAAATAGCTTGGAACCAGTGGGACAATAATGAAATACAACAGCCAGTTCCTGTATGCCACTAAATGGCAGCTTTTTTTGCTATTATTATAGCTTATTAAAAACAGAGCAGGAGGGTGTCATGCAGAGGTGCTAGAAATAGCTTGGCACCAGTGGGACACTAATGAAATACAACAGCCAGTTCTTGTATGCCACTAAATGGCAGCTTTTTTTGCTATCATTATAGCCTATTAAAAACAGAGCAAGAGGCTGTCATGCAGAGATGCTAGAAATAGCTTGGCACCATTGGGACAATAATGAAATACAACAGCCAGTTCTTGTATGCCACTAAATGGCAGCTTTTTTTGCTATCATTATAGCTTATTAAAAACAGAGCAGGTGGGTGTCATGCAGAGGTGCTAGAAATAGCTTGGCACCAGTGGGACACTATTGAAATACAACAGCCAGTTCTTGTATGCCACTAAATGGCAGTTTTTTTGCTATCATTATAGCTTATTAAAAACAGAGCAGGAGGGTGTCATGCGGAGGTGCTAGAAATAGCTTGGCACCAGTGGGACAATAATGAAATACAACAGTTAGGTCTTGTATGCCACTAAATGGCAGCTTTTTTTGCTATCATTATAGATTATTAAAAACAGAGCAGGAGGGTGTCATGCAGAGGTCCTAGAATTAGCTTGGCACCAGTGGGACAATAATGAAATACAACAGCCAGTTCTTGTATGCCACTAAATGGCAGCTTTTTTTGCTATTATTATAGCTTATTAAAAACAGAGCAGTAGGGTGTCATGCAGAGGTGCTAGAAATAGCTTGGCACCAGTTGAACAATAATGAAATACAACAGCCAGGTCTTGTATGCCACTAAATGGCAGCTTTTTTTGCTATCATTATAGATTATTAAAAACAGAGCAGGAGGGTGTCATGCAGAGGTGCTAGAAATAGCTTGGCACCAGTGGGACAATAATGAAATACAACAGCCAGTTCTTGTATGCCACTAAATGGCAGCTTTTTTTGCTATTATAATAGCTTATTAAAAACAGAGCAGGAGGGTGTCATGCAGAGGTGCTAGAAATAGCTTGGCACCAGTTGAACAATAATGAAATACAACAGCCAGGTCTTGTATGCCACTAAATGGCAGCTTTTTTGGCTATCATTATAGATTATTAAAAACAGAGCAGGAGGGTGTCATGCAGAGGTGCTAGAAATAGCTTGGCACCAGTGGGACAATAATGAAATACAACAGCCAGTTCTTGTATGCCACTAAATGGCAGCTTTTTTTGCTATTATTATAGCTTATTAAAAACAGAGCAGGAGGGTGTCATGCAGAGGTGCTAGAAATAGCTTGGCACCAGTGGGACAATAATGAAATACAACAGCCAGTTCCTGTATGCCACTAAATGGCAGCTTTTTTTGCTATTATTATAGCTTATTAAAAACAGAGCAGGAGGGTGTCATGCAGAGGTGCTAGAAATAGCTTGGCACCAGTGGGACACTAATGAAATACAACAGCCAGTTCTTGTATGCCACTAAATGGCAGCTTTTTTTGCTATCATTATAGCCTATTAAAAACAGAGCAAGAGGCTGTCATGCAGAGATGCTAGAAATAGCTTGGCACCATTGGGACAATAATGAAATACAACAGCCAGTTCTTGTATGCCACTAAATGGCAGCTTTTTTTGCTATCATTATAGCTTATTAAAAACAGAGCAGGTGGGTGTCATGCAGAGGTGCTAGAAATAGCTTGGCACCAGTGGGACACTATTGAAATACAACAGCCAGTTCTTGTATGCCACTAAATGGCAGTTTTTTTGCTATCATTATAGCTTATTAAAAACAGAGCAGGAGGGTGTCATGCGGAGGTGCTAGAAATAGCTTGGCACCTGTGGGACAATAATGAAATACAACAGCCAGTTCTTGTATGCCACTAAATGGCAGCTTTTTTTGCTATTATTATAGCTTATTAAAAACAGAGCAGGAGGGTGTCATGCAGATGTGCTAGAAATAGCATGGCACCAGTTGGACAATAATGAAATACAACAGCCAGGTCTTGTATGCCACTAAATGGCACCTTTTTTGCCATCATTATAGCATATTAAAAACAGAGCAGGAGGTTGTCATGCAGAGGTGCTAGAAATAGCTTGGCACCAGTGGGACAATAATGAAATACAACAGCCAGTTCTTGTATGCCAGTAAATGGCAGCTTTTTTTGCTATCATTATAGCCTATTAAAAACAGAGCAGGAGGCTGTCATGCAGAGATGCTAGAAATAGCTTGGCACCATTGGGACAATAATGAAATACAACAGCCAGTTCTTGTATGCCACTAAATGGCAGCTTTTTTTGCTATCATTATAGCTTATTAAAAACAGAGCAGGAGGGTGTCATGCAGAGGTGCTAGAAATAGCTTGGCACCAGTGGGACAATAATGAAATACAACAGCCAGTTCCTGTATGCCACTAAATGACAGCTTTTTTTGCTATTATTATAGCTTATTAAAAACAGAGCAGGAGGGTGTCGTCCAGATGTGCTAGAAATAGCTTGGCACCAGTGGGACAATAATGAAATACAACAGCCAGTTCTTGTATGCTCCTAAATGGCAGCATTTTTTGCTATTATTATAGCTTATTAAAAACAGAGCAGGAGGGTGTCATGTACAGGTGCTAGAAATAGCTTGGCTCCAGTGGGAAAATAATGAAATACAACAGCCAGTTCTTGTATGCCACTAAATGGCAGCATTTTTTGCTATTATTATAGCTTATTAAAAACAGAGCAGGAGGGTGTCATGCAGAGGTGCTAGAAATAGCTTGGCACCAGTGGGACAATAATGAAATACAACAGCCAGTTCCTGTATGCCACTAAATGACAGCTTTTTTTGCTATTATTATAGCTTATTAAAAACAGAGCAGGAGGGTGTCGTCCAGATGTGCTAGAAATAGCTTGGCACCAGTGGGACAATAATGAAATACAACAGCCAGTTCTTGTATGCTCCTAAATGGCAGCATTTTTTGCTATTATTATAGCTTATTAAAAACAGAGCAGGAGGGTGTCATGTACAGGTGCTAGAAATAGCTTGGCTCCAGTGGGAAAATAATGAAATACAACAGCCAGTTCTTGTATGCCACTAAATGGCAGCATTTTTTGCTATTATTATAGCTTATTAAAAACAGAGCAGGAGGGTGTCATGCAGAGGTGCTAGAAATAGCTTGGCACCAGTGAGACAATAATGAAATACAACAGCCAGTTCTTGTATGCCACTAAATGGCAGCTTTTTTTGCTATTATTATAGCTTATTAAAAACAGAGCAGGAGGGTGTCATGCAGAGGTGCTAGAAATAGCTTGGCACCAGTGGGACACTAATGAAATACAACAGCCAGTTCTTGTATGCCACTAAATGGCAGCTTTTTTTCCTATCATTATAGCCTATTAAAAACAGAGCAGGAGGCTGTCATGCAGAGATGCTAGAAATAGCTTGGCACCATTGGGACAATAATGAAATACAACAGCCAGTTCTTGTATGCCACTAAATGGCAGCTTTTTTTGCTATCATTATAGCTTATTAAAAACAGAGCAGGTGGGTGTCATGCAGAGGTGCTAGAAATAGCTTGGCACCAGTGGGACACTATTGAAATACAACAGCCAGTTCTTGTATGCCACTAAATGGCAGTTTTTTTGCTATCATTATAGCTTATTAAAAACAGTGCAGGAGGGTGTCATGCGGAGGTGCTAGAAATAGCTTGGCACCAGTGGGACAATAATGAAATACAACAGTTAGGTCTTGTATGCCACTAAATGGCAGCTTTTTTTGCTATCATTATAGATTATTAAAAACAGAGCAGGAGGGTGTCATGCAGAGGTCCTAGAATTAGCTTGGCACCAGTGGGACAATAATGAAATACAACAGCCAGTTCTTGTATGCCACTAAATGGCAGCTTTTTTTGCTATTATTATAGCTTATTAAAAACAGAGCAGTAGGGTGTCATGCAGAGGTGCTAGAAATAGCTTGGCACCAGTTGGACAATAATGAAATACAACAGCCAGGTCTTGTATGCCACTAAATGGCAGCTTTTTTTGCTATCATTATAGATTATTAAAAACAGAGCAGGAGGGTGTCATGCAGAGGTGCTAGAAATAGCTTGGCACCAGTGGGACAATAATGAAATACAACAGCCAGTTCTTGTATGCCACTAAATGGCAGCTTTTTTTGCTATTATTATAGCTTATTAAAAACAGAGTAGGAGGGTGTCATGCAGAGGTGCTAGAAATAGCTTGGCACCAGTGGGACAATAATGAAATACAACAGCCAGTTCCTGTATGCCACTAAATGGCAGCTTTTTTTGCTATTATTATAGCTTATTAAAAACAGAGCAGGAGGGTGTCATGCAGAGGTGCTAGAAATAGCTTGGCACCAGTGGGACACTAATGAAATACAACAGCCAGTTCTTGTATGCCACTAAATGGCAGCTTTTTTTGCTATCATTATAGCCTATTAAAAACAGAGCAGGAGGCTGTCATGCAGAGATGCTAGAAATAGCTTGGCACCATTGGGACAATAATGAAATACAACAGCCAGTTCTTGTATGCCACTAAATGGCAGCTTTTTTTGCTATCATTATAGCTTATTAAAAACAGAGCAGGTGGGTGTCATGCAGAGGTGCTAGAAATAGCTTGGCACCAGTGGGACACTATTGAAATACAACAGCCAGTTCTTGTATGCCACTAAATGGCAGTTTTTTTGCTATCATTATAGCTTATTAAAAACAGAGCAGGAGGGTGTCATGCGGAGGTGCTAGAAATAGCTTGGCACCAGTGGGACAATAATGAAATACAACAGTTAGGTCTTGTATGCCACTAAATGGCAGCTTTTTTTGCTATCATTATAGATTATTAAAAACAGAGCAGGAGAGTGTCATGCAGAGGTCCTAGAATTAGCTTGGCACCAGTGGGACAATAATGAAATACAACAGCCAGTTCTTGTATGCCACTAAATGGCAGCTTTTTTTGCTATTATTATAGCTTATTAAAAACAGAGCAGTAGGGTGTCATGCAGAGGTGCTAGAAATAGCTTGGCACCAGTTGGACAATAATGAAATACAACAGCCAGGTCTTGTATGCCACTAAATGGCAGCTTTTTTTTGCTATCATTATAGATTATTAAAAACAGAGCAGGAGGGTGTCATGCAGAGGTGCTAGAAATAGCTTGTCACCAGTGGGACAATAATGAAATACAACAGCCAGTTCTTGTATGCCACTAAATGGCAGCTTTTTTTGCTATTACTATAGCTTATTAAAAACAGAGTAGGAGGGTGTCATGCAGAGGTGCTAGAAATAGCTTGGCACCAGTGGGACAATAATGAAATACAACAGCCAGTTCCTGTATGCCACTAAATGGCAGCTTTTTTTGCTATTATTATAGCTTATTAAAAACAGAGCAGGAGGGTGTCATGCAGAGGTGCTAGAAATAGCTTGGCACCAGTGGGACACTAATGAAATAAACAAGCCAGTTCTTGTATGCCACTAAATGGCAGCTTTTTTTGCTATCATTATAGCCTATTAAAAACAGAGCAGGAGGCTGTCATGCAGAGATGCTAGAAATAGCTTGGCACCATTGGGACAATAATGAAATACAACAGCCAGTTCTTGTATGCCACTAAATGGCAGCTTTTTTTGCTATCATTATAGCTTATTAAAAACAGAGCAGGTGGGTGTCATGCAGAGGTGCTAGAAATAGCTTGGCACCAGTGGGACACTATTGAAATACAACAGCCAGTTCTTGTATGCCACTAAATGGCAGTTTTTTTGCTATCATTATAGCTTATTAAAAACAGAGCAGGAGGGTGTCATGCGGAGGTGCTAGAAATAGCTTGGCACCAGTGGGACAATAATGAAATACAACAGTTAGGTCTTGTATGCCACTAAATGGCAGCTTTTTTTGCTATCATTATAGATTATTAAAAACAGAGCAGGAGGGTGTCATGCAGAGGTCCTAGAATTAGCTTGGCACCAGTGGGACAATAATGAAATACAACAGCCAGTTCTTGTATGCCACTAAATGGCAGCTTTTTTTGCTATTATTATAGCTTATTAAAAACAGAGCAGTAGGGTGTCATGCAGAGGTGCTAGAAATAGCTTGGCACCAGTTGAACAATAATGAAATACAACAGCCAGGTCTTGTATGCCACTAAATGGCAGCTTTTTTTGCTATCATTATAGATTATTAAAAACAGAGCAGGAGGGTGTCATGCAGAGGTGCTAGAAATAGCTTGGCACCAGTGGGACAATAATGAAATACAACAGCCAGTTCTTGTATGCCACTAAATGGCAGCTTTTTTTGCTATTATTATAGCTTATTAAAAACAGAGCAGGAGGGTGTCATGCAGAGGTGCTAGAAATAGCTTGGCACCAGTGGGACAATAATGAAATACAACAGCCAGTTCCTGTATGCCACTAAATGGCAGCTTTTTTTGCTATTATTATAGCTTATTAAAAACAGAGCAGGAGGGTGTCATGCAGATGTGCTAGAAATAGCATGGCACCAGTGGGACAATAATGAAATACAACAGCCAGTTCTTCTATGCCACTAAATGGCAGCTTTTTTTGCTATTATTATAGCTTATTAAAAACAGAGCAGGAGGGTGTCATGCAGAGGTGCTAGAAATAGCTTGGCACCAGTGGGACAATAATGAAATACAACAGCCAGTTCTTGTATGCCACTAAATGGCAGCTTTTTTTGCTATTATTATAGCTTATTAAAAACAGAGCAGTAGGATGTCATGCAGAGGTGCTAGAAATAGCTTGGCACCAGTTGGACAATAATGAAATACAACAGCCAGGTCTTGTATGCCACTAAATGGCACCTTTTTTGCCATCATTATAGCATATTAAAAACAGAGCAGGAGGTTGTCATGCAGAGGTGCTAGAAATAGCTTGGCACCAGTGGGACAATAATGAAATACAACAGCCAGTTCTTGTATGCCACTAAATGGCAGTTTTTTTTGCTATCATTATAGCTTATTAAAAACAGAGCAGGGGGGTGTCATGCAGAGGTGCTAGAAATAGCTTGGCACAAGTGGGACACTAATGAAATACAACAGCCAGTTCTTGTATGCCAGTAAATGGCAGCTTTTTTTGCTATCATTATAGCCTATTAAAAACAGAGCAGGAGGCTGTCATGCAGAGATGCTAGAAATAGCTTGGCACCATTGGGACAATAATGAAATACAACAGCCAGTTCTTGTATGCCACTAAATGGCAGCTTTTTTTGCTATCATTCTAGCTTATTAAAAACAGAGCAGGAGGGTGTCATGCAGACGTGCTAGAAATAGCTTGGCACCAGTGGGACAATAATGAAATACAACAGCCAGTTCCTGTATGCCACTAAATGACAGCTTTTTTGCTATTATTATAGCTTATTAAAAACAGAGCAGGAGGGTGTCGTGCAGATGTGCTAGAAATAGCTTGGCACCAGTGGGACAATAATGAAATACAACAGCCAGTTCTTGTATGCTCCTAAATGGCAGCATTTTTTGCTATT
Source organism: Anomaloglossus baeobatrachus (assembly GCF_048569485.1). NCBI lineage: Eukaryota > Metazoa > Chordata > Amphibia > Anura > Aromobatidae > Anomaloglossus > Anomaloglossus baeobatrachus. The sequence goes on from NC_134360.1 coordinate 105,680,296, forward strand.
ATTATAGCTTATTAAAAACAGAGCAGGAGAGTGTCATGTACAGGTGCTAGAAATAGCTTGGCTCCAGTGGGAAAATAATGAAATACAACAGCCAGTTCTTGTATGCCACTAAATGGCAGCTTTTTTTGCTATTATTATAGCTTATTAAAAACAGAGCAGGAGGGTGTCATGCAGAGGTGCTAGAAATAGCTTGGCACCAGTGAGACAATAATGAAATACAACAGCCAGTTCTTGTATGCCACTAAATGGCAGCTTTTTTTGCTATTATTATAGCTTATTAAAAACAGAGCAGGAGGGTGTCATGCAGAGGTGCTAGAAATAGCTTGGCACCAGTGGGACACTAATGAAATACAACAGCCAGTTCTTGTATGCCACTAAATGGCAGCTTTTTTTGCTATCATTATAGCCTATTAAAAACAGAGCAGGAGGCTGTCATGCAGAGATGCTAGAAATAGCTTGGCACCATTGGGACAATAATGAAATACAACAGCCAGTTCTTGTATGCCACTAAATGGCAGCTTTTTTTGCTATCATTATAGCTTATTAAAAACAGAGCAGGTGGGTGTCATGCAGAGGTGCTAGAAATAGCTTGGCACCAGTGGGACACTATTGAAATACAACAGCCAGTTCTTGTATGCCACTAAATGGCAGTTTTTTTGCTATCATTATAGCTTATTAAAAACAGAGCAGGAGGGTGTCATGCGGAGGTGCTAGAAATAGCTTGGCACCAGTGGGACAATAATGAAATACAACAGTTAGGTCTTGTATGCCACTAAATGGCAGCTTTTTTTGCTATCATTATAGATTATTAAAAACAGAGCAGGAGAGTGTCATGCAGAGGTCCTAGAATTAGCTTGGCACCAGTGGGACAATAATGAAATACAACAGCCAGTTCTTGTATGCCACTAAATGGCAGCTTTTTTTGCTATTATTATAGCTTATTAAAAACAGAGCAGTAGGGTGTCATGCAGAGGTGCTAGAAATAGCTTGGCACCAGTTAGACAATAATGAAATACAACAGCCAGGTCTTGTATGCCACTAAATGGCAGCTTTTTTTTGCTATCATTATAGATTATTAAAAACAGAGCAGGAGGGTGTCATGCAGAGGTGCTAGAAATAGCTTGGCACCAGTGGGACAATAATGAAATACAACAGCCAGTTCTTGTATGCCACTAAATGGCAGCTTTTTTTGCTATTATTATAGCTTATTAAAAACAGAGTAGGAGGGTGTCATGCAGAGGTGCTAGAAATAGCTTGGCACCAGTGGGACAATAATGAAATACAACAGCCAGTTCCTGTATGCCACTAAATGGCAGCTTTTTTTGCTATTATTATAGCTTATTAAAAACAGAGCAGGAGGGTGTCATGCAGAGGTGCTAGAAATAGCTTGGCACCAGTGGGACACTAATGAAATAAACAAGCCAGTTCTTGTATGCCACTAAATGGCAGCTTTTTTTGCTATCATTATAGCCTATTAAAAACAGAGCAGGAGGCTGTCATGCAGAGATGCTAGAAATAGCTTGGCACCATTGGGACAATAATGAAATACAACAGCCAGTTCTTGTATGCCACTAAATGGCAGCTTTTTTTGCTATCATTATAGCTTATTAAAAACAGAGCAGGTGGGTGTCATGCAGAGGTGCTAGAAATAGCTTGGCACCAGTGGGACACTATTGAAATACAACAGCCAGTTCTTGTATGCCACTAAATGGCAGTTTTTTTGCTATCATTATAGCTTATTAAAAACAGAGCAGGAGGGTGTCATGCGGAGGTGCTAGAAATAGCTTGGCACCAGTGGGACAATAATGAAATACAACAGTTAGGTCTTGTATGCCACTAAATGGCAGCTTTTTTTGCTATCATTATAGATTATTAAAAACAGAGCAGGAGGGTGTCATGCAGAGGTCCTAGAATTAGCTTGGCACCAGTGGGACAATAATGAAATACAACAGCCAGTTCTTGTATGCCACTAAATGGCAGCTTTTTTTGCTATTATTATAGCTTATTAAAAACAGAGCAGTAGGGTGTCATGCAGAGGTGCTAGAAATAGCTTGGCACCAGTTGAACAATAATGAAATACAACAGCCAGGTCTTGTATGCCACTAAATGGCAGCTTTTTTTGCTATCATTATAGATTATTAAAAACAGAGCAGGAGGGTGTCATGCAGAGGTGCTAGAAATAGCTTGGCACCAGTGGGACAATAATGAAATACAACAGCCAGTTCTTGTATGCCACTAAATGGCAGCTTTTTTTGCTATTATTATAGCTTATTAAAAACAGAGCAGGAGGGTGTCATGCAGAGGTGCTAGAAATAGCTTGGCACCAGTGGGACAATAATGAAATACAACAGCCAGTTCCTGTATGCCACTAAATGGCAGCTTTTTTTGCTATTATTATAGCTTATTAAAAACAGAGCAGGAGGGTGTCATGCAGATGTGCTAGAAATAGCATGGCACCAGTGGGACAATAATGAAATACAACAGCCAGTTCTTCTATGCCACTAAATGGCAGCTTTTTTTGCTATTATTATAGCTTATTAAAAACAGAGCAGGAGGGTGTCATGCAGAGGTGCTAGAAATAGCTTGGCACCAGTGGGACAATAATGAAATACAACAGCCAGTTCTTGTATGCCACTAAATGGCAGCTTTTTTTGCTATTATTATAGCTTATTAAAAACAGAGCAGTAGGATGTCATGCAGAGGTGCTAGAAATAGCTTGGCACCAGTTGGACAATAATGAAATACAACAGCCAGGTCTTGTATGCCACTAAATGGCACCTTTTTTGCCATCATTATAGCATATTAAAAACAGAGCAGGAGGTTGTCATGCAGAGGTGCTAGAAATAGCTTGGCACCAGTGGGACAATAATGAAATACAACAGCCAGTTCTTGTATGCCACTAAATGGCAGTTTTTTTTGCTATCATTATAGCTTATTAAAAACAGAGCAGGGGGGTGTCATGCAGAGGTGCTAGAAATAGCTTGGCACAAGTGGGACACTAATGAAATACAACAGCCAGTTCTTGTATGCCAGTAAATGGCAGCTTTTTTTGCTATCATTATAGCCTATTAAAAACAGAGCAGGAGGCTGTCATGCAGAGATGCTAGAAATAGCTTGGCACCATTGGGACAATAATGAAATACAACAGCCAGTTCTTGTATGCCACTAAATGGCAGCTTTTTTTGCTATCATTCTAGCTTATTAAAAACAGAGCAGGAGGGTGTCATGCAGACGTGCTAGAAATAGCTTGGCACCAGTGGGACAATAATGAAATACAACAGCCAGTTCCTGTATGCCACTAAATGACAGCTTTTTTGCTATTATTATAGCTTATTAAAAACAGAGCAGGAGGGTGTCGTGCAGATGTGCTAGAAATAGCTTGGCACCAGTGGGACAATAATGAAATACAACAGCCAGTTCTTGTATGCTCCTAAATGGCAGCATTTTTTGCTATTATTATAGCTTATTAAAAACAGAGCAGGAGAGTGTCATGTACAGGTGCTAGAAATAGCTTGGCTCCAGTGGGAAAATAATGAAATACAACAGCCAGTTCTTGTATGCCACTAAATGGCAGCTTTTTTTGCTATTATTATAGCTTATTAAAAACAGAGCAGGAGGGTGTCATGCAGAGGTGCTAGAAATAGCTTGGCACCAGTGAGACAATAATGAAATACAACAGCCAGTTCTTGTATGCCACTAAATGGCAGCTTTTTTTGCTATTATTATAGCTTATTAAAAACAGAGCAGGAGGGTGTCATGCAGAGGTGCTAGAAATAGCTTGGCACCAGTGGGACACTAATGAAATACAACAGCCAGTTCTTGTATGCCACTAAATGGCAGCTTTTTTTGCTATCATTATAGCCTATTAAAAACAGAGCAGGAGGCTGTCATGCAGAGATGCTAGAAATAGCTTGGCACCATTGGGACAATAATGAAATACAACAGCCAGTTCTTGTATGCCACTAAATGGCAGCTTTTTTTGCTATCATTATAGCTTATTAAAAACAGAGCAGGTGGGTGTCATGCAGAGGTGCTAGAAATAGCTTGGCACCAGTGGGACACTATTGAAATACAACAGCCAGTTCTTGTATGCCACTAAATGGCAGTTTTTTTGCTATCATTATAGCTTATTAAAAACAGAGCAAGAGGGTGTCATGCGGAGGTGCTAGAAATAGCTTGGCACCAGTGGGACAATAATGAAATACAACAGTTAGGTCTTGTATGCCACTAAATGGCAGCTTTTTTTGCTATCATTATAGATTATTAAAAACAGAGCAGGAGGGTGTCATGCAGAGGTCCTAGAATTAGCTTGGCACCAGTGGGACAATAATGAAATACAACAGCCAGTTCTTGTATGCCACTAAATGGCAGCTTTTTTTGCTATTATTATAGCTTATTAAAAACAGAGCAGTAGGGTGTCATGCAGAGGTGCTAGAAATAGCTTGGCACCAGTTGGACAATAATGAAATACAACAGCCAGGTCTTGTATGCCACTAAATGGCAGCTTTTTTTGCTATCATTATAGATTATTAAAAACAGAGCAGGAGGGTGTCATGCAGAGGTGCTAGAAATAGCTTGGCACCAGTGGGACAATAATGAAATACAACAGCCAGTTCTTGTATGCCACTAAATGGCAGCTTTTTTTGCTATTATTATAGCTTATTAAAAACAGAGTAGGAGGGTGTCATGCAGAGGTGCTAGAAATAGCTTGGCACCAGTGGGACAATAATGAAATACAACAGCCAGTTCCTGTATGCCACTAAATGGCAGCTTTTTTTGCTATTATTATAGCTTATTAAAAACAGAGCAGGAGGGTGTCATGCAGATGTGCTAGAAATAGCATGGCACCAGTGGGACAATAATGAAATACAACAGCCAGTTCTTCTATGCCACTAAATGGCAGCTTTTTTTGCTATTATTATAGCTTATTAAAAACAGAGCAGGAGGGTGTCATGCAGAGGTGCTAGAAATAGCTTGGCACCAGTGGGACAATAATGAAATACAACAGCCAGTTCTTGTATGCCACTAAATGGCAGCTTTTTTTGCTATTATTATAGCTTATTAAAAACAGAGCAGTAGGGTGTCATGCAGAGGTGCTAGAAATAGCTTGGCACCAGTTGGACAATAATGAAATACAACAGCCAGGTCTTGTATGCCACTAAATGGCACCTTTTTTTGCCATCATTATAGCATATTAAAAACAGAGCAGGAGGTTGTCATGCAGAGGTGCTAGAAATAGCTTGGCACCAGTGGGACAATAATGAAATACAACAGCCAGTTCTTGTATGCCACTAAATGGCAGTTTTTTTTGCTATCATTATAGCTTATTAAAAACAGAGCAGGGGGGTGTCATGCAGAGGTGCTAGAAATAGCTTGGCACCAGTGGGACACTAATGAAATACAACAGCCAGTTCTTGTATGCCAGTAAATGGCAGCTTTTTTTGCTATCATTATAGCCTATTAAAAACAGAGCAGGAGGCTGTCATGCAGAGATGCTAGAAATAGCTTGGCACCATTGGGACAATAATGAAATACAACAGCCAGTTCTTGTATGCCACTAAATGGCAGCTTTTTTTGCTATCATTCTAGCTTATTAAAAACAGAGCAGGAGGGTGTCATGCAGAGGTGCTAGAAATAGCTTGGCACCAGTGGGACAATAATGAAATACAACAGCCAGTTCCTGTATGCCACTAAATGACAGCTTTTTTTGCTATTATTATAGCTTATTAAAAACAGAGCAGGAGGCTGTCATGCAGATGTGCTAGAAATAGCTTGGCACCAGTGGGACAATAATGAAATACAACAGCCAGTTCTTGTATGCTCCTAAATGGCAGCATTTTTTGCTATTATTATAGCTTATTAAAAACAGAGCAGGAGGGTGTCATGCACAGGTGCTAGAAATAGCTTGGCTCCAGTGGGAAAATAATGAAATACAACAGCCAGTTCTTGTATGCCACTAAATGGCAGCATTTTTTGCTATTATTATAGCTTATTAAAAACAGAGCAGTAGGGTGTCATGCAGAGGTGCTAGAAATAGCTTGGCACCAGTGAGACAATAATGAAATACAACAGCCAGTTCTTGTATGCCACTAAATGGCAGCTTTTTTTGCTATTATTATAGCTTATTAAAAACAGAGCAGGAGGGTGTCATGCAGAGGTGCTAGAAATAGCTTGGCACCAGTGGGACACTAATGAAATACAACAGCCAGTTCTTGTATGCCACTAAATGGCAGCTTTTTTTGCTATCATTATAGCCTATTAAAAACAGAGCAGGAGGCTGTCATGCAGAGATGCTAGAAATAGCTTGGCACCATTGGGACAATAATGAAATACAACAGCCAGTTCTTGTATGCCACTAAATGGCAGCTTTTTTGCTATCATTATAAATTATTAAAAACAGAGCAGGAGGGTGTCATGCAGAGGTCCTAGAAATAGCTTGGCACCAGTGGGACAATAATGAAATACAACAGCCAGTTCTTGTATGCCACTAAATGGCAGCTTTTTTTGCTATCATTATAGCTTATTAAAAACCGAGCAGGATGGTGTCATACAGAGGTGCTAGAAATAGCTTGGCACCAGTGGGACACTAATGAATTACAACAGCTAGTTCTTGTATGCCACTAAATGGCAGCTTTTTTTGCTATCATTATAGCTTATTAAAAACAGAGCAGGAGGGTGTCTTGCAGAGGTGCTAGAAATAGCTTGGCACCAGTGGGACAATAATGAAATACAACAGCCAGTTCTTGTATGCCACTAAATGGCAGCTTTTTTTGCTATCATTATAGCTTATTAAAAATTGAGAAGGAGGGTGTCATGCAGAGGTGCTAGAAATAGCTTAGCACCAGTGGGACACTAATGAAATACAACAGCCAGTTCTTGTATGCCACTAAATGGCAGCATTTTTTGCTATTATTATAGCTTATTAAAAATAGAGCAGGATGGTGTCATGCAGAGGTGCTAGAAATAGCTTGGCACCAGTGGGACAATAATGAAATACAAAAGTCAGTTCTTGTATGCCACTAAATGACAGCTTTTTTTTGCTATCATTATAGCTTTTTAAAAACAGAGCAGGAGGGTGTCATGCAGAGGTGCTAGAAGTAGCTTGGCACCAGTGGGACAATAATGAAATACAACAGCCAGTTCTTGTATGCCACTAAATGGCAGCATTTTTTGCTATTATTATAGCTTATTAAAAACAGAGCAGGAGGGTGTCATGCAGAGGTGCTAGAAATAGCTTGGCACCAGTGGGACAATAATGAAATACAACAGCCAGTTCTTGTATGCCACTAAATGGCAGCTTTTTATTGCTATCATTATAGCTTATTAAAAACAGAGCAGGAGGGTGTCATGCAGAGGTGCTAGAAATAGCTTGGCACCAGTGGGACACTAATGAAATACAACAGCCAGTTCTTGTGTGCCACTAAATGGCAGCTTTTTTTGCTATCATTATAGCTTGTTAAAAACAGAGCAGGAGGGTGTCATGCAGAGGTGCTAGAAATAGCTTGGCACCAGTGGGACAATAATGAAATACAACAGCCAGTTCTTGTATGCCACTAAATGGCAGCTTTTTTTGCTATTATTATAGCTTATTAAAAACAGAGCAGTAGGGTGTCATGCAGAGGTGCTAGAAATAGCTTGGCACCATTGGGACACTAATGAAATACAACAGCCAGTTCTTGTATGCCACTAAATTGCAGCTTTTTTTGCTATTATTATAGCTTATTAAAAACATAGCAGGTGGGTGTCATGCAGAGGTGCTAGAAATATCTTGGCACCAGTGGGACACTAATGAAATACAACTGCCAGTTCTTGTATGCCACTAAAGGGCAGCTTTTTTTGCTATCATTATAGATTATTAAAAACAGAGCAGGAGGGTGTCATGCAGAGGTCCTAGAAATAGCTTGGCACCAGTGGGACACTAATGAAATACAACAGCCAGTTCTTGTATGCCATTAAATGGCAGCTTTTTTTGCTATTATTATAGCTTATTAAAAACAGAGCAGGAGGGTGTCATGCAGAGGTGCTAGAAATATCTTGGCACCAGTGGGACACTAATGAAATACAACAGCCAGTTCTTGTATGCCACTAAATGGCAGCTTTTTTTGCTATCATTATAGCATATTAAAAACAGAGCAGGAGGGTGTCATGCAGAGGTGCTAGAAATAGCTTGGCACCAGTGGGACAATAATGAAATACAACAGCCAGTTCTTGTGTGCCACTAAATGGCAGCTTTTTATTGCTATCATTATAGCTTATTAAAAACAGAGCAGGAGGGTGTCATGCAGAGGTGCTAGAAATAGCTTGGCACCAGTGGGACACTAATGAAATACAACAGCCAGTTCTTGTGTGCCACTAAATGGCAGCTTTTTTTGCTATCATTATAGCTTGTTAAAAACAGAGCAGGAGGGTGTCATGCAGAGGTGCTAGAAATAGCTTGGCACCAGTCGGACAATAATGAAATACAACAGCCAATTCTTGTATGCCACTAAATGGCAGCTTTTTTTGCTATCATTATAGCTTATTAAAAACAGAGCAGGAGGGTGTCATGCAGAGGTGCTAGAAATAGCTTGGCACCAGTGGGACAATAATGAAATACAACAGCCAGTTCTTGTATGCCACTAAATGGCAGCTTTTTTTGCTATTATTATAGCTTATTAAAAACAGAGCAGGAGGGTGTCATGCAGAGGTGCTAGAAATAGCTTGGCACCATTGGGACACTAATGAAATACAACAGCCAGTTCTTGTATGCCACTAAATTGCAGCTTTTTTTGCTATTATTATAGCTTATTAAAAACATAGCAGGTGGGTGTCATGCAGAGGTGCTAGAAATATCTTGGCACCAGTGGGACACTAATGAAATACAACTGCCAGTTCTTGTATGCCACTAAAGGGCAGCTTTTTTTGCTATCATTATAGCTTATTAAAAACAGAGCAGGAGGGTGTCATGCAGAGGTCCTAGAAATAGCTTGGCACCAGTGGGACACTAATGAAATACAACAGCCAGTTCTTGTATGCCATTAAATGGCAGCTTTTTTTGCTATTATTATAGCTTATTAAAAACAGAGCAGGAGGGTGTCATGCAGAGGTGCTAGAAATATCTTGGCACCAGTGGGACACTAATGAAATACAACAGCCAGTTCTTGTATGCCACTAAATGGCAGCTTTTTTTGCTATCATTATAGCATATTAAAAACAGAGCAGGAGGGTGTCATGCAGAGGTGCTAGAAATAGCTTGGCACCAGTGGGACAATAATGAAATACAACAGCCAGTTCCTGTATGCCACTAAATGGCAGCTTTTTTTGCTATTATTATAGCTTATTAAAAACAGAGCAGGAGGGTGTCATGCAGATGTGCTAGAAATAGCTTGGCACCAGTGGGACAATAATGAAATACAACAGCCAGTTCTTGTATGCTACTAAATGGCAGCATTTTTTGCTATTATTATAGCTTATTAAAAACAGAGCAGGAGGGTGTCATGCACAGGTGCTAGAAATAGCTTGGCACCAGTGGGACAATAATGAAATACAACAGCCAGTTCTAGTATGCCACTAAATGGCAGCTTTTTTTGCTATCATTATTAGAGTTGAGCGCGGTTCGCGGTTTGAGGTTCTCCAGTTCGCGGCTCGAGTGATTTTGGGGGCTGTTCTAGATATAACTAGAACTCGAGCTCTTTGCTAAAGCTCGATAGTTCTAGATACGTTCGAGAACGGTTCTAGCAGCAAAAAGACCAGCTAATTTCTAGCTGGCTTTCCGCTGTAATAGTGTAAGTCACTCTGTGACTCACACTATTATGAAATTTCAATGTATAGTGTGCGGGAACAGCGCATTCAGATCACTGCTGTATGGATAATGGCGATCGCCTTTATTTGTTTTTTCCTTGTCTTCCTTCCCTAAGCGCGCGCGTGTAGTGGGGCGGGCCAGCATGTCAGCCAATCCCAGACACACACACAGCTAAGTGGACTTTTAGCCAGAGAAGCAACGGCATGTGTGATAGGATGTCCATGTCACATGTCCCTGCATTATAAAAACGGACATTTTCCTCCAGCACTCCATTATCTGCCTTCTGCATCCTTGGTGTCAGTCATCACTGCCGCAGCTCCTATCTCCGATACTGCTGTGTACGCTCCATACACAGCGCTGTACAGAATAGGGGTAGAAGTTTCTATCAGTCCTTTTAAGGGCTAATACCGGCAGGGTCAGAGCCATAGGTGACAGGTCCATGAAAACAGAGTTTAACAGCTACACAAGATGACAGCGTCTGTGTAGCTAAGGTCAGGGATTTCCTCACTGCATTTCCCCATTAGGAGGGATAGAAAGGCAGGCTTCCTTTCCTCTACCCAGAGACCCACAACCCTGCCACTGTACCCTCCTGCCCTTTGCACACTCAAACTCATTGTTACTAAGCCATTATACTAGCAAACACTGAGTGAACTTAGTGGCATCCTAAGCGTGGCTGTTGGACTTCTGTATTGTCCCACTAGTGCAAAGATATTTGCAGCACGTCTGCCTGCATTGCACACTCAAACTCATTGTTACTAAGCCATTATACTAGCAAACACTGAGTGAACTTAGTGGCATCCTAAAAGTGGCTGTTGGACTTCTGTATTGTCCCACTAGTGCAAAGATATTTGCAGCACCTCTGCCTGCATTGCACACTCAAACTCATTGTTACTAAGCCATTATACTAGCAAACACTGAGTGAACTTAGTGGCATCCTAAAAGTGGCTGTTGGACTTCTGTATTGTCCCACTAGTGCAAAGATATTTGCAGCACCTCTGCCTGCATTGCACACTCAAACTCATTGTTACTAAGCCATTATACTAGCAAACACTGAGTGAACTTAGTGGCATCCTAAATGTGGCTGTTGGACTTCTGTATTGTCCCACTAGTGCAAAGATATTTGCAGCACCTCTGCCTGCATTGCACACTCAAACTCATTGTTACTAAGACATTATAATACCAAAAATTGAGTAAACTTAGTGGCATACAAGAAGTGGCTGTTGTACTCCATTAGTGCCCCACTGGTGAAAATCTATGTGCAGCACCTCTGCATGACACCCTCCTGCTCTGTTTTTAATAAGCTATTGTGGCACCCCAGGGTTGCCACAGTAACAACACAAAGGGTTAACTCCCCACACACAACACCAAGACCTCCTGGCCAGAAGGGGGAGACCAAGCTGCTTCCCTGTACATTCTGCTGGGGGGGAGGAAATGGTCAGGAGTAGTTTCAGTTTGGAAGTTGAGTGCAGAGCACTGAGGAGAAAGGATCTCTGTAGGTTGGAAGCTGGCTTTAGCTCACCTCAGGATCCACTGACCAATTCCAGGCCTAGCTGAGGGTCTGAGGAAAGGAGAAAGCGTACACAGAGGAACATTCCTGGGAGACAGAGCATTGCTGAGTTCATCCCAGTGGAGCACACAGAACGGATGCTGGATCCGAGACTGCAGGTTACATACTGCACAGTTACCACCAGAGAAGTGAGGATTCCAGATCTTTCACCTGTACCACAGACACAAGCAACAAGCGCAGAGTTCAGGAACATACTAGTAAGGACTCGAGTTGCCTGTCAGGTCGGTACCTAGGAGCAGAGCAAAGCAGAGCCGGCTGCATAGTTCACGCAGCAGCAGGGCCACAGACACACAGTGCAGGCAAGGGAGCCAAAACGGCCCGGCTGGGTGGGAGAAACCCTGAACCCCTCACAGACTCCGTGGACAGTACTCTGCTGAATACCATCATCAGTAAAGGACAAAGAAACTGCAAAACCGTGAGTCTGCCTGTTTATTGTGCTCGTGTCCTGCACTCCCCCCATAGACTAACACACTGCCCCGGGGAAAAGGCTCTACCCGTGGGGAGCCGTCCCATCTCAAGCTGCCTTCCATCACCCCGGAGGTTCTGCAGCAGCGGTGGTCATCTCTGATCACATTCCACGGGTGGCGTCACGAACACAACCCCCCTTTTTATTGTGGAACCAGGGAGCACAGATCGGGTCACGACACCATGATCCCCTTTCCAGAAGCGACCCCTTGGCCCGGTTCTGGGTATCCCCTTAACCCCTGGCGACACAACTTTGGCGTCACGAACAGGATGCGGACTGGACCCGGCTGCAACCCGGGTGACGTGTGCCTGTAAAGACTTATTGCATCGCATAAAAGACTTGCACTGGGAATTGTTGCAACAAAGAACGGACTTTAAACTTTGCAAAGATACCTGGAAAAATCCAAAAACATCATTGGTAACATTTTCCAGGCGCCATCTTTAATCACGCCATTACCTGCTATGCGCGGGAAAACATCGCGCCTAAACTAAGACTCCGCCTACCGCTTGCAGAGGAGGTGCTGCGACCCGAACGGAAACGCAGAAAAGTGTCCCAGGCTTGCTGTCAAGAAGACTGGTGAAATTAACTAAGGGGGCGCAAAGATGTCGCAGCAGGGAGACGCTGTTGTACCCGGCGGTGCAGCGGCACCTATCATGCCGTTCCTGATGCCGTACACCCCGGGTGCAGTGTGGCTGCCGCAGTACTCAGGTGAGCCCAACACACTTAATGACTTTATCGGAAAGCTAAAAATCTACTACAGCATGTACCCCCTGACAGAAGCCCAGCGTGTTGGTATGCTTATGGGACAGTTAACTGGCAATGCCCAGCGGGAGGCTACATCCTGGCCGGACGATGCAAAGGACACTGTAGAGCATATAATAGCTGGACTAAAAGCAGCTTTTGAATCCACTGCTGGCAGCCGGGCTAAAATGAGGTTCTTTGGATGCAAGCAAAAACCTAGAGAGAGCGCAAGAGACTTTGCCTTAAACTTGCAGGAGGCGCTCAGAGCACTTAAATTAGCAGAACCTGCCTTAGCCCCTGGAGCAGATAAGCTGCTGATAGACCAATTCCTGGATGGACTCTCATCCCCTTCCCACCGGGGACAACTGAGCATGATGGTGATCCAGGATCCAGGACTAACATTTGCCCAGCTAAAGGATAGAGCCATCCGCCTCCAGCAGGTGGAGGAGCCGCAGGATATAGACTCTGTTCAACACCTTACAGTGGCACCCCAGCAGCCAGTAGTGCCGGTGACATCGGCCATGTCAGCGGCTGCTGCTAACCACCTGGAGCCGATCACTAATGAGGCTCTCCATCAAAAGCTTGAAGCCCTTACAGACACTGTTGCTTCCATGGCTAGAATCGTCCAGGAGCTGCGTGGATCCAAGTCTGCACCCAAGATTGAGCTGGCGACCAGCAAGGAGGATGTCCCATGGATGAGGCCTAGGAGATACCAAGCGACGAGAGGACGACCCAGCGACCGCTACCAGCCGGATGGACAGCCCATTTGCCGCCGTTGCAATGAGCCAGGTCACTTTGCCCGTGAATGTGCTTTAAATGGGGATCCCCTGGGGAGGCGGGCCGCTCCTCAGGAATGAACTCTCAAGGCCCTTCACCCTGGCACGACAAGTATGTGGGGGGACGTCCAGTCATCCCCATCGTGCTGGATGGCATTCCGCTCAACGCCTTGCTGGACACTGGTTCCCAAATATCATCAATTCCGCATGTCCTTTATAAGAGGTACTGGGCTGATTCAGACGTTAGCAGTGGTCCATCTAATGTTGCATTGAATATATGGGCTAGCAATGGTGAATTAGTACCACAGGTTGGTTTCAGAGAAATGACCATTAAGATTGGGAGAGTAGAATTGCAGAATCAGGGTATTATCATTGTTGATGTTGACCGACGAGAACGTGAACCAACTATGCTGCTAGGAATGAATGTAATTGAAAATTGTTTTGCAGAGGTAATTACTGTCTTGCAGCAGATCGTCGAGACTGCCAAACCTGGGCAACAGAGACTCCTGCAGAAGGAAATTAAAGCCTTGATGCTGAAGCAGCAGGTAGAAGTGTCAGGAGGTGAAATTGGCAGTGCAAGGGTAAGTGACCCAATACCTATTGTAATTCCTCCCAAAACAGAAATGCTGGTCTGGTGTAGAGCCGCAATAGGCATCAGAGGGCGAGACTATCAGGCCCTGGTAGAACCCGTGTACTCAGATAGTAGGCCCACTGTACTGACGGCCAGAGGAATAGTTGAGGTACATCGGGGAAGAGTGCCAATACGCCTTCTAAATTGTGGGGAAGATGAGGTCACCCTACCAAAGTATGCTACCATGGCTAAGCTATATACGGTTGATAACAACGCCATCACCACCGTTGAGCCCTTGAAGCCGTCAAATCAGGCGGAGGACAATGGCTCAGAGGGAAAGCTGGAGGATTGGTGCCAAAAGCTACATGTAGGTACCAATTCTACACCCTCCCATCAAAAGCATGGAGTATACAGGGTAGTGAAAGAATATGAACAAATATTCAGCAAACACCCATTAGACTTTGGGCAGATCAAAGGGGTAGAGCACACTATACCCACAGGTAACCATCCACCCATAAAGGAGAGGTATAGACCAGTACCACCGGCTCACTACCAATGCGCCAAAGACATGCTCAAAGAAATGAAAGAAGCAGGGGTAATAAGAGACAGTTGTAGCCCCTGGGCAGCCCCACTAGTGCTAGTTAAGAAAAAAGACGGGACCATGAGGATGTGTGTAGACTACAGACGGATCAACCGCATTACACACAAGGATGCATACCCATTACCTAGGATAGAAGAGTCATTGGCTGCATTAAAATCCGCTACTTACTTTTCCACCCTAGATCTGACTAGTGGGTATTGGCAAGTTCCTGTGGCAGAGGCTGATAAGGAGAAGACAGCTTTCACCACGCCTATGGGCCTCTGTGAGTTCAATTGTATGCCGTTTGGACTCTGCAATGCACCTGGAACCTTCCAGCGACTGATGGAGTGCTGTCTAGGACATAAGAACTTTGAAACTGTCCTCCTGTACCTGGATGACATCATAGTCTACTCCAAGACCTATGAACAGCATCTACAAGACCTGGCAGACGTGTTTGAAGCCTTATCCGGCTATGGCATGAAAATCAAGCCATCCAAGTGTCACCTTCTAAAGCCAAGGGTACAGTACCTGGGACATGTCGTGAGCTCAGAAGGGGTAGCACCAGATCCTGAAAAAGTTACCGTGATAAGAGATTGGCCGAGACCCACCAGCGTGAAAGAGGTGAGGCAATTCCTGGGACTGGTGGGCTACTATAGAAGATTTATAAAAGGGTTCACGAAGCTAGCAGCTCCCCTACAAGACATCCTGGTAGGACAGTCAAAGAAGTCTGCAGCCCGAAATCCTCCTTTCCAGTGGAGTGATGAGAGAGAAGAGTCCTTTAAGAAGTTGAAGTGGGCACTGACAGGAGAAGAGATCCTGGCATATCCAGATTACCATCAACCCTTCATTTTGTACACGGATGCCAGCAACGTAGGACTGGGAGCAGTATTGTCTCAAAAGCAGGAAGGCAAGGAGAAAGTTATTGCTTTTGCAAGCAGGAAGCTCCGGCCTACAGAAAGAAACCCAGAGAATTACAGCTCCTTCAAGTTAGAACTACTGGCAGTAGTTTGGGCTGTAACAGAGCGTTTCAAACACTACCTGGCAGCTGCAGAATTTACCATCTTTACTGACAACAATCCGTTGACCCACCTGGACTCTGCAAAACTAGGTGCGCTGGAACAGCGATGGATAGCCCGACTGTCAAACTACAACTTTGTCATCAAGTACAGGGCAGGCCACAAGAACGGGAATGCAGATGCCTTATCCCGGATGCCACACTCGGGGGACGTGGAAGAGGAACCGGAGGGACTGGAAGAAATTGAGCTGCCGGCCTTTCACCGTCCTAAGATTGGGCAGTATCAACCGAGTGTCTACCAAAAACAACAGCAGGCAACTCTCAACCCATTAGCACACCACGGATGGGCTGACACACAAGACAGCGATCCAGCTGTGAAGCTAGTGAAAGAACTGCTTACACAACAAGGTGCATACCCTAATCAGAATGCCCCAGCTGAGACACAACATCTCTGGAAAGAGAGAGGTAAATTGTTCCTGTACCAAGGGAAGCTCTGTAGAAGGCACACCAATCCAAAAACACATGAGTTGGTCTGGCAGATCATCGTGCCCAAGAGAGACGTCAAGATGGTTCTGGAAGCTTACCACGACGGTGCTGGTCATTTTGGTTGGAAAAAGTTGGAAGTGCTCTTAAGAGAAAGATTCTACTGGGTTGGCATGAGAAAATCAATTGAAGATTGGTGTAGAAAATGCGGACCGTGCAACCTCAGAAGAAAGGATCAACAGAACCAGAGAGCTCCACTCCAGTCCATAGTAACCAAGCAACCACTCGAGCTAGTTGCATTAGACCACGTCAAGTTGTCACCAAGCCGGTCTGGCTATGTCTATGCCTTAACCATCGTGGACCATTACTCACGCTTCTTAGTGGTGGTACCCGTGAAAGACCTTACAGCTAGAACAGCAGCTAAAGCATTCCAGACGTACTTTTGCAGACCCCATGGTTACCCAGAACAAGTCCTTGCAGATCAAGGTCCAGCTTTTGAATCACAGATTTTCCAAGAATTCTGCAACATGTATGGCTGTAAAAAGATCCGCACAACAGCATACCATCCCCAAACAAATGGCTTATGTGAGAAGATGAACCATATTGTGATTGACTTGTTGAAGACCTTACCAGAGTCAGAAAGAAATCAATGGCCAGAGAAGTTGCCCGACCTAGTGGACTTGTACAATCATGTCCCGGTGAGTTCTACAAACTGCACCCCCGCTTACCTCATGCGTGCAAGGCCCGGTAAACTGCCAATTGATTTAGATATGGGAATTCTGAAGCCAGATGCAGAAGTTCAAGAATCCAATTGGGATACCCTACGTCAGCAGCAGTATCGCCAAGTACAAGAGTGCGTAGAGAAAAGTCTCCAACAAGCTAGGGGAAGACAGGAGAGAACTTTCAACCAGCATGCTCTAGCAACCCCATTGCAACCTGGTGACCAAGTTCTCAAGAGGAAACGGCGCACAAACAAATTGGATAATCAGTGGGAAACCACCCCATATACAGTCTTACCATCCAGTATGGATAATCCCAAAGTGTGTCTCATCAGTAAGGATGAAGGAAGGACATCAGCTGTCGTTTCAAGAGATCAACTCAAACCGTGTCCTGAAACCCTCAAGACACCAGAAGTCACCTTACCCGTACAGGTACAACCTGTCAAGAAGGAAGAAGATGTATTCCATACAGTCTTAGGAGATTTCCCAAAAACATGGCCAAATTACTATGGAGCAGTAGTAGTCCCAATGATCGCCTTCCCTCAAGTGGTGGAACCACAATCAGAACCCATACCACAAGAAGTCTCAAGACAAGAAGAACTGGAAGTTGAAACCGTAGAGGAAGAACAGATTCCTGGTCCCAGTGAGCTTGCCAATCCTACAGTCAGCCCCCCATCCTCACAAGTACCAGAAACACCAAATAGGTACACTTCCACCCACACCATTATGCTAAGTACACCCAGTACACCAGCAGTACGCAGGTCACAGCGTAGTACTCAGGGTCAGATACCAGCAAGATATAAAGACTAATGTGGAATTGCATATAAAATGTACATATGTTATAATGTTTATATGAAAAACCGTAACAGTTTATTGTACAGAAAAGGTGAGAGAAGAGTGGTGTAAGGTGGCAGCACGGAGAGTTACAACTTGATCACATTGTTGGTGGCCCGAGGGCCGTGAGGCCTACTGCACTTATGACCAGAGTAGAGACACCTTTTAAGAAGTGTTTGTTGATTGAAATGTTTATTTAATTGCAACGTTAAGACCAAAAGCCCAGTACCTACAGAGACTATACTGTATGAACACTTATATATTTTTGAACATTTTGGACTCTTTTTGAGCTTTAAGGTTTTTGTATTTTTTCCTTTTGAGACTCTGTATTTATATATACACTTGTTGTTCATAACTTGTTTGTTTGTTTCACAGTCCCGGAGTACTGTTCTTCACTAAGGGGGAATGTGGCACCCCAGGGTTGCCACAGTAACAACACAAAGGGTTAACTCCCCACACACAACACCAAGACCTCCTGGCCAGAAGGGGGAGACCAAGCTGCTTCCCTGTACATTCTGCTGGGGGGGAGGAAATGGTCAGGAGTAGTTTCAGTTTGGAAGTTGAGTGCAGAGCACTGAGGAGAAAGGATCTCTGTAGGTTGGAAGCTGGCTTTAGCTCACCTCAGGATCCACTGACCAATTCCAGGCCTAGCTGAGGGTCTGAGGAAAGGAGAAAGCGTACACAGAGGAACATTCCTGGGAGACAGAGCATTGCTGAGTTCATCCCAGTGGAGCACACAGAACGGATGCTGGATCCGAGACTGCAGGTTACATACTGCACAGTTACCACCAGAGAAGTGAGGATTCCAGATCTTTCACCTGTACCACAGACACAAGCAACAAGCGCAGAGTTCAGGAACATACTAGTAAGGACTCGAGTTGCCTGTCAGGTCGGTACCTAGGAGCAGAGCAAAGCAGAGCCGGCTGCATAGTTCACGCAGCAGCAGGGCCACAGACACACAGTGCAGGCAAGGGAGCCAAAACGGCCCGGCTGGGTGGGAGAAACCCTGAACCCCTCACAGACTCCGTGGACAGTACTCTGCTGAATACCATCATCAGTAAAGGACAAAGAAACTGCAAAACCGTGAGTCTGCCTGTTTATTGTGCTCGTGTCCTGCACTCCCCCCATAGACTAACACACTGCCCCGGGGAAAAGGCTCTACCCGTGGGGAGCCGTCCCATCTCAAGCTGCCTTCCATCACCCCGGAGGTTCTGCAGCAGCGGTGGTCATCTCTGATCACATTCCACGGGTGGCGTCACGAACACAACCCCCCTTTTTATTGTGGAACCAGGGAGCACAGACCGGGTCACGACACCGTGATCCCCTTTCCAGAAGCGACCCCTTGGCCCGGTTCTGGGTATCCCCTTAACCCCTGGCGACACACTATAATGATAGCAAAAAATACTTCCATTTAGTGGCATCATAGAACTGGCTGTTGTATTTCATTATTGTCCCACTGGTGCCAAGCTATTTCTAGCACCTGTGCAGGACACCCTCCTGCTCTGTTTTTAATAAGCTATAATGATAGCAAAAAATACTGCCATTTAGTGGCATCATAGAACTGGCTGTTGTATTTCATTATTGTCCCACTGGTGCCAAGCTATTTCTAGCACCTGTGCAGTACACCCTCTTGCTCTTTTTTTAATAAGCTATAATGATAGCAAAAATTACTGCCATTTAGTGGCA
The DNA here is from genome assembly GCF_048569485.1 of Anomaloglossus baeobatrachus. NCBI lineage: Eukaryota > Metazoa > Chordata > Amphibia > Anura > Aromobatidae > Anomaloglossus > Anomaloglossus baeobatrachus. The sequence continues at coordinate 105,699,515 of NC_134360.1, forward strand.
TCATAGAACTGGCTGTTGTATTTCATTATTGTCCCACTGGTGCCAAGCTATTTCTAGCACCTGTGCAGGACACCCTCCTGCTCTTTTTTTAATAAGCTATAATGATAGCAAAAAATACTGCCATTTAGTGGCATCATAGAACTGACTGTTGTATTTCATTATTGTCCCACTGGTGCCAAGCTATTTCTAGCACCTCTGCATGACACTCTCATGCACATTTTTCTACGCTAATGTTATAGCAATCTCTGGGAATTCATTGCTGCATTTGATAATTCGGAGGGATAGAAAGTGAGGCTTCCTTTAACTTTTCCTTCTGTTCATAGACAGCATCTCCAAGTCCACACCCGAAGAGCAATTTCTCCTCCACGTGTAAGTGTGGAGAGGCAGCTAGTGCGCATGCGTGTGCCGATTTACCCCAGCTGCAGCCTAACTACAGTGTTTCGCCTAGTGAGTTTGCTCAGCCTGACTGTGCCATTCCTGAGGCTAAGTCTTCATTTCGGGATACAGCGCATGCTCCCACACTTAGTGCGAAAAGCCTCTTTGCACAGCTACTTGCATTCCGTGCCGGGTCTAAGTCCTGTTTTGTGCCTAGACACCATGCTAAAGCTGATAGTCTTTTTCAGAGACTGTATTTCATGCAACTGACCATGCTCAGGCACTTACTGCATCATTGACTAGGTCCGGTAATGAACTATTTGGCCCTGCTCCTGATGTGGGGGGCCCATATAGACCACACGGCATCAGGTGTCCTGACGATGTGGCCAGGCCACTCCCAAATGGCTTGCAGAGGCCTGCCCCTATGACTTGTCACCTCATTATTGATGGTCAGACGATGACTGGTGAGGTGTTTGTGTCGTGGCAGCCATGAGGTCATTATTGAAGTTGCGGTTCCAAATTGGACGCTAGTTATGCCACTCATGACGTGTCACTCTGCTTTTGTCTCCAGGAGGTGCATTGTGGTCCACCCTGGTTTGGGGTGGAACCAGGTTATAAAACGGGCTGGAGCCAACAAGGAGGTGCGCAGTCTTCTATTATGCTCTGAAAGAGCACACCTCCATGTGTTGAACCCATTGCGGCTTTAGGCCAGAGGTAGGCAGGGATAGGTCGTCGATGCAGTGCAGGCCGCCACCACAGTTGGTAACGCAGAACGGTTAAGACCAGCTCCTGTCCTACCAGTCCTGATTGTGCAGCCCAGTGGCATTAACAGGCCTGCTGCTGCTTATGCGCCTGCTGTCCACAGGTGTGGCCCCAATGCACATGGTCAGCATACTGAATGGCCCCTGTGATGTTAACAGGGAGTTCCTGGGCTGGGTGGGCGTGTGGACCCTGTGATGCTAACAGGGCTCCCAGTCTCAAGATCCGAGTGGCGTCTAACTCGGTTCAGGCAACTATTAGTTTCATAGCCACACAGATCTGTATCCTCCACCTACCCTTCCAGTTGCCAACCTCTCCTTTTCCATCTGGGAGCACGGTGGACATTGACTGCTGATGGGGATATATACCTTTCTCTTTCTTTTCTTATTAATTTTCGTTATATAGCGGTAACATAGTATATACCACCTTATCCAAATCTGCCAGTCCCACCATAACAGATGGTGTTTCTTCATCAAATGTTACTTTTGCTTAACCACCAAACCCACGGACAAAAACTTTTTTCCCCTTTCCAACACACCTGTTCCCTTTTCCACCAGCATTTGTCCTTTTTCAACTCATTTGGTAAATGACCAAAAGTGCAACTCTGCAGGGACACCGTACTCAATGCCATCTCAGCACAGCAGCCAGCCCTCGGTCCCTCAGATGTGGACAAGTAAAAGACCATTTCCTCCTATCCATGAGAAAGCGTTGAGATTCACTCTGTGCAGCACAGAAAGCCACGGACCCACTTGGGGGGGAGGGGCGACATGACCAAGGGGGAGGTAGGGAGTGATGGGGTTAATAGGGACAGTTGGGTGTATGCCTAATATGGCATTGAGGGATGGTCTTAGCCTGGGAGGAAGAGGAGGAGCAGGGAAAGGGTTAGTCTGGGAGAGGAAAGAGTTACCTCCTCTTCTGCTTCCGGACGCCGAACGATCACCACCATGGCTGACCTTCAGGACCTGCAGCGTTTGATCCAGGCAGCTGTTGCAGCGCACGGGCCTCTGGCAGTGCAGTCCCACATCAGGGCTGCCAGAGTTAACCTGTTGGCGCTTGCCCCTTGTCCCCCCAGCAGCGGCGGGCGCCAGTCGAGGCCCCCCCGCAGGTATTCCCCGGGCGCGGGGGGGGGCGAGGAGGAGATGTAAGAGCCCCTCCAGGGACCCTCCGCAGAGTGCAGCGCAGCGGCAGCATCTGGCTGTTGCAGAGGCCGGCGGGAGGAATCTTCGCTCCAGGCGCGGCGGTCGGGAGGTGGGAGTGGCCAGCACGGGGCCTACTTCCGGTCCCGGCCTCCGGGCTGGATTTACTGAGAGTGCAGCGGCTACAGGTTGGGAGCGTGCTCGGCGCAGGAGAGAGGCCAGCAGATTCCCCTGCAGTCGGCGGGGGGACCGCAGGGCTGCATGTGGCGGTAGGTCCGGCGCCAGGGGGAGGTCTGCGGTGCCTAACCCTGGTGCGGCTGAGAGAAGGAGTGACGGCAGGAGCCCTGCGGCGACCGCCGGGTCACTCAGTACCGCTGTGCAGCCCCCGGATGTGGCAGTCTCCCGTGGGAGCGGGAGGACTCGGCGGACGGAGGCCTGCAATAGCCCAGGAGGGCCGGAGGCGACGACGGCTGAGACCCGGAGCCGGGCGTCTGTTCGTCCGTGTCCAGAGGCCCCTTGCAGTCGGCAGGGGGGCGGGCGCAAGAGATCGAGGCCCGGGGTGCCGGCGCGGGGGACAGGACGGTCTCCTGGGTTGTCACCCCGGGGCAAGAGATGGAGCGGGGATGACTCTGCCCACGCGGCGGCCCTGTCTGGCGGCCGTGGTGGGGGGGGTGCTGCGGCGGCACCCCCCGGATGTCGGATGGAAGATGAGGCCAGCGGCGAGGAGGAGGAAGAGGCTTTCGTTTCGGAGGAGTCGGATGGACGGCAGACGGAGGACAGCGAGGCGGCGGTCTCGGGGGACGCCGAGCTGCGGTCGGGTGAGACGGCCGCGGAGGCGGCAGGGGCTGCGCTGGCGGGGGGCTTCGGGGGGGGGGGGCGGCTGCGGCTACGGCAGCGCCCGCTGGTTTAGCTGTGTGGAGCCAATTGTTGGGGCTGTTGCAGGGGCTGGCGGCGGCTCCGGGGGCGGTGGGGGGGGGGGGCTCAGGCGCCGGTGGCGGCGTGGGTGGGTGCGTCCGGTTTAGGGGCCTCGTCGGTGACGGGGGGTGACGGAGCGGGTGCGAGTAAAGGGGGGGGCGAAGGGGGGAGTGAGACGGGGGGAGAAAAGGAGAAGGAAAAGGAGAAGGAAAAGGAGAAGGAGGATGAGGTGGTGCGCTTAGATGATAGGGCTAAAAGCGAAGTTTATGTTTGTTTTGAAGGCCCGCTGGGGGCCCATTTAAAGAAGGAGGTGCGGGAAAAAATTTGGAAAGGGGAATATGTGGAGATATTTTCTCTGCTTCCCCTGGATAAATTTAATCTGGATAGGGTTAAGCCGAGTGACTCCAAAAAGGAGAAGGACGAGGAGGAAAAGCGCCGTTATAGGCTTATTCCTCGGACTTTTGCCAACTGGCTACAGGCATTTGCGATTTTGGCAAGTGTGGTCGGGGAGAAGGAGCCGGAGCATTGTTCGGCTTTGTTCGGTTACATGGATGCGATAGGGGAGGCTTATAGGGTTTATGGCGGGCTGGCGTGGCTGCGGTATGACGAGCAATTTAGGCAGCGGAAGGCACTGCGGCCAGATATGCGATGGGACCATAAGGATATTTCCTTATGGATGCGACTGATGTCGGCACCGGCTCAGCCCTTTCGGGGGGGCGCCGGGGGTTCAGGGGCCGGGTCCCCGGCAAGTTTCAAAAAAGGTTTGTGTTGGCAGTACAATGAAGGGCAGTGCAGGTTTGGAGTGGCGTGCCATTTTAAGCATGAATGGTCCGGATGTGGGGGGGGACATAGCTTGTCCAAATGTTTTAAAAAAGGGAAAGGAAAGGCTGGTGACGGGGCTGGTAAGAGGGACGACGCCGGTGAAGGTAGAAGTGATGGTTCCGTTTTTAAATAGGTATCCGGACGGGGAGGCTGCGGCATTGTTATGTTCTGGTTTTTCCGATGGTTTTCGTATCCCGTCGGTTGTTAAGGCGTCGGGCCCGCCGTATCGTAATTTGCGTTCCGCTCGGGATCATCCGGAAGTGGTGGATGAGAAGCTTGAAAAGGAGGTGGCTTTGGGCAGGATGGGCGGTCCTTATGTCGCCCCGCCGTGCGGGAATTTGGTGGTTTCGCCGTTGGGGGTGGTGCCAAAGAAAGAGCGGAATAAATTTCGGCTGATTCATCATTTATCTTACCCGGAAGGGTTATCGGTGAATGATGGCATTGCACCGGAGTTGTCAGCGGTATATTATGTGTCGTTCGATAAGGCGTTGGACCTGGTTAGGGCGGCGGGGCGGGGTGCATTGATGGCAAAGGCGGATGTGGAAGCGGCGTTTCGGTTGTTACCGGTTCATCCAGATAGTCAGCATTTGTTGGGTTGCTGGTGGGATGGCAGTTATTATGTTGATCGTTGTTTGCCAATGAGCTGTTCCATTTCGTGTTCATACTTTGAGGCATTTAGTTCGTTTGTTGAGTGGGTGGTTCGGGATGTGTCCGGGCTTACGTCCATCATTCATTATTTGGACGATTTCCTGTGTGTCGGGCCGGCGGGTTCCATGGTTTGTGCGGGTTTGCTATTTGCGTTGCAAAAAGTTGCGGCCAGCTTCGGGATTCCTTTGGCGCCGGATAAGACGGAAGGCCCGGCGCCGGTGATGTGTTTTTTGGGAATTGAGATTGACTCCATTGCTATGGAATGCAGGTTGCCGGCGGAGAAGGTCCGTGATTTGAGGACCGTAGTGACGGGGGTGAAAGCTTCGAAGAAGGTGCGGCTTAAGGCGGTGCAGTCCTTGCTTGGAAAATTGAATTTTGCTTGCAGAATTGTGCCCATGGGGAGAGTGTTTGCGAGGCGTTTGGCGACGGCGACGGCCGAGGTAAGGTCTCCGGCGCATTTTGTGCGGATCACAAAGGCGATCAGGGATGATTTGGAAGTATGGGATCAATTGTTGCAGCATTTTAACGGCCGGGCGCTGGTGATGGAGAGGGTGGCGTCTAACGGGGCGTTGCAGCTGTTTACGGATGCGGCGGGGTCGGCCGGGTTTGGGGCTGTCTTCAGAGGTCATTGGTGTGTCGGGCAGTGGCCACAGGCGTGGCGGGAGAGCGGCTTGGTTAGGAATTTGGCTCTGTTAGAGCTATTTCCCATTGTAGTGGCAGTGGAGCTATGGGGGTCGCACTTTGCCGGAAGGAAAGTGTGTTTTCATTGTGACAACCAGGCGGTGGTGCACGCGATTAACAACTTGGCTGCTAAGTCGGAGCCGGTGGTGGTGTATTTGCGGCATTTAGTGTTGAGATGCCTGCAGTTGAATGTGCAGGTAGTGGCAAGGCACGTTCCGGGTGTTGACAACGAGGTGGCTGATGCTTTGTCTCGTTTTCAGTTCAGCAGGTTTCGGGCGCTGTTGCCGTGGGCGGACGAAGTTGGAGTGGAGTGTCCCGAGGATTTGTGGCATCTGGTGAGGCAGTGATCTCAGACTTGATTCGGAACTCGGTGACCGAGGTGACTTGGTGCTGGTATGCTAAGGTGTGGGCTGAATGGGAGGAGTTGTTGTGTCTGATGTTTGGTGGGGAGAGCGTGGATTACTTGGTGGCTTTGTTGTCGTTGGTGAGTACGGATTTTTCAGCCGGGCGATCGGCATCGGCTGTGGCACATCGGGTGTCGGCAGTGGCGTTTTGGTTAAAAATGAGAGGGGAGCGTGATGTTTCACAGGATTTTCGGGTTCGTCAGGCTTTGCGGGGTTTTCGCCGCGGCATACGGGAGAGGGACAAGAGGCGTCCTGTATCGTTCGGTTTGTTGAGACGGATGGTGGGTGGCCTGAGCGGCATTTGTGAGTCTGTATACGAGACGGTTTTGTTTACAACGGCTTTCGGTCTTGCTTTTTATGGGGCTTTCCGGATAGGCGAGCTGGTAAGCCCGTCTAGGGTGACGGGTGGTGGTTTGATGCTTGAGGATGTGCGAGTGAGCGGTGGTCAGGTGGAGTGCCGGATTCGCCGGTCAAAAATGGATCAGCTGGGCCGTGGTAGATTGGTGGTGTTATATGCGGTTCCAGGAGAGGAATTGTGCCCTGTGCGTTTAGTTGAGAGATTTCTGGCCGTGAGGGGAGGCTTACCTGGCCCGTTGTTGCGGCATTTGAATGGGTCGTTTTTGTCGAGGTTTCAGTTTGTGGCGGTGCTGCGGCTAAGTCTACGTAACGCGGGGGAGCGCCCGGAGGATTTCGGGTCGCATTCATTCCGAATTGGGGCAGCGACGGAGGCAGCTCGTTGGGGGCTTGGAGATGAGGTGGTGAAGCGTATTGGTAGATGGGAATCTTCTTGTTTTCGGCGGTATGTGAGACCGCAGTTGTTGTCCCACACTAGAAACACGTATTTAAAAACAATTAAAAAACATACAACACAACAAAGAAGCACCACTGAGGCGAGACCTGATGCCCAAAATATCGTATATCGCAAATGACCAAAGATGGTCAGAGAGTACAGTACAATATCAAAGAGTGCAAGAATGATAGAAAGACCAAAACCCTGGAATGGACAAATATAGCATATTATATATTACAGATAGCAACAATCCATATAATGAAACCAAAAAGACTGAAGGGGTATGGCGGATGTTAATCACAATGCATATGGAAATACACGCATATTACAATATAAGTCAAACCTTACAATCCCATGTCCTGTGTCAGGAGGACATATGTAGAATGCTATAAGGACCAATATAGGTCACTTGGTGATAATTAGTGTGATATGCCCCTGGCGAAAACCATGTGGTTTAATAGCCACACCATAAATCCTATGTAAATACCAGGGCATGTAATGGTGAAAGCTTGGCAGTCCCAAAACCCCCAAAACAGTATCTACAAAAATTATATATGCGTAAGTAATCAAAATGTGGAGACGCAACTGCAATGCGGCCAGCGAAAACCGCACAACAGGTGCAGTATGCTGTATTTCGTATGTATGATAGAGGGTACGAAAATACATAAATACATAAATGGTCGTCAGTTATACCACAAAATGGTTGACCGATTTAGTAGATGGGGGTACTGAGCGCTGATTACATCTGTATTTCAACCCACATTGTCGCGATCTAAAGCGTGTATTGGTCACAGGGGTATAATAACCCCTAGGAGAGTGTGGGAAAGAAGAGATGGAAATCTAACCAAGTTTGAGGCTGATGGGTGACTGCTAGTATACACCCATATAGTGCCTGAATGTGAGAAAAGCACAAAGATGTATATCAGGGACGGTCCAATGCAGAGTGGTCAACTGCCTGAGACCATGTGGCCGGAGTCCTGTCATGTGGAAGGGGACAGAATAGATGCCATACAGTCACCAGTCGTAAGTCCAGGGGTGGTCAGTCAGATCATGAGGGCGGTCAGGCCGGGTGCTCTGAATTAGAGGCCGACGCGTGTCGCCGCACCAGCGGCTTCGTCAGGGCAAGTAACTATAGTGCAAGCAAGGGCGTGGTATATATACCTGTCTAAGTCGTATTATTAGGCAGTACATACACACCTGTGAAGCTGTAGATTGGACTGGAGTTATGTGCCCGGGCGCATTTATTGTTTTTAAATACGTGTTTCTAGTGTGCAACAATAAAGGTGTGTTTTTTACATTATACCATTGGTGTGCCTCTGCTCGCATGTGCGGATTCTTTCTCTTTCCTGGTTCCATGCAATTTCTTCCGCACCAGGGTGCACCCAAAAAACGATTTATTGTTCCAGTATGAGTGGTGCGCTCCAAAACCCACCTTTCTAACCGCAGTTGTTGTAGCATCATGGGACTTTGGTTACGTGCGGAAGGTTGCGAAAAGGGGTGGTTGTGATGTTATTGGTTTTGATATTTTCGTTCTGTTTTATTTGTTATAGGGAAGTGCCTGATCTGGATCTTGGGGCACTCTTTCGTATTTTTGGGTGCCCGTCGGGCTGAGGTCCGCCCGAATGGTCGACAGCTGGGTTTGGATCGTGCGCAGGCGACTGTTCGATGGATTGGAGTTCGGGGCATGGAGTGGGGCAGGGTGGTCCCGAAATTTCGTTTCCATTGTAAAGTTGAGCGGCCCCCGGATGTGCTGGTATTGCATGTGGGGGGTAATGATCTTGGTGCCAGGGCGTCGCGGGATTTGATCCGAGATATAAAGATCGACTTACTGCAGTTGTGGAAGCAGTATCCTGGTTTGCTGGTCGTATGGTCCGACATAGTGACCAGGTTGGCATGGAGAGGGGCTCGGTCGGTGGAAAAGGTTAATAAGGCCAGGGCCCAGGTGAATAGGGTGGTGGCTAGGTTTGTGACCAGGAATGGTGGGATTGTTGTAAGGCACAGGGATTTGGAGCCGGCAGATTGGCGATTTCGGAGGGGTGATGGTGTGCACCTCAACGAGGTCGGTTTGGATTTATGGGCGTTGGGTCTGCAGGATGGTGTGGAGCGTGCTTTTGGTGTGTGGCGGGTCCAGGCCACGTAAGGTGTCACGTGGTCTGTCCTGTGGCGGGGGGGTAGGTCTGGTCCAGAGGTTTGGAAGTGATTGGTGGCTGGACCGGGAGTCATTGTCTTGGTATGGTGGCTCTCGGTTTCCGGGATGTGGCAGGCACGGGGTTCTGCCAAAGTGTGGGGGTCAATCCGTGGGTGATTGGCACCTCGTCTCTGGGTCGGTGTGTTGCGGCCGGGGACAGGGGGAGTAGTAGTTAGTGGACTGGGCCTACCCCGGGGGTATTGTAAATGTTATTGTCTATTGTTACCTTTATGTGGTTGTTTTGGGTCGCCCGTTGGACGGCGTCCCTAAGGTGCTAGTTTGTAAACAATAGGCAATAAAAGGCTGCTGTGGCCATTTCAACCAAGTCGCATGCAGTCCGTGTGTTTATTCTTAGAGGATAAGGGGGTTTGGTTACACAGACATCATGACCGGAGAATCCTCCCTCAGCTGGTCAAGAAAGCCACGGACCCACTTGGGGGGGAAGGGCGACATGACCAAGGGGGAGGTAGGGAGTGATGGGGTTAATAGGGACAGTTGGGTGTATGCCTAATATGGCATTGAGGGATGGTCTTAGCCTGGGAGGAAGAGGAGGAGCAGGGAAAGGGTTAGTCTGGGAGAGGAAAGAGTTACCTCCTCTTCTGCTTCCGGACGCCGAACGATCCCCGCCCACCCTCCCTTTGTGTTGTTATGTGGGGGATGTTTTTTGGGTAGTTGGGATACTCTTTGTCACAGCAGCGGGGGGGGTAGGTCTGGTCCAGAGGTTTGGAAGTGATTGGTGGCTGGACCGGGAGTCATTGTCTTGGTATGGTGGCTCTCGGTTTCCGGCATGTGGCAGGCACGGGGTTCTGCCAAAGTGTGGGGGTCAATCCGTGGGTGATTGGCACCTCGTCTCTGGGTCGGTGTGTTGCGGCCGGGGACAGGGGGAGTAGTAGTTAGTGGACTGGGCCTACCCCGGGGGGTATTGTAAATGTTATTGTCTATTGTTACCTTTATGTGGTTGTTTTGGGTCGCCCGTTGGACGGCGTCCCTAAGGTGCTAGTTTGTAAACAATAGGCAATAAAAGGCTGCTGTGGCCATTTCAACCAAGTTGCATGCAGTCCGTGTGTTTATTCTTAGAGGATAAGGGGGTTTGGTTACACAGACATCATGACCGGAGAATCCTCCCTCAGCTGGTCATGGTGTTTACTGGAAAAGCAGATCTAAGAATCCGTACCACCTTCTGCAGATACTCCTGTATACGTGCGTCCCTTTCTATGGCAGGAATTATTTCGCCAAATTTTGTCTTCTACCGGGGATCTAACAGTGTGGCAACCCAGTAGTTAGCATTACTTCGAATTCGTACAATCCGAGGGTCATGTTGTAGGTAGTGCAGCAAGAAGGCGCTCATGTGTCTTGTGCATCCAGGAGGACCAAGTCCTTGGTGTGTTGGTGGCAGAGAGGTGAGAATCGTGCCTCCTTCCTCTGCCCTCTCCCCCCAACCTCGCACAACCGAAATTTGAGCAAGCTCTCACTCATCTGCTGAGTCTTCCATGCCCATCGCCAGTTCGTCCTCCATTTCTTCATGGGCTCCTGCACCTTCCTCAACAATTTTTGCTGATACTATGCGCCCTTGTTAATCCCTATCCCCCACCATGACTGCCGCCTAGGTGCCGCTCACCGTATGGACCTTGTAGATCTTATTATCCCTTCTGCATATGACTCCTCCTGTACTTCCTCACCTTCCTCTTGAACCAACACCTGACTCCGAATAATGCTTACAGTGTGCTCCATCTTGTAGATGACCAGAATTGACACGCTGAGAATGGCATCGCCAGTGCTAAACATCTTCGTCGACATTTGTAAACTGTGTAGAAGGGTGCATAGGTCCTTGATCTGACACCACTCCAGCAGCGTGATCTGCACCACCTCTGGATCAAGTTAGCCCAGGGTATACGTCATACCGTATTTCAGCAGGGCTCTGCGGTGCTGCAACACATGCTGCAACATGTGCAGATTCCAATTCCTGCGTGTCGGAACATCGCATTTCCGGCGTTTAACCGCCAGACCCTAAGACTTCCGGAGCGATGAAAGTTGTTGAGCTGCTGGGTGCGAAGGATGAAAGTGAGCACATAGCAGCGTGCCCGCTGCACAAGGCCATGTAGGCCGGGATGGTATTTTAAAAATTGCTGGAGAATCAGATTCAACACGTGAGCCATACAAGGCACGGGTGTCACATTGCCCTGACGAAGGGCCGCAGACAGGTTTGCATCATTGCCGCACACGGCTGTTAAGTCACCAATGTAGTCCACTCAATCAATTTGTACTCCGGTCGCCAGGTGACAACGTGTTCCTTTCGTGCATAGTGCTGATGATGGGAAAGGAGTCGATGCCTGCGGCGCAGGTGGACGCAGGTTATGGTCACCCACTGGGTTGCGTTACCTTGACAGATACAGAACCACAGGCTGAATGTAGATGGTGGGTATCTCACAGATGAAGTACCATCATTCAGCTACAACCAATGGGAAGACACCACACCCTTTTTTAGGCCCCTCCTGTCTGCAGACCACTGCCAGACAAAGCTATGAACCTCTTGTTACTGTTACCCCCAGTTCAGTTTTATGAGTTTGTGTGCTTGTTACCTGACTACTTTTCCTGCTTGCTGTTTATGTACCTCGTTGGCCAATCCGCATTTCACCTCTGCTTGTTTTCTGATTAAGTCCTGGCCATCCCATTCTGTTCCTCTTCCTCAATTAATGTTTTTGACCCTGCATGACTACTATTCTCTGGAACTGCAGCCTTCCACAGGTATTGATCAACTTGGGCTTTGTGTAATTCCAAATCACTGTATAGGGGTTAAAGGGTTTCAGGGTTCTGGGTGTCCAGCTTGGTGAGTGGCTTGCCTCTAGCCTATCCTTTACAGCCCATCTGAGTGTGTCGATCCAGGCAGGCGTTACACCGTACCCTCTGCAGAAGGCCATGTAGGCCGGGATAGTGTTTTAAAAATTGCTGGACAACCAGGTTCAACACGTGAGCCATACAAGGCACATGTGTCACATTGCCCTGAAGAAGGGTCGCAGACTGGTTTGCATCATTGTCGCACCCGACCTTCCCTGACTGCTGGTTGAGTGGAGACAACCATTGATGAAACTCGGTCTCACTCTCCAGAGCTAACCGTCCACAATTCCTCAGCGGTGTCTCACATTTCCCCTACATTTCAAAGTAAACATTTGACCACCTGATGGCCTTGAGCTCTGCTGCCAGCATAGTAAGGAGGTGTGTGGGATTCCTTGGGCGCAGTTACAAGGAACGGTGGCCTGACCACACAGGGTTTGGGCCGAGGTGGAGGACCCACACGAGGTTGAGGAGGCAGAAGCAGTGGAGGAACTTGTACATACAGAGGAAGGATTGACACACAAGTCGTGGGGACGGCAAGACTTGTACAGCAAACCCTACTCCATCTCTCACCATAGTTACCCAGTGCCCAGTCAGCAACATGTAACTCCCCTGTCCATGCTTACTGGTCCAAGTATCTGTGGTGAAATGCACCCTGTCACACAAAGAGTTTCTCAAGGAATCGGTGAGGTTGTGTGCAACCTGCTGTGGTAGCGCGGGCACGCCTTTCTTGGAGAAGGAGTGACGACTGGCCATCGGCTCTTGGGGCACTGCAATGGGCATAAGGTCTCGAAAATCCTCGGTCTCAAAAGGGTGTAAAGGCACCTTTTCTGTTGCCAACAAGTTGCAGATGATGAAACTCAACCTCTTAGGCATGTCATGCCCTTCGAAAATCATGTAAAACACAGCGAGGGGACTCCAACCACAGTCTCCCTCGTTTCCACTAATTGGGCCACACACACCCCACTTGACTGGCATCACTTGACCCCCTTTTTCAAAATGAAAAAGATGCTTTGCATGAAGCACTCTCAAAAATACGCGTGCCTTTCACCTCCCCTGGATGACCCAGGGGAAGAAAAGTCCTCTGAGAGCCATGACTTGTTCATCTTGGTTCTTTTACAAACACAGCAAGGGGATTCCAACCACAGTCTCCCTCGTTGCCACTAATTGGGCCACACACACCCCACTTGACTGGCATCAGTTGATCCCCTTTTGAAAAAGAAAAAGATGCTTGGCATGAAGCACTCTCAAAAATACGCGTGCCTTTCACCTCCCCTGGATGACCCAGGGGAAGATAAGTCCTCTGAGAGCCATGACTTGTTCATCTTGGTTCTTTTACAAACACAGCGAGGGGACTCCAACCACAGTCTTCCTCGTTGCCACTAATTGGGCCACACACACCCCACTTGACTGGCATCAGTTGACCCCCCTTTTGAAAAAGAAAAAGATGCTTGGCATGAAGCACTCTCAAAAATACGCGTGCCTTTCACCTCCCCTGGATGACCCAGGGGAAGAAAAGTCCTCTGAGAGCTATGACTTGTTCATCTTGGTTCTTATACAAACACAGCGAGGGGACTCAAACCACAGTCTCCCTCGTTGCCACTAATTGGGCCACACACACCCCACTTGACTGGCATCAGTTGACCCCCCTTTTGAAAAAGAAAAAGATGCTTTGCATGAAGCACTCTCAAAAATACGCATGCCTTTCACCTCCCCTGGATGACCCAGGGGAAGATAAGTCCTCTGAGAGCCATGACTTGTTCATCTTGGTTCTTTTTTCAAAAGCGAGGGGACTCCAACCACAGTCTCCCTCGTTTCCACTAATTGGGCCACACACACCCCACTTGACTGGCATCAGTTGACCCCCCTTTTCAAAATGAAAAAGATGCTTTGCATGAAGCACTCTCAAAAATACGCGTGCCTTTCACCTCCCCTGGATGACCCAGGGGAAGAAAAGTCCTCTGAGAGCCATGACTTGTTCATCTTGGTTCTTTTAGAAACACAGCGAGGGGACTCCAACCACAGTCTCCCTCGTTGCCACTAATTGGGCCACACACACCCCACTTGACTGGCATCAGTTGACCCCCCTTTTGAAAAAAAAAAAGATGCTTGGCATGAAGCACTCTCAAAAATACGCATGCCTTTCACCTCCCCTGGATGACCCAGGGGAAGAAAAGTCCTCTGAGAGCCATGACTTGTTCATCTTGGTTCTTTTTTCAAAAGCGAGGGGACTCCAACCACAGTCTCCCTCGTTTCCACTAATTGGGCCACACACACCGCACTTGACTGGCATCACTTGACCCCCCTTTTCAAAATGATAAAGATGCTTTGCATGAAGCACTCTCAAAAATACGCGTGCCTTTCACCTCCCCTGGATGACCCAGGGGAAGAAAAGTCCTCTGAGAGCCATGACTTGTTCATCTTGGTTCTTTTACAAACACAGCGAGGGGACTCCAACCACAGTCTCCCTCGTTGCCACTAATTGGGCCACACACACCCCACTTGACTGGCATCAGTTGATTCCCCTTTTGAAAAAGAAAAAGATGCTTGGCATGAAGCACTCTCAAAAATACGCGTGCCTTTCACCTCCCCTGGATGACCCAGGGGAAGAAAAGTCCTCTGAGAGCCATGACTTGTTCATCTTGGTTCTTTTACAAACACAGCGAGGGGACTCCAACCACAGTCTCCCTCGTTTCCACTAATTGGGCCATACACACCCCACTTGACTGGCATCAGTTGACCCCCCTTTTGAAAAAGAAAAAGATGCTTTGCATGAAGCACTCTCAAAAATACGCGTGCCTTTCGCCTCCCCTGGATGACTCAGGGAAAGAAAAGTCCTCTGAGAGCCATGTCCACATTGTCAGTGGACAGACACGTGTGCTTATTTGCCAGCAGACCCCCAGCAGCACTGAAGACAGGTTCCGAGAGAACGCTGGCTGCAGGACACGACAAGATCCCCAAGGCGTACGTGGCAAGCTCAGGCAATTTATCCAGATTGGAAGCCTAAAATGAGCAGGGCTCAAGTTGCACAATAATGGCATCGACGTTTCCTTGCATATACTCATATATCTGTGTGTCCTCCTCTTTCCTTGTCCAGCTCTTTTGTTTTCGCATGAGTATATGTCCTTGTCACTTTCCCATGTGTTTGTGTTGTGTTGTGAGTTGTTTGTCACCTTTTGTACACCTTTGAGGGTGTTTTCTAGGTGTTTTTATGTGTTTGTGAATGCCTGCCATTGTTTCCTATGCGGTTCGAGTTCAGGTCGTCGAACGCTCGCGGAACTGATCTCGAACGGGACCTCCGTTCGACGAACCGAACTCGAGCTGAACCACAACCGGTTCGCTCATCTCTAATCATTATAGCTTATTAAAAACAGAGCAGGAGGGTGTCATGCAGAGGTGCTAGAAATAGTTTGGCACCAGTGGGACAATAATGAAATACAACAGCCACTTCTTGTATGCCACTAAATGGCAGCATTTTTTGCTATTATTATAGCCTATTAAAAACAGAGCAGGAGGGTGTCATGCAGAGGTGCTAGAAATAGCTTGGCACCAGTGGGGCACTAATGGAAGTCCAACAGCCACTTTTAGGATGCCACTAAGTTCACTCAGTGTTTGCTAGTTTAATGGCTTAGTAACAATGAGTTTGAGTGTGCAATGCAGGCAGACGTGCTGCAAATATCTTTGCACTAGTGGGACAATACAGAAGTTCAACAGCCTCGTTTAGGATGCCACTAAGTTCACTCAGTCTTTGCTAGTATAATATATAAGCGAATATGTCTGGCTCACAATGAAGCGTAGGTGCCCAGAAAAAATCGTAGACAATCAATAAAGGAATAATTCTGGCACACTAAAAAAAGGGTCAAGACATGTAGAACAACTCTTTGAATGCTAATATCGTTTATTCATGCAGTAAGTTGATGATAATTCATCCGACGTTTCGACCGTACAATAATGGTCTTTATCAAGGATCAATTTATCTATAGGCACAGGAAATATGTACAGAAAAAAAGAAGAAATTAATACAAGGTATAACATCAGTTGATGCGATTACATATACCACATACATCATGAATATAGTCATGTGCTGCACATAATAAACATGAGGATATGCGAAAAAAGAAAAAAAGTTACATAAAATATACAAACACCTATCCAGTTTAGAAAATGCATGATGATAACAATACGAGTACAGTAAGCACCCACCTATATCAACACTGCGATGGTACACGTTCAATGATAACTGGTCAGCACCAGTGAGTATAATGGGATCAAAAATGTGATCCTAAGTATAAAATACAGAAGAAAACCACGTGAAACAGTCATCAAGGGACAATATTTTTACATTACATGACGTATTCACAAAAATGGTTTACAAAAAACATGTGTACCTCATGTATCTGTCTGTCGACAATGAAAAGGGTGGAAATGACAACCAGATTTGGGTTGACATGTATCAAAGGTAGTTACTAAATGAAAAGCAATGATAATATTATAATCATGGTGTACAAAGAGAGCATAAAGAGAGCATAAGATGGTTTAGACTGAGAGAAGCATACTACCTGGATTAATTAACAGTGACTTTAGAAGAAACCATTTGGATTGTTTTGAGTCCCTCACTGAGAGATTCTCAGTTGCCTCCAACAGGCTAAATGCTAAAAATGAGAGATATGCCAGAACAGGAACATAAATGAGATTGTAACATCAGTATGAGATACAACGAGCAGGGGGTAATAAGGGTGAAATCTCCATATTACCTTATTCAAACGTTACTGGACATGTGATATAAGGTGCTATTTTCATAGGGAAAAAAGGTGCGCATGTCCCTTTAAGATCTGTGAGAGACCATATAAAAAATGTAACTCAATGTACAGGGAAGCAGAAAAACAGAAAAACACTAGTGAGGACACATACCTGAGGTATATGGAACAACATGCAACAAGGTGCCCAGTAGGTGTAAAGGGGAAGATATCTGAGAGAAAGCATAAAGCGAAATCAATAGAAATGGTGCAAAGTGCCACTCAGGTTGACCCGTAGTATGACACATACCTGTAGGGTGCTGGCATAGGGTATAGGCCCCTGGGAATGCGCAACACACCCTGGCAGAGCAGCCTTATATAATGCATACTGGCAAGCCCCATCGGTTCCACTTCCTAGCAGTAGAACGCAGCGTGCAGCCCGTGGAGCGCACGCCGCGCATGCGCAGTGCCGTCACCAGCACCGCACATGCGCAGGGGGCGGACCACTGGGCAGCACGCAGTGAGGATAGTGTGAGAGCGTGGAAACCTAAGGGGGCGTGTGTATAGTATAATGGGTGTGAATGAATAGTGGACAGGCCTGTGAATTGCACGCAGCCCAAGCGCTGCGCCTGGCTATTAGCACAACGCTCGAGCCGGGCACAGAACACAGGTCATGGTGTATGGCTTATATCAGTGTAAGGGAACAAGGTATACAATGCCTATAAAGTGCCGGGTGACATGATTACCAGGTGAAGGAATAACATTGCTGGTGCCGATGGGTGAGGGATCAGGTGGAGGGAGCCTAAAGAAAGGGGGGAAAAAAAAGGTTGTATTAGAATCAATTAAAGGTCATGTCAATATTACTCATTATAATGATTCCCATACTGAAGCTTCACAAACGGATACATGGCAAATAATTGAGCAATACCTTGCATCATACAAGAATATGAGGAGACATCATATAAGGATATTACAATGAGGACAAAGAGGATTACCACAAACCAAATATGAAGTATCATCAAAGAGACACTGAAATGAGACAAATCACAATCATATACACATATCATGTTCTCTATTCAAGCCCTTGGGTTCCAACGTATTCAATGTGAAAATCCAATAAGATTCCCTTTCTTTAAGGGTACGAATACGGTTACCGCCTCTTCTAGAGGGGGGAACGTGTTCTAGTACCTGATACTTGAGTTGGCCAATGGTGTGACCATGTGTAATGAAGTGATATGGGATTGGTAGAAGGGTTTGTTTGCACCGTATAGTCGATTTATGTTTACTTATGCGGTCTCGGATATGTTGGGTGGTCTCCCCAACATATCCGAGACCGCACGGGCATTTAATTAGATAAACCACAAAAGAAGATTCACAGGTGAAGAAACCTCGTATAGAAAAAATGCGGCCCGACAACGGATGAGTGAAAGTGCTCCCCTTAGTCAGATTGTTGCACTGAACACAATGAAGACAGGGAAAATTCCCATTTCTAGGGGTGCCAAGGAAAATTTGTCTCTGTACGGCCTTGCCAGGACCAATGTCTGTCCTAACAAAACTGTCACGGAGATTGCGGGGTCTCTTGTTACAGAACAAAGGGGGGGAATGGAATTCTCTTATGTCAGGATAGGCTTTACCCAAGAGAGGCCAGTGTTTACATATAATGTTCTTAATCAAAGGAGAAAAAGGATGATATGTACTAACACATGTCATACGTGGAGCCGTTTTTAGAGCGGTGGACGTCCGGGGAGATCTCCTGTCTGCTATATTGGTTGGGTATCCCCTTTGGAGAAACTTGTCACTCATCTCTCGAGACCGTTTCTCTCGTTGAATGGGGTCTGACACTATACATTCGACACGTTTGTGTTGGGAGATGGGAAGTCCTTGTTTCGTGTGGCGGGGGTGACAGCTGGTATAATGTAACAGACTGTTGCGGTCAGTCGGTTTCACATATAAGTCGGTGCTGAGGGAACCGTCAGATAGAATCACCATAGTGTCAAGAAAATTAATTCTATGGTTATCATAATGGATAGTAAAACAGAGCCCCTGCTTGAATGAGTTCATGTCAGTGTAGAATTGTGTTAGGGATGTGAGGTCACCCCGCCAGATCAGAAATATGTCGTCGATGTACCTTTTCTAACAGACTGAGTGTTCTAACCATAAAGTATGCTTGTAAACAAAGGACTCCTCAAAATATTCCATAAAAATATTTGCATACGGAGGTGCTAAATTCGAGCCCATCGCGGTACCCCGTCTCTGTAAGTAAAATTGATCTTGGAATAGGAAGAAATTATGCTCCAAGACCAATTGAAGAAGATCAAGACAAAATCTATTCTGTGAGGGAGAATGGGAGCTATGCCTGCTCAAAAACCACTCTACAGATCGAATGCCATCATGATGTTGGATGCTAGTATAGAGACTGTTGACATCAAAAGAAACCAGGAAACAGTTAGATGGTAATGGCCCAAGAGATTGCAAATATAGCAAGAAGTCTGTGGTGTCCTTTAAGTATGACTTAATGTTGGGTATGAGTGGAGTGAGAATTCTTTCAACGGTAATGGCAAGTGGGGACAGGATGGAGTCAGTCGAGGCTACAATAGGGCGTCCCGGGGGTTGTCGCATATTCTTGTGAACCTTGGGCAGTGTGTAAAAGACTGGTATTACCGGATGGGCTTTAATCAGGAATTCAGCTAGTTTTTGATCTATGGTGTTATTGGTTACATGAAAATCAACGGTACGTTTAATGAGTCCTTGTATGTCAGATGTAGGATCTCGTGGAATCGGTAAGTAGGTATCAGTATCCCCAAGTTGGCCTAGAATCTCGTCGGTGTAATATTTTTTGTCCAATACAACGATGGCACCCCCCTTGTCGGCCGGCTTAATAATAATCGTAGGGTTGTCCCTAAGCTCTTGTATTGCTCGGCTTTCCTCAATAGAGAGATTGCTCTTTATCCTAAAGTGTCCTTCATCAATAGACTGCAAAGTATGACTAATATCCCTGGAAACCATAGAGACGAATGTTTCAATGGGGTGATATGTCTTGGGGGGATTAAAGGAGCTAGGGATCCTAAGGTCCAGTTATTTCAACCGGAACATGTTAACAGGATCAGGGCAGATAGGGGCAGAGTCAAGTTGGGAGAATCTATCAGTACTGAAATGGGCTTTCAGCCGTAAAGACCTGAAAAATCTCCTCATCTCCTGATCCAGTCTGAATGGATCAAGGGAGGGGGTTGGACAGAATGACAACCCTCGCTGTAGTACCTGTGATTCAAGAATGGACAAATTGTAAGATGAAATATTATAAACTAGGTTAGTACCTGTGACCGTGTTTGTACACGGTATATCGGTGCAGGTCCGGCGGCCCCTCTTACTGCGCCTCGTTTTCCTCTTTGGGTAGAACGTTGAGCTAAAAAATGAGGTTGCCGGGAGCTATATTGATCAGTGTCGGATCCTGAAGACGACGAGTAGCGGTTGTAGAAAGTAGGGCGTCTCGGGATATCCTCTGTAAATTGCCACCGATAGACCCGATTTTTTGAATAATCTTCTTGGTCTCGGAGAAACTTCGACCTTTTTCGTTCTTGGAGAATCTTTCTGAACTCAGCAATATGGTCCCTTGTCTTAGAATGGATCTTATCCCACTCAGTAGTAGGAATAGTATTCTGTAATTGTTGTTCAATGGAATGAATGTTCTTGCCAAGATCTTCAATTTCTGCGTGTAAAAATTCGATGGTGAGTATTATTAAGTCCATAGAGCATTTATTAATGATGCTCTCAAATTTGGTGCAATAGTCTGGTTTGTCAGAAAAAAGAGTTGGTTTAAGTGATACCCGCAGTCCTCTGGGGATACGTTGCACTCGGTGGTACTCCGCCAAAGTAGCACAGTGGAGTTCCAGAGCAGTGAGCCTTCTCAGTTCCTTCTCGTAGTCTCTGGAACGAACTTCTTCGGTGGGAACCGATAAAAAGGTGTTGGGTATAGTCACTTTAGACAAAATGCTGCTGACTTCATCTGTGTTGTACGAAAAAGTGGTGAAGGACATCAGGACAAATAGGTAAATACTGGAGCTCAGAGCAAAAAATAAAGTCAATATATAAGCGAATATGTCTGGCTCACAATGAAGCGTAGGTGCCCAGAAAAAATCGTAGACAATCAATAAAGGAATAATTCTGGCACACTAAAAAAAGGGTCAAGACATGTAGAACAACTCTTTGAATGCTAATATCGTTTATTCATGCAGTAAGTTGATGATAATTCATCCGACGTTTCGACCGTACAATAATGGTCTTTATCAAGGATCAATTTATCTATAGGCACAGGAAATATGTACAGAAAAAAAGAAGAAATTAATACAAGGTATAACATCAGTTGATGCGATTACATATACCACATACATCATGAATATAGTCATGTGCTGCACATAATAAACATGAGGATATGCGAAAAAAGAAAAAAAGTTACATAAAATATACAAACACCTATCCAGTTTAGAAAATGCATGATGATAACAATACGAGTACAGTAAGCACCCACCTATATCAACACTGCGATGGTACACGTTCAATGATAACTGGTCAGCACCAGTGAGTATAATGGGATCAAAAATGTGATCCTAAGTATAAAATACAGAAGAAAACCACGTGAAACAGTCATCAAGGGACAATATTTTTACATTACATGACGTATTCACAAAAATGGTTTACAAAAAACATGTGTACCTCATGTATCTGTCTGTCGACAATGAAAAGGGTGGAAATGACAACCAGATTAAATTCGAGCCCATCGCGGTACCCCGTCTCTGTAAGTAAAATTGATCTTGGAATAGGAAGAAATTATGCTCCAAGACCAATTGAAGAAGATCAAGACAAAATCTATTCTGTGAGGGAGAATGGGAGCTATGCCTGCTCAAAAACCACTCTACAGATCGAATGCCATCATGATGTTGGATGCTAGTATAGAGACTGTTGACATCAAAAGAAACCAGGAAACAGTTAGATGGTAATGGCCCAAGAGATTGCAAATGTAGCAAGAAGTCTGTGGTGTCCTTTAAGTATGACTTAATGTTGGGTATGAGTGGAGTGAGAATTCTTTCAACGGTAATGGCAAGTGGGGACAGGATGGAGTCAGTCGAGGCTACAATAGGGCGTCCCGGGGGTTGTCGCATATTCTTGTGAACATTGGGCAGTGTGTAAAAGACTGGTATTACCGGATGGGCTTTAATCAGGAATTCAGCTAGTTTTTGATCTATGGTGTTATTGGTTACATGAAAATCAACGGTACGTTTAATGAGTCCTTGTATGTCAGATGTAGGATCTCGTGGAATCGGTAAGTAGGTATCAGTATCCCCAAGTTGGCCTAGAATCTCGTCGGTGTAATATTTTTTGTCCAATACAACGATGGCACCCCCCTTGTCGGCCGGCTTAATAATAATCGTAGGGTTGTCCCTAAGCTCTTGTATTGCTCGGCTTTCCTCAATAGAGAGATTGCTCTTTATCCTAAAGTGTCCTTCATCAATAGACTGCAAAGTATGACTAATATCCCTGGAAACCATAGAGACGAATGTTTCAATGGGGTGATATGTCTTGGGAGGATTAAAGGAGCTAGGGATCCTAAGGTCCAGTTGTTTCAACCGGAACATGTTAACAGGATCAGGGCAGATAGGGGCAGAGTCAAGTTGGGAGAATCTATCAGTACTGAAATGGGCTTTCAGCCGTAAAGACCTGAAAAATCTCCTCATCTCCTGATCCAGTCTGAATGGATCAAGGGAGGGGGTTGGACAGAATGACAACCCTCGCTGTAGTACCTGTGATTCAAGAATGGACAAATTGTAAGATGAAATATTATAAACTAGGTTAGTTTCTAAAGTCACTGTTAATTAATCCAGGTAGTATGCTTCTCTCAGTCTAAACCATCTTATGCTCTCTTTATGCTCTCTTTGTACACCATGATTATAATATTATCATTGCTTTTCATTTAGTAACTACCTTTGATACATGTCAACCCAAATCTGGTTGTCATTTCCACCCTTTTCATTGTCGACAGACAGATACATGAGGTACACATGTTTTTTGTAAACCATTTTTGTGAATACGTCATGTAATGTAAAAATATTGTCCCTTGATGACTGTTTCACGTAGTTTTCTTCTGTATTTTATACTTAGGATCACATTTTTGATCCCATTATACTCACTGGTGCTGACCAGTTATCATTGAACGTGTACCATCGCAGTGTTGATATAGGTGGGTGCTTACTGTACTCGTATTGTTATCATCATGCATTTTCTAAACTGGATAGGTGTTTGTATATTTTATGTAACTTTTTTTCTTTTTTCGCATATCCTCATGTTTATTATGTACAGCACATGACTATATTCATGATGTATGTGGTATATGTAATCGCATCAACTGATGTTATACCTTGTATTAATTTCTTCTTTTTTTCTGTACATATTTCCTGTGCCTATAGATAAATTGATCCTTGATAAAGACCATTATTGTACGGTCGAAACGTCGGATGAATTATCATCAACTTACTGCATGAATAAACGATATTAGCATTCAAAGAGTTGTTCTACATGTCTTGACCCTTTTTTTAGTGTGCCAGAATTATTCCTTTATTGTTTGCTAGTATAATGGCTTAGTAACAATGAGTTTGAGTGTGCAATGCAGGCAGACGTGCTGCAAATATCTTTGCACTAGTGGGACAATACAGAAGTCCAACAGCCACTTTTAGGATGCCACTAAGTTCACTCAGTGTTTGCTAGTATAATGGCTTAGTAACAATGAGTTTCAGTGTGCAATGCAGGCAGACGTGCTGCAAATATCTTTGCACCAGTGGGACAATACAGAAGTCCAACAGCCACGTTTAGGATGCCACTAAGTTCACTCAGTGTTTGCTAGTATAATGGCTTAGTAACAATGAGTTTGAGTGTGCAATGCAGGCAGAGGTGCTGCAAATATCTTTGCACTAGTGGGACAATACAGAAGTCCAACAGCCACGTTTAGGATGCCACTAAGTTTACTCAGTGTTTGCTAGTATAATGGCTTAGTAACAATGAGTTTGAGTGTGCAATGCAGGCAGAGGTGCTGCAAATATCTTTGCACTAGTGGGACAATGCAGAAGTCCAACAGCCACTTTTAGGATGCCACTAAGTTCACTCAGTGTTTGCCAGTATAATGGCTTAGTAACAATGAGCTTGAGTGTGCAAAGGGCAGGAGGGTACAGTGGCAGGGTTGTGGGTCTGGGTAGAGGAAAGGAAGCCTGCCTTTCTATCCGTCCTATTGGGGAAATGCAGCGAGGAAATCCCTGACCTTAGCTACACAGACGCTCTCATCTTGTGTAGCTGTTAAACTCTGTTTTCACGGCCCTGACTGTCACCTATGGCTCTGACCCTGCCGGTATTAACCCTTAAAAGGACTAATAGAAACTTCTATCCCTATTCTGTACAGTGCTGTGTATAGAGCGTACACAGCAGTATCGGAGATAGGAGCTGCGCCAGCGGTGACTGACACCAAGGACGCAGAAGGCAGATAATGGCATGCTGGAGGAAAATGTCCGTTTTTATAATGCAGGGACATGTGACATGGACATCCTATCACACATGCCGTTGCTTCTCTGGCTAAAAGTCCATTTAGCTGTGTGTGTGTCTAGGATTGGCTGACATGCTGGCCCGCCCCACTACACGCGCGTGCTTAGGGAAGGAAGACATGGGAAAAAAAAAATGGCGATCGCCATTATCCATACAGCAGTGATCTGAATGCGCTGTTCCCGCACACTATACACTGAAATTTCATAATAGTGTGAGTCACAGAGTGACTTACACTATTACAGCGGAAAGCCAGCTAGTAATTAGCTGGTCTTTTTGCTGTTAGAACCGTTCTCGAACATATCTAGAACTATCGAGCTTTAGCAAAAAGCTCGAGTTCTAGTTCGATCTAGAACAGCCCCCAAAATCACTCGAGCCGCGAACTGGAGAACCTCGAACCGCGAACCGCGCTCAACTCTACTCTTAACAACATTGCTTTCAGAAACAACCTGAGAGTCAGAGATGCATCGTGGCTTCTTCCCCATGCTGTTCCCATTCTATTTCAGCAGTGTTTGCATCCATCTCACTGATTTCCAGACCCTCTGTAGACCTTCCGGAGGGGGGGTCTGCCATGAAAATTTCCAAGGTTGTGTATGTTGGCTGAATAGATAATTTTTAGTTGCCTACATCAAAGGATCTCTTAAACACATACATACATACACATATAAATTGAGATCTGAGTCTCTTCTGTATGTCTATTGCTGTCTCTATTGCCATTCCTCCTGCCCATTGTAGTTAAGCCTTACACTGTCTGCATCTCCTTTGCCAGTTTGAAAGTCAAGAATTAAGAGTGTTTTCAAAATTGAAATTGAAAATGGGAGTGTCTGCTATACATTTGTTGCTGGCTGTACTGCCATACCTTCTGATTGACTAAGTGAGCCAAACAACTGGGTCCTCAGTTAGACCCTTCAGGTGACTCTACTATATCCTCCCTTGTGCTATGTGCTGGTCAATCCTCTGTCCAGGATGCAGACGCGGATGCTTACCAACCTGATACTGTATTTTGCACATTCGCAAACACCATCAGCAATCACGTCCACCTCCTTGTCTGTACCCCTGGCCTTGTTGCGCAAGACTTAATATGCTGTCACCCACTCACAGTCATAATCAATAAACGGACACATTTTCAGACTGCTTTCCCTGCAAATGTTGGCATTTAGGCTTGTGGACACTGATGATTTACGCAACCTGATGGCGGCCACCATCCTGCAGTACTTGGTTTCCAGCCCTCACTATTACTCCAGGTGTGTGCAACCCCGCCTTACATAACCTCTTGGCCCATAACATCACCTGTGCCTCGTAGTCATTTTGCCTAGACCTCGCAGTGACTGCAGATCCTTACTAGTTTACCTATTTAGGGTTCTTTTCCACTTGCGTACTACTTGCCGGAGCATCGTAAGCGATATGCTAATGACCCTCTGCTGCGGGTGTCAGCCGAGGGTCATGCGACTGTGATGCGATCTTGGGATCACATCACACGAGCGGAGAAGATGGAGGGAACACTTTCTCCCCATCTCCTCCATTGTCTGTGTCTGCGTGCACCGCACTGCAGTCGTATAA
This sequence comes from Anomaloglossus baeobatrachus, assembly GCF_048569485.1. NCBI lineage: Eukaryota > Metazoa > Chordata > Amphibia > Anura > Aromobatidae > Anomaloglossus > Anomaloglossus baeobatrachus. Next base: position 105,724,939 of record NC_134360.1, read on the forward strand.
CATGCAAGTGCAGTGCAATTGTACACACGCATGAGCCGAGACTCTGTGCAAAACGCAGCATGCTGCAATTGCACTGAGAACACAATTTGTGTGGAGAAAAAACAGTACATTAATTAACACTGGTGCGAGTGCAATCTGATTTTTTATCGGATTGCACTCGCACATGAAAATCACAGGTGGAAAAGAGCCCTAATGCTGCTGTTAGCTGCCTTCATAATTAAATAAGCGCCAGCCATGTGGTAAGGGACGGAGAAGTAGGTAGGCATGCTGCTGAGGTCACACGCACAGGTCAAGATCGTCGAGCAGGTGAAACTGTTCCTGCTGCAAAAGCATAACAAAAACACATACCACATATGTCACATCCTTGCTGCAGGCAGATTTTATTTGGCCTGTGAGGCTATTTTGTATGCAGAATAAAAAAAGAGAAATTCGATCATGCGTCCATAGCGTGGTAAAAAAATAATTTTATTAATTACAAAACAACAATATGGTGGATAAATATGCGGAGAGAGAAACAGACCTACAGTACATTCTATAAAAATGGCTAAACACTACATACAGATGTAGAATGAAGGGAAGTATATAAAGTAATTATATTCCGCACTTATATAGGAGAATACCTAATTAATTTTTTCAACATGAGTAGAATAATGGTTATGCAGTAAATGACCACAGGGAGCAGTACTTTCTGGATAATAGGTCAAACACCAAAAATATATGTATAAATAAGAGTGGTCTTTATACAAGTTGAGGTGTGTGTCAAAGGATTCTAGTTACAAGTATCATGTGCAAGTCTTGTAGAAAAAACTGCGTGAAAAAGGTAGACTCACTGATACACTAGATGGTTAACGCAAATTGTGTCTGAACTAAGCGTGGAGCAATACATTAGGCAATATATCAGTCCCATACAGTGCACCTGGATTGAAAGAAGGCTAAATGTAGGAGGTTCCTAAGGAATGGCGCCATGTGCATTTATGATCTAGTGTACCAGTCTGAGTCTACCTGTTTCATGCAGTTTTCCACAAGACTTGCACATGATGCTTGTAACTAGTATCCTTTGACACACGCTTCACCTTGTGTAAAGACCACTTTTATTACATATACGCATATTTATAGTGTCTTTAAAGAGACCCTAGAAATCCAAGGTAGAAGAAATGGATTATTTTGCTTAATAGCAGGGTGCCAAATGGGCTAAACGTGAAAAATGAAATTTCAAATGTCTTGTGAATTTACCTTGCATGCTTTTGCATTTCTGTCGAGTTTGATTGAATATTTTGTCATTTCCTTGACTCCTACCCTTTCATCTTAATGGCTTTTCATTCATATGGTTTCTGTGTTAGAGTAAGGAGGTAACCCTCCGGAAAGCGTATCCATCTACTATAACCACACCATGAGGCGGTTTTACAATTTTATGGAGTGATGTTTTTTAACATTGAATAATAAAGAATTCGTTTTATATCATTGCTGGAACTGGATGCTGGATCTATCCTTCTATTCAAGTCATTTCAGTGGGCTCTGCTGAATTTCCTTGCACTGTTCGGCTTCTCTGGAACTCCAGGTGGGTGAGCTGTTTTTTTTCTTTCAACATATTTGGAATAGTACTCGGTATTTGGTAAGCATTATCCAAACACGAATAGTTATAAGTGCTGTATATAATTACTTTACATCCTTCCCTCCATTATACATCTGTATGTAGTGTTTATGCATTTTTATAGGATGTAGGTCTGTTTCTTTCTCCGCATATTTATCTACCATATTTGTTTATTTGTAATCAATAAAATGTATCTTTTAATACACTATGGGCACATGATCACCTTTTTCCTTTTTTATTTCCCTTGTCACTTGCGCTTTATCCTTCATTATTTAATGTAATCTTATCATGTTGCTGCATAACCTACTGTAAATAATAATGTTTTATTATGGTAATTGTAATCCTTGCTTTCCATAGTGATGCAACTATTTTCCTTGAGCCTTTTTCGTGTATTCTATATGGAGGACTATGTGGGGTCACATTATTCTGTTTGGAGGGCTATGTGGGGCCCATTATTCTGTTTGGAGGGCTATGTGGGGCCCATTATTCTGTTTTGAGGGCTATGTGGGGCCCATTATTCTGTATGGAATGTGAGCAAAATAGACTCCTATGCCTTTTGAACTCGAAATGAGTAACATTTGTTTTAACATTTGAGTGCTTTGTGGTTTACTGAAAACTTCTGGTTTATTAGATTATATGTATCTCAGAACAAAAAACACAGGTCCCTCTGAACTATGCATCAGTAAGAGAAGTAGGCGTGTGATAGAATTGTGAAACTTCCTCACCCATCAGGGATCTCTAAATCCCATGCATCATATGTTATAAGGCAAGATAGTTACCATAAGAACAAAATGGATTCTGTTCTCTTACAATCTCCTCTTTTGTGATCAATTATGGGTATATCAGAGGCATATAGGAGCGTGCAATGCATGTCCTTGGTACTTTTCTACCTGCTTCACCTCAGTTCCCAACCTAGATACCCATAATTATATCACAACACTATCTTGTATCGGGGCCGTTTTCTACAACCAGGAGTTCTTTGACAGGATTTCCTTTACACATGGACCTGATTACCTTTTGTATAAAGGTGGTGTCACACATAGCGATGACGACAACGACGTCACTGCTAAGTCACCATTTTCTGTGACGTCCCGTCGCTGTCGCTGTGTGTGACATCCAGCAACAACCTGGCCCCTGCTGTAAGGTCGCCGGTCGTTGCTGAATGTCCTGCTTCATTTTTTGGACGTTGCTCTCCCGCTGTGAAGCACACATCGCTGTGTGTGACAGCGAGAGAGCGACGAACTGAAGCGAGCAGGGAGCAGGGAGCCGGCGTCTGGCAGCCTGCGGGAAGCTGTAACCACGGTAAACATCGGATAACCAAGAAGCCCTTTCCTTGATTACCCGATATTTACCTTAGTTACTAGCGTCCGCCACTCTCACGCTGCCAGTGCCGGATCCCTGCTCCCTGCACTCCTAGCCAGAGTACACATCGGGTTAATTACCCGATGTGTACTCCAGCTACGTGTGCAGGGAGCCGGCACTGGCAGTGTGAGAGCACACCGCTTAGCGCTGGCTCCCTGCATACGTAGCTGGAGTACACATCAGGTAATTAACCTGATGTGTACTCTGGCTAGGAGTGCAGGGAACAGGGAGCCGGCACTGGCAGTGTGAGAGCGGCGGACGCTAGTAACTAAGGTAAATATTGGGTAACCAAGAGAAGTACTTTCCTTGGTTACCCGATATTTACCTTAGTTACGCTTCCACGCGTCACTGCTGGCTGGGGGCTGGTCACTGGTCGCTGGTGAGTTCTGCCTGTTTGACAGCTCACCAGCGACCATGTAACGACGCAGCAGCGATCCTGATAAGGTCAGATCGCTGGTCGTGATCGCTGCTGTGTCGCTATGTGTGACACCACCTTTGCACAGAGTAGCAATTTTATGGCTACATATACCAACAAACAAGACAATACCTGGTGTGTTATCACTCACTTAAGCCCTTGAACTAATTGGCTGGTTTAAGACAGAGAATTTTTCCACAATGAGTCCTTGTTTGCATCGTGTTCTTCTAACCATCATTCCGTTATTTTGGCTATTTCCCATATATCAACCCCAAACTGGAAATTTCCGATAAGGTCCTATGGGAGATTGTCCAGTACTATATGGTGTGTTTAGACAATCATTCTGTTGGTGCTGTGTAGTGTTGAGCCACCCCCCCTAGCCTCCTCAAAAAATTACGTCAGCTTCGCCATGTTTTTGTATGCTAGCCAGGAGCTACAGGTAGCTACGGGCTGCCCCCAACCCCCAGCTGCCTATTTGTACCCGGCTGGGAACCAAAAATATAGGGAACCCCTTTTTTTTGTTTTTAATTATTTAATGAATTTCATGAAATAATTAGAAAAAAAAAATAACGTGGGCTTTGCCCAATTTTTGTGTCCAGCCAGGTACAACTAGGCAGCTGGGGATTGGAATCCGCAGCACAGGGTGCCCAAGCTTTCTGGGCACCCCTGCTGTGAATTGCAGTCCACAGCCGCCCCAGAAAATGGCACTTTCATAGAAGCGCCATCTTCTGGCACTGTATACAACTCTTCCAGCTGCCCTGGTGACGGGTGGCTCGCTGGGTAATAATGGGGTTAGGGCTTATCTGTATATTATCAACTGGCCTTAAGCCCGAAATTCATGGTGTCACGCCAATATTAGACATGGCCACCATGAATCTCTAGTACAGATAAAAAAAAACACAACACACAGAAAAATATTTTTATTAGAAATAAAACGCAACACAATTAGTGACTCCATCTTTATTGAAATAAAGAACCTTCCTCCGCAGTAATCCTGAGTCAAGGGTCCCGCGCCGTCCAATCCGGATCCAATATCATCTGATCGATTTGCTGGAAGGCAAAACGATCAGATGATGTGTCAGGTTCAAGGACCTGAATCACATGACACAGCAGCTGATTGTATAAACAGCTTTTATACAATCAGCTGATGCATCAGTGCGAAAAAAAAACAACAAAAAAACTACACATTTCTGTGCAGACTCCTGTCCGACAGCATTAGCTGATAGTTTAGCCGGGCAGTAAAAAGCCAGCCTCACCGCTCGACTTATAGTGTCAGCTGATTCCGTCAGGGGACCGCATCAGCTGATCATCGCCAGGTCTGAGAGAGAGAGATCGAGAAAAGAGAGAGAGAAGATAGAGAAAAGAGAGAGAGAAAAGAGGGAAGCGAGAGAGAGGAGAGCAGAGAGAGTGTAGAGAAGAGAGAGAGGAGAGAAGAGAGAAAGGAGAGAGAGAAAAGAGAGGAGAGAGAGAAAAGAGAGAGGAGAGAGAAGAAGAGAGAGAGGTGAGAGAGGAGAGAGAGAAAAGAGGAGAGAGAGAAAAGAGAGAGGAGAGAGAAGAAGAGAGAGAGGAGAGAGAAGAGAGAGAGGAGAGAGAGAAAAGAAGAGACTGAGAAAAAGAGAGAGAGAAAAAGAGAGATAGAGAAAGAGAGAAAGAGAAAGAGGGTGAGAGAAAGAGAGAAAAAGAGAGAGAAAGAGAAAGGGAGAAAGAGAGAGAGAGAAATAGAGAGAGAAGGACAGAGAGAGAGAAAAAGAGAGAGGGAGAGAGAGAGAGAGAAGAGAAAGAGGAGAGAGCAATGCAGCCTCATTCTGTGAACTGCTCCGATTTTAGAGGTGTGTCCTGAGACTCACAGCTGATGTCCGGCTCCTCCCCTCAGTGCATAATTAAATTTTAATTATAAATACATAATATTTATAATTTAAAATTAAAAAGAAATTAAATTCTTCACCAGGACGGCCAGGACTCGAACTCGTGAACTAACTCGCCTTAGGCGGGAGCTCTATCCATTGAGTCACTGCCTCTCGTGAAAAGCATAGAAAGATTTGATAATCTTGACCTCTATACTGCAGTAGAGAATCTAGAAGCAGATTGTTAAGCTGCAAGGATGGATGGATGGGCGGATGGATGGATGGATGGATGGATGGGCGGATGGATGGATGGATGGGCGGATGGATGGATGGATGGGCGGATGGATGGATGGGCGGATGGATGGGCGGATGGATGGATGGATGGGCGGATGGATGGATGGGCGGATGGATGGGGGATGGATAGATAGATAGGCGGATGGATGGATAGATGGGCGGATGGATGGATGGGCGCATGGATGGATGGATGGATGGGCGGACGGATGGATGGATGGGCGGATGGATGGATGGATGGGCGGATGGATGGGCGGACGGATGGGTGGATGGATGGGTGGATGGATGGATGGACGGATGGGCGGATGGGCGGACGGATGGATGGGCGGACGGATGGATGGGTGGATGGGCGGATGGATGGGCGGATGGATGGGTGGATGGATGGGCAGATGGATTGATGGGTGGATGGGCGGGCAAACACCGGCAGTACCGCACTCCTCCTTGCAGGCACTACAACCCCCATCATCACCGCACACGCAGGCACTACGGCACTCATCCTCGCACACACGCAGGCACTACAACCCCCATCATCACCGCACTAGCTGGGTGAAGTCTCCGCTGACAGCGCGGCTCACTTCATTGCTCTGTGGATCTGACACAGAGCGCTCATTTCTACGGCTCTCCTGTCAGCTTCATGTAGCAGAGCTCTATGCATCGCGAGACCTCTGTGGATTACGTCGGACCTGGAGGGGTATTTGGGGATTTTAATAAAATGGTGAAAGAGGGTGTTTTTTTGTCTTTTATTCCAAATAAAGGATTTTTCGTTGTGTGTGTTTATTTACTTTCACTTGCAGGTTATTCATGGAAGGTATCTCAAGGAGACGCCTGTCATGATAAACCCCTTATTACCCCAAATGCCACCGCACCAGGGAAATTCGGGATGAGCTGGGTAGAGTCCCAGGACTGTCGCATCTAATGGATGTGGTAATTCTGGGCAGCTCCTGGGTGATATTGTTAGGGTGGTGGGCTCCCCATAACGTGGCGCTCCCCATCCTGACAATACCAGCCTCCAGCCATGTGGCTTTATCCTGGCTGGTATCAAAATTGGGGGGAACCGCAGTTTTTTTATTATTTTTTTATTATTTACTTATTTATTTTTACTACATGATATAGACCCGCCCGCCGGTGGCTGTGATTGGTTGCAGTGAGACGGCTGTCACTCATCGTGGGGGCGTGTCTGACTGCAACCAATCATGGGCGCCAGTGGGTGGAGAAAGCAGGGAATACCTGATTGAATAATGAAGCGGCAGCCATTTTCAAAAGAGGAAAAGCCGCCGGAGCTTTGTGACAGCCGTGCAGCCTCGCGCCCGTGATCGGTGAGTAGGAAAGAGAGAGGGATTGTGCTGGGGACGCAGGACGCATGCAGATACGCAACGTGCACACATACTTACTGTGAAAAGCCACGCTTTTGGTGATTGAACCATTCTCGAACGGTAACTCGAACAGCCAAGCTTTAAGCAAATCGTTCGAGTTCGTGGAACGACTTGAACGCCGCCCAAAATCACTTGAATTTGAAATTGGCGAACCGTTCGACTCTAGCATCGCTCAACTCTAGTGCTGTGACTCTTAACAGCAGCTGCTGTGTATCCAGATTGGTTTTCCCTCAAGCTTCACCGAAGTTGCTGTGGTTAGGAAAACTTGGATTGGCCCAGCTAATATTGGTTCACGGCTTTTTCTCGCTTGTCTTTTTAGGACCACCCAGTCTCCTGGCCTGAGACCATATGTGTCACGCTTGCCAAGTGTGACGAGCGTGGCATGTAAGTTCAGACCTACGGAAGTCTGACGCACAACAAAAAAAACAACAAACAAAGGGAACACTGTGGACACGATAACAACAGTGGGCCCTGGAGCTAGTGAGAGGGGTAGATGGGGCACCTTCTATCCTCACATGCAGCTGCCCCTACTCTCCTCGCCAGTCCCTATACAGTCTCCGACTTTGTCATCGAGCAGGAATCTGAGACCCAGAGAAACCCTGTAGATGCCCTGGCTAGTGAAAGGCAGAGAAGGTTCACTAGATGAGCACTAATAAGACACAAGGGAAGGAAAGATAAATCAGGGAAACAGCAATGAAAAAAGCATAAAGCCCGAGTACAGAACAACTCCTCAGCAGGAGCTTCTACCAAGGTGACCAGAGAACAATGAATTTGTATCTTGAGCAAGGATACCTGGCTGGCAAACACCACTACTTAAACTCAAGGGGCGTGGTTACAAAGCTGACATTAACTCATTAGGCAAATGTGACGCCCTGGGCAAGCCAGGGGTCACAGGTCATTACACCACCACACCCTACATCCCAGTTAGGAACATCAAAGCTACTCAAATCCTTGTTGCCTTCCTCTAGGGGCTGATGTTCACACCAGGAGGTGGGCCAGGCGGTAGGCTCCACCCACCGAGGAGTACACAGCCCTGGAGGCGGGAGAAACCAGGCAGATGAGTTTAGGAGTCAGCTCGGGGAAGAGCTAGAGTGAGGAAGGAGTAAACAGCTAAGTGAAAGTGACGTGGTAGTGGAGCAAAGAAGAAAAGGAGCAAAAGTGAGCGTAGAAAGACCTGAAGTTAGTCCGGCTAAGTGCAGGACAGTGCCAGCAAGGTCAGCAACAACGGTGATCGTCTGGAGTGGGACTGCTCGGAGGTTGCTGGAAGGACCGCGGTCGAGTAGTGGCCCGGCGGTCTGGAGCAGTATACGAAGGACAGTCAGCACCAGGGCAGGGGCCTCTCGGACCCCGGCAAGGCTAGGAGTCGCCATAATTTGCCGAATCCGTCAGTGAAGGGGACGTGGATCCCCCAACAACCAAGTCCCGACTGAAGGCAACAGTCCAACCATTGAGGAGAAACACTGCCACCGCCAGGGCACCAGTTTCTCAGGGCCAGCGCCTGCGGGCAAAGTAGGGCTCCTCCGGCGCACATCCAAGTCGGGGAGCGGGTTACCGGTGGGAACCCATCGCTACCAACATAAGAACACTAGGTGCAGGTCAGAGGGACATCACCGTTACCTATTGGGAGAGTAAGTGCAGCCGTTCGTGGGAACCGTCTTTCCAGCCGTGTGGTTTACCGTAAAACTGTGTCAACATCTCAGACTGAGTGAGTACCACAGTGCCGCAAGGCACAGCGCTGCCCCCGCGTCCCTGCGCCCACCAGGCCCTGCACCTCCCTCACCATCACTGGGCCCCGGGATCACCAACCCCTACCCACGGAGGGGCAACACAACACCTGGCTGCTCCGCATCACCACTCCCGGGATCCCCATATTGAGCAGCGGTGGTGCTACAAATCACCACAACCGTGGGTGGCGTCACGGACAATAAACAACCCCCACACCCAAAAACAACCCCCTTTCACTCACGGGCGAGGAGCGCCGCTAGAGTCCCCGGGATCCGGCCCACCGCTCGAGCCACCGAGCAGCAGCAGGCCGCAGCAGCCGCGGCGGCCGGACCCGAGCATCAGTGGGAGAGTGCAGCATCCCCTCCTCCGCCCGCGACAACTTGGCGTCACGAACAGGATCTTACCACTCTGCCGTTGGGTAGAGGTGCGCCTTGTGACCGCCGGAGGTATCCGGCTGAAAATTTCCAGAAGTCGCCATCAAAGTTCCCGCTCGAGCGTCTTCTCGAGTAGCAGAGGCGCGAAGGCCAAAACTCCGCCCCAATAGAGGAGTGGCCGTAAAGAAGCTAAGGGGGACGAAACAAGATGTCTGCACCCGACGGAGCCGCTGGAGGAGCGGTGGTCGCAGCCGCAGTGGCACCCGCGGATGGGAATGGGCCTGCCCAGGTCCCGGCCGCACTGGCGGGAGGTGCCGCGGCCCCCGCGTTCGCTCAGGTGATGCCGTTCTCCTTGCCCTATGCGCCCGGAGCTGCCTGGCTACCGCAGTATGACGGGAAACCGGATGCCTTACAGGCCTTCCGGAAAAAGCTTAACCCGTTGCTAGAGCTGTACCCCCTGACCGATAAGCAACGTGCAGCGATAGTGCTAGGCCAGTTAACCGGCGCGGCTGAGCAGGAGGCAGAGACCTGGGCCGAGGGGGAGCGGCTCTCGGTATCCACCATCTTTGAGAAGCTACAGACTGCCTTTGAGACCCAGACTGAAGCTGACCTGAGGATGCAGTTTTACCAGTGCCGGCAACGGGCTGTGGATAGCATTCGGGACTATGCTTTACGTCTGCAAACCGCCCTCCGCACGCTAAAGCAGGTGAATCCTATCAATGAGGCGGATAGCAACAAGATGTTAGTAGAGCAATTTGCGCAGGGGATGAGATCCCCTGAGGATCGCAAACAACTCCGGCTGTGGGCCCTGGAACACCCTGATGTGGACTTTGCTGTGTTAAAGGAACGGGCCATTAAAGCACTACAGCCCCCAGCCTCAGAAGGCCTGGAGTCAACCCTGTGGCCCATTGAGACAGCCCCCGTGGTGGTGGCCCCTGCCCTACCAACCTCTCCAACACCTGGAGCCCCAAGCAGCACTATGGAGGAACTGGCAGCCCAGGTCCGTCGCATGGACGGAGACCTCGCCAAGATTCTTGCTGCACTCCAACCGCTGACCAGATCTCAGCCTTCGGCACCGATCCAGTTTGCCGACAGCCCTGCAGATGTCCCCTGGATGCAGCGGAGAAATAATAGCAACCCGCGGAGCAGGCCTCCCATCTGCTACAAGTGCCGCAAGCCTGGGCATTACATCCGAGAGTGTCCGTTAAACGAGCAACCCCTGGGGCCCCGGGCCAATCCTCAGGAGTAGAACCCCGTGGCCCCTCGGACTAGTGGGACCGGTATATCGGGGCTCGACCCATCATTCCCGTGGTTGTGGACGGCATACCGGTGATGGCTCTCTTGGACACTGGATCCCAGGTAACCACCATACCATATACGTTGTACCAGCGGTATTGGGGGATAGACGAGCTGGCACCCCCAGATACTAGTATAACGCTAATTGCTGCCAATGGACTCCCATTGACCCAAGTGGTGTATAGACAGGTGGCTATGACAGTAGGGCAAGCTGAACTGCAACACCAGGGTATGATTGTGATCATGAATGAACCCAGTGATCATAACCCGAAGATAGTGCTAGGAACCAATGTGATGGAGCACTGTATGAGTGATGTGTTGGCCCTACTGCAGCAGCTGGCCGCCACGGCGGCGGGGAGCCGACAGAGGGCTGTGCAGCGAGAGATCCAAGCCTTGATGTACCGCCAGCATGTAAACTCAACAGGAGGAGAGATTGGTGGAGTGAGAGTGATGGATGTGGCCCCGTTGCTTGTGCCCCCTAGGAGTGAGATGATGATTTGGTGTAGAGCAGCAGTAGGGCCTCAGGGGCGTGACTATCCTGCCATGATGGAGCCCATACCCTCCGAGCACTGGCCCACGGTAATGGCCGCCCGAGGGGTGGTAGACGTGAAGAAGGGGAGAGTGCCCGTGAGGGTGCTGAACTGTGGGGAGGAAGAAGTCAGGCTTCCCCGGTATGGCACCATTGCCAAGCTACTCACCCTAGATCCCCACACCATCCACGAAGCCAGTCCCTCAGTCTCCCCACCTACTACCAGCACTTCCCCGCTGCAAGGAGAGGTAAATGAGTGGCATCAACAGCTACACGTGGGCACTGATGATACCCCTACACATCACAAAGCAGGGGTATACAGGGTGGTGCGGGAGTACGAACAGGTTTTCAGCAAACACCTGTAATAACCTGCAGGTAACGGGATACGCAAGGACTGCACGGAACCACGGGGGTTAATCAATGCAAATTTAATAACATATTGCACAACACAGGTGGAGGAATAGTGCGGGAAAGGAGGGGGAAGAAAAGCGGGAATGTGCACAGCAGTAGATATAATGTAATATACATACAACCACTTTGAACAGCTTGTCAAGGGTGGGAAGCCTCAGATTGTACTCCCAAAAGCAAAACACAAAAAATCCTTATTAAGCAAAAAAAAACGCAGGGTCCTTGTTACCTTACTTGCATAACACAGTGCAGAGTCTTTTCCTATCTGTCCCTAACTAAAAAAAGTGTGCACACTTAACTGCAGGTTTCAGCGTGGGGTACCTCGTCACCGCTGGGGCCCGTATTCCGCCGGCAGACACCTCTAAAGTTCATAGGAAGTAATTGATCTCAATTACTTCCTATGCACATGGACTGGCTCTCCAAACCTCCTTCTCCGTGCACAGCCCAGGTTTACTGGCTTCCATTGCACAGGTGAGCTGGGCAAAAAACCTTTTTCACCTCTAAAGTTCAGTCTTTGTCCCGTCTCTGTAATTTACCCGTGCTGTCTGGCTCCTCGCTCCACATCCAGCCTTTCTTGGATCTGTGTCTTGGGGAGATGTCACGCAGCACTCAGGTACTTGGACCTTGTTCAGCAGGGCAGAATGCAGCCTTGCCTTCTTCAGCACGTCCGAACACACACTTCTCTGCATAAAACAGCTACCAAACCAAAACCAGCTCCTCCTCACATCCTGTTCAGGACTGTACCAAGTAAATCAAGCAACAGGGGGTTTGTGCCCGCTGTTCTTTGTTTTGACAGCAGGTGGCAGCATAACAAGGAAAAGTCCACAGTCTTCTAACCTATATATGTAAATGTTAACAGGTCTTACATTTCCCCCCCTCTTTAACCTCGGCCATCCCGGTCGATACTCTCCTGAGGCGCTCTGCACAGGGGCACACGGTGGCAACTCCTGCCCTGCTTCACAACCTGTTGCTTGGGAGCCAATGTCTTAAAACAGGATCCAGTGGCAGAACACACAAATTCATCTGCCAAGTACCGATCAGGGGGAATACCAGCATTAGCCCGCTCAGTCCGGCGTGGTACTACGGCTATGTCACCAGACGTCGGCGCCGTATCAGGGAGTACAGTATTCTCGTCCCCATCTCTGGCGATTAGTGACTCCTGCTCTGCAGGGGTGGCACCTGTGTCTTGAACGGATGGGGGCGTGGATCTCTCCCAGTCTGCTGGGTTGGCCGGGGCCCGCCACCATTCTTCATCGTCAGAGCCCTCTTCGAGGGTAACAGGAACGGGCACGGGCATCATCTCCGAGGTACTTTGTCTGGTCCTGTCTTCTGAATAGCAGGGCCTCAGCATATTACGATGCAGGATGAGGGTGTCGCCTCTTCGCTCACCTCTCACTTCGTATACTGATCCGTGGGGCGAGATTCTTCTGATCACAATGTACGGCTCTGTTTTCCAGCGCTCGCTCAACTTGTTTCTCGGGTGCTTCTCTGCAACTAGTACTCGGTCTCCTGGCAAGAACGGGGTTTCACACACAGGTTTCCGCTGTGGATGTGTCTTTTCTTGCAGTCGCTTGGTGACAATTCGATGGATAGTCTCCAGCCGTCGACGGTGACAGTCAACCCAGGAACCCACACTCTGACCTTCACTGATCTCGGGGGGAGCCAGGTTGAGCTCTTCTATGCCTCTTCCGGCTCTTCCAAACAGTAGCACGTATGGGGTGTACCCAGTGGTGGAGTGGACACGATTATTGTACGCCCACACGAGTTCTGCGAGATAGCCGGGCCAGTGATTCTTACGATCATCCTCTAACGTGCGTAGCATTTGTAGGAGGGTCCGGTTAAATCTCTCGCAGGCTCCGTTGCCCTGTGGATGATAAGGCGTAGTCCTTGACTTCTGCATTCCGTAAATCCTTTGCAGCTCTCTCATGACACCGCCCTGAAAGCAAGCCCCTTGGTCGGAATGTATTCTTTTGGGGCAGCCGTACACCCGGATAAAGTCATCACTGATGGCTCGAGCAGCTGATTCAGCCGTCTGATCTCTGGTGGGCGTCACCACCGCAAATTTGGAGAAGTGATCTGTCATCACAAGGCAGAACTGATAGCCCCGGTGGGAGTGACCAATCTTCAGATAATCGATCATGAGTACTTCCAATGGCTCTTTGGTTGCAATAGTCTGTACTGGTGCTCGCTGTGGGGGAGCTTTACTTAACTCACAGGAACGGCACAGTTTACAGGCCTTCTCTACTGCCCGAAGCATCTGAGGACAGTATACTATTCTTTGCAACCACTGGTAAGTCTTGTCCGGTCCGAAATGGGCTCCCTTCTCATGCGCCTCTCGGGCCAATGGTACTGCCATCTTCTGGGGTATCACTACTTGCCACTGCACTTCCAACTCTGTAGCTAGGTGCACCTTCCAATACAGCATTCCTTCTTGCACCGACAGCTTATCCCACTGGCTGAGAATCTGGAGGGCCACGTGCGACAGCGTGGCCCGTATTTCCTTTCTAGGCTTGCGCTGCTGGATCACCCACTCTTTCACTTGAAGCAGTTCTGGGTCAGATGACTGGATTTTCACCCATTCCTCTCTGGTTTGGCCAAGCAGGCGTGATGTCGTGCCCGACGTAATTTCCAGCATACGAGCCTCTACCAATTGAGCGGTGAATTTGCTGAAGTCCGGAATTTCGTCTTCCTCCAACTGTTCATCTCTCTCCCCCACTGGGGCTTCGGTGGTAACACGAGAAAGGGCATCCGCATTCTGATTTTCATGCTTGGAGCGGTACTGCACATGATAATTGTATCTGGAGAGTCGTGCCAGCCACCTCTGTTCCATTGCTCCCAGTTTGGCGGTGGAGATGTGAGCCAGGGGATTATTATCTGTATAGACTTCAATTTGGGCTCCCGTGAGATATTCCGAGAACCTTTCGGTTATTGCCCATACTAGTGCCAGTAACTCCAGCCGAAAGGAACTGTAATTCTCGGGGTTGCGCTCGGCTTCCCGTAACATCCGACTTCCATATGCAATCACCCGTTCAGTACCATTTTGTACCTGGGCCAGTACTGCACCCAGGCCGTAGAGGCTTGCGTCTGTATACAACCGAAAAGGGAGGTTATAGTCTGCATAGGCAAGCACAGGGGCGCTAACCAAGGCCTCTTTCAATCGGTGTAAGGCTTCTGCTTGTCTTGGTCCCCAGCAAATTTTCTGTGCTTTTGGTCCTTTCGCAGTCCCTCGGAGCAATTCGTGCAAAGGTTCTGCCTCCTTCGCGAAATCTTTGATAAAGCGACGGTAATATCCGGCTAGCCCCAGGAAAGCTCGAACCTCCCGCACTGTGCTGGGTGTGGGCCATTGTAGCACTGCTCTCACTTTCCCATCGGAGGGCTGTACGCCGGCTTCCGACACCTTGTGTCCGAGATATTCAATCTCTTCCTGAAAGATCCGGCATTTTTTTGGTTTCAGTTTAAGCCCATGGGCCCGTAACCGCTGAAACACTTGACCCAGGTTTTATAGATGTTTTTCGAAGGTTGCAGAATACACTACTATGTCATCCAGGTAAATCAACGTGGCCTCGAAGTTCATGTCTCCAAGGCAACTTTCCATGAGGCGCTGAAAAGTTCCTGGGGCATTATTTAGTCCAAACGGCATGCGATTGAACTCGAAGAGTCCCATGGGTACAATAAATGCGGTCTTGGCCTTGTCTTTCTCTGCCACAGGGACCTGCCAATATCCGCTGGCCAGATCAAGGGAGGAGAAGTAACGTGCCTTTCCCAGCGCCGACAGGGACTCCTCTATCCGGGGCAGAGGGTAGGAATCACGAACCGTGCATCCATTAAGCTTGCGGTAGTCAACACAGAAGCGGGTAGACCCATCCTTTTTCTTGACCAGCACGATTGGGGCAGCCCATGGACTCTGACTTTCTCTTACCACCCCGCTCTTCAGCATCTGCGCCAAGAGCTCTTTCACCTCTTGGTAGTACTTTGGGGGTATTTGTCTGTACCTTTCCCTGATCAGTGGGGCATCTCCCGTGGGTATTTCATGCTGGATCTTGTCAGTACAGCCAAAATCTTCTGCGTGACGGGAGAACGTGGCTTGATTCTCCCAAATAAAGTCTTCTATGGCTTGGGCTTGCTCCGAAGCGAAGGAGCTCAGGTCCACTCCCATCTGCCCTAAGATGACGCGACTGTTCCACTGATCAGTGGGTTTCTCTTTTCTTTCCATAGAAACAGCCCAAGTCCAGGCTTCCCCTGCCATGGGCTGCAATTCAATCGATTCTGCGGTCGCCACCTCTTCAGGCGCCAGGTAGACATGGGCCAGAACAACTCCCGAGGTCAAGGTGTAGGCCTGTTCACCGGTGTTCACGCAACGGAAAGGGACTCTTCCATTTCTTACTGTTGCTAAAGTGCGAGCCACCAACAGTTCATCTCCGTTCTCTTCACCACGGTAAGGCTCCATCAACACCTCCATCCCCTCGAGTGTACGGTGGGCTCCGACTGGCAAGGTGAGGACTGTCTCACGATTTGGAGGTAGAGTAATTGTTGTCTGTCTTGGGACTCGAACCCTCCCCACCGGGTAGCGGCTCCCACCATTCCTCCACAGTCCTCGGGCACGGATAAGGTGTTGGAAGACCTTTTGGGCGGGCCTGTTAGCAACTGTCGTTTTCCAGTAATCACAGCCCCCCTTGTTGAAGAGCAACTGGTCTAATTCTTTCAGGACGTTCATACCCACGATAGCCGGCACCTCTCTGTCGTACCGGCCCTCCGTTAACACAATCCCTTTTTTGCCTAAGTTCTGGCCACATGCACGTATGTTCATCCACACGACTCCTACAACCGGAATGGGAAGATTGTTTGCAGCCCTCAGTTTGATATGTGCCCCTTTGTCAATGGATACAGTTTGTCCAAAATGTTGGTAGAAGAACTGTTCTGGCATGGTGGTCACTTGGGACCCAGTATCCATCAAGCATCTTACTTCTTTCCCTTCAAATTCGGCCATGATCGTCGGCGTGCTGGCTGCTATATCTTCAGGGCGTTGGTTTTCTCTAAGCTCAGTTGGTCTCCCCGCCATGTGCCCATCCATGGAGGGAGGCACTAGTTTAACGGCGGTCTTTCTTGAGAAGTCTTCCTCTCCAGACAGTGTCGGAATAAATGGTTCTGATTTCCACAGATCCAACACTGGTACTCTCCAGCGGGTCTCGATCGTCTCTGCTCGATCTGTCCCCTCTCTTCTTGATAGGTATGCGTACGGGTATTTGGCCGCGGTGCTGTCGTTCTTACTTCTGACGCCGGGGCTTGCATATTCTTCAGCAACTCTTGTAGAGCAGTAACCGTCTCTTGTAACTGATCCACTTTAGCCTCAAGTTGGCTCGGTTCTCGGTTTTTCTCACCCGGGACTATCTTATGCATACAAACTTCTCCCCAAGCGTTCTGCGGGTCGCAATTTTCAGTTTGTGCGCGGGAGACTGCTTCTTCCAATATCTCCTGGAAAGTTAGTTTTTTTTCTACCCTGAGCCGTTCACGGAGGGCACCTTTGATCTTGGGGTTATGTAACCCACGGAGGAATTGATCTCGTAGGGTACGGTCAGCATAACCGGGGGTTTGTGCTAGCTCTGGCTCTGCTGTAAGCATTTGTCTCATTATTCTCTGGAGTGCATTTGCATACTGTGGCAGACCTTCTTCTTCACCCTGCAGCCTGTAGAACAGTTGCGCCTGTAAATCTCCTGCTTCTGGTTTCCCGCCATACACTCTCTCAAGAATCTTCACCACCTGCTCTAACGTCTTTCGTTCACTCTCAGGGCGCAATAAAATAGTCTCTTGAGCATCGCCTTCAAGGGCAATCAACAATATCTCCCCTTGATTTTCTGCAGTCACTCCTGCTACTCTCAACATGCCCCTTACTCTCTGCGCCCAGTCATGGAGAGGTACATTGCTGCCAGTAAATTTTGGTATATGGGTCAGCATAGCCCCCAGGGACAGCTGCCTTGCTGGTATTCCCCCCCATCAGGTTATATTAGAACACCTCCATCAGCGACACCACCCTGTCCGTCCATTGTTCCGTACCAGCCTGCGTATCCTGCCGACTACGCCAAATGTAATAACCTGCAGGTAACGGGATACGCAAGGACTGCACGGAACCACGGGGGTTAATCAATGCAAATTTAATAACATATTGCACAACACAGGTGGAGGAATAGTGCGGGAAAGGAGGGGAAAGAAAAGTGGGAATGTGCACAGCAGTAGATATAATGTAATATACATACAACCACTTTGAACAGCTTGTCAAGGGTGGGAAGCCTCAGATTGTACTCCCAAAAGCAAAACACAAAAAATCCTTATTAAGCAAAAAAAACGCAGGGTCCTTGTTACCTTACTTGCATAACACAGTGCAGAGTCTTTTCCTATCTGTCCCTAACTAAAAAAAGTGTGCACACTTAACTGCAGGTTTCAGCGTGGGGTACCTCGTCACCGTTGAGGCCCGTATTCCGCCGGCAGACACCTCTAAAGTTCAGTCTTTGTCCCGTCTCTGTAATTTGCCCGTGCTGTCTGGCTCCTCGCTCCACATCCAGCCCTTCTTGGATCTGTGTCTTGGGGAGATGTCACGCAGCACTCAGGTACTTGGACCTTGTTCAGCAGGGCAGAATGCAGCCTTGCCTTCTTCAGCACGTCCGAACACACACTTCTCTGCATAAAACAGCTACCAAACCAAAACCAGCTCCTCCTCACATCCTGTTCAGGACTGTACCAAGTAAATCAAGCAACAGGGGGTTTGTGCCCGCTGTTCTTTGTTTTGACAGCAGGTGGCAGCATAACAAGGAAAAGTCCACAGTCTTCTAACCTATATATGTAAATGTTAACAGGTCTTACACACCCACTAGACTTTGGGCAGATCAAGGGGGTTCAACACCATATCCCCACCGGGGAACACCCCCCTATCAAAGAGAGGTACAGGCCTATTCCCCCTGCACATTATCAGTGTGCCAAAGATATGTTGAGGAATATGAAGGAGGCAGGGGTTATTCGGGACAGCTGTAGTCCCTGGGCCGCTCCGTTGGTACTGGTCAAGAAGAAGGATGGTACCATGCGGATGTGTGTGGACTACCGGAAGATTAATCAGATAACCCATAAAGATGCCTACCCACTGCCCCGGATCGAAGAGTCTTTGGCCGCGCTGAGAACTGCAAATTACTTCTCCACCCTTGACCTCACCAGTGGATACTGGCAAGTGGCCGTGGCCCCGGAAGATCGGGAGAAAACCGCCTTCACCACCCCGATGGGGCTCTGTGAATTTAATAGTATGCCGTTCGGGCTGTGCAATGCCCCAGGAACCTTCCAACGGCTGATGGAGTGCTGCCTGGGACACCTAAACTTCGAGACCGTCCTATTGCACTTGGATGATGTGATTGTTTACTCCCAGACGTATGAAGCCCATCTGGAGCACCTGGCCGAGGTGTTTGCGTCCCTTGCCAAATACGGGATGAAGTTGAAGCCCTCTAAGTGCCACCTGCTGAAACCCAGAGTGCAGTACCTGGGGCACGTGGTGAGTGCAGAAGGTGTTGCCCCTGACCCTGAGAAGATCACCGCCATCCAGGGCTGGATGAGACCAACCACCGTGAGGGAAGTAAGGCAGTTTCTGGGTCTGGTGGGGTACTACCGGCGCTTTATCAAAGGGTACACGAAGATGGCTGCCCCCATGCAAGATCTCCTCGTGGGACAGACCAAAGGTGGTAGACCCATCGGAGCCCCACTGGTGTGGGAAGAAAAGCATGAGGAATCCTTCTGCCAGCTGAAAGCGGCCTTGACCGGAGAAGAGGTCCTGGCGTATCCCGACTATGGCTGCCCGTTCATCCTCTACACAGACGCCAGCAATGTGGGACTAGGAGCAGTCCTGTCCCAGGTCCAGGATGGGAAGGAGAAGGTGATTGCTTATGCTAGCCAGAAGCTGCGGCCAACTGAAAGGAAACCGGAGAACTACAGCTCCTTCAAGCTCGAGCTTCTGGCATTGGTATGGGCTATCACCGAGAGATTCCGCAACTACTTGGCCGCAGCAAAATTCACCGCTTTCACGGACAACAATCCGTTGACTCACCTGGATACGGCCAAGTTGGGCGCGTTGGAGCAGCGGTGGGTGGCCCGGCTAGCCAACTATGACTTCACCATCAAGTACCGTGCTGGTCGTGTCAACATTAATGCTGATGCACTCTCCCGAATGCCCCATTTGTCAGAAGAAGGGTGCGAGGATGATGACCTCGAAGAGATCGAGTTGCCTGCATTTCACCAGCCATCAACCGAGAGGGTGCAGGTACACCAACAACGGGTGGACTTGGACCCACGGCCCAGTCAAGAGTGGCAGGAAGCTCAAAACCAGGCGCCGGCTGTCCGCCTCGTCAAGATCCTGGTGGAACAAGGTGCTGTTGGGATAGACCCTACCGACCCGGCTGAAGCCCAGCGCTTGTGGAAAGAACGGAAGTGGCTGTATCTACATCAAGGGAAGCTGTACCGTGAGCTGATCAACCCGAAGACTCATGAGAAAATCTGCCAGTTGGTTGTTCCCCAAGCTGATGTAGCTACTGTTTTGCGGGCATACCATGATGGAGCCGGGCACTTCGGGTGGAAAAAGCTGGAGATGCTGTTGAGAGAGCGGTTCTACTGGAGTGGGATGCGGGAGTCGGTAGAAGCCTGGTGCCGGGAGTGTGGCCCTTGCACGCTGAGGAGAAAGGACGAGACCAGCCAGAGGGCGCCCCTGCACCCAATCATCACACATCAGCCGCTGGAACTGGTCGCCCTAGACCATGTCAAGCTCACCCCCAGCCGAAGTGGGTACGCCTACGCGTTGACCATCGTTGACCACTATTCAAGATTCATGGTGGTTGTCCCCGTCAAGGACCTAACTGGTCGAACTGCTGCCCGAGCGTTTCAGGCTTACTTCTGCCGACCACATGGATACCCAGAAAAGGTGCTTACTGACCAAGGCCCGGCTTTTGAAGCGGAGGTGTTCCACGAGTTCTGCCAGTTGTACGGCTGTAAGAAGATCCGGACCACCCCTTACCATGCCCAGACCAACGGCATGTGTGAGAAGATGAACCACTTGGTCCTGGGACTCCTCAAGACGCTACCGCTGGAAGAGCGGAACCTGTGGCCGGAAAAGCTACCCGACTTGGTCGATATGTACAACAATATCCCGTCCAGTTCCACAAAGTGCACCCCAGCATATCTGATGAGGGCTCGCCCCGGCCGCCTGCAGGTGGACCTGGAAATGGGGTTGGAGGCCCCGGAAGCCCTCCCTTCCACAGCTGAATGGGAAACTCGGCGGAGAGCACAATACCGGCAGATTCAAGAATATGTCGAGAAGAACTTGAGTCGGAGTCGGGAACTGCAGGAGCAGCGCTTTAATCACAAGGCGTCTGCTGGCCCCTTCCAGCCTGGGGATGTCGTCCTGAAGCGGAAGAGGAAAACCCACAAGCTGGATGACCAATGGGAACAGAACCCGTACGTCATACAGCCCACCGGCTGGGAAGATGGGAAGGCCTACCAAATTAGCCGTGACCAAGGAGGCACTTTGGCCAGTTTCCCGGGACCATTTGAAAAGGTGCCCACCAGCACTGAGGGCGATGGCTGAAGTACCCTTTCCTCCACCAGTGGAGAAGGCAGAAGAGGTGATCCACACTGTGATGGGTGACTTCCCAGCAAACTGGCCTACGCAGAACGGCGCGGTGATTCTTCCAGTGATACTGTTCCCACAACTTGTGGATGAAGAAGTGGTGGAAGCGGTCAACCGTGAACCAAAACCAGTGCCAGTGCCCAGGGATGAACCTGTACCCAGCTCCCCTATGCCTCCGCCTACCCCACATGATAGCAGGGAGGAGCAACCGGTTGTTCCCTCTACCCCACTGCCCAGTCCTACTGACACTGGACCCCGGAGGTCCACTCGTTCCAACCTAGGTAGACCCCCACTTAGGTACAGGGAGACCGTCCTTTAAAGAGGGGATCAGCAAGTCAGTTGTGTGCGGTTGAAAGTTGAAAAAGTTTAAGTTTGCAAAAATGATGAAAAATGATTACCGAGTACTTCACCTGATTCTTTGTGATTGAACCGGCCGGAGCCGGCACCGTTGTCCCCGTGGGGACCGTTTTAAAAAGTTAGCATGGGAACTATCCATGGACAAGCCCGTGAACCTGCAGGGCAACCACAAACGTTAAGTGGTTTGTAAATAAGTTGTTTTACAGTACCGTTTTCCGCAGTTGCCGCCTCCGGAGAGGCAGGTTGGAGGGAGGGCCCTCAGCAGAGCAGGCTTGGGCCCAGCCACCACAGGAAGCGGTGGCTACCCTCTGGAGGGGAAGGACAGATCCCGCTCGGGTAACGTTTGCTGGACTGTGGGTCAAGGGGTGCTGCCTGGGCTTTAGGAGCAGCATCAGGGCCAGGTTGCTTGGGTGGGAGAGAGCGGAAACCGTACCCGTAAAACCGTTTAGTAACGTTTAAGAAATGTGCCTCCCGTTGTGGGATGATGTTATAATTTATATGTTACCGTTTACCTTTTTCAGAAAATAAAACCGGTGTTGGATGGGCAGCCCGCGGACGGTCTGCATTTTGCTAAGGGGGAATGTGACGCCCTGGGCAAGCCAGGGGTCATCAAAGTATCATAGTATCATAGTTTTTAAGGTTGAAGGGAGACTCTAAGTCCATCTAGTTCAACCCGTAGCCTAACATGTTGATCCAGAGGAAGGCAAAAAAAACCCCAATGTGGCAAACAAGTTCCAATGGGGAAAAAATTTCCTTCCTGACTCCACATCCGGCAATCAGACTAGTTCCCTGGATCAATACCCTGTCATAAAATCTAATATACATAACTGGTAATATTAAATTTTTCAAGAAAGGCATCCAGGCTCTGCTTAAATGTTAGTAGTGAATCACTCATTACAACATCATGCGGCAGAGAGTTCCATAGTCTCACTGCTCGTACAGTAAAGAATCCTCGTCTGTGATTATGATAAAACCTTCTTTCCTCAAGACGTAGCGGATGCCCCCGTGTTACAGTCGCAGGCCTAGGTGTAAAAAGATCTTTGGAAAGGTCTCTGTACTGTCCCCTCATATATTTATACATTGTGATTAGATCCCCCCTAAGCCTTCGTTTTTCCAAACTAAATAACCCCAAGTTTAATAACCTGTCTTGGTATTGCAGCCCACCCATTCCTCTAATAATCTTGGTGGCTCTTCTCTGCACCCTCTCCAGTTCAGCTATGTCCTTCTTATATATCGGTGACCAGAATTGTACACAGTATTCTAAGTGCGGTCGCACTAGTGACTTGTACAGAGGTAGAACTATATTTTTTTCATGAACACTTATACCTCTTTTAATACATCCCATTATTTTATTAGCCCTGGCAGCAGCTGCCTGACACTGTCCACTAAAGTGAAGTTTACCATCCACCCATACACCCAAGTCTTTTTCTGTGTCTGTTTTACCCAGTGTTCTACAATTAAGTACATAATCATAAATGTTATTTCCTCTACCCAAGTGCATGACCTTACATTTATCTACATTAAACTTCAATTGCCACTTCTCAGCCCAATCCTCCAATTTACATAAATCTCCCTGTAATATAAAATTATCCTCCTCTGTATTGATTACCCTGCCGAGTTTAGTATCATCTGCAAATATTGAAATTCTACTCCGCATGCCCCCAACAAGGTCATTTATAAATATGTTGAAAAGAAGCGGGCCCAATACTGACCCCTGTGGTACCCCACTATGAACTGAGACCCAGTCCTAGTACGTACCATTAATAACCACCCTTTGTTTCCTATCACTGAGCCAGTTTTTAACCCAGTTACACATATTTTCCCCTATCCCCATTATTCTCATTTTATGTACCAACCTTTTGTGTGGCACCGTATCAAAAGCTTTTGAAAAGTCCATATACACAACATCCACTGCATTTCCCTGGTCCAGACTTGAACTTACCTCTTCATAGAAGCCGATCAAATTAGTTTGACAGGATCGATCCCTCATAAACCCATGTTGATACTCTGTCATAAGGTTATTTTTCTTGAGATACTCCAGTATAGCATCTCTCAAGAAACCCTCAAGGATTTTACCAACCGTAGAGGTTAAACTTACCGGCCTATAATTTTCCGGCTCAGTTTTTGTCCCCTTTTTGAATATTGGCACCACATTTGCTATGCGCCAGTCCTGCGGTACCGACCCTGTTATTAAGGAATCTGAGAAGATTAAAAATAATGGTCTATCTATCACAGAACTCAATTCCTGTAGTACTCTGGGGTGTATGCCATCCGGGCCCGGAGATTTGTCAACCTTAGTGATTTCGAGGCGGCGGCGTACTTCCTGCTGGGTTAAGCAGGTAATATTCAAGGGTGAATTTATGATACCACTGGTCATGTCATCTGCCATGGCATTTTCTTGTATAAAAACCGTAGAAAAAAAGTCATTCAGCAGGTTGGCTTTACCCTCATCCCCTTCCACCATTTCACCAAGACTATTTTTAAGGGGGCCAACACTATCGCTTTTCAGTTTTTTACTGTTTATGTAGTTAAAGAATATTTTAGGATTATTTTTACTTTCTCTCGCAATGAGTCTCTCTGTCTCAAACTTAGCTAACTTAATTTGCTTTTTACATATTTTATTTAATTTTCTATAATTATATAATGCCTCATCACTACCTACCCTCTTTAATTCTTTTAAGGCTTTCTGTTTTTCTTTTATTGCTTCCCTTACAGCTCTATTTAGCCATAGGGGTTTCCTCCTATTTCTAGCATGTTTGTTCCCATAGGGTATATTTTCTGCACAAGCCCTATTCAGGTTGCTCATAAAAGTCTCCCATTTGCTTTGTGTACTTTTATTACTTAGTACATCATCCCAGTTTATTGCACTAAGATCATCTCTCAACCGTTTAAAATTTGCTTTCCTGAAGTTTAGTGTCCTTGTAGCCCCTCTACTAGACATCTTACTAAAGAATACATGAAAACTTATTATTTTGTGATCACTATTCCCCAAGTAACCCCCAACTTGTATATTTGATATGCGGTCTGGCCTATTGGTTAGTACAAGGTCAAGTAGTGCTCCCCCTCTTGTGGGGTCCTGTACCATTTGTGAAAGGTAATTATCTTTCATTGTTATCAAAAATCTATTTCCTTTGCTGGAACTGCAAGTTTCTGTTCCCCAAATTATATCAGGATAGTTAAAGTCCCCCATAATAATTACCTCTCCGAGACTCGCTGCTTTATCAATTTGCTTTATGAGGAGATTCTCTACCTCTTCCATAATATTCGGGTCACAGGTCATTACACCACCACACCCTACATCCCAGTTAGGAACATCAAAGCTACTCAAATCCTTGTTGCCTTCCTCCAGGGGCTGATGTTCACACCAGGGGGTGGGCCAGGCGGTTGGCTCCGCCCACCGAGGAGTACACAGCCCTGGAGGCGGGAGAAACCAGGCAGATGAGTTTAGGAGTCAGCTCGGGGAAGAGCTAGAGTGAGGAAGGAGTAAACAGCTAAGTGAAAGTGACGTGGTAGTGGAGCAAAGAAGAAAAGGAGCAAAAGTGAGCGTAGAAAGACCTGAAGTTAGTCCGGCTAAGTTCAGGACAGTGCCAGCAAGGTCAGCAACAACGGTGATCGTCTGGAGTGGGACTGCTCGGAGGTTGCTGGAAGGACCGCGGTCGAGTAGTGGCCCGGCGGTCTGGAGCAGTATACGAAGGACAGTCAGCACCAGGGCAGGGGCCTCTCGGACCTCGGCAAGGCTAGGAGTCGCCATAATTTGCCGAATCCGTCAGTGAAGGGGACGTGGATCCCCCAACAACCAAGTCCTGACTGAAGGCAACAGTCCAACCATTGAGGAGAAACACCGCCACCGCCAGGGCACCAGTTTCTCAGGGCCAGCGCCTGCGGGCAAAGTAGGGCTCCTCTGGCCCACATCCAAGTCGGGGAGCGGGTTACCGGTGGGAACCCGTCGCTACCAACATAAGAACACTAGGTGCAGGTCAGAGGGACATCACCGTTACCTACTGGGAGAGCAAGTGCAGCCGTCCGTGGGAACCGTCTTTCCAGCCGTGTGGTTTACCGAAAAACTGTGTCAACGTCTCAGGCTGAGTGAGTACCACAGTGCCGCAAGGCACAGCGCTGCCCCCGCGTCCCTGCGCCCACCAGGCCCTGCACCTCCCTCACCATCACTGCGCCCCGGGGTCACCAACCCCTACCCACGGAGGGGCAACACAACACCTGGCTGCTCCGCATCACCACTCCCGGGATCCCCATATTGAGCAGCGGTGGTGCTACAAATCACCACAACCGTGGGTGGCGTCACGGACAATAAACAACCCCCACACCCAAAAACAACCCCCTTTCACTCACGGGCGAGGAGCGCCGCTAGAGTCCCCGGGATCCGGCCCACCGCTCGAGCCACCGAGCAGCAGCAGGCCGCAGCAGCCGCGGCGGCCGGACTCGAGCAGCAGTGGGAGAGCGCGGCGTCCCCTCCTCCGCCCGCGACACACAGAAAAAAATGAAACCATATGTAAATGTAGAGTTCCAGATGGAAATGAGGGATTCCAACCCTGAATCTGGCACTAGTCTCCAAAGATACAGAGATGACAGTGACAGTACCCCTTCTTTGACGAGAGGCCTCGAGGCCTCAGGACTCTCAAGACTTGTAATGCACTTAATAAGAATATGAACAGGCTCTTCCAGCTACAGCTATGCATACCAGAGACGGTGGTAATGAAGTTGGCTCAGAAGGCCCAACACATCTCCGGAACAAGGACATGTGAACAATGTTATGGGTAGTAAGCGTTAAGGGTAGCTCTTGCCGTACGGCCAAAGGCTTAAGAATGTCCATTACCTACAAGGACCAGCAAACCTCGAGCATAGAACCCCAATCACACTTTTCCACCTGGTGTTTTTAGTGGACACCCATACAAACTCATTCACACGTAGGTCCGTACCTGAACGCTTATTACTACACACACGTCTAGTAGCAGAGGAAAAACTCCTGACAGAACCATAACAGAGGAATCTTTCTGTCCATTCAACCCCTTACGCTCTGGTAGCACACACTTAGTAGGAACGACTACCCTCACATGATCATCTCTAATGGGGTCACACTGAGGCCTAATCTTCCCCTGAGGTGGATGTAACGCACCATCTCTTTTCTTAGACACTTTGGTAGTTACTACTAGTGGATAGGGTGGCAGGTTTTTAATAAGTACCGCAGAAATGGTAGCAGACAGGTACTTGGTTTCGCAAAAACTACCCCAACTGACTAATTCCCAAGACTGTCAGTCAATCACAGGGGTATGCCTTTTCAATCAGGGAAATCTCAACATGATGGAAGTGGTAAGACACTCCAAGACATAACAGGATAGCCATTCACTATGTACAGAGCCTACTTACATGTTGATAAAAAAGCAAAAAAGCCAAAGCTAAGTATGGGTGAACTCCCTCTGGCTGAGAGGAGCTGAATTGATAGCCTGATTGGGAATGGTTATGTACCATACCTCCCAACCATCCCGGATACAGCGGGACTCTCCCGCTTTTAAGCCTTTGCTCCCAAGTCCCGAGCGGGAGCTATGTGTGCTGTGGCTCCGCCCACCCACTGTAGCCCCGCCTTGCTGTTTCTCCCTTCTATCCATTACAGAGCCGAGCGCACTACATGAAACTCCTGTGACTGCTGCTGCCAAAGTATGAATCACCCCCCAACCCTGGAGCCGACTCCCCCTCCTCCCCCTGCACCAGAGCCGACATCCCCAGCCCCAGAGTCTTCTCTACAGCTGTTTTCTCTGACACCCCGTGTGTTTGCTTCTCAATGCTGGGAGACACAGGGGAAATCAGGAAACTGAGGAGAAAGTGCAATCAGCACTTGTTTCCTCTCCTGCAGTTAGCACTGGCCAGTAATATGCAGAGTTAGCATCTGCCAAGGCTTCTATTAGCTTACCGATCACATGGTCTCCTACCTGCAGAGCAGAGCTGCTGGGTCTTAGCTGCCCAACAGGTTCAGCTCTGCTTTATCCTGGCTGCCCTACCAGTTAAAGGGAACCTGTCAGGTGCAATATGCACCAAGAAACACAAGCAGTTCTAGGTGTGTATTGCTAATCCCTGCCTGACCGTCCCTGTATACACTCGCATAGATAAAGGGGTCTTTAGAAAAAGTATTTTTAAAGATCTTATATCTTATGCTAATGAGTGCGGGGACTAGTCCCAAGGGCGTTACTTCACTTGACTAGTCGGCTCACATAGCGTGTTAGTACTCACACAGGGACGTAATAACATGCTAACATGCTATGTGAGCCGACTAGCCAAGTGAAGTAATGCCCTTGCAACTAGTCCCCGCACTCATTAGCATAAGATATAAGATCTTTAAACATTCTTTTTCTAAAGATCTCTTTATCTATGCTGGTGTATACAGGGACGGTTAGGCAGGGATTAGCAATATACACCCAGAACTGCTCCTGGCTCTGAATGCATATTGCACCTGACAGGTTCACTTTAAAAGGAACCTGTCACCAGATTTGGTGACTATAAGCTGTGGCCACCACCAGTTGGCTCTTATATACAGCATTCTAACATGCTGTATATAAGAGCCCAGGCCTCTGTGTAGAAAGTAAAAATCCCTTTATAATACTCACCTAAGGGATGGTGCAGTGCAGACTGGTCGGATGGGTGACAGGTTCCCTTTAATCTCTGTTGGATGGGCTGCCCAACTGGTTCGACTCTGCTGGATCCTGGCTGCCCAACCGCTTCGGCTCTGCTGCGTCCTGGCTGCCCAACCGCTTCGGCTCTGCTGCGTCCTGGCTGCCCAACCACTTCGGCTCTGCTGCGTCCTGGCTACCCAACCGCTTTGGCTCTGCTGCGTCCTGGCTGCCCAACCGCTTCGGCTCTGCTGCGTCCTGGCTGCCCAACCGCTTCAGCTCTGCTGCGTCCTGGCTGCCCAACCACTTCGGCTCTGCTGCGTCCTGGCTGCCCAACCGGTTGAGCTCTGCTGCGTCCTGGCTGCCCAACCGTTTAGCTCTGCTAGATCCTGGCTACCCAACCAGTTCTGCTCTGCTGGATAATGGCTGACCAATCAGTTCCGCTCTGCTAGATCCTGGCTGCCCAATCAGTTCCGCTCTGCTAGATCCTGGCTGCCCAGCCAGTTCCGTTCTGCTCCATACTGGATGTCCAACCAGTTCAGCTCTGCTGGGTCCTGGCTGTCCAACCAGTTCAGCTCTGCTGGGTCCTGGCTGTCCATCCAGCTCAGCTCTGCTTCATCCTGGCTCCCCAACCAGTTCATCTCTGCTCTTTCCTGGCTGCCGCCCAACCAGTTCAGCTCTCCTGGGTCCTGAGTCTGCCTTTTTAAAGTCAATAGCCACTTCACAGATCGTGCTAAAATCCTATTTCTTTAGGGCTTCACACAGAAGGCCCTGATGGAGCAATTGATGTTTGGGGAAAACACAATGTGAACATAGCCTTAAAGTGACAGGTATTATCTCCCCAATAATAGCAGAAATAATAATGTGATGTTGGTTAATTGGGGTTATCCGTCCAGGACTTTTGGATTTTTTTTCTTAAGGGGCTAAGAATTCACAGACAAGTAGTTGTTATCTACCTGCCTGTTCTGCGCAGCGCTGATCTGTGCCGAGCGATCACAGACGCTCCTGCTGGTTATTCTGCAGCTCCTTTGACCTCACTGTGGAGAGGTGATGATAACGCTTCCCATGATTACAGCGGAACAATAAGTCTTCTCTAATTGCTTCTATTAACCCCTTCACCCCGGGAGATTTTTGATTTTTTTCCTCTCCTTCTTCCAAGAGCCGTAAATTTCCTATTTTTCCTTCAATTTTGCCATATTTGGGGCTTGTTTTTTGCGGGACGAGTTGTACTTTTGCATGAAACCATTACTTTTACCATATAGTCTACAGGAAAATGGGAAAAAAAAATCCAAGTGCGGTGAAATTGCAAAAAAAGTGCAATTGCACAATTGTTTTTGGGATATTTTAATCACCGTGTTAAATATATGGTGAGGCTGACAGGTCAGTGGGACACCTCAGGTCAATATGAGTTCATAGATAACAAACATGTATACTTTTACTTTTATCTAAGGGGTTAAAAAAAGAAATTTGTCCTCAAAAAATTGGGCTTTTTGCGCTATTTTCCGAGACCCATAGCGTTCTCATTTTTCAGGATCTGGGGCTCAGTGATGGCTTATTTTTTGCATCTTAAGCTAGCGTTTTTAGGGATACAATTTTTGTGTAGATGCTAAGTGTTGATCGCCTGTTATTGCATTTTAAATAATTTTTGCGTCAACCAAAAACCATAATTTTGGAGTTTGGAATTTTTGTTCTCGCCACACCGTGTACCGATCAGATTATTTGATTTTATATTTTGATCAGGCATTTCTGAACACGGCAATACCAATATGTGTATATTTTTTATTTTTTAAACAGTTTTATTTTCAGTGGAGCGAATGGGTGTGATTTGAACTTTTAGGTTTTTTTATTCTTTCATATTTTTAGACTTTTTTTTTACTTTTTTTATTTATTTTACTAGTCCCCCTAGGGAACTATAAGGATCAGAAGTCTAATCACTTGTTTTTTTCTGTTGATCTAGGCTACACAGCTCTTATCAGCAGAAATGCTTCTTTCCTGTGAGTGCCAGCGCTCTGTCAGGTCTTACAGAAAATACATCATGGTAGCAACAGGAGTCATCACATGACTCCGAGCTACCATGGCAACCATCATCTCCCAGTGATTGCGTCACAGGGCTCCGAAGGCAGCAGGGAATGGCGTGGCCATTTAAATCACGTCACATTTTGACAGCATGATCTAAGTGAAAGGCGCGGGTAGATTCACCTGGCCTGTTAGCCCCACATTTCTGTTGTTCAAATCAGAAGATGTGTGGGGGGTCACCACCGATTCACCGCAGCAGCCGGCGGTAATTACCCCCACATTACCAAGGATAAACTGGGGTTAACCAAAAGCACAATGTTATTAAAGATAATTTATCTAATAGAGTAGACCTTATATGTAATGTGCAGCTTTTACATAGTGTAGATTAAGGTGTCAGATCTGCTTTAGAATAGAATTTTGTAGTTTTAAAATATTCTAATTTAAAATAAATACTACCAAGTTTGCATTAAGAATATTTTATATTTTTTCTGTTTATAATTATTGTTTATAAAACAATGTGATCGGCAGTGCTGAATGGGTGTGAATGGGGAGTGGTTATGGGTGTGACTAGTTGTGAAATGGGTGTGGTTAGGGGGCATGGCTTAAAATCGCCACTGCGTGCATGGCGCGCCACACAGTTTATCGCTCTTTCCTTTCTTTGAAAGTTGGGAGGTATGTATGTACGTACGTTTTCTTTTTAAGGAACACCATTTTTACATACCACCTTCATTATGAGGTTTTTTTAGCAGTAACATAGTTTTCAGCAATGGATATGCCTCAGATCAATCAGGGAATTAAATTTACACAACAAGCACAAACTCAATAATCCTACTTGTGGTTGATGTACATTGTGTGCAGATTTATTAGGCAAGTTGTATTTTAGAGGATTTTTTTATTATTGATCAACAACTGTGTTCTCAATCAACCCCAAAAGATTCATAAATATCAAAGCTTACTATTTTTGGAAGTTGGAGTGGGTTTTTTTTTAGATTTGCCTATCTTAGGAGGATATCTGTTTGTGCAGGTAACTATTACTCTGCAGAATTATTAAACAACTTATCTGTACATTGTGTGCAGATTTATTAGGCAAGTTGTATTTTAGAGGATTTTTTTATTATTGATCAACAACTGTGTTCTCCATCAACCCCAAAAGATTCATAAATATCAAAGCTTACTATTTTTGGAAGTTGGAGTGGTTTTTTTTTTAGATTTGGCTATCTTAGGAGGATATCTGTTTATGCAGGTAACTATTACTGTGCAGAATTATTAAACAACTTATGGTAATAAAAACCAAATATATTCCCATCTCACTTTTTTATTTTCACCAGGTAAAACAATATAACTGCACAAAATTTGCAAATAAACATTTCTGACATGCAAAAACAAAACCCTAAAAAATTAGTGACCAACATAGCCACCTTTCTTTATGATGACACTCAACAGCCTGCCATCCATAGATTCTGTCAGTTGCTTGATCTGTTTACGATCAACATTGTGTGCAGCAGCCACCCCAGCCTCCCAGACACTGTTCCGAGAAGTGTACTGTTTTCCCTTTCTGTAGATCTTACATTTTATGAGGGACACAGGTTCTCTATAGGGTTCAGATCAGGTAAACAAGGGGGCCATGTCATTATTTTTTCATCTTTTAGACCTTTACTGGCCAGCCACACTGTGGAGTAGTTGGATGCATGTGATGGAGCATTGTCCTGCATGAAAACCATGTTTTTCATGAATGATACCAACTTCTTCCTGTACCACTGGTTGAGGAAGTTGTCTTCCAGAAACTGGCAGTAGGTCTGGGAGTTGAGCTTCTCGCCATCCTCAACCCGAAAAGTCCCACAAGTTCATCTTTGATGATACCAGCCCATACCAGTACCCCACCTCCACCTTGTTGGTGTCTGAGTCAGAGTGGAGCTCTCTGCCCTTTACTCATCAAGCCTCTGGCCCATCCATCTGGCCCATCAAGAGTCAATCTCATTTCATCAGTCCATAAAACCTTTGAAAAATCAGTCTTAAGATATTTCTTGGCCCAGTCTTGAGGTTTTATCTTATGTTTCATGTTCAAAGGTGTTCATTTTTCAGCCTTCCTTACCTTGGCCATGTCCTGAGTATGGCACACCTTGTGCTTTTTGATACTCCAGTAATATTGCAGCTCTGAAATATGGCCAAACTGGTGGGAAATGGCATCTTGGCAGCTTCACGCTTGATTTTCCACAATTCATGGGCAGTTATTTTGTGCCTTTTTTTTTGCCCAACACGCTTCTTGCGACCCTTTTAGCTATTTGCCATGAAACGCTTGAATGTTCGGTGATCACGCTTCAAAAGTTTGGCAATTTCAAGACTGCTGCATCCCTCTGCAAGACATCTCACAATTTTGGACTTTTCAGAGCCCATCAAATTTGTCTTCTGACCTATTTTGCCAAAGGAAAGGATGTTGCCTAATAATTAAGCACACCTTATATAGGGTGTTGATGTCATTACACCACACCCCTCCTCATTACAGAGATGCACATCACCTGATTTACTTAATTGGTAGTTTGCTCTCAAGCCTATACAGCTTGGAGTAGGACAACATGTATAAAAATTATCATGTAATCAAAATACTCATTTGGCTAATAATTCTGCACACAGTGTTTATAATCAATCTGTAGTACATCAGGAGTGACAGGTGAAACTGATGTGACAGGTGCCAGTGAAGTCTTGGTCTGCATTGGTAAGACTCTAAACTCTAGGCCTGTTTGCTGCTTACTTGTTAACTCCATCTGTGCGAGCATTTCCTCTGGCTCTATCAGAGTCAACTCAGGTGTGAGCTTTATATTCATTATGCTAGGCTTATTTGATAACAGGGGAGCCTCCTTCTGGCTTGTACACACTATGTAGTTTTTACAGGTTTCTCACATGATATTAGGAAAGATCTGTCGCCTACATACACATTTCACTATCTTACCCTTGTCCGCTATACAGGGTCGGACTGGGGTGTGAGGGGCCTACCAGGGAAATTGCCTTTAGGGTCCCACACTATAGCTACCATAAACGTTTTTATTACTTGTTCATTTTCGGCTTCTCTCAGTATAACGTGCGCCTATTTGCAAACTCTACAGTGGACAGTAGAGACCTGTATTGTGCCCTGCCTATATCACAGGATTTCTTTTAGCATCTTATTTATTGTTGTTAATAATGAAATCTATTATTTACAGTCATTCGCAGTTTTTCTTACACACAGATGTTGCTTGTCCTAGGAAAACCACCGAGTCCATCAGCCAAATAATATTCAAAGAGAAGCAAAATGTTATCCAGCATCTTCACATGGAAAAGATTACGAATGTTAATCCACCTCTGCCGCCATCTATCTGGTCACACAGAGCTTTTTTGGTGCTTTTTTTTTCCTGACCAAAACCTGATCTTGTGGCAGGAAATCTCATTTGAGTCATCTGCGTTTTTGGTACAGATTTGCAGCTTTTTTTTTTTCCTACAAAATGGGTCGTATAAATGAAAAAACGCATTTAAAAACCTGACCAAAAACGCAGGTATTTGACAAAACCGTCTGTGTTTGTATGTGTGCATGAGATTTCAGAAATCTCATAGACTTTGCTGGGACTGTAAAAAGCAGCTTTTTATTAGCATGGATTTTCACTAAACCAAGGCAAATCTGCAGCTAAAAAAACGCAGCAAAAAAGCTCCGTCCTAAGGCCATGTGCACACTAGAAACTGACTTTTTCTTAAGAAAAAAACGGACCCTCTGAAAGAATCCCGCACCTGCGGTTAAACACCGCACCAAAATCCGCATGAAAAGAAGTGAGATGCACATTAATTCCGCAGCGGAAAATCCGCGGGTATATCCGAAGGGATATAAAAAGCGCAGTGTCCGCACAGCATTTTTTTATACCCATAGGTTTTGCTTGGGAATGACTGCAGAAATGTTAGAAACATTTTCTGCAGCAAATCCGCAGCGTGCGCACATGGCCTTAGGGTGGCTTTACACGCTACGAGATCGCTACAGCGATCTCATTGGGGTCACGGATTTTGTGACGCACTGTTAAAAATATACTCTTAAATATATTTTTCCTTCAAATACGCGTAATAAGACGCATGAAAGATGGACTTCAAAATGTGTAAAAAAAAAATGTATTTTATATCTAATAAATTGGTTGCCAAAGTACAGTTACAGAAAGGAAATAATAGTATTCTTCGTTAGCTTACGTAAAAAGTTAATAATTAGTCTTTCTTGAGTTCCTGAGAGAGAGCAGCCATATCTTGCTTCGTCTTGGGTGAATGCTGGATCAAAGGAACAGGCATGACATGCTTCTTGGAGGGCTGGATGGATGGATCAGCTTCAACATGTGTGGATTGACTCCCGGAGCAGGAGTGAGAGCCCTCTCTCACCCCACCATTTGTCATTATATATGCAGCTGTCCAAACCCATATAGGGAGATTTTGCCGAACACATGAGGTCACTCACTAGCAGCTTGCAAAGAATATATATGTACCATGCTATGTCAGCATCTATCTATATTCAGTACAGATATTCAATACAGATACCTTTATCTTAATTTAAGTACTGTTCTCGATAAATTCTGCCACTATAGATCTATTATCTGGATGTATTATATTATAAATTATTTAATAAATGTGAACTTTTTACAATCCCCGCTGTGGAGGGAAAATCTACATGAAACTAATACATCATTAAGATAACAGATCTTCTTTCCTTCC
The DNA here is from genome assembly GCF_048569485.1 of Anomaloglossus baeobatrachus. Taxonomy (NCBI): domain Eukaryota; kingdom Metazoa; phylum Chordata; class Amphibia; order Anura; family Aromobatidae; genus Anomaloglossus; species Anomaloglossus baeobatrachus. The sequence continues at coordinate 105,759,499 of NC_134360.1, forward strand.
TTTGGCGATAGTGAATTAATTTAAATGATAATAATAAAAATAATAATAATCAATTTGCATATTTATTTTGTATGTTCAACAATATAATAATGTGGATTCATGTTATGGTAGGCCGTCACTGATAATCATATAAAATATATAATTATACTTTCCTAAGACTAAAAAGATGCAAAATAGATCCGGTCACCATCTGATGTCCTCTGGGATGATATCTTCTTATCTCCGATGTAATCTGGCATAAACACAGTCTTTTGAAATAGATCCTTTGATAAAAGATGAATGGTTATCAATTTGATACAGTCCCATATTGTTTATCATTGTTAGGTCCATAAACTTTGTTCTTTATTGCAAAGTCCATATATTTATTTAAAGTCCATAATCAATGTTGATAAACCACAGTTCATGAGTGTAGAAGAATAGCATAGGTCTTTGATGTCTGTGCAGTGTAATTTACATTAGTCACCTTTATCCTCCATGCTGCCTATTGTCATTCCTTGGACAGGTGTTGAGATATTCTTGGTCAGCATGACAGAGGTTAACTTTAACACTTTATTGCTCTTGTGACACCCTGGACTAGCCAGGTAGTCACAGACATAACACCACACACACCCCCTTCCCTAGACAGTTACACCAGTCAAACAAAAACCCTTGTTGCCTCCCTCCAGGATCTGATGTCCACACCAGGTGGGGCGGAGCCAGGCGGTTGGCCCCACCCACCAAGGAGTTCACAGGCCTGGAGGCGGGAAAAGTGACAGAGATTAAGTTTGAGGTGAAAGTGAGAGGACACAACTGTCAGTGTCTGGGTAGTGACCCAGACACAAACAACAAGGTTGGCAGAAGGTGTTGGCCATCTGCAGGAGTTAGTGAATCTCTGCAGAGCCGTAGGACCAGGGTCGGGCATTGGCCCGCCGGTACCGAACCGGGGAGCGGAGTGAAGCTAAGAACACAGGCAGGGCCATCGGACCCCGACTAGGCTTGGAGCCGCCGACAACAGTCAAATCCGAGTGGGACAGGAACCCCAGGGGTTTCCCAACAAACAAGACCCGACAGAAGGCAACAGTCCAAACCGAGAGGATATACAGCCACCGCCACAGGCTAGAGATCCAAGGGCCAGCGCCTGCGGGCAAAACGGGCTCCTACGGCACTTATACGCCGGGGAGCGGACTACCGGTGGGCAAGCACAGGAGTCAGAACATTCTAACAGGTGCAGGGAAAGACAGCCACCATCAGCCATCCGGGGAGAGAACAACAACACTGCAGCCGGCTGCGGGACTCATCCATCCAGCCGTTTGGTTTACCAAAGACTCTGTCATTGACTGTCTGAGTGACTACACCCGTGTCATCCGGCACCACGCCGCGCTGTCCCTGCAACCCTGCACCCCCAGCCATCCAGCCTCCCCATTACACCACCGGGCCCCGGGATCACCAACCCCTACCCACGGAGGGGACAACATCCTAGCTGCTCCCTACCATCTCTCCCGGGATCCCAGTCACCAGCAGCGGTGGTGCTAATAATCACCACGACCCGTGGGTGGCGTCACGAACAATCTCCCAAACAAACCACCCCCTTTTCACTCTCGGGTGATGAGCGCTGCTCAAGTCCCTGGGTCCGGCCCACCGCTTGAGCCAGCAAGCAGCAGCAGCAGAAGCCCCGGACCCGAGCGTGGCGATCGCGCCCCTCCGCCCGCGACACTCTCCTTGGTAACTGTGGTGAGGTCTTAATGCACAGACCATGTGTCAGGGTTACAACATTGTCCATCCTGGCACCATAAGATCATCTTTGCTGAGGTCCAGAAGCGGTAAGTGTTTTGTATTTAACAGTCTTATTTGAGACGTTACCTTTTGTATTTTTGGATATCAGCTTTTGCAACTTTTTGTGGAATCCCTTTTAACTTTAAAGATTTAATAAAAGTCTTTCATCTTTGTGTAATCTTGATTGAAGACTTCATTCCCTAATCTAGATACCAAATATGGTAATGATACTACCGCTAATAAATGTCACAGTGTATCATAACTCTAATACTATAATAACATGTCATTATTATTATCGTAGAAGTATTAATATAATTGATACTTAGAATGATGAAATAATACTGCATAATGGTATAGACAATAGTATTTTATGTAATAACCTTTTTTGTCATTGGTGTAATTACCGTTCCAAACCCATAGGTGTCAATGTGTTTGAATGTAACCAAAATGTAATATAAAATAATATAATATGTACCTATAACATGTACCATATTATAAATATGAAAGGCAACAATGTGGCTTATTTAGTTAGATCATTTGTAAAATTATTATTATTATTAGAAAAGACTGGATGATTCCATCAAAACACAATATTACTCATTATAAATGATTATTATTGATTAAAAAATATAATATATATATATATATGAAGGTAAACCTAGATGTACCTCGATCTTACATCTTTATCACTCTAATTTAATTTATTTGATTTGTCTATTATTTATTAAATAACCTACTATATAAGAAACTGTGTAACTATAACCAATATTTAATCCTTATTGCGTTAACATACTAATGTAAGAATAATGTATTACTAGGAAGTAAATAATTGAATATATTAATGAATGAAGTGTTCTTTTCTTCCAAAAATTGGAACTTTCCCTTTTAATATGATTCATATTTAATAAAGTAATATTCTTATATTAGATATTACTTAACTAAATATTGAAGTGTTTTCTCAATTGAGATATTTAAAATTAGAAGGAAAAAAATAAAAATTGAAGAATTAAAATTTTGATTAAAAATTTGAATATTGAATAAAAATAATCAAAATAAAAAAAAATAGAAATAAAAGGAAAAATTAAAATCGGAATAAAAATAAAAAATAAAAATTGGAATAAAAATAAGGCCTTCTTTGTATATGACTCTTATGTCCATAATAACACATAACCTTAATATTACCAATATCTTATATGATTTCCATAACTGTCATATCAGTAACCTAAATCACGCAACCTTGCTGACAATACTCTTCTTTAGTATATAAATGCATTGTGATTACCATACTTCAATTTTTTTTTTTATTCCCAATTTCTCCTTTGTGCCTGATTAATATTGACTATTAAAGTATTCTGTAGACACATATATTAATCAAATATAAATATGTAATTAAAACCCAACCTTTTCCTTTTAATATCATAAAATATGATGTTATAAAAAATTAATGTCAAGATTAAATTATATTAAAATGTATGTTGTATATCTTCAAGACCATATTATAAATATTTCTTTCATATTTGAAAAGATATTGATTACCAATCTGTGTATCAGTAAAATAAATAACACAAAACTGTATAAAAATTAAAACATTAACCCCTTCACCCCCGGCCACTAAAACACCCTAATGACCGGGCCATTTTTTGCAATTCTGACCAGTGTCACTTTGACAGGTTATAACTCTGGAACGCTTCAACGGATCCTGGCGATTCTGAGAATGTTTTTTCGTGACATATTGTACTTCATGTCAGTGGTAAATTTAGGCCGATATTTTTTGCGTTTATTTGTGAAAATTTAGGAAATGTTGCGAAAATTTTGAAAATTTCGCAATTTTCAAACTTTGAAAATTTATGCCCATAAATCTGAGAGATATGTCACACAAAATAGTTACTAAATAACATTTCCCACTTGTCTACTTTACATCAGCGCAATTTTCGAAATAATTTTTTTTTTCGTTAGGAAGTTAGAACGGGTCAAAGGTCATCAGCAATTTCTCATTTTTCCAACAAAATTTACAAAATAATTTTTTTTAGGGACCACATTACATTTGAGGTGACTTTGAGAGGCCTAGGTGACAGAAAATACCCAAAAGTGACCCCATTCTAAAAACTGCACCCCTCACACTGCTCAAAACCACATCCAATAAGTTTATTAACCCTTTAGGTGCTTCACAGAAACCAAAGCAACGTGGAAGGAAAAAATGAAAATTTTACTTTTTAACACAAAAATGTTACTTTAGCCATAAAATTTTCATTTTTACAAGGGAGAAAAGAGAAAGTGCACAATACAATTTATTGTGCATGTTCTCCTGAGTACGCTGATACCCCATATGTGGTAAAAATCAATTGTTTGGGTGCACGGCAGAGCTCGGAGGGGAAGGAGCGCCATTTGAATTTTTTAACGCAAAATTAGCTGCACTCATTAGCGGACGCCATGTCGGGTTTGAAGACCCCCTGAGGTGCCTAACCAATGGAACTCCCCCACAAGTGACCCCATTTTGGAAACTAGAGCCCTCAAATAATTTTTCTAGATGTTTGGTGAGCAGTTTGAACCCCTGGGGGCTTCACAGAAGTTTATAGCGTTGAGCCGTGAAAAGAAAAAAAATTTTTTTTACCACAAAACGGTTGCTTCAACTAGGTAGCTTTTTTTTCACAAGGGTAACAGGAAAAAATGCACCATAAAATGTATTGCGCATTTTCTCCTGAGTACGCAGATACCTCATATGTGGTGGAAATCAAATGTTTGGACACACGGCAGTGCTCGGAAGGCAAGGAGCGCCATTTGAATTTTTGAGTGCAAAATTAGCTGCACTCATTAGCGGACGCCATGTCGGGTTTGAAGACCCCCTGAGGTGCCTAAACAATGGAGCTCCCCCACAAGTCACCCCATTTTGGAAACTAGAGCCCTCAAATAATTGTTCTAGATGTTTGGTGAGCACTTTGAACACCTGGGGGCTTCACAGAAGTTTATAGCGTTGAGCCGTGAAAAGAAAAAAAAATTTTTTTTACCACAAAACGGTTGCTTCAACTAGGTAGCTTTTTTTTCACAAGGGTAACAGGAAAAAATGCACCATAAAATGTATTGTGCATTTTCTCCTGAGTACGCAGATACTTTATATGTGGTGGAAATCAAATGTTTGGACACACGGCAGTGCTCAGAAGGCAAGGAGCGCCATTTGAATTTTTGAGTGCAAAATTAGCTGCACCTGTTAGCGGACGCCATGTCGGGTTTGAAGACCCCCTGAGGTGCCTAAACAATGGAGCTCCCCCACAAGTCCCCCCATTTTGGAAACTAGAGCCCTCAAATAATTGTTCTAGATGTTTGGTGAGCACTTTGAACACCTGGGGGCTTCACAGAAGTTTATAGCGTTGAGCCGTGAGAAGAAAAAACTTTTTTTTTACCACAAAACGGTTGCTTCAACTAGGTAGCTTTTTTTTCACAAGGCTATCAGGAAAAAATGCACCATAAAATGTATTGTGCATTTTCTCCAGAGTACGCAGATACCTCATATGTGGTGGAAAGTAATTGTTTGGGCGCATGGCGGGGCTCAGAAGAGAAGGAGCGCCATTTGACAGCAAAATTGGTTGGAATCATTAGCGGACGCCATGTCACGTTTGGAGACCCCCTATGGTGCCTAAACAGTGGAGCTCCCCCACAAATGACACCATTTTGGAAACTAGAGCCCTCAAATAATTTTTCTACATGTTTGGTGAGCACTTTGAACACCTGGGGGCTTCACAGACGTTTATAGCGTTGAGCCGTGAAAAGAATTTTTTTTTTTTTTTACCACAAAACGGTTGCTTCAACTAGGTAGCTTTTTTTTCACAAGGCTATCAGGAAAAAATGCACCATAAAACGTATTGTGCAATTTTTCGTGAGTACGCAGATACCTCATATGTGGTGGAAAGTAATTTTTTGGGCAAATGGCGGGGCTCAGAAGAGAAGGAGCGCCATTTGACTTTTCAAACGCACAGACGCAGTGCACTGATCGGCCGCTGCAGGACGCACGGTCGGATGCGATAAAAAAAGCGTTGGGGATACGTAAAAAAAAAAGTCACGCCAAAAATTGACCATGGATGCAGATACGTTATGTGCATCCCTGATCAGCGCTTGGCGGGATGCACGGCCGGATGCCATACAAAAAGCGTCGCAGATACGGAAAAAAGTCACGTCAAAAATTGAGCAGGGATGCCGATCAGTTATCTGCATCCCTGATTAGCGCTCGGCGGGATGCAAGGACGGATGCGATACAAAAAGCGTCGGGGATACGGAAAAAAAAGTCACGCTAAAAATTGAGCAGGGATGCAGATCCGTGATCTGCATCCCTGATCAGCGCTTGGCGGGACGCACGGACGGATGCGATACAAAAAGCGTCGGGGATACGGGAAAAAAAGTCACGCCAAAAATTGAGCAGGGATGCAGATCCATTATCTGCATCCCTGATCAGCGCTTGGCGGGACGCACGGACGGATGCGATACAAAAAGCGTCGGGGATACGGGAAAAAAAAGTCACGCCAAAAATTGAGCAGGGATGCAGATCCGTTATCTGCATCCCTGATCAGCGCTTGGTGGGACGCACGGACGGATGCGATACAAAAAGCGTCGGGGATACGGAAAAAAAAGTCACGCCAAAAATTGAGCAGGGATGCAGATCCGTTATCTGCATCCCTGATCAGCGCTTGGCGGGACGCACGGACGGATGCGATACAAAAAGCGTCGGGGATACGGGAAAAAAAGTCACGCCAAAAATTGAGCAGGGATGCAGATCCGTTATCTGCATCCCTGATCAGCGCTTGGCGGGACGCACGGACGGATGCGATACAAAAAGCGTCGGGGATACGAGAAAAAAAAAGTCACGCCAAAAATTGAGCAGGGATGCAGATCCGTTATCTGCATCCCTGATCAGCGCTTGGCGGGACGCACGGACGGATGCGATACAAAAAGCGTCGGGGATACGAGAAAAAAAAGTCACGCCAAAAATTGAGCAGGGATGCAGATCCGTTATCTGCATCCCTGATCAGCGCTTGGCGGGACGCACGGACAGATGAGGTGTAAAAATGGACAGGGGATACAGAAAAAAAAAAAGTTATACTCACAGTACCCAGAGGATTACTGACCAGAAGAGTTGCAGAGGAACAGATGGCAGAGAGATGGACAGCTTTACAGGAGCAGCAGGCAGATCATCAGAATGCCCAGGAAGGACCCAGCGATGGAGGCAGATGTGATCAGGCCGGTGAAGACAGGTAAGAGGACGTCGGGGGAGAGCAGAGGTGGAGAGGGGGGGTGAGAGCAGAGGAGGGGGGAGAGCAGAGGGGGAGGGGGGAGAGCAGAGGGGGAGACTGGAGAGGGAGCTGCAGAAGCAGAATAGAGATAATGGGGGAGGCAGTCAGATCGCGGGGGGAGCAGATCGGGATGTCAGGGAGGGGGAAGGAGCAGATCGGGATGTCGGGGGGGCAGATTGCAGGGGGGCACGGGCAGGGGCTATCACGGCAGCGTGCAGGGGCACCACGGGAGCGCGCATGGGCTGCAAAGTGAGCACAGTACTCACGTGCAGCAGCAGCTGTGACCTCAGCTACGGCGGCGGCAGCAGCAGCGGTGGCATGGTACCACAAGTACCAGCCACTGCACGCTGCAGACATGTTGGGGGAGGGCTCGCAGGCCAGCACAGGCCTGAGGAGGGCGTCCACCGGCAGATCAGACCGCCCCACTGCACACTGATTGGAGCGATTGTGCGTCATAGCACGATCGCTCCAATCAGTGCTGCGGGGGCTGGGGGCGGCATGTTTGAGGTCCACCTATGATATGCTGCAGCAGCTGCGGCATCTCATAGCTGGATCTCACAGTATCGCACTAATTCGGGCATTATTTTTGCCGAAATTAGTGCGATCGATGTGGTTGGCGGTTCAGATTTGAAGTACTTCTTGAAGTATATGAATTACATTTACTCATGAGTACCAGGTACCTTTGAGAGTCACATACTGTACGTTTGACCATAGGACAGACAGACACTTATTATTATTATTAGCTCAGTATTCAAAGTCACATGCTTTTTGGTTAAATACAAAAAACATTCCATTCCAACAAAGCAAGCAAATTTAAGCATTCCACTTCAACAACTCAGATTACATTTCAAATAGCACTAAGGAAGATATATTCATATTCCTGAAAGAAAAATGTTAAAAACAACTGATCTTCCTCCTGACGATTGCTACCTGAGAAAATAATAATTATTATTATTATTATTATTATTACTATTACTATTAAGCATGCTTTAGCAATTAGCTTTATGCAAATATAAGATATATGTTACCTGATTGAGGATAGGAACAAATCTATAAATAAAAAATGTAATACTTCATCAATTTGCTTTACTGATAAATTCTGAGGGAAATAAAAGAATAAAATTATCATATTTGATAAATAATTAAACACTTATAATAAGTTACTTTCTCTTATTATTAAATTTTAAATATTATTATTCATATACATAGATCAAATTATTAATTTATAAAATTAAACCATCATATAACTGAATGAAAATATAACTACGATTTTACTATCACTACTTTTAAATATATAATATGCTATATGAACATATATATATATATATATATATATATATATATATATATATATATATATATATATATATATATACGTAATGCATAGATTCACTGTATATGAATAATGAATATCAAATACGAATCACCATATTTTATTAATTCAGAAATCCCCTTCTACCCAAACTGAAGACCAACCTAAGTTTTTCTTCTAAGGTCTGATCTATTAAAAACATTTTTAAACCTTTGGAATCTCTGAAATTATTTTGTAACTCTGCTAATTCATGAGACAAAATATCTCTTTCAGGAGAATGCATCACCTGTTTCTGTCTGTCAGGGCTTTTAAAAATAACTTGTCAGAGATCATCATTATCGGATCTTGTGACCATTTTCTCCTTCAATGGTAACAAGGAAAGAGAGGGTCTCTTCTGTGCAAAAGGATTGTATGATTTGCAATTGACATGCAATTTCCTACGAATTTCATACATTTTGTCACAGGAATATTTGGATCTGGGAGACAATGTTGGTTTGTCATAAAATGTCACCTTTTTTGGTTTTACAGAATTAATTAATTTCTGTTTTAATTGAGTTTGATGATTTCTAACAAAATCGATAAATTGGGTACTTAGATTCTGTTTCTTTAGAGCGATAGCACAGGTTTTAGTATCTAGAAAATTAAATTTCTTGACGAATAGATGTATCATTTCATTCGGTCTGACATTTGGAATGACCGTCCTATATAAACGTTCAAAAACGAACATAAATGAGAACAAACTCTCATTCAGTTCAATTTGTAATTCCTTCAACATCTCATAATTTGGATTCGATTCATTCCTTTCACAAAAAATGAGATTTTTCAGCCTTGTGATGTCATCATTATTTGAACAATCAAATGTCTCATTGTCAGAAGACTTTTTTTAATGCCAACTGTCTGAAAACTTGCTGGGGTATCCATATATGGAGTATTTGAGTCTTCTCACTATTGGTAAAATTTAGCTTTTCAACACTACTTTCAAATATTTCTGAATTTCTGCATACATGTATTTTGGAATTATATGCGGGAATTAATTTGCATATATCCAAAAGATTCTTTCTTAGTTTAATCCCTTATTTAGCCTGTTCTATTTTTAGAAACTGATCTTTGCCAGGCTCTCTGACTCCTCCCCCTTCTGGCTCCGCTTTGTCATTTCCTTCTCTGCCTCCTCCCCCTTCTGGCTTCTCTATGTCATTTCCTGCTTCTTTTCCGGTGTCCTGAAAGTCACCTTCAATAGACAGCACGTGTCTACGGCCATCTTGAGGATTTTGAAATCTGTCAAAATCTGACTTTTCATTTGCAACATTACAGTCAGAATTCACAATATCACTTACTGACTTTTCAGGTTGTAAGCAGTCTTTGAATTTCTCTAACACTGACTTATGGAATTGCTGAACTAGATGCAATAAATTTCTAAGCCTCTCTTTCTCTTTGTTAAAAAATACCCTAGAGTTTTCTCGTGAATTTGCAAGTTCACACTCAGCATTCAAGTCTAACCATAAATTCGCTAAACTATACTTCTCTAAATGCTTACTTTGTTCAGAAAAATAATTTAAATTCATTGTTTTACCTTGACTTATAATCAGCACTTGTAGTACTTCTTATGGACTGAATTATTCTTTCTCCTCCAAAGACACGTCAAAGGATTATCCTCTGTGGCTTTGTAAACTCTTTAAAGTTCATTTAAAAAAACATTCATGCGACTTGACTTATCCGTATTTCCTAGGTACCGCGGGATTTATAAATTGTCAATTCCCTGACACTTTGCAGAAGATATTTATTACTGCTGTCCCCCATTGTGCAAAGTAAAGGAACAAGTACAAAAAATTAAAAAAAAATACGAATAGCTGGCTCACCAAATATGTTAAAAAAATACTCTTAAATATATTTTCCTTCAAATACGCGTAATAAGACGCATGAAAGATGGACTTCAAAATGTATAAAAAAATAAATGTATTTTATATCTAATAAATTGGTTGCCAAAGTTCAATTACAGAAAGGAAATAATAGTATTCTTTGTTAGCTTACGTAAAAAGTTAATAATTAGTCTTTCTTGAGTTCCTGAGAGAGAGCAGCCATATCTTGCTTCGTTTTGGGTGAATGCTGGATCAAAGGAACAGGCATGACATGCTTCTTGGAGGGCTGGATGGATGGATCAGCTTCAACATGTGTGGATTGACTCCCGGAGCAGGAGTGAGAGCCCTCTCTCACCCCACCATTTGTCATTATATATGCAGCTGTCCAAACCCATATAGGGAGATTTTGCCGAACACATGAGGTCACTCACTAGCAGCTTGCAAAGAATATATATGTACCATGCTATGTCAGCATCTATCTATATTCAGTACAGATATTCAATACAGATACCATTATCTTAATTTAAGTACTGTTCTCGATAAATTCTGCCACTATAGATCTATTATCTGGATGTATTATATTATAAATTATTTAATAAATTTGAACTTTTTACACGCATATCCGGCCGCTGTAGCGATCTCGTTGTGTGTGACTCCTAGGAGCGATTTTGGATCGTTGCAAAAACGTCCAAAATCGCTCCTCGTTGACATGGGGGTCCTCTCCCAATTATCGCTGCTGTCGCTTGGGCGAAGTTGATCCTCGTCCCTGCGGCAGCACACATCGCTACGTGTAACGCCGCAGGAACGAGGAACCTCTCCTTACCTGCCACACGCCAGCAATGAGGAAGGAAGAAGGTGGGCGGAATGTTCGTCCCGCTAATCTCCGCCCCTCCGCTTTGATTGGGAGGCTGCTTAGTGATGTCGCTGTGACGCCGAGCGAACCACCCCCTTAGAAAGGAAGCGGATCGCCGGTCACAGCGACGTTGCCGAGCAGGTAAGTATGTGTGATGCTGCCGTAGCGATAATGTTCACTACGGCAGCGATCTTCACATATCGGCATAACAATAGGGGCGGATGCTATCACGCTCGCCATCGCTTGCATCGGCTAGCGATGTTGCAGCGTGTAAAGCCCGCTTTAGAGTCATTATGTGGTGGTGTGAAGCATTACCACCCAATACACTTTTCCTGTTGGAGACTGGTGAATATTTCTCTTCTCTTTCCACCTTCACACATTACACAATTATCAGGTAATGATCGGCTCCCAGTGTCTGTACTAGAAGTGAACAGTCATTCTGTGGGGACAGAGGCCCTCTAAAAGCCTCACTATAGTTTCCAAATTAGTTTTACATGTTGGATAAACCCTTTACTAGTCCTGTTTATTCTTACAACACTGCTCTATAGGCAGATCAGGCCTTTTTTTTTACATATACAGTATTTATACTGAGGCCCATCCTGTACTATCATCACACATAGGCTATGTACGCACGCTGCGTTTTCTTCTGACCACAAAGATGCAGCGTTTCTGGCCCCAGAAAAAACGCACAAAAACGCACCCACCAGAAAAAACGCATAAAAAAACGCATGCGTTTTTGCTGCGTTTTTGCTGCGTTTTTGTCCAATGCATTCAATAGGTGAAAAATGCAGAGAAAAAGGCAAAAAACAATTGACATGCTGCAGTGGTCACCACAAAGACACAGCCAAAAAAAATGCAATGTGCGGACAGCCAAAATAAAATCTCATAGACTTTGCTGGGGAAGGAAATTCATGCAGTTTTCAGACCTTGATGAGTAATTACATATAGCCTAAGATAATGACACTGAGGGTACAGGATAATGACACTAACACTCAGGGTACAGGATACTGACACTGGGGGTACAGGATACTGACACTGGGGGTACAGGATAATGACACTGACACTGGGGGTACTGGATAATGACACTGACACTGGGGGTACTGGATAATGACACTGACACTGGGGATATAGGATAATGACGCTGACACTGTGGGTACTGAATACTGACACTGGAGGCACAAGATAATGATACTGACGCCGGGGGTACAGGATAATGACACTGACAGTGGGGGTACATGATAATCACACTGACACTGGGGGTACAGGATAATGACACTGACACTGGGGGTACAAGATACTGACACGGGGGTACAGGATATGACACTGACACTGGGGGTACAGGATAAGGACACTGACACTGGGGGTACAGGATAATGACACTGACACTGTGGGTACTGGATAATGACACTGACACTGGGAGGACGGAATAATGACTGACATTGGGGGTACCGAATGACACTGGGGGTACAGTATACTGACACTGACACGGGGGTACAGGATACTGACACTGACACTGAGGTACAGGATAATGATATTGACACTGGAGTACAGGAATCTGGCACTGACACTGGGGGTACAGGATACTGACACTGCCACTGGGGATACAGAATAATGACACTGGCACTGGGGTACAGTATAATGACACTGCCACTGGGGATACAGAATAATGACACTGACACTGGGGTTACAGGATACTGACGCTTGATACTCGGTACGGGATAAAACACTTGGGATACAGGATAATTACTCTGGACACTAGGTTCTTTTCCTCAGCACCCAGCTTTTCAATGTTCTGATAGCCATCTTGTCTTCAGCACCCAGTTTTCCCATGATATCAGAGAATGGGAAAGCTGGGATCTGGGGAACTGAGGACAAGATGGATATCAGAACATAGAAAGGCTGGGTGATAAGGAAAAGAGCCTCTTTCTCTCAACTCAGCATCCAGCTTTCCCAATCCCATCCCATGCTGTGACTGCTGCTATGCCTCTTTCCCTAATCCCTACTAATATATGGTTACTGTGTGGACTTCACTCATGTCACTCAGCAGAGACTGGTGCACACACCCTGCACCCCCAAATCATGCACAACCAGCACCCAAAAATCAAGCACACCCTACACCCCCAAATCACGCACACCCAGCACCCCCAAATCACACACACCCAGCACCTCCACATCACTCACACCCAGCACCCCAAAATCACACACACAGCACCCCCAAATCACACACACCCTGCACCCCCAAATCACACACATCCAGCACCCCAATGTCCTGCATATCTCATACAGACTGGCTGTACCCCAAATTTCCCCTCTCTCAAACACACTGAAACCCTATGTTCTATACAAATAGTATCCCTTAACACCTCTGTGTCACAGCCTGGACACCTGATATGCCACTTACCCCGCCCCATATCTCTCACCAGACACATCTTCCTTGGGCACATCTTCCTCAGGCACATCTTCCTCGGTATTTCACTGATACTGTCACTGGGGGGTATGGGATAATGACACTGACACTGGGGGTACACGATAATGACACTGACACTGGGGATATAGGATAATGATGCTGACACTGGGGGTACAGGATAATGACACTGACACTGGGGTACAGGATAATGACACTGGGAGTACAGGATAATGACACTGGGGGTACTGGATAATGACACTGACAATGGGGATATAGGATAATGACGCTGACACTGTGGTTACTGAATACTGACACTGGAGGCACAAGATAATGATACTGACGCCGGGGGTACAGGATAATGACACTGACAGTGGGGGTACATGATAATCACACTGACACTGGGGGTACAGGATAATGACACTGACACTGGGGGTACAAGATACTGACACGGGGGTACAGGATATGACACTGACACTGGGGGTACAGGATAAGGACACTGACACTGGGGGTACAGGATAATGACACTGACACTGTGGGTACAGTATAATGACACTGCCACTGGGGATACAGAATAATGACACTGACACTGGGGTTACAGGATACTGACGCTTGATACTCGGTACGGGATAAAACACTTGGGATACAGGATAATTACTCTGGACACTAGGTTCTTTTCCTCAGCACCCAGCTTTTCAATGTTCTGATAGCCATCTTGTCTTCAGCACCCAGTTTTCCCATGATATCAGAGAATGGGAAAGCTGGGATCTGGGGAACTGAGGACAAGATGGATATCAGAACATAGAAAGGCTGGGTGATAAGGAAAAGAGCCTCTTTCTCTCAACTCAGCATCCAGCTTTCCCAATCCCATCCCATGCTGTGACTGCTGCTATGCCTCTTTCCCTAATCCCTACTAATATATGGTTACTGTGTGGACTTCACTCATGTCACTCAGCAGAGACTGGTGCATACACCCTGCACCCCCAAATCATGCACAACCAGCACCCAAAAATCAAGCACACCCTACACCCCCAAATCACGCACACCCAGCACCCCCAAATCACACACACCCAGCACCTCCACATCACTCACACCCAGCACCCCAAAATCACACACACAGCACCCCCAAATCACACACACCCTGCACCCCCAAATCACACACATCCAGCACCCCAATGTCCTGCATATCTCATACAGACTGGCTGTACCCCAAATTTCCCCTCTCTCAAACACACTGAAACCCTATGTTCTATACAAATAGTATCCCTTAACACCTCTGTGTCACAGCCTGGACACCTGATATGCCACTTACCCCGCCCCATATCTCTCACCAGACACATCTTCCTTGGGCACATCTTCCTCAGGCACATCTTCCTCGGTATTTCACTGATACTGTCACTGGGGGGTATGGGATAATGACACTGACACTGGGGGTACACGATAATGACACTGACACTGGGGATATAGGATAATGATGCTGACACTGGGGGTACAGGATAATGACACTGACACTGGGGTACAGGATAATGACACTGGGAGTACAGGATAATGACACTGGGGGTACTGGATAATGACACTGACAATGGGGATATAGGATAATGACGCTGACACTGTGGTTACTGAATACTGACACTGGAGGCACAGGATAATGACACTGACACTGGAGGTACAGGATAATGACACTGACACTGGGGGTACAGGATAATGACACTGACACTGGGGGAACAGGATAATGACAGTGACACTGGAGGTACAGGATAATGACACTGACACTGGGGGAACAGGATAATGACAGTGACACTGGAGGTACAGGATAATGAGTGACACTGACACTGGGGGTACAGGATAATGACACTGACACAAGGGGTACAGGATAATGACACTGACACGGGGGGTACAGGATAAGGAGAGGAATGAATGCTTTAATTGATAGCAAAAGTATAGAAGGTTATAAATAGCATAATATTACAGGTAGATAGTTGACCCAGCTTAGGAGTCGGGAAATCATTTTTTCCCTATGAAGAAAACTGGCTTCTACTCTGTGAGTTTTTGCCTTCCACAGGTTCAACACTGGAGAACAGCGGCACTAAAATAGGCTGAACTAGATGGACATAAGGTCTTCCTTCAGCCTTAGAAACTATGTTACTATGTTACTATGACAGTGACACTGGGTGTACAGGATAATGACACTGACACTGGGGGGACGGGATAATGACACTGACACTGGGAGGACGGGATAATGACTGACACTGGGGGTGCAGAACAATGACACTGGGGGTACAGGATACTGGCACTGACACTGGGGTACAGGATAATGATATTGACACTGGAGTACAGGATACTTACACTGGCACTGGGAGTACAGGATAATGACACTGCCACTGGGGATACAGAATAATGACACTGACACTGGGGTTACAGGATACTGACGCTTGATACTCGGTACGGGATAAAACACTTGGGGTACAGGATAATTAGATATACCAATCAATCAATGAATTAGTAAGGGAGTTTAACAATAACAGTAAAGCCTATATGGAAAACTCCACACATAGATATATTTAAAAGAAGATTTTTATTAAATATCCAAGATTTTAAAAACACTTAAAAAAGGAAAAGGACACAAGATCACCTTGGTCCAAGCGGTAACAAAGTAACAAATTCACAATCAAGACTCCAGAGTCAAAATGAAATATGATTTAGTACATATGGATAGCAACCGAGTGTCCGTAAAACACTAGTAAATAAGTATAATAAATATAAATAAAGTGCAAAGTTTTTATTGAACCGCAAGGTGGCTAAAAAGCACCAAAAAGGTAAGTATGAATAGAAATATAAAATGTAATGCAAATGTATAACAGCTAGATGGCAGTAGACAGCAATGCATACACAAACATCCAGGTGGCAGTGGAGAGCAAGACCACACAAATATAACTATAAAGGTAAAAGATCTTTGATAACCACTAAGTGGCAGTAAAGCTCCGTAGAGAAGGTACTATTAAAGATATGAGGTTAATATAATAAATAAAGTACAATGCTTATAGTTATAAATATAGAGTGCATGCTCTCACACAACCACGTGGTAACATAAGAACCGTACTAAAGAGTACAAGTCAGAATAGGCAGAGGTTTTTATACAGTATGTCTCATACTAAACAGCGTAAAAATGAAAAAAAAACCTGAACCGTGCAAAGACAATAGACTAAGGAAAATAAAGATAAGTAGTAAAGAAAGTGTGTGAATAATTACCGCAAGGACCGCCCCTTGACGCGCGTTTCGCCATTGCTTCCTCAGAAGGGGTGTGGTTGTAGATGTGATGAGCGTCACTATTTAAGTAAGTGACAGCCAATCAGCTGTCTGAATAGAGGGGCCATGCCACCGGAAATACAAGTAGTTATGGTAATAAATCCAGCAGTGGACAGCATCTGGAACAATGGAGAACACCCCCCCCCCCGTGAGTACGTCACACAGGGAGGCGCGCTCCCAGCACACAGACACCAAACCCGCACGGACTCTCTTTTTTGCATTCTAGTGTCCTATTTGTGCTTTATGCCTGCTGCCGATTGATTAAAAGTCCTTGGAGGAGTAGCTACAGATTTGATGAAAGTTCTTATCAATTGTGGTTTTATTATTTAATATTTTTTGTCGAACCGTTGGGAGTCTATGCATTTTTTGTCGGTCTGAAGTTGTATTGTTTATACGGTATTTATATCTTTGATCTTTGGTATGTATTTCTCAGATTTTTGGTATGCTTACACATTTTTATATTTTACACATTATGCAGTCGGTCTGTCTGCTTATACATTTTTATTGATCTTGTATATTATACATAGGCTTTTCATCATATAATTAACTGATGTATATATACTCTTCATGCTGTTATGTATCCCACTGTTATATTTTTCACACCTGTATTTGTACCGCCCTGAGAGGGGCCCGGCCGCTTTCTCCGCTGCTCGGGCCGAGCCGCTCGAGGTCCAGTCTCGGGTTGTCGGTGGTATGAGCGCCTCCGGACCGGGGGCCACGTCGCTCTGTTAAGGGGAGGCAGTGGGGTGGTGGTGAGGTGAGACGAGGCGCGCAGCCGGCGAGGGCCGTGCGGTCGTCTAACGGGTCGTGACGCCACCCACGGGTCATGGTGATGGGGTGCACCACCGCTGCGGCTGGAGTGAAGGTGGGCTCGTCCGGGATCGGTGTTGCGGCTGCAGCCTAGATGTTAGCCCTCTGTGGGTAGGGGCGGTGTGTCCCGGGGCCCGGTAAGGGACTGGAGCGCTGATGTTGTTGTCGGGGTGCAGGGTGCTGTGCTGCGGTGCAGTGTCGTCCCCGGATGGCACTGGTGTACTCACGATTAATTCACACTCAGAGTCGCTGGTAAACCAAAGTTCGGGTATGGTCGGGTCCCGCAGCCGGCTGCTGATGTCCCCTGTGAGGTTGATGGTGGCCCCTTTTCCCTTGCACCTCTTGTTGTGGTTTTTTGGCTCCCCTGCCTGGGCAGTGGTAGCCCGCTCCCCGGCGTTGAGCTGCCGGAGGAGCCCTCTACTGCCGCAGGTGCTGGCCCGTCGGGTGCTTGGCCCTTGGCAGTGGCACTCACCCGGAATCGATGGGCTTTTGCCTTCTTTCGGGACTTTAGGTGTGGATGAACCCGTGAGGTCCAGCCAGCAATCAATTTGCCTAAACTCAGTGGCTTCTAAGCTAGGACAGGGTCTGAGTACCCGGTTTCTGGTGCTCCGGTACACGGTGGACTCCCCGGTTCAGGACCGGTGGGCTCCAACCCAGGCCCGGTCCCTACGGTTCCACCGGTTGCTGTACCGGTACTCCTGCAGACGGCCACCACCGTCTGCCTGCCTGATGTTTCAAGGGTCCCAGGCTCCTACCCGGGTCCCTGACAGCTGCTCCACTACCACTCACTGTCAACTCAAAAACTGTTCTTCTTTGTATTTCCTGCCTCAGGGCAGTAGTCTCCTCAGTGGGCATGTCTTTCTGCCAGACTCCGCCCACCTGGTGTGCCCTAGTGGCCCGGAGGGAGGCATCAGGTCTCCCTTTCGGGTGATGGGTGTGTCCTCACAGGGGGTGGGGGTGTGTGTGTAATGTGGTAAGTGTTATTACCTGTGACCCCAGGGCATCACATATTATTCACATCATCACATTTGTCTCACTTTTTTTATATATATTTTTATACATATGTATATTTATTGTATGTTCACTTTTTAATCATTGTGTGTTCATGTGTGTATTTTTATGCACACATGCTCCTCACTTTGTGCTTTGTAATAAGTCATAATCAGTAATTTTTATCTAATAATAAAATTTGAATATTGTATTGTTGCACTAATCACTTTATCACATTTTATTTTATGTGATTGATCTATTCACAATGTGTATTTATTATTGTGGTCTTTATATGTGCTTGTTTTTGCACAATATACTGTATGTCTCATCAGCCTCAAACTTATGGCTCTCCAGCTTTAATGATCAAGGTTCTGCGCCTTATCTTTTGAGCCATTGTGCTCGTTATAATTGGATTATGTTCCTGCGGGGGTTTGGTGTCTGTGTGATGGTAGCGTGCCTCCCTGTGTGACGTACTCTGGATGCGTCACCAGGGGGGGTGTGTTCTCCATTGTTCCAGACGCTGTCCACGGCTGGATTTATTACCATAACAACTTGTATTTCCGGTGGCATGGCCCCTCTATTCAGACAGCTGATTGGCTGTCACCTACTTAAATAGTGACGCTCATCACATCTACAACCACACCCCTTCTGAGGAAGTGACTGCAAAACGCGCGTCAAGGGGCGGTCCTTGTGGTAATTATTCACACACTTTCTTTACTCCTTATCTTTATTTTCCTTAGTCTATTGTCTTTGCGCGGTTCAGGTTTTTTTTTCCTTTATACGCTGTTTAGTATGAGACATACTGTATAAAAACCTCTGCCTATTCTGACTTGGACTCTTTAGTACGGTTCTTATGTTACCATGTGGTTGTGTGAGATCATGCACTCTATATTTATAACTATAAGCATTGTACTTTATTCATTATATTAACCTCATCTCTTTAATAGTACCTTCTCTACGGAGCTTTACTGCCACCTAGTGGTTATCAAAGATCTTTTACCTTTATAGTTATATTTTTCTGACGCCTCATTGTGGGACACAGGACCATGGGTGTTATGCTGCCTATCCCTAGGAGGACACTAAGTAGATGCAAAAAGTATTAGCTCCTCCTCTGCAGTATACACCCCTTGGCCGGGCCAGGCAACCTCAGTTTTAGCTTAGTGTCTGTAGGAGGCACATCCTTTCAAGGTTTTGTTATTTTGTGAGTGTGACGGTTTCCCTTAGGGACCGATCTCCCACTACCATCAACGGGCGGGAACGCGGAGTGTTGCCTCCACGTTCCCCCTCCTGCGACGCTGGATCCTGGGCTGCCTTTTACTGGACGACGGGTCCCACAGACACCGATTTTCCAGAGCCCAGGGCAGAGGCACAATTCCTCAGTCCCTCTTTGCAGGCTCTGAGTTGATTCATTGAACCTGTGTGGCCGGACACAGCAAGCTGACTCTGCTATTTCCACTGCCTGGACTAAGGCAGTGTTAAGGTGAGATCCCCCCTGACTGGTTTCCCAAGCAAAGAGAGAAAGACGGTGCAGGGAAGGCTCCCAGGACTGCTGAATTTACAGTCTTTATTCCCACCATAGCTGCGTGCTGGCTGGAGGAGGGGAAAGTCCCTTGCTGATTGCAGGGAATCCTGCAGAGATAATCTACTGGTAGCTGTGTGCTGACTGGAGGAAGGAGGAGAAAAACTGTCGCAGAAGCACCCTTCCCACCATTTTTTACTGCCAACAGCAGGGGGGCACACTGACTTCTTTTTGGCGCTCTTTTAGCGCTAAGCCCCACCCCCCACGGGCCGCGATAAGCCCTGCCCCCCAGGAAAACGCGCAAAGATCTCCACAGAGACTCCTTCCTGAGGATGCAGGGCCATCGGCTGATTCTGGTGAGGTACACCGAATCAAATACAATCCTTGCTTCCCACTGCTTCACTTGTAGCTCTGCATATCATTGCTCCCCCTCCTGGCATACTCCTATTAGGAACATGCAGAACTCTAAGGGTACTAAGAGTGCTAAGGCTCACATAGTCTATTATTCAGCCTGCACTTCCTGCCACGCTGAGCTACCACGTAAACACACCTCTTCTCTCTGTGAGTCCTGTGCCACTATAGCCGCCCAAGACCCCCCCGCCACCACCGCTGCAACCGTCAGCCCAGAGCCTAGGGCTCCCAGCTCACCGGAATGGGCACAGTTTCTGTCCCAATCCATGGAAAAACTGTCACAGAACCTGGTGCTGGCTATGCAATGTCATCCTCCACACCCTTCTGGGCCCCTGGACGGAACGCAGCCTGAGGATACCCTTATGGAGGCTTCTTCTGAGGTAATCCGGGCCCATGCTTCACCGGTTGCAGGGATCAGGAAAAGAGCACATGGCCGGGTGTCTCCAGCACTCTCTCGTGGCCCCCATGGCTCTCCCTCGGGAGCACACAGGGCAGGCTCTCCCACATGCTCCACGGCTTCTGAAGAGCTGGAGGAGGGAGAATGCTGTTTGTACCAGGATGATTCCTTGGTTTCACCCTCCCCAGATGATCAAACTGCATTAGACTCCCTTATAGCAGCAATCAACCAAACTCTGCATGTGGAGGATCCCCCATCCACTACCACTGACCATGTGGTCTCCTTTAAGAGGGCAAGGAAACCACAAAAGGTTTTCGCTGATCATCCAGAGTTTCAGGATATCCTCACAAAGCAAAGGGAGAAGCCTGACAGGCGCTTCGGTAACCGTAAACTCATGGAGTCCCGGTACCCTTTTTGCCTCACCTGCCCCTAAGGGCTGGACTGATCTGCCCTCGGTCGACCCCCCCAGTCTCCCGCCTTGCCACAAAAACGCTCCTGTCTTTACCCAATGGTTCCTCCATCAAAGACCCGACAGACAGACAGATGGAGCACCTCACCCGCTCTGCCTTTGAGGCTGCGGGTTCCTCCCTCTCGCCCTCCTTTGCCTCTGTGTGGGTCGCAAAGGCGGTCTCGGTCTGGGCGGAATCCCTTAATACTTCGCTTGAGGAATCCCAGTTCCCTCATAACGTCACAGAGGTAACAGCTCAAATTGCCGCTGCGGCGGAGTACCTCATGCAGGCCTCCATTGATGCTACTACCTGCGCAGCCTTTGCCGCCTCAAATACCATAGCCATCCGTAGAGCTCTCTGGCTCCGACAATGGCGAGCGGACTCTGCTTCCAAGAAGTCTCTCATGGGACTTCCCTTTTTTTCCAGACCGACTGTTTGGCGAACGTCTGGACAAGCTCATTTCTGACGCCACGGGAGGAAAAAGTACCTCCCTTCCCCAGCTGAAGCCCAGGACGACCTTCACCAGATGTCCACAGTCCTCGTTCCGCTCCTTTCAGAACTCATTTGGTTGGTCGACATCCCGCTCTGCCCCCGCCACTAGCCGCAGACTACGCAGGGACCGACCTTCTCAGCTCTCTCCGAAACCCACTTCGTCATGGCAGCCTAGACCGAAACAGTCCAGGACTAGGGAGATTCGTCCACAACGTTTTCCCCCTCATGACTCCTTTGGCGCCCCGGAAGACACACTCATTGTAGGAGGTCGACTGCGGCTCCTTCAACACATCTGGGCTGCTGCCTCAGACGACAAATGGGTGCAAGACCTTGTGTCTTCTGGTTTCCACATTGAATTTCGGACCAGACCCCCGAGTCGGTTCCTTCTCTCAAACCCCCCAAAGACTCGAAAATGACACGAGGCCTTTTTCTCAGCAATCCACTCGCTCCAAACAGCAGGAGTTATAATACCCGTCCCGGACGACGAGAAGTTCAGGGTGTTTTATTCCAACCTCTTTGTGGTCCCCAAAAAGGATGGGTCAGTTTGACCCATCCTGGACCTCAAACACCTGAACAAACATGTGCACGTACGGAGATTCAGAATGGAGTCCCTAGGGTCCATTATTGCATCCATGGTCGAAGGTGAATTCCTCGCCTCCATAGATATCAAGGACGTGTACCTGCACATACCCATCGCTCCAGATCACCAAGAGTTCCTCCGCTTCGCAGTTCAGGACTCCCATTTTTAATTCGTAGCCCTACTCTTCGGCCTTGCCACCGCACCAAGGGTCTTCACCAAAGTCATGGCGGCCGCCATGAGCATCCTTCACGCCAAGGGAGTAGTCATTCTCCCTTACTTGGATGACCTCCTCATCAAGGCCCCCTCCTTCCACGACTGCTCAGCCAGCGTACAGACCACCGTGGGCACCATATCCCGCTTAGGGTGGCTACTGAATCTAGACAAATCATCCCCGATCCCAGCACAATTCATCACCTTCCTGGGCATGTCCCTGGACACCCGTCGGGGCTTGATCTATCTATCTCAGGACAAGGCGATCGCTCTTCGACAAGCGGTACGCTGCCTTCTACGTCCTCTGTCTCACTCCATTCGATTCAGCATGAAGGTGCTCGGCAGCATGGTGGTGGCTATGGAGGCAGTACCTTTTGCTCAACAGCACCTCCGCCCACTGCAGCTAGCCCTTCTAGCTGCCTAGGACAAGAGCCCCTTCTCCCTGGACAAACATCTTCACCTGACGTCTTCTGTCAGGTATGCACTCCGCTGGTGGCTTCGGTCCTCATCCCTATCGAAGGGGAGATCTTTTCTCCCAGTGAACTGGCTGGTCCTGACCACAGACACCAGCCTCCTAGGCTGGGGAGCAGTGTACCGGCACAACACTGCTCAAGGACGTTGGACGCCCCAGGAGTTTTCCCTACCCATAAACATCCTGGAAATCCGCGCGATCTTCCTCGTGCTCAGGGCGTTCTGCCCTCTGCTAGCGGGTCATCAGATTCGAGTCCAATCGGACAATGCTATGGGGAGATAAGGTATGCACACCAGTGACTATGGAAGGGGAATACATGGAATAGCAGAAACTGCTGTGTGAATACTGACATGAAAAATTCAATAGCTATTTGTTAGAATGAAATGTGAAAAATGGAACCTGCATTACTGCCATGAATATATGAATAAAGAGAAATTTAGCTACTGAATTGATCAATGCAGAAGAGCCCCAACACTACGCCAAAGTATTTCTCTACGTTGGGGTCCCTAGCTTGTGTGTGTTTTTTAGGTTTTTTGCACCCAGTTCAGACATAGAATGGAGTTCCAAACGTTATTCCTTAATGTTAGTAGTTTTTCGTTTGTGAACCCTCCCCATACACACCTATTGCCAATCCACATTATACGCATATATAGCCTGGGTCTCAGCGTCCCATACACGGTAAGTTTTTTAACTGCATGAGAGGACACACACAAGCTAGGGACCCCAACGTAGAGAAATACTTTGGCGTAGTGTTGGGGCTCTTCTGCATTGATCAATTCAGTAGCTAAATTTCTCTTTATTCATATATTCATGGCAGTAATGCAGGTTCCATTTTTCACATTTCATTCTAACAAATAGCTATTGAATTTTTCATGTCAGTATTCACACAGCAGTTTCTGCTATTCCATGTATTCCCCTTCCATAGTCACTGGTGTGCATACCTTATCTCCCCATAGTGATGTTTTTTAGGTTTTTTGCACCCAGTTCAGACATAGAATGGAGTTCCAAACGTTATTCCTTAATGTTAGTAGTTTTTCGTTTGTGAACCCTCCCCATACACACCTATTGCCAATCCACATTATACGCATATATAGCCTGGGTCTCAGCGTCCCATACACGGTAAGTTTTTTAACTGCATGAGAGGACACACACAAGCTAGGGACCCCAACGTAGAGAAATACTTTGGCGTAGTGTTGGGGCTCTTCTGCATTGATCAATTCAGTAGCTAAATTTCTCTTTATTCATATATTCATGGCAGTAATGCAGGTTCCATTTTTCACATTTCATTCTAACAAATAGCTATTGAATTTTTCATGTCAGTATTCACACAGCAGTTTCTGCTATTCCATGTATTCCCCTTCCATAGTCACTGGTGTGCATACCTTATCTCCCCATAGTGATGTTTTTTAGGTTTTTTGCACCCAGTTCAGACATAGAATGGAGTTCCAAACGTTATTCCTTAATGTTAGTAGTTTTTCGTTTGTGAACCCTCCCCATACACACCTATTGCCAATCCACATTATACGCATATATAGCCTGGGTCTCAGCGTCCCATACACGGTAAGTTTTTTAACTGCATGAGAGGACACACACAAGCTAGGGACCCCAACGTAGAGAAATACTTTGGCGTAGTGTTGGGGCTCTTCTGCATTGATCAATTCAGTAGCTAAATTTCTCTTTATTCATATATTCATGGCAGTAATGCAGGTTCCATTTTTCACATTTCATTCTAACAAATAGCTATTGAATTTTTCATGTCAGTATTCACACAGCAGTTTCTGCTATTCCATGTATTCCCCTTCCATAGTCACTGGTGTGCATACCTTATCTCCCCATAGTGATGTTTTTTAGGTTTTTTGCACCCAGTTCAGACATAGAATGGAGTTCCAAACGTTATTCCTTAATGTTAGTAGTTTTTCGTTTGTGAACCCTCCCCATACACACCTATTGCCAATCCACATTATACGCATATATAGCCTGGGTCTCAGCGTCCCATACACGGTAAGTTTTTTAACTGCATGAGAGGACACACACAAGCTAGGGACCCCAACGTAGAGAAATACTTTGGCGTAGTGTTGGGGCTCTTCTGCATTGATCAATTCAGTAGCTAAATTTCTCTTTATTCATATATTCATGGCAGTAATGCAGGTTCCATTTTTCACATTTCATTCTAACAAATAGCTATTGAATTTTTCATGTCAGTATTCACACAGCAGTTTCTGCTATTCCATGTATTCCCCTTCCATAGTCACTGGTGTGCATACCTTAGCTCCCCATAGTGATGTTTTTTAGGTTTTTTGCACCCAGTTCAGACATAGAATGGAGTTCCAAACGTTATTCCTTAATGTTAGTAGTTTTTCGTTTGTGAACCCTCCCCATACACACCTATTGCCAATCCACATTATACGCATATATAGCCTGGGTCTCAGCGTCCCATACACGGTAAGTTTTTTAACTGCATGAGAGGACACACACAAGCTAGGGACCCCAACGTAGAGAAATACTTTGGCGTAGTGTTGGGGCTCTTCTGCATTGATCAATTCAGTAGCTAAATTTCTCTTTATTCATATATTCATGGCAGTAATGCAGGTTCCATTTTTCACATTTCATTCTAACAAATAGCTATTGAATTTTTCATGTCAGTATTCACACAGCAGTTTCTGCTATTCCATGTATTCCCCTTCCATAGTCACTGGTGTGCATACCTTATCTCCCCATAGTGATGTTTTTTAGGTTTTTTGCACCCAGTTCAGACATAGAATGGAGTTCCAAACGTTATTCCTTAATGTTAGTAGTTTTTCGTTTGTGAACCCTCCCCATACACACCTATTGCCAATCCACATTATACGCATATATAGCCTGGGTCTCAGCGTCCCATACACGGTAAGTTTTTTAACTGCATGAGAGGACACACACAAGCTAGGGACCCCAACGTAGAGAAATACTTTGGCGTAGTGTTGGGGCTCTTCTGCATTGATCAATTCAGTAGCTAAATTTCTCTTTATTCATATATTCATGGCAGTAATGCAGGTTCCATTTTTCACATTTCATTCTAACAAATAGCTATTGAATTTTTCATGTCAGTATTCACACAGCAGTTTCTGCTATTCCATGTATTCCCCTTCCATAGTCACTGGTGTGCATACCTTATCTCCCCATAGTGATGTTTTTTAGGTTTTTTGCACCCAGTTCAGACATAGAATGGAGTTCCAAACGTTATTCCTTAATGTTAGTAGTTTTTCGTTTGTGAACCCTCCCCATACACACCTATTGCCAATCCACATTATACGCATATATAGCCTGGGTCTCAGCGTCCCATACACGGTAAGTTTTTTAACTGCATGAGAGGACACACACAAGCTAGGGACCCCAACGTAGAGAAATACTTTGGCGTAGTGTTGGGGCTCTTCTGCATTGATCAATTCAGTAGCTAAATTTCTCTTTATTCATATATTCATGGCAGTAATGCAGGTTCCATTTTTCACATTTCATTCTAACAAATAGCTATTGAATTTTTCATGTCAGTATTCACACAGCAGTTTCTGCTATTCCATGTATTCCCCTTCCATAGTCACTGGTGTGCATACCTTATCTCCCCATAGTGATGTTTTTTAGGTTTTTTGCACCCAGTTCAGACATAGAATGGAGTTCCAAACGTTATTCCTTAATGTTAGTAGTTTTTCGTTTTTGAACCCTCCCCATACACACCTATTGCCAATCCACATTATACGCATATATAGCCTGGGTCTCAGCGTCCCATACACGGTAAGTTTTTTAACTGCATGAGAGGACACACACAAGCTAGGGACCCCAACGTAGAGAAATACTTTGGCGTAGTGTTGGGGCTCTTCTGCATTGATCAATTCAGTAGCTAAATTTCTCTTTATTCATATATTCATGGCAGTAATGCAGGTTCCATTTTTCACATTTCATTCTAACAAATAGCTATTGAATTTTTCATGTCAGTATTCACACAGCAGTTTCTGCTATTCCATGTATTCCCCTTCCATAGTCACTGGTGTGCATACCTTATCTCCCCATAGTGATGTTTTTTAGGTTTTTTGCACCCAGTTCAGACATAGAATGGAGTTCCAAACGTTATTCCTTAACAATCGGACAATGCGACAGCTGTAGCCTATATCAATCGGCAGGGAGGCACCCGCAGCAAAGTGGCTTATCTCAAGGCCCATAAGATCCTCAGCTGGGCCGAGTCGACGGGGTCAGTGATATCAGCGGTAGACATACCGGGGGTAGAGAACTGGGCAGCAGACTTTCTAAGTCGCCAAGGCCTGGCCGCTGGAGAATGATCTCTCCACCCAGAAGTGTTTCTACACATCTGCACTCGCTGGGGCACACCAGACGTTGATCTAATGGCCTCAAGATTGAACGCAAAAGTACCCGCGTTCATAGCCAGGTCACGCGACCCGCAGTCCATCGGCACGGATGCTCTAGTCTGCTTCTGGCACCACTTCCGCCTGCCTTACATATTTCCACCTCTACATCTGCTGCCGCGGATAATCAGGAAGATCAAGGCAGAGGGAGTCCCGGTGATACTGATAGCACCGGACTGGCCCAGGGGCGCCTAGTACGCCGAATTAGTACAAATGCTCGCAGACATACCGTGGCGCCTTCCAGACATCCCAGACTTGCTGACCCAAGAACCCATTTCCCATCAGAACTCCAGAGCCCTGAAGCTGACAACATGGCCATTGATACCTGGGTATTAACAAGAGCGGGATTCTTCCCCGCGGTTATCTCCACCATGATCAGCGCCCGAAAGCCTGCTTCATGCCGGATTTACCACCGTACGTGGAAAATCTGTTTTTCATGGTGCAGGGATACTAACGTCCAGCCTATGCCTCTGGCCATCCCCAAAATTCTCGACTTTCTGCAGTCTGGCTTGCAAGCGGGTTTGGCTCTCAGTTTCCATAAAGGGCAGGTCTCAGCGCTCTCAATCTTCTACCAATGCCGCCTGGCTCAAAAACCGCAAGTCAAGACCTTCCTCCAGGGCGTTTTCCATCTAGTTCCCCCGTACAAACGACCCATGGGACCTCAATCTCGTTCTGGATGGTCTCCAGAGGTCTCCCTTTGAACCTCTCAAGGAATCCTCCCTTGCTCTTCTGTCCTGGAAGGTAACATTCCTGGTGGCAATTACGTCCATCAGACGGGCTTCGGAGCTGGCAGCACTCTCTTGTCACGAGCCTTTTCTGATCTTTCACCAAGACAAGGTGGTTCTGCGCCCCCTTCCGGTTTTTCTTCCAAAGGTTCCTACCCTGTTTCATTTGAACGAGGACATTGTTCTGCCTTCCTTTTGTCCACACCCAGTTCATAGGGTGGAAAGGTCTCTGCATTTGTTAGACTTCGTCAGAGCTCTCAGATATTACATATCTAGGACAGCCACCTTTAGGAAAACGGACTCTTTGTGCGTCATTCCTGAGGGGCCTAAGAAGGGACAGGCAGCTTCAAAGGCAACTTTGGCTCGCTGGATTCGCTCTGCGATCCAGGAAGTCTACCGCCTGCAACTCAAGCCCATTCCTAGTGGGCTGCGGGCTCATTCCACGCGAGCAGTTGGCGCTTCGTGGGCCATTCGGCATCAGGCTTCAGTGGAACAGGTGTGTAAGGCTGTGACCTGGTCTAGCCTACATACTTTTTCAAAGCATTACAGAGTCCATACCCAGGTTTCAGCTGAGGCAAATCTGGGTAGGAAGATTCTGCAAACGGCAGTAGAGCACCTCTCTCAGTAGATGCTCCAGGCTGTCTGGGACTGGTTCCTAGTCCTTGTGTTGTGTTGTCTTCATTTATTTTTCCCACCCATGGACTGCTTTAGGACGTCCCATGGTCCTGTGTCCCCCAATTAGGCATCAGAGAAAAACAGATTTTTGTGTACTCACCGTAAAATCGGTTTCTCTTAGCCATCATTGGGGGACACAGCACCCACCCTGTTGCCCTGTTGGGCCTTGGTTCTCTCAGTACCTTATTTGGTTATGACTCTTTTTTCTCATGTTCCTCCGTTGAGATAAGTTTTTACTGTTTTTTTCTCCTGCTGAATGTGTACTAAAACTGAGGTTGCCGGGCCGGCCAGGGGGTGTATACTGCAGAGGAGGAGCTAATGCTTTTTGCATCTACTTAGTGTCCTCCTATGGATAGGGAGCATAACACCCATGGTCCTGTGTCCCCCAATGATGGCTAAGAGAAAACGATTTTACGGTGAGTACACAAAAATCCGTTTTTGTGTGGTCTTGCTCTCCACTGCCACCTGGATGTTTGTGTATGCATTGCTGTCTACTGCCATCTAGCTGTTATACATTTGCATTACACTTTATATTTCTATTCATACTTACCTTTTTGGTGCTTTTAGCCACCTTGCGGTTCAATAAAAACTTTGCACTTTATTTATAATTATTATACTTATTTACTAGTGTTTTACGGCCACTCGGTTGCTATCTATATGTACTAAATCATATTTAATTTTGACTCTGGAGTCTTGATTGTGAATTTGTTACTTTGTTACCGCTTGAACCAAGGTGATCTTGTGTCCTTTTCCTTTTTTAAGTGTTTTTAAAATCTTGGATATTTAATAAAAATCTTCTTTTAAATATATCTACGTGTGGAGTTTTCCATATAGGCTTTACTGTTATTGTTAAACTCCCTTACTAATTCATTGATTGATTGGTATATCTACTTATATTGCTGTGGTTTTTCACAGATTTCGTTTCTACTATGGACATACGTATTAGGGAATCCACTTGGATGACCCAAGCTAACAGTGTTTTTAAAGGAGAAGTGACACAGACCATTGAATTGGAGGTTGGACAGAATCAGGAATTAATAAAGGATTTAAAATTCAAAACTAGAAGGAAATTACGATTATGGTGGGACAAAACATCCTTAGAAAATTATTTAACTAAGGGTCTTATACCTAGGGGCTAGAGGATTCGCACCCTACCCAGCTCTCAAGCTAATGATGAAACCTTCCGTCTGAGGTGGGAGGAGATATGTAACAAGTGCTCAAGAAGTATGATGGAGATGTTGGTTGAAGCCAACAAAATTAATTTAGACTCCTTGGATAAAGAGATTGATGTTATTCAGCAAAAGCTTAAAGAATCCCTAACGACTGTGGGTATGGAATCTTTGAGGAAGGAATTGGACGAGGCTGTAGTCAAGTGGGAAAAGGAAGTACAGGATACTAAATCAAAGAAATTTTTGAGAGATATTAACGACTATCAGAACAAAAGAGTCTATCGGTGGTTTCCCAACCCTAGAAAGGAGACTAATTTGTCTCTTACTTCATCTATGTCATCTCTGTCGTCTATGATGAGCAATCAGGAATCCACAGATGGCTCTCATTTTAAACCTAGGAAGCAAGAAAAACGAAAAGGAAATTACAGGGATGGTCCTTCCACTAGGAATAACAAAAAATTCACTCCCAATACAACTCAAGAGAACAAATTACAGGTGATCAACCTTTTGGAAAAAAAATTGACACCTAGCCAGATTGAGGTACTGAGTCTGGGACTAACATTTTCTCCATCTTCATCTTTTAAGCTATTCACAGCAATAAAAGATCTTCATTTATATGCTAGAAAATTAATTTTTAAGAAAATGTACTATTCTGATGAAAAATGGAATGAGGATGAATTACGGGCCATTGCCACTCTTAATGAGTTGGCTGATGTGGAGGATACACAGGAAATGGTGAGTTTGAGAGATCCCTTCAAACTTAAGTCCAATAAGTTTCCACCCCTAAGTGTATACCCAAATGTCGAGATATTTGTCAAACTTGTTTCTGATGAATTTGCCAAGATCCCAAAGGGGGTTGGACATAATAATCTCAATAGAGAGCAGCGTACAACTCTGGATGAGTTGAGGAGAATGCAAGGAGTAATCCTAAAACCGACAGATAAAGGGGGCAATATCGTAGTATGGCCAAAGAATATGTATGAAAGAGAGGCCCTACATCAGCTAAGGGACAAGAGTTGTTACAAAAGACTGACCTTTAACCCCTTGACGAGTTTTAATAACTCTTTACAGTTACTTTTGGATGAAGCCCTACTGGATAACTCAATCACCAAGGATCAAAAAGATTTTTTGACAGTAGAAAATCCAAGGATACCATGTTTATATCTTCTACCGAAGATTCATAAGGATGACAAGATACCACCTGGCCACTCTATTGTGTCGGGTAAGGGGAACTTTTGTGAACCCCTTTGTTAATTTTTGGATTGGCGTCTGAAATCAATTGTTACCACCTTGCCTTCTTTTTAAGAGACTCTACCGATTTACTGTTGAGGCTTGAGGGAATCACCTTGGAGGAGGATATGTGGATGGTATCCTTGGATGTGGACAGCTTGTACACGTCAATACGACATGAGGATGGGCTGCAAGCGGTAAGATATTTTCTTTCCATGAGTTCTTTGGGATCTAAATTGATCAACTTTGATTGAAGCTCTTGAATTTGTCTTATACCACAATTTTTTCCTGTTTAAGGAGATCTTTTACCTACAGCTCCAGGGAACAGCGATGGGGGCTGATTTTGCCCTCTCCTACGCCAACCTGTTCCTTGGGCTGTGGGAAAGACAGATCTTCTTGACAGATACTACTGAGCAGATTGAGAAGGTTCTTCTCTGGACCAGATTTATCGATGATATTTTTTTAATCTGGCAGGGTACAGAGGGAGAACTTAAAAAGTTTGTGGAAGATTTAAACAAGAACTCATTGAATATTAAACTTACCAGTCACTATAGTCAGGTCCGTATAGACTGTCTTGATCTTAACATCTATAGAAATACTGACAATTCTCTTCACACTAAAGTTTATAGGAAACCAACTGCCATCAATTCCCTGCTTTCTGCTCAATCTTCCTACCAACGATCTCTGATAAACAACATTCTAGTGGGACAATTCCGACGGCTTAAGAGAAATTGCTCTGAGGATGTGGTTTTCAAGGAACAAGCGAGAGAACTGACCGACCGGTTTGTGGAGAGAGGATATAGTAAAAAGTCAATTAAGAGGGCTTACAATCGAGCATTGAATACGCCAAGGAGAGATCTACTGACACCTCATGAAAAAGAAAAAAATTATTCTAAAGTGAGGTTTATCTCACAGTACCATGGGAACTGGCGAGAAATGAAAGGAGCTCTGGAGAAATTTTGGCCAATCCTTATGACTGACCCGATCCTCAAGAAAATTGTACCTGGAGGTCCATCAATTACCTATCGTAGGGCTGACAATCTGAGGGACAAACTAGTAAGGAGCCATTTCTCTGGGGACAGTATGAGTAATCCATTCGGCTCAAGAGGACCTACTTGGGGCTTCTTTCCTTGTGGTAAATGTATCTCATGCCCCAATATGGTGAGGGCAATGGAATTTTCTTCAAGTGATGGTTTGAGAAATTTCAGGATTACGAAACACATTACATGTGACTCTGAAGCGGTGGTGTATTATGCTAAATGTCCCTGCAATCTCGTTTATGTTGGACTCACCACAAGGAAGCTGAGAGTGAGGATACGTGAACACGTGTTGGACATCAATAATGCATCAAAATCGGACGAGATTGCTAGTCTCAAACCCCTGCCGAGACACTTTAAAACTCATCATGGTTGTGATTCCTCTCTTTTGAAAGTGTCAGGAATTGATAAAGTTGTGATAAATTCACGTGGTGGAGATGTGAAGAAATGCCTATCCAAAATGGAGACTCAATGGATATGGCGTCTTGACACTGTACGAGCGAATTTCCTGAATGAGGTCCTTAGTTTTGCACCCTTTCTCTGAGGCGTTTTTGTACCCTTCCTCCATTCTTTTAGTGTGTTATGTGTAGAGTTGAGCGCGGTTCGCGGTTCGCGGTTCGAGGTTCTCCAGTTCTAGGCTCGAGTGATTTTGGGGCCTGTTCTAGATCGAACTAGAACTCGAGCTTTTTGCAAAAGCTCGATAGTTCTAGAAACGTTCGAGAACGGTTCTAGCAGCAAAAAAACAGCTAATTCATAGCTGGCTTACCGCTGTAATAGTGTAAGTCACTCTGACTCACACTATTATGAAATTTCAGTGTATAGTGTGCGTGAACAGCGCCTTCAGATCACTGCTGTTTGTATAATGGCGATCGCCATTTTTTTTTTCCCATGTCTTCCTTCCCTAAGCGCGCGCGTCTTGTGGGGCGGGCCAGCATGTCAGCCAATCCCAGACACACACACAGCTAAGTGGACTTTTAGCCAGAGAAGCAACGGCATGTGTGATAGGATGTCCATGTCACATGTCCCTGCATTATAAAAACGAGTATCTGCCCGTCCGGACGCCATTATCTCTTCTGCGTCCTTGGTGTCAGACATCACTGGCGCAGCTCCGTCCTTTGTCCTATCGCCGATACTGGATACGCTGGACAGCATAGGGATAGCACTATCTATCAGTCCTTTTAAGGGCTCGTACCGGCAGGGTCAGAGCCATAGGTGACAGGTCCTGAAAACAGAGACAGCGTCTGTGTAGCTAAGGTCAGGGATTTCGTCGCTGCATTTCCCCATTAGGAGGGAATAGAAAGGCAGGCTTCCATTCCTCTACCCAGAGCCCCATAATCCTGGCACTGTACCCTCCTGTCCTCTGCACACTCCAACTCATTATAACTAAGCCATTATACTAGCAAACAGTCAGTGTACCTAGTGGCATCCTAAACGTGGCTATTGTACTTTTGTCTAGTCACACTAGTGCAAAGATATTTGCAGCACGTCTGCCTGCATTGCACACTCAAACTCTTTTTAACTAAGCCATTATACTAGCAAACAGTCAGTGTACCTAGTGGCATCCTAAACGTGGCTATTGGACTTTTGTGTAGTCACACTAGTGCAAAGATATTTGCAGCACGTCTGCCTGCATTGCACACTCAAACTCTTTTTAACTAAGCCATTATACTAGCAAACAGTCAGTGTACCTAGTGGCATCCTAAACGTGGCTATTGTACTTTTGTCTAGTCACACTAGTGCAAAGATATTTGCAGCACGTCTGCCTGCATTGCACACTCAAACTCTTTTTAACTAAGCCATTATACTAGCAAACAGTCAGTGTACCTAGTGGCATCCTAAACGTGGCTATTGGACTTTTGTCTAGTCACACTAGTGCAAAGATATTTGCAGCACGTCTGCCTGCATTGCACACTCAAACTCTTTTTAACTAAGCCATTATACTAGCAAACAGTCAGTGTACCTAGTGGCATCCTAAACGTGGCTATTGTACTTTTGTGTAGTCAAACTAGTGGAAAGATATTTGCAGCACGTCTGCCTGCATTGCACACTCAAACTCTTTTTAACTAAGCCATTATACTAGCAAACAGTCAGTGTACCTAGTGGCATCCTAAACGTGGCTATTGTACTTTTGTCTAGTCACACTAGTGCAAAGATATTTGCAGCACGTCTGCCTGCATTGCACACTCAAACTCATTGTTACTAATACATTATAATACCAAAAATTGAGTAAACTTAGTGGCATACAAGAAGTGGCTGTTGTACTCCATTAATGCCCCACTGGTGCAAATCTATGTGCAGCACCTCTGCATGACACCCTCCTGCTCTGTTTTTAATAAGCTATAATGATAGCAAAAAATACTGCCATTTAGTGGCATCATAGAACTGGCTGTTGTATTCCATTAGTGCCCCACTGGTGCCAAGCTATTTCTAGCACCTCTGCATGACACCCTCCTGCTCTGTTTTTAATAAGCTATAATTATAGCACAAAATACTGCCATTTAGTGGCATCATAGAACTGGCTGTTGTATTCCATTAGTGCCCCACTGGTGCCAAGCTATTTCTAGCACCTCTGCATGACACCCTCCTGCTCTGTTTTTAATAAGCTATAATTATAGCAAAAAATACTGCCACTTAGTGGTATACAAAAAATGCCTGTAGGACTCCTTTATTGTGCCACTGGTGCCAAGCAATCTCAAGCACCTCTGCATTCTACACTCATGCCCATTTTGCTATGCTAATTTTATAGCAAACTCAGGGAATTCCTTGCTGCATTTGATCATTACGAGGGATAGAAAGTGAAGCTTCTTTTACTGTCCTGGTACCCACAGAACACGGCCACTGTACCCATCTGTCCACTTTTGCCACGCTATTTAATTTGCACAAAGAGCTGACTCTTTTTCTGCCTTCCTAAAATTGTCTGGAATACTAAGTTAGTGTTTCTTTGCTGCCAAGCAAGGTACAACACATGTGCATTCTACACTCCTTTCCATTTCTGGAATGCAATTATTAACTGCAGGTAGTCCAGGCAATCTGTGACGAAGGTGCAGGCGTGGATATAATGTAGCCTGCATCCAATGATGGTTCTCTCCATGTCTGACAGCTCAACAATACCTTCTGTTTCCACTTCCAAAACAAGTGATGACCTGCCAATCACACTCCCTGTTGCGGGTTAAGGAGTGGAAGTTCAGTGTGAAAAACCATGTGTGACTGCTGTCCCCACAGTCACAGAGGATGAAGAGCACGCAGATGCACTTGATGGGGCAGGCGGTGGTTGCACAGGCACGCTAGTCCGCATTGTAGCACAGTGAAATTCACATTGCGACTTATGCTTCATTTTAAGTCGTGTACAGGGTGGGCTCCCCAGTATGCAGCAAAACCAGGCAAAAGGAAAAGGACTCTAGCCAGTTGGGTTGATAAATGATTGTTTAACTTTACCAAAACAAACAATAAGAACCATGCATACAATTAAAATAATTGAACAATCTATTCTGTTGCCTACTACCTGCTAATCCCTCTGTGTAGCAGTAATTGTGTGTTTGTGCGTGTGTGTGTGTGTGCGAACACGACTTACCAGTGGCGCATCACAAGAGCTTCCAAGTTATCTACCTAAACATAGACAAAACACATGACCCCCCCTGAATACCCTTGTTAGCTGAAGCCTCACAGATATTGCAGATGATAACAGTGTGAATGCAAACCACACAGCTCTGCAACACAGTCATGGAAATCTTGAAAAGCAACAGTCAATGCAAACATGTGTTGCTGTCCCTCTATGATTTAAACTGTACGTGACAATTTGACAGTGCAGAGGCAGCAAGTCTTATTGTCTATATAGTCGGCCTACCCAGAACAGATATGTGTTTTGCTAATAAAACAAAGTGTTTTGTGCCCGCATTATTGTCTGGGCACAGCCTACCGTACCCGGGTACTGTGATGTCCAGTTGCCAGAAATACAGACTTTACGCTCCTCTCACGGTAAACAGTATAGACAGCACTGTAAGAATGTTGGTCTGTGGCACAGGATGCTGCTCACTGACGTTACAGTGCTCATCATCAAAGTACACCACAACTCCCCTCACAATTGAACAAAGTGTTTCCGCGGTGGCTCCTTGCTGTAACACACACCTTTAGCTTTTCATTCTGTTCATAGACAGCATCTCCAAGTCCACCCCCGAAGAGCAATTTTCTATTGCTATAGTGACCAAAGGCAGATCCAAAAAAACAGCAGCCCCTTGTGTGTAGTCTGCAACAATGCATGCAATAAACGGCAAATAAGCATATTGCGTTGACAGTTGCTAAAGCTGAGCAATACACCTTCACGCTGTCAATTCATATCCATGTGATACTTCATGGAAGAAGTACTCAAAAGTGTGAGTTTTTGCCTTCTACTTACAGATTGTTGACAAATCTTACAGATTCCATGACTTGGGTGATCCTTTGCGATGTCCAAAAATTACAGCCCTTACAGCCCATGCGACCTGCATAGCCAACACGACATCTGCTCAGAGTCAAAGTTGTGGTCCAGGATTCAGTTGTTGACGTGCTTCCAGTACTTTGTCTCTGGCCAGGAAGACGCAACGTAACCTCGTCGTCAGTAGCATCCTCCTCCACCTCCTCTGCTGACCTCATCGACTGGCTGACTTTGGTTTGACAGTAAGTGTTGTCTCCAACCTCATCAATAACCCTGTGTGTTTTCATTCCCCTCGTCCTGAGTCCTCCGAGACAACCTCTTCCTGCCCTGACCCAATAATAAAGTTGTCCTTCCAATCAGGTATCTGTGCTCCTCATCATGTTCCCCATTGTCTCCACCAGGAGGATTTACTATTTGGAAATGAGGGTGTAGATTAGGCTCAGCACCTTCTTCATCGGGGCCTGGATCCCAGTCACAAAGCTTCAGGCTATCTGCGCAGATCATTTCCCCTGTCTCATGGAACTCGCTACCTCAACACATTAGATTATCTGCTACACACGCAAGCTTCAAACTGAATCTGAAAACTCATCTGTTCAGAAATGACTATAACCTTCAATGACACCACCACCATACGTACTTGACGCTCAACCTAAACAACTCCTACTGTCTCCTCCCAAAAATCCTTTAGAATGTAATCCCGCAAGGGCAGGGCCCTCTTCCCTCTGTACCAGTCTGTCTATAGTTACTTGTATATGTATTCTGTATGTAACCCCCTTCTCATGTACAGCACCATGGAATCAATGGTGCTCTATAAATCAATAATGATAAAAATAATAATCACTTCCTTGTCTGTACTCATTGCAGCTTTGGAGCAGACCTCTGATTCCCAGGCTATAGTGCGACTGAACAGCTATGCAAACTCAACCATCTCTGTCACCCCATACTCAGCAGGGCTGGCGGAAACTTGAGAGCTGTTAGGAAGCAAGTGCGATTGGATTGACACCACAGAGGAATGGAGTATTTGGGATCTTGAAATTGGGGTGGAGGAGAGGCCACTTTATGGAGCAATTCAGATCCATTGAAGCAGCTGCTGATTTGGCCTCATCTACATTTGTTAGCGATGGTCGTGTCCATGAAAAAAGGGATCATATCAGATTATCCATGGGAAGAAGTACACCTGTTCTTTTGGATGTTATTTGTTGTTACAAAACGGTGACGCCTTAAACGCAAGCAGCCTGCTGCGGTTTCAGTTGCGCGCAGGCATCAGCTGCCATTTAGGCCTGTGCCTCGGGTTGTCCAGCTGGCTGCTTTCTCCTCCACGTGTAAGTGTGGAGAGGCAGCTAGTGCGCATGCGTGTGACGAATTACCCCAGCCGCAGCCTAACTCCAGTGTTTCGCCTAGTGAGTATGCTCAGCCTGACTGTGCCATTCCTGAGGCTAAGTCTTCATTTCGGGCTACAGCGCATGCTCCCACACTTAGTGCGAAAAGCCTCTTTGCACAGGTACTTGCACTCCGTGACGGGTCTAAGTCCTGTGTTGTGCATAGACACCATGCTAAAGCTGATAGTCTTTTTTCAGAGACTGTATTTCATGCAACTGACTATGGTCAGGCACTTACTGCATCAGAAACTAGGTCCGGTAATGAACTCTTTGGCCCTGCCCGTGATGTGGGGGGCCCATTTAGACCACAGGGCATCAGGTGTCCTGACGATGTGGCCAGGCCACTCCCAAATGGCTTGCAGAGGCCCGCCCCTATGACTTGTCACCTCATTATTGATGGTCAGATGATGACTGGTGAGGTGTTTGGGTCATGACAGCCATGAGGTCATCATTGAAGTTGCGGTTCCAAATGGGACGCTAGTTATGCCACTCATGACATGTCACTCTGCTTTTGTCTCCAGGAGGTGCATTGTGGTCCACCCTGGTTTGGGGCGGACCCAGGTTATAGAAGGTGCTGGAGACAACAAGGAGGTGCGCAGTCTTCTATTATGCTCCGAAAGAGCACACCTCCATGTGTTGAACCTATTGTGGCTTTAGGCCAGAGGTAGGCAGGGATAGGGCGTTGATGCAGGCCGCCACCACAGTTGGTAACGCAGAACGGTTAAGACCAGCTCCTGTCCTACAAGTCCTGCTTGTGCAGCCCAGTGGCATTAACAGGCCTGCTGCTGCTGATGCGCCTGCTGTTCACAGGTGTGGCCCCAATGCACACGGTCAGCGTACTGAATGGCCCCTGTGATGTTAACAGGGAGTTCCTGGGCTGGGTGGGCATGTGGACCCTGTGACGCTAACAGGGCTCCCAGTCTCAAGATCCGAGTGGCGTCTAACTTGGTTCAGGCTACTATTAGTTTCATAGCCACACAGCTCTGTATCCTCCACCGAACCTTCCAGTTGACAACCTCTCCTTTTCCATCTGGGAGCACGGTGGACACTGACTGCTGATGGGGATATATACCTTTCTCTTTCTTTTCTTATTCATTTTCGTTATATAGCTGTAACATAGTATATACCACCTTATCCAAATCTGCCAGTCCCACCGTAACAGATGGTGTTTCTTCATCAAATGTTACTTTTGCTTAACCACCAAACCCACGGACCAAAACTTTTTTCCCCTTTCCAACACACCTGTTCCCCTTTTCACCCGCATCTGTCCTTTTTCAACTCATTTTGTATATGACCAAAAGTGCAACTCTGCAGGGACACCGTACTCAATGGCATCTCAGCACAACAGCCACCCCTCGGTCCCTCAGATGTGGACAAGTAAAAGACCATTTCCTCCTATCCATATGACAAACCGTTGAGATTCACTCTGTGCAGCACTGGTGTTTAGTGGAAAAGCAGATCGAAGATTGCGTAACACCTTCTGAAGATACTCCTGTACACGTGCATCCCTTTATATGGCAGGAATTATTTCGCCAAATTTTGTCTTGTACCGGGGATCTAACAGTGTGGCAACCCAGTAGTTAGCATTACTTCGAATTTGTACAATCCGAGGGTCATGTTGTAGGTAGTGCAGCAAGAAGACGCTCATGTGTCTTGTGCATCCAGGAGGACCAAGTCCTTGGTGTGTTGGTGGCAGAGAGGTGAGAATCGTGCCTCCTTCCTCTGCCCTCTCCCCCCAACCTCGCACAACCGAAATGTGAGCAAGCTCTCACTCATCTGCTGAGTCTTCCATGCCCATCGCAAGTTCGTCCTCCATTTCTTCATGGCTCCTGCACCTTCCTCAACAATTTTTGCTGATACTATGAGCCCTTGTTAATCCCTATCCCCCACCATAACTGCTGCCTAGGTGCCGCTTACCGTATGGACCTTGTAGATCTTATTATCCCTTCTGCATATGACGCCTGCTGTACTTCCTCACCTTCCTCTTGGACCAATACCTGACTCCGAATAATGCTTACAGTGTGCTCCATCATGTAGGTGACCAGAATTGTCACGCTGAGAATGGCATTGCCAGTGCTAAACATCTTCGTCGACATTTGGAAACTGTGTAGAAGGGTGCATAGGTCCTTGATCTGACACCACTCCAGCAGCGTGATCTGCACCACCTCTGGATCAAGTTAGCCCAGGGTATACGTCATACCGTATTTCAGCAGGGCTCTGCGGTGCTGCCACACACGCTGCAACATGTGCAGATTCCAATTCCTGCGTGTCGGAACATCGCATTTCCGGCGTTTAACTGCCAGACCCTAAGACTTCCGGAGCGATGAAAGTTGTTGAGCTGCTGGGTGCGAAGGATGAAAGTGACCACATAGCAGCGTGCCCGCTGCACAAGGCCATGTAGGCCGGGATGGTATTTTAAAAATTGCTGGAGAATCAGATTCAACACGTGAGCCATACAAGGCCCGTGTGTCACATTGCCCTGACGAAGGGCCGCAGACAGGTTTGCATCATTGCCGCACACGGCTTTTAAGTCACCAACGTAGTCCACTCAATCAATTTGTACTCTGGTCCCAATGGGAAGACACCACACCCTTTTTTAGGCCCCTCCTGTCTGCAGACCACTGCCAGACAAAGCTATGAACCTCTTGTTACTGTTACCCCCAGTTCAGTTTTATGAGTTTGTGTGCTTGTTACCTGACTACGTTTCCTGCTTGCTGTTTATGTACCTCGTTGGCCGATCCGCATTTCACCTCTGCTTGTTTTCTGATTAAGTCCTGGCCATCCCATTCTGTTCCTCTTCCTCAATTAATGTTTTTGAACCTGCATGACTACTATTCTCTGGAACTGCAGCCTTCCATAGGTATTGATCAACGTGGGCCCTGTGTAATTCCAAATCACTGTATAGCGGTTAAAGGGTTTCAGGGTTCTGGGTGTCCAGCTTGGTGAGTGGCTTGCCTCTAGCCTATCCTTTACAGCCCATCTGAGTGTGTCGATCCAGGCAGGCGTTACACCGTGCCCTCTGCAGAAGGCCATGTAGGCAGGGATAGTGTTTTAAAAATTGCTGGACAACCAGGTTCAACACGTGAGCCATACAAGGCACGTGTGTCACATTGCCCTGAAGAAGGGTCGCAGACTGGTTTGCATCATTGTCGCACCCGACCTTCCCTGACTGCTGGTTGACTGTAGACAACCATTGATGAAACTCGGTCTCACTCTCCAGAGCTAACCGTCCACAATTCCTCAGCGGTGTCTCACATTTCCCCTACATTTCAAAGTAAACATTTGACCGCATGATGGCCTTGAGCTCTGCTGCCAGCATAGTAAGGAGGTGTGTGGGATTC
Source organism: Anomaloglossus baeobatrachus (assembly GCF_048569485.1). NCBI lineage: Eukaryota > Metazoa > Chordata > Amphibia > Anura > Aromobatidae > Anomaloglossus > Anomaloglossus baeobatrachus. The sequence continues at coordinate 105,800,949 of NC_134360.1, forward strand.
CTTGGGCGCAGTTACAAGGAAGGGTGGCCTGACCACACAGGGTTTGGGCCGAGGTGGAGGACCCACACGAGGTTGAGGAGGCAGAAGCAGTGGAGGAACTTGTACATACAGAGGAAGGATTGACACACAAGTCGTGGGGACGGCAAGACTTGTACAGCAAACCCTTCTCCATCTCTCACCATAGTTACCCAGTGCCCAGTCAGCAACATGTAACTCCCCTGTCCATGCTTACTGGTCCAAGTATCTGTGTTGAAATGCACCCTGTCACACACAGAGTTTCTCAAGGAATCGGTGAGGTTGTGTGGGACCTACTGTGGTAGCGCGGGCACGCCTTTCTTGGAGAAGGAGTGACGACTGGCCATCGGCTCTTGGGGCACTGCAATGGGCATAAGGTCTCGAAAATCCTAGGTCTCAAAAGGGTGTAAAGGCAGCCTTTCTGTTGCCAACAAGTTGCAGATGATGAAACTCAACCTCTTAGGCATGTCATGCCCTTCGAAAATCATGTAAAACATAGCGAGGGGACTCCAACCACAGTCTCCCTTGTTTCCACTAATTGGGCCACACACACCCCACTTGACTGGCATCAGTTGACCCACATTTTCAAGATGAAAAAGATGCTTTGCATGAAGCACTCTCAAAAATATGCGTGCCTTTGCCGTCCCCTGGCTGACCCAGAGGAAGAAAAGTCCTCTGAGAGCCATGACTTGTTCATCTTGGTTCTTTTAGAAACACAGCGAGGGGACTCCAACCACAGTCTCCCTCGTTTCTACTAATTGGGCCACACACACCCCACTTGACTGGCATCAGTTGACCCCCATTTTCAAGATGAAAAAGATGCTTTGCATGAAGCACTCTCAAAAATACGCGTGCCTTTCCCGTCCCCTGGCTGACCCAGGGGAAGAAAAGTCCTCTGAGAGCCATGACTTGTTCATCTTGGTTCTTTTAGAAACACAGCGAGGGGACTCCAACCACAGTCTCCCTCGTTTCCACTAATTGGGCCACACACACCCCACTTGACTGGCATCAGTTGACCCCCATTTTCAAGATGAAAAAGATGCTTTGCATGAAGCACTCTCAAAAATCCGCGTGCCTTTCGCCTCCCCTGGCTGACCCAGGGGAAGAAAAGTCCTCTGAGAGCCATGTCCACATTGTCAGTGGACAGACGCGTGTGCTTATCTGCCAGCAGACCCCCAGCAGCACTGAAGACAGGTTCCGAGAGAACGCTGGCTGCAGGACACGACAAGATCCCCAAGGCGTACGTGGCGAGCTCAGGCAGTTTATCCAGATTGGAAGCCTAAAATGAGCAGGGCTCAAGTTGCACAATAATGGAATCGATGTTTCCTTGCATATACTCATATATCTGTGTGTCCTCCTCTTTTTCCTTGTCCAGCTGTTTTGTTTTCGCATGAGTATATGTCCTTGTCACTTTCCCATGTGTTTGTGTTGTGTTGTGAGTTGTTTGTCACCTTTTGGACACCTTTGAGGGTGTTTTCTAGGTGTTTTTATGTGTTTGTGATTGCCTGCCATTGTTTCCTATGCAGTTCGAGTTCGGTTCGTCGAACGTTCGACGAGCCGAACTCGAACGGGACCTCCGTTCGGCGAACCGACCTCGAGCCGAACCGGGACCGGTTCGCTCATCTCTAGTTATGTGTGTTTTTACTTGTATATATATATATATGTATATATATATGTATATATATATTTAGATATATATATACAGTCATATGAAAAAGTTTGCGCACCCCTATTAATGTTAACCTTTTTTCTTTATAACAATTTGGGTTTTTGCAACAGCTATTTCAGTTTCATATATCTAATAACTGATGGACTGAGTAATATTTCTGGATTGAAATGAGGTTTATTGTACTAACAGAAAATGTGCAATCCGAATTTAAACAAAATTTGACTGGTGCAAAAGTATGGGCACCTCAACATAAAAGTGACATTAATATTTTGTAGATCCTCCTTTTGCAAAAATAACAGCCTCTAGTCGCTTCCTGTAGCTTTTAATGAGATCCTGGATCCTGGATGAAGGTATATTTGACTATTCCTGTTTACAAAACAATTCCAGTTCAGTTAAGTTTGATGGTCGCCGAGCATGGACAGCACGCTTCAAATCATCCCACAGATTTTTAATGATATTCAGGTCTGGGGACTGGGATGGACATTGTAATTGATCCTCTGCATGAATGCCTGAGTAGATTTGGAGCGGTGTTTTGGATCATTGTCTTGCTGAAATCTCTATCCCCTGCATAACTTCAATTTCGTCACTGATTCTTGCACATTACTGTTAAGAATCTGCTGATACTGAGTTGAATCCATGCGACCCTCAACTTTAAGAAGATTCCCGGTGCTGGCATTAGCCAAACAGCCCCAAAGCATGATGGAACCTCCACCAAATTATACTATGGGTAGCAAGTGCTTTTCTTGGAATGTCGTGTTTTTTTGCCTCCTTGCATAACGCCTTTTTGTATGACCAAACAACTCAATCTTTGTTTCATCAGTCCACAAGACCTTCTTCCAAAATGTAACTGGCTTGTCCAAATGTGCTTTTGAATACCTCAGGCGACTCTGTTTGTGGCGTGCTTGCAGAAATGGCTTCTTTTGCATCACTCTCCCATACAGCTTCTCCTTGTGCAACGTGCGCTGTATTGTTGACCGATGCACATTGACACCATCTACAGCAAGATGATGCTGCAGGTCTTTGGAGGTGGTCTGTGGATTGTCCTTGACTGTTCTCACCATTCTTCTTCTCTCCCTTTCTGATATTTTTCTTGGCCTGCCACTTCTGGGCTTAACAAGAACTGTACCTGTGTTCTTCCATTTCCTTACTATGTTCCTCACAGTGGAAACTGACAGTTTAAATCTCTGACACAATTTTTTGTATCCTTCCCCTGAACAATTATGTTGAATAATCTTTGTTTTCAGATCATTTGAGAGTTGTTTTGAGGAGCCCATGATGCCACTCTTCATAGGAGATTCAAATAGGAGAACAACTTGCAAGTGGCCACCTTAAATTCCTTTTCTCATGATTGGATACACCTGCCTATGAAGTTCAAAGCTCAATGAGGTTACAAAACCAATTTAGTGCTTTAGTAAGTCAGTAAAAAGTAGTTAGGAGTGTTCAAATCAAGAAATTGATAATGGTGCCCATACTTTTGCATCGGTCAAATTTTGTTTAAATGCGGATTGCACATTTTCTGTTAGTACAATAAACCTCATTTCAATCCAGAAATATTACTTAGTCCATCAGTTATTAGATATATGAAACTGAAATAGCTGTTGCAAAAACCCAAATTGTTATAAACAAATAAAGTTAACATTAATAGGGGTGCCCAAACCTTTTTCATATGACTTATATATATATATATAAAAATTATTATTATATAAAAAAGTTTTTTAGATTGGTTTTAACACTCTTTTTTGTATTCTAGTGTCCTATTTGTGCTTTATGCCTGCTGCCGATTGATTGAAAGTCCTTGGAGGAGTAGCTACAGATTGATGACGGTTCTTATCAATTTTGGTTTTATTAGTTAATATTTTTTGTCGAACCGTTGGTGGTTATGAGAGTCTATGCATTTTTTGTCGGTCTGAAGTTGTATTGTTTGTACGGTATTTATATCTTTGATCTTTGATATGTATTTCTCAGATTTTTGGTATGCTTACACATTTTTATATTTTACACATTATGCAGTCGGTCTGTCTGCTTATACATTTTTATTCATCTTGTATATTATACATAGGCTTTTTATCATATAATTAACTGATGTATATATACTCTTCAGCTGTTATGTATCCCACTGTTATTTTTAACACCTGTATTATTCACATCATCACATTTGTCTCACTTTTTTATATATATTTTTATACATATGTATATTTATTGTATGTTCACTTTTTAATCATTGTGTGTTCATGTGTGTATTTTTATGCACACATGGTCCTCACTTTGTGCTTTGTATCATAATCATAATCAGTAATTTTTATCTAATAATAAAATTTGAATATTGTATTGTTGCACTAATCACTTTATCACATTTTATTTTATGTGATTGATCTATTCACAATGTGTATTTATTATTGTGGTCTTTATATGTGCTTGTTTTTGCACAATATACTGTATGTCCCATCAGCTTCAAACTTATGGCTCTCCAGCTTTAAGGATCAAGGTTCTGCTCCTTATCTCTTGAGCGCCATTGTGCTCATTATAATTGAATTATGTTCCTGCGCGGGTTTGGTGTCTGTGTGCTGGGAGCGCGCCTCCCTGTGTGACGTACTCCGGATGCGTCACCAGGGGGGGGTGTTCTCCATTGTTCCAGACGCTGTCCACGGCTGGATTTATTACTATAACAACTTGTATTTCTGGCGGCACGGCCCCTCTATTCAGACAGCTGATTGGCTGTCACTTACTTAAATAGTGACGCTCATCACATCTACAACCACACCCCTTCTGAGGAAGCAATGGCGAAACGCGCGTCAAGGGGCGGTCCTTGCAGTAATTATTCACACACTTTCTTTACTCCTTATCTTTATTTTCCTTAGTCTATTGTCTTTGCGTGGTTCAGGGTTTTATTTCCTTTATATGCTGTTTAGTATGAGACATACTGTATAAAACCTCTGCCTATTCTGACTTGGACTCTTTAGTACGGTTCTTATGTTACCATGTGGTTGTGTGAGAGCATGCACTCTATATTTATAACTATAAGCATTGTACTTTATTCATTATATTAACCTCATATCTTTAATAGTACCTTCTCTACGGAGCTTTACTGCCACCTAGTGGTTATCAAAGATCTTTTACCTTTATAATTATATTTGTGTGGTCTTGCTCTCCACTGCCACCTGGATGTTTGTGTATGCATTGCTGTCTACTGCCATATAGCTGTTATACATTTGCATTACACTTTATATTTCTATTCATACTTACCTTTTTGGTGCTTTTTAGCCAGTTCAATAAAGCTTTGCACTTTATATATATTATACTTATTTACTAGTGTTTTACGGCCACTCGGTTGCTATCTATATGTACTAAATTATATTTAATTTTGACTCTGGAGTCTTGATTGTGAATTTGTTACTTTGTTACCGCTTGGACCAAGGTGATCTTGTGTCTTTTTCCCTTTTTAAGTGTTTTTAAAATCTTGGATATTTAATAAAAATCTTCTTTTAAATATATCTATGTGTACAGGATAATTACTCTGGACACTCGGTTCTTTTCCTCAGCACCCAGCTTTTCTATGTTCTGATAGCCATCTTGTCTTCAGCACCCAGTTTTCCCATGATATCAGAGAATGGGAAAGCTGGGATCTGGGGAACTGAGGGCAAGATGGATATCAGAACATAGACAGGCTGGGTGATGAGGAAAAAAGCCTCTTCCTCTCAATTCAGCATTCAGCTTTCCCAATCCCATCCCATGCTGTGACTGCTGCTATCCCTCTTTCCCTAATCCCTACTAATATATGGTTATTGTGTGGACTTCACTCATGTCACGCAGCAGGGACTGGTGCACACACCCTGCACCCCCAAATCACGCACAACCAGCACCCCAAAATCACGCACACCCAGCACCCTGAAATCACACACACCCAGCCCCCCCACATCACGCACACCCTACACCCCCAAATCACACACACCCTGCACCCCCAAGTCACACATACCTAGCACCCCAATGTCCTGCATATCTCATACAGACTGGCTTTACCCCAAATTACCCTTCTCTCAAACACACTGAAACCCCATGTTCTATACAAATAGTATCCCTTAACACCTCTGTGTCACAGCCTGGACCCTTGATATGCCACTCACCTCGCCCCCCATATCTCTCACCAGACACATCTTCCTCGGGCACATCTTCCTCGGTATTTCCTGCCCAGCTCTTCATACTCGGCACATGGGCATGGCATCACCGTAGGTCCTCACTGCTCCACCACTGAATGCAATGCATCTTCTCTGAAGCAGCTTCTGCTCTGCCCCTGCAGCGCTGCAGCTCATAAGTTCGGGTGCCTCCAGGTCAGGAGCGCCACCTGCCCCCCATGTAGCTACTGGCGCTGTCATAATCTAGTGACTGCTGCATACAGTATTATCACTTGCGGCGGCTAGGAGCCGCGGCCGCAGGTCATGTTAATACACCCGGCGGGGGCCCCTGCAGGCTGCAAGGGACAGCTTAGTGTGAAGACAAGGTGTGGGCCTACCGGGGGTTTCCCCGCTACCCTGGCACGTCAGACCGACGCTGCCACTATACATGTCTCAGAGAGGGCCTTCACCTCTGCCTCCTGTGCCTATAGGAGAGGAAGGAGTGGTTTGGTTTTTATTACATCATGTTGTGTAAACCATAACATATCCAGTGTAGAATCGACCAACATTTTAGCATCCTGTTCCATCTAGGAAAAAAACTAAAAATTTGCGTTTGATCAATCTATGACTTTAGTTCTGACTATAATACGGTAAGTGTTCATGTATACTTGACATGGCGGAAGGAAGTAAATAAGTAAAATCTAGTAAAAGATTTTCCTATTTTTCACGGTCTCATTCAGCAGACATGTTTCTTAGTGATTCAGGAAATATGACTGTTACAGGGAAGGGCTAGTTTCAGGATCTCTCTAGTATGTATATCTTCTGCACCCTCCACTGCTGGAGAATATAATAGGTGACATCTTTCTCCCCTTTTTGGATCCAGTATCCAAAACATAGATGGATTTAAAACTGTGTATCATGTGAGTCCCACATTTATAGCATAAGAAAGGCACATTGTGTCTAGATTGTACTTAAAAATTATTATATATATATATACATATATATGAGAACCGGGTTTTAGCCGCGCTAAAAACCACTGTTGTCAGGATGTTAATTAAAATCTCTTTTTATTACAGAATTCCAACGCGTTTCAGAGACGTAAGCCGTCTCCTTCTTCAGGGAAAAGAGAAAATACACACATAGTATACAGACCGGTTACTTATAAAGGAGTCCATACCGCCACGTTGACAACTATGATGTCAATGCTCTCATGGTAACAGAGTGACTCATGGACACGTGAAAAATGCAGAGGAGGAGTACTTTCTGCTAACACAGAAAAAGCATATATCGGAATATTGAAAATAAACAGCATGAAATGAATGTAAAATTGAGAATTTGTTGACAAATAAATGGAAATATATATGAAAAATATATATGAACTGCTTAGTTTTTCAGAGCGCATCAATATGATGACAGGCGTGTGTGCTTAATGGGATTCTCGAACCCAAAATGTAAATCACTAAGTTCAACACAAAGTGGTTGGTGAACATCCGTAACTCCAAAGCTGGCTACTTGCAAGGGAAAATTAAGGAAATACTATAAGTGCCATAATGAGGAAATAAAAGTATGAGAGAATTGAATTCCCTGATTCAGTAAAGAAGTGTGCATTTAGCTTGTATTAGTACTATTAACCCAAATAAAAGATAATCAAAGTGTTAAAAGAATTCCTAGAAAGCAGGGCACAGTGCACGTGAAGGGAAAGAAGAGCGCTTGCGCGAAGACACTGAGAAGGTTCTCAATGAGAGCCAGGGGGAATCAAGTTCAGACCGTGGGAACTGAATAAAGCGAATGCGTGGAGGCACGGTGGAGGTGACTCGAGTTCAGAAGCGTGGGAAAAGCAGACCGCATCAGTGTTCCAAGTGCAGAGAAGGAGTACTTTCTGCTAACACGGAAAAGGCATATATGAAAATATTGAAAATAAAATTAACAACATGAAATGAATGTAAAATTAAAAAAAATTTTGTTGACAAATGAATAGAAATATAAATCAACTGCTTGGTTTTTCAGAGCGCGTCAGTATGATGACAGACGTGTGTGTTTAATGTGATTCTCAAACTCAAAAATGTAAATCACTGAGTTCTACACAAAGCGGTTAGTGATCATCCGTTACTCTAAAGGCTGGCTGCTTACAAGGGAAAGTAAAATTAAGAAATTACTATAGGTGCCATAGTGAAGAAATAAATGCATGAGGGAATTTTGCATTTAGCTTGTATTTGTGCTACCAACCCGAAATAATTCCTTGAAAGCAGGGGACAGTGTACGTGAAGGGAGAGAAAAGCGCCTGTGCAAAGACACTGAGCAGGTTCTCTATGGGAACCAGGGTGAATTGAGTTCAGACCGTGGGAACTAATGGAAGGCGCATGCGCGGAGGCACGGGGAAGGTGACTCAAGTTCAGAAGCGTGGGAAAACAGACTGCATCAGTGTTCTAAGTGCAAAGAGCAGTGCAGGGAAATAAAGAAACATGTGAAACAAAAGTGAGCAATTAGGTAAACTGGGGGTGTAGTGAAAAAGATCTTTTCTCGGGGAGCCTTATATAGTATCAGTAGGAAATGTCTCTCATATCAATACGGTTAATTGGAAGAGACACATGAATAAATAAATAAATGAATGAATATATCACCTCAAATTAAAATGATAATTATGTCCGTAATACATGGAAACGCGTTGGGATAAACATTGATAAAATCTGTCTAAAATCATTGTATGTATATGGTCCAAAAATATTAAAACATGGAAAGCAAGTATGAACATAAAAAATCATGAATATATATATATGTAAAATTAGGGTATATAAATAGGAAGAAGGAGTGGGGGGGAGGGGTGGGGGGTAAAAATAGGATAAATATTTATTATTAATTATTCATATTTAATAGTAACAAATATTTTTCCTATTTTTATCCTTTTTATTGCGAGTCTTTTATGGTCCTATGTTATTATCTTTCATATACTATTAATTATACATCTGTATGCTCATCTACGATCTTTTTATACATTTAACAAAAAAAAATTTTCATCCAGTTTTCTATGAGGTAAATGTACCCCCCCACCCCTCCCCCCCACTCCTTCTTCCTATTTATATACCCTAATTTTACATATATATATATATATATATATATATATATATATATATATATATATTTATGATTTTTTATGTTCATACTTGCTTTCCATGTTTTAATATTTTTGGACCATATACATACAATGATTTTAGACAGATTTTATCTAAATGGTTTTTGGAGTCCAGGGAGACCTGCGGCCAGTCAAGGACCCATTAGGCTAGTTTCACACTTATTTTGACGCAAACGGAATCTGTCACTAATTTAGTACAGTTCATTTATTTACAGTGGAAGCGCGTTACTATGGCGCGTGTGTGTCATGCAGTACCCGCTTGTGTCCACATGATGTCGCGCTTCTGTGGCGCCCTGGACAAGCCAGGGGTCACAGAGCACAACACCCACACACCCCACACTCCCAGCAGGCACACCAAAACCAGAACACAAAACCCTTGTTGCCTTCCTCCAGGGGCTGATGTCCACACCAGGGCGTGGGCCAGGTGGTTGGTCCCGCCCACCGAGGAGTTCACAGTCCTGGAGGCAGGAAACTGTAGTCAGTTTAGCTCAGGCAGAGCTTGAGTGCAGAGCAGAGTCTAGTTTTGACAGCAAAAGTGGAAGGAGGAAAAGTGTTGAAAGAGGAGAAAAGTGACAACTAAGCAGCCTGAAGTTGGTCCGGGTGTGTGGCCCGGACAGATCAGCAAGGTTGGCAGACGGTGGTGACCGTCTGCAGGAGTGGCCGATTGGAGTCTACCGTGAGGACCGTGGACGGGCGGTGGCCCGGCGGTACCGGACCCGTACACAAAGAGAAGCCAGCACCATCTGGCAGGGGCTTTTCGGACCCCAGCAAGGCTAGGAGTCGCCGTGAATTTGCCGAATCCGTTAGTGAAGGGGACCTCCTGGGTTTCCAAACAGTCAAGTCCCGACAGAAGGCAACAGTCCAACCGAGTGAGAGAGACACCGCCACCGCCAAGGCAACCGTTTCTCAGGGCCAGCGCCTGCGGGCAAAAGGGGCTCCTCCGGCCCATATCCAAGCCGGGGAGCGGGTTACCGGTGGGAACCCATTGGAACCGTACAGACATCTTAGGTGCAGGGAAAGGCAGTTGCCACCAACCTGCTGGGAGCAACAACACCAGACCCATCCATCCAGCCGTGTGTTTTACCGAGAACTGTGTCTTCATCATTGGGCTGAGTGAGTACCACCGTGCCGTGCGGCACAGCGCTGCCCCCGCGACCCTGCACCTCCCCAGGCCCCGTAACCTGCCTGCCATCCATCCCTACCCCATCACCGGGCCCCAGGGCAACCAACCCCCCTACCCACGGAGGGGAGAACTGACAACCAAGCTGCTCCCAGTCACCGCTCCTGGGATCCCCGTCTAGAGCAGCGGTGGTGTCACCAAAATCACCACAACCGTGGGTGGCGTCACGGACAATATCCATAATCAAAACCCCCACAACCAATCACCCCCCTTTTCACTCACGGGTGAGAAGCGCCGCTCGAGTCCCCGGGATCCGGCCCACCGCTCGAGCCACCACCGAGCAGCAGCAGCCGCAGCAGCAGCGGCAGCCGGACCCGAGCAGTGGGAGAGCGCAGCGTCCCCTCCTCCGCCCGCGACAACTTGGCGTCACAAACAGGATCCTACCATTCTACCGATTGGTGGAAGTGCGCCTTGTGTGACCGCCGGAGGTGTCCGGCCGGAAAATTTGAAAAGCCGCCATCTTGGGCGCGAAGAGTTCACGCTCGAGCGTCTCCTTGAGTAGTGGAGGCGCGAAGGCCTAAACCCCGCACCGATAGAGGAGGAGCCAGAAAGAAATTAAGGGGAACGAAATGGCGGCTGGCCGCATGTGAGCGTGGCTGTGGAAGCAGGGACGCCAGGACACTGTGGCCATTTACTGGTTCCTGGAATAGGCTGCTGCTAAGGATGCTGAGTCCGACCGACAACACCGTGGTCCCCACGCCTGGCACCGCAGCATGGGTGGAAGTCCGGACCGTCCAGCTAAGCAGCCGTCTGCAGGTCCGCATGCAGCTCCTCCTGGAGGAGTGGGAGGCCGACATGGCGGAAGTGGTGGCGGCCATACGGAGACGCGAGGTGGAGGGAGTCTTGGAAGGGAGGGTAAGTGACCCACGCCCCTGTACCCCTAGTGGGTCGGTCATCGCGGCTGAGGGACCCGGTCCATACCCGCTCGCCCTGCTACCTCCCCTGCTACCCGTGTTGGCTGCTGCTGCCCCGCCACTAGGCCCGCTACCACCACCACCGGTAGCGGTACCCTGCCAATCCACCTCGGTGGACCGACCTGCAGCAGAAGCTCGTGACCACCCTGATACGCTTCCATGGAAGAAGCCGAAGGCTGAGGCCGTCAGCAAAGATACACCGGAGGCACAGCGGGGATGCAGCTGCCAGGAGGCAGAGCAGGCCATGTCACTGCGGGGTCCCTCATTACTGAAGGTGCCGGTCGTAGCTGACACGGAGGGACTCTGGCTGGGTCCGTCCCCCGCACACGCTGAACCAGAGCAAACAGAAAGTGCTCCCGACTGGGAGCGGCGGCAACAGCTGCTGCGCAGAGAGATCGATGCCCGAGAGGGGTGTAGAGCGGATGTGCATGCCCGCATGTATATGGAGGAAGATCTCCTGCAGCGAGCTACCATCGGGGTCCAGAGCGGTGCACCATGTGAAGGTGGCACTAGAGCCCCACGAGGGAGAATGGACTGTTGAGCCGCAAAAGGCAGCGGTCCACCGCTGCAAATTGTCCCCGTTGGGACCACCAGCTGTGTGTGTTGAGAAAGTACTGTTTAAAGTTTTGAAAGTTTTGCAAAAATGATAAGGATAATCTACCGATGAAGTCACCTGATTGCCATCTGATTTACTGCTGATTGAAACCGGTTGTTGCCGGCACCGTTGTCCCCGTGGGGACCGTTCAAAAAGTTGCATAAAGAACTCTTTATGAACAGGCCCGAGAACTTGCAGGGCAACCACAAACTAGTGGCATGTAAATAAAAATGTTTGTTGTGGCTTCTACCGTTACCGCCTCCGGAGAGGCAGATTGGAGGAAGGGCCCGCAGTGGAGTAGGCTGGGGCCCAGCCACCACCGGAACCGGTGGCAATCCTCTGGGGGTTTCAGGGGTTCCCCATGGACGTGGGTCCCCTGAAAAGGACTGAACCCACTCGGGCAACTTGTGCAGGACTGGGGTCAAGGGGTGCTGCCTGTTTGCTTAGGGGCAGCATCAGGGCCAGGTTGCTTGGGTGGGAGAGAGCGGAAGCCGTAACCGTTTGCAACCGTTAGTAACGTTTAAGTAAGAGTACCTCCCGATGTGGGAAGATGTTATTATAATTGTATGTCTGTTACCTTTTTTTTTATATTTTTCAGTTGGTGAAAATAAAACCGGTGATGGACGGGCAGCCCGCGGACGGTCTGCATTTAACTAAGGGGGAATGTGGCGCCCTGGACAAGCCAGGGGCCACAGAGCACAACACCCACACACCCCACACTCCCAGCAGGCACACCAAAGCCGGAACACAAAACCCTTGTTGCCTTCCTCCAGGGACTGATGTCCACACCAGGGGGTGGGCCAGGTGGTTGGTCCCGCCCACCGAGGAGTTCACAGTCATGGAGGCAGGAAACTGTAGTCAGTTTAGCTCAGGCAGAGCTTGAGTGCAGAGCAGAGTCTAGTTTTGACAGCAAAAGTGGAAGAAGGAAAAGTGTTGAGAGAGGAGAAAAGTGACAGCTAAGCAGCCTGAAGTTGGTCCGGGTGTGTGGCCCGGACAGATCAGCAAGGTTGGCAGACGGTGGTGACCGTCTGCAGGAGTGGCCGATTGGAGTCTACCGTGAGGACCGTGGACAGGCGGTGGCCCGGCGGTACCGGACCCGTACACAAAGAGAAGCCAGCACCATCTGGCAGGGGCTTTTCGGACCCCGGCAAGGCTAGGAGTCGCCGTGAATTTGCCAAATCCGTTAGTGAAGGGGACCTCCTGGGTTTCCAAACAGTCAAGTCCCGACAGAAGGCAACAGTCCAACCGAGTGAGAGAGACACCGCCACCGCCAAGGCAACCATTTCTCAGGGCCAGCGCCTGCGGGCAAAAGGGGCTCCTCCGGCCCATATCCAAGCCGGGGAGCGGGTTACCGGTGGGAACCCATTGGAACCGTACAGACATCTTAGGTGCAGGGAAAGGCAGTTGCCACCAACCTGCTGGCAGCAACAACACCGCAGCCGTCTGTGGGACCCGTCCATCCAGCCGTGTGTTTTACCGAGAACTGTGTCTTCATCATTGGGCTGAGTGAGTACCACCGTGCCGTGCGGCACAGCGCTCCCCCGCGACCCTGCACCTCCCCAGGCCCCGTAACCTACCTGCCTGCCATCCATCCCTACCCCATCACCGGGCCCCGGGACAACCAACCCCCCCTACCCACGGAGGGGAGAACTGACAACCAAGCTGCTCCCAGTCACCGCTCCCGGGATCCCCGTCTAGAGCAGCGGTGGTGTCACCAAAATCACCACAACCATGGGTGGCGTCACGGACAATATCCATAATCAAAACCCCCACAACCAATCACCCCCCTTTTCACTCACGGGCGAGGAGCGCCGCTCGAGTCCCCGGGATCCGGCCCACCGCTCGAGCCACCACCGAGCAGCAGCAGCCGCAGCAGCCGCAGCAGCAGCGGCAGCCGGACCCGAGCAGTGGGAGAGTGCAGCGTCCCCTCCTCCGCAAGCGACACTTCCACTGTAAATAAATGAACTGTACTACATTAGTGATGGATTCCGTTTGCGTCAAAATAGCGCAAGTGTGAAACTAGCCTCACAGAAAGAGGACTAGAGTCACCAACTGAGGAGGCCGTGTTGTGACTGTTCCGCTAGCTGAACAGTTTTGAAGTTTGCGAAAAGCCACAAGTTAGCGTTCTAAGTATCACTTATCCAGGACTCCTGCCTGTTGTAGCCACAGATGGGTGAAAGAAAATGTTTTATCCCCTTCCTTTTTTATGTGTGCACCCCCTGCTGAACTGAGGGACTTTGAAGCTGCAAGAGGGCTACACGCCCTTCACTAAGGATGTTTCCTAATCCAGAATAGACTCTGCCCTTAAGAGACTGTGTGCCTGTCTTATGAACTGGACTGTAGCTAAATGGACGGTGCCCCATTCTATGGAAGAACTATAAACTATTCATAAGGACAGGTTTGATAGAGCTTCCTATACCAAATCATTTTTAAAGATAAGTGACAGTTGGTGAATCAGTTACACTTTAGGGTGATAGATAATGTACCGAACTTGAGAAGAGGGGGTAATAGGCTTGGTCTTTTGAAGAAAAAATAACTTTGATGGATTTTTGAACTGGATTGTCTTAATATAGAGTATGACCATAATGTATATCTTCTTGACTAAATTCTGGGGGAGATCAGGGTTTGATGAACTTTTAAAGGTTTTTTTCAGTGTTCCCTAATGGTGATTTTTGTTTTGTTTTGTTAGGGTGAACACTTTGAGATGTTCACTAGTTGCCTACTCCTGACCTAATTAATATGGATCAAGGGCATGCATGAAAGAATGACACCAGACACACATAGTCGGATATAAATCTCTCCTTGATCAGAGGTTGGTTCCAAGTGCCTCTATTGCATCAGAGCCGTAACTTATATAAACTAGGGTGTGGGGTGTGGTTAGCTCTGTACTGGGCATGTCCAGAAATGCCTGTTAGTCAGTGGGTTGAACAATGTATTAGTCCATAGGCTGATTGGTGGGCGGATCCGTGATGTAATCATGGGTGGGTCTATGACGTAATAGTGAGTGGATCTGTCATTGGGGGGGGTCTATGACATCATCATGGGTGGATCCATTATGTCATCGGTGGGCGGGTCTCTGACATCATCAGTGGCCATCTTAGATGTGTGTCACACACGATGATATAGCTAAAAACTGGTTTATGTAAGGAGAATCAATTTCATTGTACATACTTCCCACAATCCTCTATGTCTCAAGGATAATTATTTGATCCAATGGCCCTCCTCAACAGTCATTAACCTTCTGACCCTACCGTGTTCCCCTAACCCATGAGCTCTAATACTTCAACTGCAACTTTTTCTGTCTGCTAGATGAACAATGCTAAGCCTTGGTATAGACTGTTGATTAGAGAGTCTAAAGTACTCGCCCTACTCCCTACGCCCGACTGCCTAATTGGGGACTGGAAAAGACTGAAGAGGGCCTAATGGTCCTATATCTATAGAATAATTAGCCTCATGAGTAGAGTTGAGCGCGGTTCGCGATTCGTGGTTCTCCAGTTCGCGGTTCGAGTGATTTTGGGGGCTGTTCTAGATCGAACTAGAACTCGAGCTTTTTGCTAAAGCTCAATAGTTCTAGTTACGTTCGAGAACGGTTCTAGCAGCAAAAAGCCAAGCTAATTACTAGCTGGCTTTCCGCTGTAATAGTGTAAGTCACTCTGTGACTCACACTATTATGAAATTTCAGCGTATAGTGTGCGGGAACAGCGCATTCAGATCACTGCTGTTTGGATAATGGCGATCGCCATTTTTTTTTTATTTTCCTTGTCTTCCTTCCCTAAGCGCGCGCGTGTAGTGGGGCGGGCCAGCATGTCAGCCAATCCCTGACACACACACAGCTAAGTGGACTTTTAGCCAGAGAAGCAACGGCATGTGTGATAGGATGTCCATGTCACATGTCCCTGCATTATAAAAACGGACAATTTCCTCCAGTACGCCATTATCTGCCTTCTGCGTCTGGGTGTCAGTCACCACTGGCGTAGCTCCTGTCTCCGATACTACTGTGTACGCTCTACACACAGCGCTACACAGAATAGGGATAGAAGTTTCTATTAGTCCTTGTAAGGGCTAATACCAGCAGGGTTAGAGCCATAGGTGACAGTCAGGTCCGTGAAAACAGATTTTAACAGCTACACAAGATGACAGCGTCTGTGTAGCTAAGGTCAGGGATTTCCTTGCTGCATTTCCCCATTAGGAGGCATATAAAGTGAGGCTTCCTTTCCTCTACCCAGACCCACAACCCTGCCACTGTACCCTCCTGCCCTTTGCACACTCAAGCTCATTGTTACTAAGCCATTATACTAGCAAACACTGAGTAAACTTAGTGGCATCCTAAAAGTGGCTGTTGGACTTCCATTAGTGTCCCAGTAGTGCAAATCTATGTGCAGCACTTCTGCATTGCACACTCAAACTCATGGTTACTAAGCCATTATACTAGCAAACTATCCTGCCAGTTTAAGGGCCGTAGTTGCATTGTCAGGGATAGTTATTATTGTTTATTCTGCTGTTAATAAAGATAGACCACCGCTGCAATCTACACCACTTCTCAATTTTTACTACCACATTTTAAGTGCACAATCTTGTTGCAATCAAAATGAGTGGCGAAATGACAGTTGCTGGTGGAAAGGGGAAGAGGCGTGTTGGAAAAAGAAAAAAAGGGTTTGTCCATGGGGAAGGTGGCAAAGCTCCATTAACATCTGCTGAAGATAGAACATCTTCCAGCAAAAGTAAGATGTCTACTACTTACCGTGGACAATCCGATGTGCTCCCTTTTTTATGGACACTACCTTTGTTCCAGTTGTTCGATGATGGCCAAAAAAAGAAAATGCTTGAATGGATCTCAAGTGGTCCAACAAGTGCCCTCTCCGCCACCTCAACTACCGCATCCAAAAAACACCAGTCCTTTGAGTTGTCATCCCAATCACACTTGCTTTCTCCCAGCTCTGAAGTCTCCATCCGCCCTGCACAGTATGGTGGAACTGAGATGGCTGAGTCTGCAGAGCTGTTCAGTCACACTATAGCCTGGGAATCAGAGGTCTGCTCCCAAGCTACAGTGAGTACAGACCAGGAAATAGTCTGCAGTGATGCCCAGAACCTTTGTGACTCAGATTCAGGCCATGATGAACAAGTTTCTGAGCATAATGTTGACCCTTATTCACAAACTGAAACACCTGTTGTAATAGACAATGAGGAACATACTGATGACGATGAGATGCAGAAACCAGATTGGGATGACAACTTAAATATTCGGTCAGGGCAAGAAGAGGCTCGGTCTGAGGGTGAGGGGAGTGCAAACACAACAATTGATGAGGAAGTTCTAGATCCCACCTACTGTCAACCCACAGTCAAGCCCTTGAGGAGGTCAACAGAGACGGTGGAGGAGGATGCAACTGACGAAGTTACCTTGCGCCTTCCTGGATAGAGTCGGAGTACTGGTAGCACGTCTACAACTGCATCCTCAGCCACCACTCTGCCTCTGAGCAGTAGTCGGGGTGGATCAGCAGGTCGCATGCCCTCTAAGCCTTGCCTAGCCTGGTCCTTTTTTGACATAGCAAAAGATCGCCCAAATTATGTGATCTGTAAAATTTGTCGTGATTCTCTTAGTAGAGGGCAAAACCTCAGCAGTTTGACAACTTTTTCCATGAATCGTCACATGAATAAATATCATATGTCCCAGTGGGAAGCTCATCGTGCTGCAATGCGGCCTAGTGGAGCAAACCATCCACCGCCTGCCCCTTCCAGTGCATCCGCGCGCTCTTCATCTTCTAGGACTGTGGGGACAGCTGTCACACCTGGTTTTCCACGCACAACTTCCACCACTGTAATCGCAACAGGCAGTTTGCTTGGTAGGTCGTCAGTTGGTTTGGGAGGGGAAACAAGTGCGTGTGTACAGCTCTCTCAGACATCGATAGCACCAACGTTGGATGAAGGCAACATCATGTCTACGCCTGCACTTTCCTCACAAACCTGCATTTTTCCAGGGACACCCTACTCAACACCGTCTACACACAGCAGCCAGATCTCTGTCCCTCAGATGTGGACAAATAAAAGGCCATTTCCTGCGACCCATGACAAAGCTAAGAGGTTGACTTTATCCCTCTGTAAGCTCTTGGCTACCGAAATGCTGCCTTTCCGCCTGGTGGACACACAGGATTTTAGAGACCTTATGTCTGTCGCTGTGCCCCAGTACCAGATGCCCAGTCGCCACTACTTCTCTAAGAAAGGTGTGCCCGCGCTACACCAGCATGTCGCACACAACATCACCGCTTCCTTGAGAAACTCTGTGTGTGAACGGGTGCATTTCACTACCGATACTTGGACCAGTAAGCATGGACAGGGACGTTACATGTTGCTGACTGGGCACTGGGTAACTATGGTGATAGATGGTGAAGGGTCTGCTGCACAAGTCTTGCCGTCCCCACGACTGGTGTGTCAATCCTCTGTCTGTCCAAGTTCCGCCTCTGTTTCTGCCTCCTCCACCTCATCTGGGTCCTCCACCTCCGCCCCAAGCCTGCCTGGTCAGGCCACCAGCGTTCTCACTGCGCAGAAGGAATCACGCACCCCTCATTACTATGCTGGCAGCAGAGTGCAACGGCATCAGGCGGTCTTTAGCTTGAAAGGTCTTGGAAATAAGAGAGTCACACAGCGGCTGAGTTGTGGGCAGCTCTGGAGACTGAGTTTAATAAATGGTTGTCTCCACTCAACCTGCAGCCTGGTAAGGCCGTGTGCGACAATGCTGCAAACCTGGGTGTGGCCCTTCGCCTGGGCAAGGTTACACACGTGCCTTGTATGGCTCACGTGTTGAACCTTGTTGTCCAGCAATTTTTAACACACTATCCCGGCCTAGATGGCCTTCTGAACAGGGCACGAAAACTGTCTGCTCACTTCCGCCGTTCAACCACCGCTGCTGAGCGACTTGCATCGCTCCAGAAGTCTTTCAGCCTGCCGGTTCATCGCCTGAAATGAGATGTGCCGACACGCTGGAATTCGACTCTCCACATGTTACAGCGACTGTGGCAGCACCGCCGAGCCCTGGTGCAATACATCATGACGTATAGCCTGGGCCAACAAGATGCAGAGGTGGGGCAGATCACCCTGATGGAGTGGTCTCAGATCAAGGACCTATGCACCCTTCTGCACAGTTTCGACATGGCGACGAATATGTTTAGCGCTGACAATGCCATTATCAGCATGACAATTCCAGTCATTTACATGCTGGAGCACACGCTAAACACTATTCGGAGTCAGGGGGTGGGACAACAGGAAGGGGAGCAACTACAGGAGGATTCATATGCGCAAGACACAACAACATCACCAAGGTCCAGATGTTCATCACCAACGCGGCAGGCATGGGACCATGGGGGACAGGGATCAACAAGGGCGCATGGTAGCAGGCGAAATGTTGAGGAAGTTGCAGGAGAGCATGAAGAAATGGAGGACGAACTGTCCATGGACATGGAAGACTCAGCGGATGAGGGAGACCTTGGTCAAATTTCTGTTGAAAGAGGTTGGGGGGAGATGTCAGAGGAAGAAAGAACGGTTAGCACCTCTATGCCACAAACACAGCGTGGACTTGGTCCGCATGGCTGCGCAAGACACATGAGTGCCTTCTTGCTGCACTACCTCCAACATGACCCTCGTATTGTCAAAATTAGAAGTGATAATGACTACTGACTTGCCACACTATTAGATCCCCGGTACAAGTCCAAATTTTGTGACATAATTCCAGCCATAGAAAGGGACGCACGTATGCAGGAGTATCAGCAGAAGCTGTTACTCGATCTTAGCTCGGCTTTTCCACCAAACAACCGTGCAGGTGCAGGGAGTGAATCTCCCAGTTGTAACTTGACAAACATGGGACGGTCTCGTCATCTTCAACAGTCTACCCGTACCAGTAGCACCGTATCTGGTGCTGGTAACAGCAATTTTATTGAATCTTTTCAGAATTTTTTTAGACCCTCCTTTGCAAGGCCACCAGAGACAACAAGTCTGACACATAGTCAACGGCTGGAGAGGATGATACAGGAGTATCTCCAAATGAACATCGATGCCATTACTTTGCAAATGGAGCCTTGCTCATTTTGGGCTTCAAATCTTGAAAAATGGCCAGAGCTCTCCACTTACGCCTTGGAGATTTTGTCGTGTCCAGCTGCCAGCGTTGTCTCTGAACGTGTCTTCAGTGCTGCTGGGTGTGTGCTGACAGATAAGCGCACGCGTCTGTCCAGTGACAATGTGGACAGACTAACGTTCATCAAAATGAACAAGTCATGGATCCACAAGGAATTTACTACCACTGTGTCATCCTGGGGAGAGTAAATGCTTGTGGATTTGGAATGTGCTTGATGCAAATCTACCTGTGAAGTGTACAACTAGGGCACAAGTGCTGCCACTGAAGGGGTTAGTGTCTGTGTGGCCCAATTTTTGGAAAAAAGGGAGACTCCGCTTGGAGTCACCTTGCGGTGTTTTACATGATTTCAGAAGGGCGTGCCATGCCTATATCTGTGTCTCCTCCTCTTTTTCCTTGTCCAGCTCTTTTGTTTTTGCTTGAGTATATGTCCTTGTCACTTTCCTATTTGCTTGTTTTGTGTTGTGAGTTGTTTGTCCCCTTTTGGACACCTTTGAGGGTGTTTTCTAGGTGTTTTTATGTGTTTGTGATTGCCTCCCATTGTTTCCTATGCGGTTCGAGTGGTTCGCCGAACCGAACTCGAACGGGACCTCCGTTCGGCGAACCGAACTCGAGCCGAACCACGGCCGGTTCGCTCATCTCTACTATTGTATGAACTGAGGATTTCGATTGCGTCAGGGCAATGACAACCAGAGAAGGGTTCTTGGTGCAAAGAAGTTTTATAATATGCAACCAACAATATGTAAACAGGAAAGAACATAAACACAGTAAATACCTTCCAGGTTCGGAGCAAAGGGGAATTCCCAGGACCACGCACCGGACTCCCCCAGGGAGGCCACCAGGAGCGAACCCCTATACAGGGGCTTTCTGGTGATTACCCCAGAAGGCCTAAATGCGCAGCAGCCGGGACACGAAAGGGCAACAGGTTATAGTCCAAAAATGTCCGTACTGGATGTGGAACACGGGTCCTAGGGTGGAAATGTACCGGAAGGTACCGGGCACAAATGCCAACCAGAGACGGCAGACAGAGTCCGGGACCAGCAAGGGCACAGCTCAATGAGACCAGGTGGAGTCCAGGGCCGGTGTCAGGTGATTCACCAGGATCCAAAATAACAAGGAAATGAGAGCAGCAGGGCAGGAGTAGACAGGAAGCATACTCCAGCAACTAGACTAAGCTTAGGGGTGGGCTTTTAAACAGATGAACAGGAAGTAGGGCAATAGAACAGAAAACTCCATGTTAACAAAGGGCAAGATCCAATGTCAGCAAACTGGAAATCCCGGAACACTGACACCGTTATGGGGTTGTTTCCCCTGTAGGCACTGTATGGCTTGCAGCAATGTCCTTAGAAGTACATCCTTTTATTCCTCAGATGGCCAAAATACGTTTAATATCAAACAATACATCACATGTGGTACAACACATGTGGTGTATTTTGCCTCTTGCACCTGCTCCCTGACCTATGTGGGCCTCACCTCTCGAGAGCTACGTATTAAGGTCAGGGAGCATGTGAGGAACATTGCTGCAGCCAGTTCAGTGACGGATGTGATACTTTTGAAGACCTTGCCCAGGCATTTTAAGTCTCACCACTCCTGTGATCCCTCCCAATTGAAAGTAATAGGTATTTACATCATAGATGGAGACATCAGAGGTGGTGACCTCAAAAAACGCCTGGCGCAATGTGAGGCAAAATGGATCTCAGTATTAGAAACATTGGTCCCTAAGGGACTAAATGAGTCAATTAGTTACGCATCATTACTCTAATTTGTATTGTGTACCCCTCTTTTTGGGCCGCTCCTTGTAACTTAAAATGTTTTCATGTATATGGGCAGATATATGTGTTTATCCGAGCTGATGCTGTTTTCCGCTCTTTCATTTTTGTTTTTTATTTTTAATACTTTTTTAAGAATAATTAATTCACTTATTTTCCCATTGGTTCATCAATAACGCTGGTTTTTCGGCTTATTCCATTTAGGCTAAAAGGTGACACTTCCAAATATAATAGGTCGAGTATGGAAGGGAATATATGAAAATTTACATTTGTATATCATGAATCTTTTCCCTTCTGCACTTTTGGATTTCCAATTCACTTATATGGATTGAGACTGGCTGCCCCAGTGTTAAACCGCTATACTTATTCCCAGAGATTTCTGTGCGCATGCGTGGATTGCGGCGTTTTTCTTACGCTGTCATTGCCGCCGTCTGTACGTCTGCGAGGGAGCTATAGAGACGCGTCCCTACTCCCGCGCATGTGCGAGATGATGTGACGGCGGGCTGACCTGAGAGACTCAGTGGGATAATCCACATATGCACCGATACGTCATTTTCAGATTTTTGACAGCAAAGGCGGTTATTTAAACTTGGCGTCCGATGGGTAAACATCACAGCACCTCTCCCCTGAAGAAGAAAGAAGAAAATCTTTATTGAAGCATACGTTGGGCTGGTTTGAGGACTTTTTTCTGAGACTGACCGATTTTACCACCTTTAGCGGTAAATCTGCTCTGGAAATACTCCAATTAATGTTGGATATTTATCCACCTTCCCAGGGACTCTAATTATGTACATCTTTATATGGCAATATGCACTAATGGTATTTTCCATATGTGATTTAATTCCAACAATGGTTGGACCTTATCTACCTCCTTTTTGGACCTTGGTGTTGTACATTTATACATGGCAATATGCAATATGTATTGATAATAGGTTGTCATGTGTGATTTAACATTATAAGTCCCAGAGAGGGGTCATTTGACATTTCTACCATTGGAACCCTATGGAGCTCGAAATTCCTGGGACTTCTAGTGTTAAACATTGATATATTTTACACTCTTTGAGTACGCGAGTTATATGGAGTTATTTGATTGAATCAGGATTGGTCTCTGTTTTTAACAATTTTTAACAAGAAATGAATTGTCACTTTTGTCTAAATAAACATTAATACTTTTTTGCACTATAAAAGCTCTTATTCCTCTTTCCTCTTCATCACAGGCTCTAACCAGAGTAGAAAGAGAAGTGTACAGCTGAGCAACAAGACAAGTACATTAGATTCTCTAGTTTGAGAAATCGACGCCTCACAGGTCCTCAACTGGCAGCTTCATTAAACAGCATCTGCAAAACGCCAGTATCAACGTCTACAGTGAAGAGGCAAGTTGAGCGCGGTTCGCGGTTCTCCAGTTCGCAGTTCGAGTGATTTTGGGGGGGTGTTCTAGATCGAACTGGAACTCGAGCTTTCTGCTAAAGTTCGATAGTTCTAGTTACGTTTGAGAACGGTTCTAGCAGCAAAAAGCAGGGCTCTTTACAGCTACAGTGTGCAGGGAGCCATCGCTGGCAGCCTGCCAGAAGCTGGTAACCAAGATAAACATCGGGTATCCAAGCAAAGCGCTTTGCTGAGTAACCCGATATTTATCCTAGTTACGTGTGCAGGAAGCCGACACTTCCCCGCTCAGCTCGCTCCGCCCCCTCCTGCACACGGCATGTACACATACATAAAAACAAACACACTCACACTCACCTGTCCCCAGCCATGCAGTCCACGACACTGACGTCCTCAGCGCCACATGACCCCGCGAAGCTCCACCCACTTTGCACTCCGCCGCCAGCACACATTACCTCGCTAGGCTCCGCCCACGTGACACGCTGCACACATGGTCTCGCTAGGCTCCGCCCACCTGACACTCTGCACACATGGTCTCGCTAGGCTCTGCCCACCTGGAACTCTGCACACATTACCCCGCTAGGCTCCGCCCACCTGGCACTCTTCACACATCGTCCCGCTAGGCTCCACCCACCTGACACTCTGCACACATTACCCCGCTAGGCTCCACCCACCTGTCACTCTGCACACATGGTCCCACTAGGCTCCGCCCACCTGGCACTCTGCACACATTGCCCCGCTAGGCTCCGCCCACCTGGCACTCTGCACACATGGTCCTGCTAGGCTCCACCCACCTGGCACTCTGCACACATGGTCCCGCTAGGCTCCGCCCACCTGGCACTCTGCACACATGGTCCCGCTAGGCTCCGCCCACCTGGCACTCTGCACACATGGTCCCGCTAGGCTCCGCCCACCTGGCACTCTGCACACATGGTCTCGCTAGGCTCTGCCCACCTGGCACTCTGCACACATGGCGCTGCTAGGCTCCGCCCACCTGGCACTCTGCACACATGGTGCTGCTACGCTCCGCCCACCTGGCACTCTGCACACATTACCCCGCTAGGCTCCGCCCACCTGGAACTCTACACACATTACCCCGCTAGGCTCCGCCCATCTGGCACTCTGCACACATGGTCCCGCTCTGCTTACCTGCGGTGATGAAGTCCCGACCTCAGCGCTGTCACTGTCCTCCATGGCCGCTGCTTGTCACATCACCTTCTCTCGCTTCCGACCCGAGACTGACTAGCGGTGATGTCACGGGCCTCTCGCGATACTTGGCTGTGAAGGTCATTGAACTCAGTGACAGGTGCTGTCAGCAGTGCAGGAGATCAGCACAGGTAATGTACCTCGCTGACAGCAGCACTGTCCTGGGCTGACCCATTGATGTTAGCTCAGGTCACTGCACTGCTCTCCCAGTCAATGGGGAACATCCTGCTCTTCATTGACTGGGACAGTGTGGATCGTCATGGGAACCCCTTGGATTACACCAGACCTGGATTTGTTTTTCTTTCTAATAAATTGGTTAAAGAGGGAATGTATTGGGGAGTGTTTTTTCAAATAAAAATGTGTTTGTCGTCTATTTTTTTTTTATTACTGACTGAATTGATGATGTCTGGTATCTGATAGACGCCTGACCTCACCAACCCCAGGGCTTGGTGCCAGGTGACATTACACATCTGGTATTAATCCCATATATTACCCCGTTTGCCACCGCACCAGGACACGGGATGAGCTGGGGCGAAGCACCAGGATTGGCGCATCTAATGGATGCGCCACTTCTGGGGCGGCTGCGGCCTGCTATTTTTAGGCTGGGGAGAGTCCAATAACCATGGACCTCCCTAGTCTGAGAATATCAGACCCCAGCTGTCTGCTTTACCTTGGCTGGTGATCCAATTTTAGGGATCACCAGCCAACCCCTACCCCTGTTTTTTTTTTTGTAATTATTTATTTAATTTAAAATAACAGCGTGGGGTGCCTCAGTTTTGGATTACCTGCCAAGGTGAAGCTGCCAGCTGTGGTCTGCAGGCTGCAGCCGTCTGCTTTACCCTAGCTGGCTACAAAAATAGGGGGAACCCTACGTCATTTTTTTTCTTCATTTTTTTTGGCTAAATACAAAGCTAAGCACCCCTTAGTGCCACATGAAAGGCACCAAAGGGTCCAAAATTACAAATTGCAGGAGAGTGGGACATTATGTGTCTTTCTGCCATTATAATGACAGAAAAGACTGATATGAAGTATACAAGCACTGTAAAAATCACCAGAGCGCTCTATGCTGTGAAAAGCAGTAGAAAATGGCACTGGAGTGAACATGTGACCGCCTCATGTAGGTTGAAGCTATGGATCCTGGGTAAATTTACGTATTTTCCCTCCTTCAGTTTTTTTGCAGTACGCAAAAAAAACAGAAGGCACACGGATGACAAACAGATGACATACGGACCGTCTACGGAACGGAAACGGATGCCACACGGATGCACCCGTGAAAAAAACGGACTGTTTTTTGCAGACCGCAAAAATGGATCGGTCGTGTTAATGTAGCCTTATTCTGATCTGCCGTTTATAAACAGCAGGCAGAAATAAGTGAATAACGCCCCCCAGCGTCAGAAAATCTCCGGGGTTTCAGGCGTAGCTGAGACCCTGGAGATCTTGATTCAGGACGGTTTTTCCAGTCCCCGCTCACGTGATCAGAGGTATACACCGTACACCGATGCTCACGTTACAGTAAATGACAGTGTCGGTAAAAAATTATTTATCTCCCATCTGGCATGAACAAACATGATAAATCTCCTACCCGGTCCCCTCCGGTCCCCAGGTGTCGCCAAAGTGCCCCCCCTGATGCCCTCCCAGAAATCCAAGATGGCCGCGCGCACAGCAGCGCACCGGCCGCATTCACCCTACTCCTCTGATTTCTGTCGCATGTGCCATGACACATGCGACAGAAAACTCCTCCCCAGGCCCTGCCAGGTCACCCCCTATAACCCACCGGTGTTCCCCGCTGTCCCACGGTACCTGTGCAGCGTTGATCCCCCGCGGCCCTCTCCTTCACAATAGACGCTGCCGGATGCACAGAGCTCAAGTTCCTGTGTTCAGACACAGTGAGTGGTGGTTATGCATCTGTAAGCTAAATGGGCGGCACGGTGGCTCAGTGGTTAGCACTGCAATCTTGCAGCACTGAAGTCCTGGGTTCAATTCCCACCAAGGACACCATCTGCAAGGAGTTTGTATGTTCTCCCCGTGTTTGCGTGGGTTTCCTCCCACACTCCAAAGACATACAGATAGGGAATTTGGATTGTGAGCCCCAATGGGGACAGTGTTCCCAATGTATGCAAAGCGCTATGGAATTAATAGCGCTAAATAAATGAATAAATTATTATTATTACTGCAATGCCCTGTTCATGAGGTAAGGAACATAGTTGATCAGGAGAGCTATATACTACATTTCCAAATGGAGAAAAATAAACAAGAGGAACACGAGTATATTGCTGATTACTATTGTGACATTAGATGGAGGGTTTAAAAGAATGCACATCGCATCCTGGGATCACTACTCTTTCTTTCCCTGATGAAGCTGGTGGTTACCTCACTCTTGTGAAACGTACGTAGGTGTTTTCTTTGGTCCCAGGATCCATAGCTTGCTGATTCATCTTGACTTTTGCCTGTGTTGTTTGAGACTTTTATGAGTACTGGAATGTGCACCTTTATTTGGAGGCGCCGGTTGCACTATTAGCACTTTAGCTCTGGCTTGCACTTACAGTCTATGTTTACATCTCTTTTAACACACAGGCATTTCATATTTGTTATTTATTTCAATTTTGTCCGTCCTTTTCAATATTTATCTGGGCTTTGTGCAATATTTTGTATTTATTGTCCCTGTATTGGTCGGACATATATATATATTATTGATTGGCTTACAACCATTGTTCCTGGGCCTCCTTTTCACTTTCTTTCTTCACCTTTCTTTAACCCCTTTGGGGTTTTTTAATTGCCACAGATATCAATAAAATCATTTTGCAAGCAATATACTCGTGTTCCTCTTGTTTATTTTGCTATTGAGTGTGCTCTATGCCCCTTTAATTTAAGGGGCACACTATATGTAATCCTTATGGAAATTGTTATTTTTATTTCCAAATGGAGGCATTTGATTTTATAGTTGCCCTGCTGAACGACTACCAAACACGAGAATCAGTTATACGCCACAAGAAAACACATCTAAATAGCGAGCTCTGTTGTTTAGTATTCATTCAGCTGGATAACTGGACTTAAAGGGGTATTCCATCTCCAAGATCCTATCCCCAATATATAGTAGGTGGAATAGCAATAATATCAGCAAATACCAATATTTGGAAATGTAGAATAGTTCTCCTGATTAGGCATGCCCTTACCTCATGAGCAGGGCATTGCAGCTTTGGTAGCAATCGTTACAACATGGACTCTGCTACTGTGGACCCGGGAAGAGTGGGTGCAGATTCATTGCACCCACACTCCTCACATGGAGGGTCTGCACTCCTAGAAAATAGGGGATACGTTCCCGTTTTTTCCTTACAATAAATTTGTGAAAGAGGGAATGTTTTGGGGAGTTTTCTTTCAAATACTTTTTTTTGTCGATTTTTTTTGTTAGTACTGACAGTTTGTGATGTCGGGTATCTGATAGACACGATGACATCACAAACTGCTGGGCTTGATGTCAGGTGACTTTACAACTAGTATCAACCCCATTTATTACCCCGTTTGCCACTGCACCAGGGCACGGGATGAGCTGTGGTGAAGCGCCAGGATTGGCGCATCTAGTGGATGCGCCACGTCTGGGGTGCCTGTGGCCTGCTATTTTTAGGCTGTGAAGGGCCAATAACTATGGACCTTCCCACCCTGAGAATACCAGACCACAGCTGTCCGCTTTACCTTGGCTGGTGATCCAATTTGGGGGGGCCCTACTTTTTTTTTGTAATTATTATTATTATAAAATAATTATAAAAAAAGAGCCTGGGGTGACCTACACATTGGATCCCCAACCACGGTAAAGCTGCCAGCCGTGGTTTTCAGGCTACAGCCGTCTGCTTTACCCTAGCTGGCTATCAAAAATGGGGGGACCCAACATTTTTTTTTTTAACTATTTTTTAAATAAAAAAAATTAATGGGCTTCCCTGTATTTTGATTGCCAGCCAAGGTAACGCCAGGCAGATGGGGATGGCAACCCATAGCTGTCTGCTTTATCTGCACTGAGAATCAAAAATATCGCGGAGCGCTACGTCATTTTTTTTAATGATTTATTTTTACAGCACTGTCATGTCAGACAATCAAAATACAGGGAAGCCCTTTTTGTTTTTAGTTATTTAAATAAATAATTAAAAAAAATATATATGGGCTCCCGCTGCATTTTTTGTATTGCTAGCTAAGGGTAATCCAAGCAGCTACTGGCTGCCAACCCCCACTGCTTGGTGTTACCTTCACTGGCAATGGAAAATCCAGGGAAGCATTTTTATTTTTTTGCCAAAAAACTACAAAAAAAATGACGTGCGCTTCGCCATATTTTTGTATGCTAGCCAGGTACAGCAGGCAGGTACGGGCTGCCCGTAACCCCCAGCTGCCTATTTGTACCCGGCTGGGAACGAAAAATATAGGGAAGCCCTTTTTTTAATTAATTCATGAATTTTATGAAATAATTAAAAAAAAAAACTAAAACGACGTAGGCTTCGCCCCACTTTTGTGTCCAGCCGGGTACAACTAGGCAGCTGGGGATTGGAATCCACAGCACAGGTTAGCCCGAGGTTTCTGGGCCCCTCTGCTGTGAATTGCAGTCCGCAGCCGCCCCAGAAAATGGCGCTCTCATAGAAGCGCCATCATCTCGCGCTGTATCCAACTCTTCCAACAGCCCTGGAGCCGGGTGGCTTGTTGGGTAATCATGAGTAAATACTGGCTTTGTTTTACTAGCCAGTATTAAGCCAGAGATTCTTAATGTCAGGCACGTTTGACCCGGCCATTAAGAATCTCCAATAAAGGGTTAAAAAAAAGACACCACACAGAGAAAAAATACTTTAATAGAAATAAATACACAGACACATTAGAGACTCCATCTTTATTACCCCTTGTCAGCCCTCCTCGATCCTGCTCTTCTGTCTTCTTTCCCCTTCAACACATGCAGCTCTGTCTGCTCCATCAGACAGCAAAGCTGCATGGGGGAAGACGCTGTGCTCCGTGCAGAAATCACTCTGTGAGAGTGACCACAGGCTCCCGGCTGTAAGCGGTGGCACGGGTTGCCATAGCAACGCTGCTCAGATCACGTGATTCCGGTGCCGCTGCGTCCTGGTAGCGGGACGTCCCCGTCACCGCTACCAAGCGCGTTGCTATGGCAACGGTGATCTCCGTGATTGACCGGCTGTGTCAGCCGGTCAGGAGCCAGCTTCTGCGGACGCTGGTAACTACGGTAAACATCGGGTAACCCAGAAGCCCTTTCCTTGGTTACCCGATGTTTACCGTAGTTACCAGCATCCGCCGCTCTCATGCTGCCAGTGCCAGCCCCCTGCACACATAGCCAGACTACACATCGGGTTAAATTAACCCGATGTGTACTCTGGCTAGGAGTGCAGGGAGCCAGCGCTAAGCGGTGTGCGCTGATAACCAAGGTAAATATCGGGTTAGTTACCCGATATTTACCTTAGTTACCAAGCGCAGCATCGCTTCCACGCGTGCTGCTGGCTGGGGGCTGTGGTCACTGGTTACTGGTGAGATCTGCCTGTGTGACAGCTCACCAGCAACCCATGTAGCGACGCTCCAGCGATCCCTGCCAGGTCAGGTTGCTGGTGGGATCGCTGGAGCATCGCTTAGTGTGACGGTACCTTAAGGGAACGGGGAAGCAGAGCGGGGAGTCGAGCTAGAGCATGTCGCCGGTACACGGCGATACACAAACGTGCACCGTGTAACAGAGAGATGCAATGACAGGTCCTACATGACGCGTCATAGTCATGTGACCAGTCTGTAGCCAATGAGATAACAGGCACGTGACTGGTCCCATGGCTATTTTTCACGTCACGATAGGTCCTGCATCACTGCTGGCAGTGCTGGTTACCGGGAGGATTCAGCGATCATCGGATGGAATAGCGGTAGGAGACAGAGTGCAGGAGGGATCGCGGGGACCGGTAAGTGTTATGGCAATGTTTATTAACTGTATGTGTACATTTATAATGTGTTTTTATGTGTTTGTGATTGCCTCCTATTGTTTCCTATGCGGTTCGAGTGGTTCGCCGAGCCGAACCGAACTCGAACGAGACCTCCGTTCGGCGAACCGAACTCGAGCCGAACCACGGCCGGTTCGCTCATCTCTAGTAATGTGTGCCCAACCAGCAACAGCGGTGCTGCGCTTGCAAAACCCAGGACCTATATCTTCAAGGCATGCCTAATCTATGCTATTATCCACTCAATTTCCATATTCCAGCCACTCATCTTCAAACGACTCTTGACTAAGACCCAGGCGGAGTCAAAAATGTTGAATGACTTCACAGTCGCTTTAATAAACGTTCATTTTTTTCTTGCATTATAATCAATTAGTGCAGTGAATTTGTTCTATATCTGGACACCATCTGTCATGGTGTGGAGTTGCTTTGGTGCTGGTAAAGTGGGAGATTTGTACATGGTAAAAGGGATTTTGAATAAGGAAGGCTATCACTCCATTTTGCAACGCCATGCCATACCCTGTGGACAGCACTTGATTGGAGCCAATTTCATCCTACCACAGGACAATGAACCAAAGCACACCTCTAAATTATGCATGAACTATTTAGTGAAAAAGCAGGCAGCTGGTATTCTATCTGTAATGGAATTGCCAGCCCAGTCACCAGAGCTCAACCCTATTGAGATGTTGTGGGAGCAGCTTGACCATATGGTACGCAAACAGTGCCCATCAAGCCAATCCAACTTGTTGGAGGGGGGAAGCATCTACCTCATCAACTTAACAGCTAGAATGCCAAAGGTCTGCAAAGCTGGAATTGCTGCAAAGGGAGCATTCTTTGACCAAATCAAAGTTTGAAGGAGGAAATTATTATTTCAAGTAAAAATCATGATCACACAAGACCCATTCATTCCCATACAATAAAACTGAGGCAGACAACAGGGTATGGATTGGAAAAACTGGCCGATTGTTTTTTATTAAGGGTTACCAAATAATCAAATAAATAAACCATAACAAAATATTTCCCATATAAATAACATTACCAAAATTCACCAAGATAAAACCAAAATCCACCCAGAGCCTCTGGGCGATTTTTCCCATACGGACACTAATGCCTCATTAGTGTCCCCCCACACGACCAAAAAGCCAATTTTCCACCATACTCTGCAAGCCAAAATTAAAAATATCAATCCCAATGTCTGATAAATGTACCCCATCTGTCCTATAAATACCTTGTTCAAAACCCTCTAAATCCAAATGCCTAAATGAAGATTCCCCGACTGAAATAATTTTGTTTGATAAAACCCTATTAATTCTTTTCCTAATCTTTTCCATAAATGAAAACTGAGCAGCATTCCATACTTATCTAGGGATGATTTCAGAAAACACCAACGCCGCTGTAGGAAAAATATTTTTAACAAAAATAATGTCCCTTTTTACACTTGAAAGAAAATCAAGAGTTCTTACTTTTCCCAAATCGTTACCTCCCAAATGAATGATCAGCAAATCTGGCGATGGGTTGGACATGGCTCTCTTCCTCAACTCAGCCAGAAAGTGCTCCCATCTCATACCGCGACAGCTAAGCCAAAAAATGTTGACCTGCTCCTGATTAAAAGAAAGATTTTCAGTATATTTTCGAATGGCTGCACGCTTCTGTGCCCAGTAAATAAACAAGTGGCCAATAATCCAAACGGTCAAGGGCTCTGCAATTAAGAATAATTATATAAGCAACAAATTAGGCCTAATATACAGCTTGTACCTACTAGAAGACCATCTCCCCAACTTCAAAATTTTACTCCTTTTTAATGCTAAGCTGGCCGCAACCGTAGCGGCCCCTATTCTGAAAGAATGAGACAAAATCTTAAAATCACTTTTTCTAAGATATGCCAGACAACGCTTTAAAATTGTATTAAACTGAAATTTTGTCGCTGG
This sequence comes from Anomaloglossus baeobatrachus, assembly GCF_048569485.1. Lineage (NCBI taxonomy): Eukaryota > Metazoa > Chordata > Amphibia > Anura > Aromobatidae > Anomaloglossus > Anomaloglossus baeobatrachus. The sequence continues at coordinate 105,832,923 of NC_134360.1, forward strand.
CTCACCGGACATATGCACAAATAAAGCACCCACCAAAGGAGGGCAAACCCCTAACTACTGCTTAAGATTAGAAACTGGACACACACGTGAATCATTAATAGAAGAAAGCTTAATCAAATGACCCTTCCCAAATTGATAAGTCTAAGGCGGGCTTTGCACGTTGCGACATTGCACGTGCGATGTCGGTGGGGTCAAATCGAAAGTGACGCACATCCGGCGTCGCAGTCGATATCGCAACGTGCAAATCCTTTTTGATACGATGAACGAGCGCAAAAGCGTCGTTATCGTATCATCGCTGCAGCCTCCGACATTTCCATAATGCCGGTGCTGCGACAGGTGCGATGTTGTTCCTCGCTCCTGCGGCAGCACACATCGCTGTGTATGAAGCCGCAGGAGTGAGGAACTTCACCTTACCTGCCGCCGGCTGCAATGAGAAGGACAGAGGTGGGCGGGATGTTTACATCCTGCTCATCTCCGCCCCTCCGCTTCAATTGGCCGCCTGCCGTGTGACGTCACTGTGACGCCGCACGACCCGCCCCCTAAGGAAGGAGGCGGGTCGCCGGCCAGAGGGACGTCGCACGGCAGGTATGTGCGTGTAAAGCTGCCGTAGCGATAATAATCGCTACGGCAACTTTCACTATATATCGAACGTGCGACGGGGGCGGGACTATCGCTGCAGCATCGGTAACACATTGTTACTGATGTCGCAGCGTGCAAAGCCCGCCTAAGGCTATGTGCGCACAGTGCGTTTTTCGCGGCGTTTTTGCTTGTTTTTAGGGTGCGTTTTTGGCCTCAAAACTGCATGACTTTGCTTCCCCAGCAAAGTCTATGAGTTTTCATTTTTGCTGTCCGCACACAACTGTTTTTTTAAGCTGCGTTTTTGAGCTTGAAAAAAAAAATGGACATGTCAATTCTTTCCTGCGTTTTTCTGCGTTTTCCGCCCATGCAATGCATTGGAAAAACACAGCAAAACGCAGAGATCAAAAACGCACCAAATCGCGGTAACAACGCATGCGGTTTTGATGCGTTTTTCGACGCAGGTGCGTTTGTGTGTTTTTAGCGGCCAAAAATGCACAAAAATGCAGCGTCAAAAAAACGCAGCGTGCGCACATAGCCTTAGAACTGCTAACAGAAATGAAACAATGAGATCTAAAAACCTTAATATCCCCAACCATTAAGCCACTAACAACGTTCTTACTATGAGCTACCAACTCCGAAATCTGAAGACCTGCAAAAAAAAGCAATAACAAAAGCAGTTCTAAACAACAATGTCTCAAAATAATTTGTGCACACAGACCCAATGCTACCCATAGCTCCTCCAACAACTCCATTGAAATAGGACGTCTAACATCTGCATGAGTCGACCCCTTCTTAACCCCCTTTAAAAACTGCCTAATAGGAAAAAACGAAAAAAGTGATTCAAAACCATATATTTTAGAAAAAAGGAAATACTTGACAAATTTTTGTAATGCTGAATGACTGCTACCACCTGACAATTCAAATTTGATATACGACCAAACCGTAGACAAATCACCCCCATAACTGTCAAACCCTCTAGAATCTCAAAACTCCTTCAATTTGTTCCAAGCAGCAGCCTAAGCTGGCCATGTATTTGTAGCTACAGACTTTTTAATATAACCAGCGATTAAATCCCCAGAATCTGGAAATAGTGCTCCGGACAAGCCACTTCCACCTGTCCCCTCTGCGCTCCTTCCTTCAATCTGGATAACTGCTGTAAAAAAGATAAAGATGAAAAAAGCTCCTGTTCCTGAATCAATACTGCTTTCAACCAAATATTAGCCTTCAGGCATTGAAAAACCAGTTGCCTTAACATCTTCGCTAACCAAAAACATTTTGAAGAAAGCGTATTAACCCCAAAAACAAGACCTTTATTACTGGAACAAAGACATATCCTTTTATTAGGAAGAACCTAGCCCCAAAGAGAAACAGCAACAAAAACCGCAAATAACTCCAACACTACCTTTTTATTCATCAAGCCTACCTCTAACCATTTCTCCGGCCAAGCCTCTGCTGACTAAGCATTGCCCAATGAAACTAAAAACCCATGAGTAACATCTATAGCAATGCTAAGGCCCAACTCATCCGATGAACAAAACTGTTCCTGCAAGCAACTGATCCCATTAAACTCACCTAAAAATTTCTTCCAAACCAATAAATCCTCCCTCATTTCCACAGACACCCGAACATGTGCGCTAGGTGAACTTAACCCCTTAATACTATCATACAACCTGCAACAGAAAACCCTCCCCATGGGAATAATGCGAAGGGCAAAATTCAATGATCCCAACAGAGATTGTAACTTTCGAAGGGTGACTTTCTTTTTTGAACCAATGCTGCTAACCAGGCCCTGCAACTGACTCAATTTATCAATTGGGAGGCTACACGCCATCAAACCCGAGTCAATTGTAACTTCCAAAAACTCAAACTTTTGGCAAGGAGACACTGTTTTTTTCGCCAGCCACAGGGACCCCGAAATGATCCATGAACATCAAAAACCTCTGCAACAGCTCTATACACAAATCAGAATCCCTGTGGCCTATGAACAAAAAATCCTCTAAGTAGTGCTGGACCCCGCCAGAAGGCACGGAATCCTGCACTACCCAATGTAGAAACGAGGAAAAACTTTAAAAATAAAAACAGGACAATGCAAACCCCATCGACAAACATCTGTCAAAGTAAAATTCCCCATTGAAGTAAAACCCTAACAAGTTGAAACCAGAAGGATGGACCGGTAATAATCGAAAAGCTGATTTTATGTCCGACTTTGCCAGCAGCGCTCCGCGACCAAACTGTCGAAAAAGCTCTACTGCCATGTCGAACGATGCATAATGGACCGATGCATCTCTGGCATCAACTTCGTCATTAAGGGACCCACACTTCGGGAAAGACAGATTGTGTATGACCCTAAAACTACATGCCTCCTTTTTTGGAACTATCCCCAAGGGAGAAATTCGAAAATTAGCAAAAGGAGGGGAAGAAAATGGGCCCGCCAATCTGTCCAAAAGCAATTCCTTCTGAATGTGCTTAGAGACAAACCGACTATGCGGCCTAATGGAAGGTAAATTCCGTACTAAAACAAGCTTACAAGCTGATTCATTAAAAGCAAAGCAGGCTCCTTTCTTCAACTGCAGATTAGGAGCCTGCTTTGCCACAATATTCCTTTGTGGTAACATTAAATTCAACCACAACCCTACATCCTTCTCCCCCCACTTCATACTAGCATGTACAGCCATCTTCTGTCTAAATGACTTGTCATAAGCAAGCCAGGCAATTCCCCCGAAATTACGATAGGCCTCTAGTATCGCATCAATATGCTGTAACAGCCCACTGCAATCTCCAGGGAACCTCTTACTCAAAACTCATAGATTGAAAGCGCCTGCAGCCAGTTGTGAAAGAACTTATAGATTTTTTTTTATCTCTGTCCACTTCACCTCTGACCTCAGACCCAACAACCCGTGTGAACTCCCTTCCAGTTGGAAGAAGTGAAAACACATCAACATATTCTCTCTTCCAAATCTTCTCCTTCACAGTTCCATTCAAATGGAAACCTAAAGGAGAAGATTGGCATGTTAAAGCCTCCTTATAGCAGGTTTGGGGGATACCCCGAACACTAAGCTCCTGCTGTTCTGATTGCAGCACTGTCTGCCTTCCTGAGTCCATTGCCGCCCCTGATACTCCTGCAGTTCTCGGTTCAATCTTTAATAGCTTACTAAAGAGACAACCAGGAGCTTCTCTTGAACTTGACAGAGCCCATAGGGCCCTGCATCCCCCAGACCCAGAGGACTCTTGCCTAAGAGATGTTGTGTGTAGGGTGCACTTTTTTGCCGCCAAGGAGGCCATCTTACATGCTGCCCGGAGGAAACAGAACTTATCATACAATGGCTCAGCCATCCGCATAATGCCAGATCTCTCACGGCACAATCTGGCCCAGCATGCTACCCTTAAGCCTCTTCTGGATGTCTTAAAAAAGAAGGGTCTACCGTTCCGATGGGGATTCCCCTTCTCCCTATCGGTACAGAAGGACTCACGGTGGTGGATCTTACGTTCCCCAGAGGACTTTCCGGCATTCGTCGCGAGCCTGGGTCTACCTACTATTTCCATCTCAGAGTGGCCCACAACACTGCTACAGCCTTGGGTTCCCAGGGGAAAAGCCAGCACTACCAAGCCGATCCCACATACTGATTCCAGTAGATGGCTGCCCCCGAGAGGAGACAGGGGTCGCAGAGCAGGCCGTCCTCGGCAGACGACATAGATAAGCTCAGAGGATGTGCATGCCTCCAGGACCTGTATTACTTTTAGTTACCTAAGATAAATGTCTTTTTCATGTTGATCAAGTCTAGTTATCTCCCGTATTGCATAAGCATTTGATACTTTTGCCAGTGTTTATGGTTAACTTTAATGTTTCAAGTATATCTAGAGCTCTGTTCAGTTATGTCTGACAGCTTTTTTCCCCAAATAGGTTGGGATCCCCTGTCCTGCCGAGTTGAGGTGAATATGTTCCCTAGGAACTTTTGTTCGGTCTTAGTTTATTGTGCAAGGTTTTTATGGCTGCTGTTATTTTTTTTTCTCTCCCTCCTACACTCTATTCATTTCAAGTATTTTTTTCTTTCGGTCTTCGGCAGCCGGGCTGATCGTGTACGATTCTTTTTTTCATATATTTCTAATGTCTCATTCCCCTGTAGATGGCGGACCTAACCATTGCCTCTTTCAACGCCAAGGGCCTCAATGTTCCGGAGAAAAGGTCGCAGATACTTTACCACGCTTTGTTGCTTGGCTGGTAGACGTTGCAATCCCTTTGATACAAGGTACCGTAATTTTATGCGGCGACCTTAATGTCACCCTCGACCCCACATTGGATAATTCCAGGGGAAAATCCAGCATTGCTTACACTACCATTAAACGTATCAAAAAAGCTTTATTCCATATCCAAATGTTCAACACATGGAGACTAAAAACACCCGTCAGACAGAGATTATAGTTTCTATTCCCACACACAAGACTCGTATAGCCGTATCGACTATATATTTCTACAGCACAATGCCCTCCCCTGGATCCGACATACGGGGATGGGTAACATACTGGTCAGACCACGCAACAGTCTATTGTACGATCGAAATTCCCTCTCTTTCAACTCCTAGAGGGTCGTGGCGGCTGAACGAGTCGTTGCTGCTGGATGAACTCTGTGTTACCGATGTTCAGACCTCTATCACTAGGTTCATAGAGGACCACTCAGTGGACTGGATGACACAGCCCCCACCTATAAGTGGGAAGCATTGAAGTGCGTCCTACGAGGCATTTTTATTAAACATGGGTCCCGCATTAAAAAAGAAAGGGCCCAAAACATAGTAAAAGCTCTTCATAGGGTTTCTGAACTGGAGCTCATACATAAGTGAGCCTTATCGGCTCCTAATCTACAAGCCCTTTTACATGCTAGGATTGAGGTTAAAAAGCTATTAGATTCCTCATATAAATGCCTAGTACAGGTAGGGAAGAGGAGGTTTTATGAGTTTGGGGACAAGCCAGGCAGACTGTTGGCCAATGCGCTGAGAGAAAGGAGAGCTCATACTCTCATTCCTTGCATCAAGAACTCACGTGACAAACTACTTTATGCCACCCCCGATATCTCAAATACCTTCCACGACTTTTATTCCAGGCTGTACAATTTACCTGTTGAGCCCCCTCAGTTGAGCGATGGGTGTCCTTCAATGCCCTCACCATTTAAACGTCTCAACAGCTCTATAATTGAAGACCTAGAGAGCCCTTTTTCATTGGAGGATATATTGGCGGATTCGAGACACACCTGGCAACAAGAGCCCTCGCCCCGACGGGTTCCCCGCCAAGTTTTATAAATCTTTTTCAGAACAGTTAGCACCCTTAATGCTTCTCTCCTTCAACTAAATCTCGGACTTGGTCCCTTTCCCGCCTCATTCCACCATGGCCAATATTTCTCTGCTCCTTAAGGCTGGAAAAGACCCCACGGCGTGTAGTAGCTTTAGACCAATATCTCTCCTTAATGTAGATTTAAAAATCTATGCCAAGATCTTGGCAAACAGACCTAAGCCCTCTGCTTCCTGACCTGATTCATTTAGATCAGGTCGGTTTTGTCCAGGGCAGGGAGGCGAGGGATAACACCATAAAGACCCTGGACCTAATCCATCACGCACACACTAAGAAACCTTCTTTGATGTTATCTCTGGATGCTGAGAAGGCTTTTGACAGAGTCTCCTGGCAGTCACTTTCTCAGACACTGGAACATATAGGCCTGGGGCCAGTAGTGTTCTCGTCTAGGATTATGGCCTTATACCATTCTCCGACAGCCTACCTTAACATTAATGGCACTCTGTCGAGACCCTTCTCCACGTAGAACGGGACCCGGTAAGCGTGTCCCCTGTCACCTTTATTGTATATCTTGGTCATGGAACACTTGCTATCAGCCATCAGGAACAACCCGGATATACGGGGAGTCAATATCGCCAATCGGGAGCATAAATGTGCCGCTTTTGCCGACGATCTCCTCGTTTATCTGTGTAATCCCCTTACATCTCTCCTGTCCCTAATGTTGGAACTAAACCGCTTTAGCAGATGGTCCAACTTAAAATCAATTTTGATAAATCAGAGGCCCTAAATATTTCCTTGCCTCAAACAACTGTAAATGCTATAAAACCAATTTCCCCTTTAGATGGCCACCCCACGGCAGTATTGGTTACTTGGGCATTAATATCCCATCCAATCTGACCAGGCTCTTCTCACTGAATTATCAAAGTTTTCTGTCAAAACTTGAAGGAGACTTAGGGGTACTGTTACGAACTGGCCCCGCCATAGCCGCAAGCAGCCTGCTGCGGTTCCTGTTGCGCCCAGGCACCGGCTGCCATTCTTGGCCGTGCCTCGGGTCGTCCAGTTGGCTGTTCCTTCCACCATGTCTAAGTGTGGAGAGGCGGCTAGTGCGCATGCGTGCGCCGATTTACCCCAGCCAGAGTCTAAGCCCGGTGTTTTGCCTAGTGAGCATGCTCAGCCTGTTTGTGTTATGTCTGAGACTAAGTCCTCAGTTCAGGCTACTGAGCATGCTCCCACAATTAACCCTAATGGCCTCTTTGCACAGGTACTTGAACTTCGTGCTGTGTCTAAGTTCTGGGATGTGCCTACTGAGCATGCTCAAACTGATAGTAGCCTGAGCAACAGGCTCAGAAAGCAGACTGAGCATGCTCAGGCACTTAGTGCATCAGAGGCTAGGTCCGGTAAGGACCTCACTGAGCATGTCCGTGAGGTGGCAGGCCCTGATAGGGCAGAGAGTGTCAGGTGTCCTGATGACGTGGCAACTCCGGACTGGCTCGCAGAGGCCCGCCCCCATGATCTGGCACCTCACCATTGGTCATCAGACGATGACTGGTGAAGTGTTTGGGGTGTGGCTGCCATGAGGTCATCAATGACGTGGCGGTTCCGGATAGGTCGCATGTGACGTCACTGATGACATGGCACTCTGCTATTGGACCTTGGTGGTGCCACCCTGGGTTTGGGGCGGACCCAGGTTATAAAAGGGGCTGGAGACAACATGGAGGTGCGCAGTCTTCATTTAGAGTTCTTGGTGGCATAAGCCTTGTTGGAAGCGGTAGGTAGGGCTAGGCGAACGGTGCTTGTCACGCCAAGATTCGTGGCTCAGCACATGATGGTCAGGTGCTGTGCTTCCTTGCTACCGTTCCTGTTGTGCTAGAGCAGTCCAATGGCGTTAACTGGGCTGCGGCTGCTGCATCACCTGTTCAGTTGTGCCTCCTACGCACACGGACAGAATACCTGTTGCGTCACCTGTCCGAGAGTGCCCTCTACGCACACGGACAGTGTACCTGCTGCGCCACCTGTCCGGTTGTGCCCTCTACGCGCACGGACAGCGCACCCCAGAACCCCTGTGAAGTTAACAGGGTGTTCCTGGATTGGGTGTGTGAACCCTATTATCCTCCTCGGCTTCCCAGTCAAATGCTACTGGTGTGACCTACCTGGTCTGACGTGTCCTTTACACACATGGCCAGTCGAGTGGTGGCCAGAAACGCTAATCGGAGGACCGCTCGGCCTGACGTGTCTTACACACGTGGCCGACAGGGCGCTGTCGCAGCGGTCTTCTCGGTCAATGCTAACTGGTTACCATCCGGCCTGACGTGTTGTTACACACGTGGTCAGAGTAGTGTCCGCTCCACCGAAACGCTAACTGGGTTGTCGTCCGGTCTGACGTGTCCCTACACACGTGACTGGTTCCTTGAGTTATCTCAGAGCCATCCAGCTCTATAGTCTCCGCCTAACCCACAGGGTGCCAGCAGCTCCATTACCATCTGGAGCACGGTGGGCCCCGACTGGCGATTGGGATATATACCCCTGGTCCTAATCTGCCGGTCCCCCCGTAACAGGTACTATGCACACTACGAAATCGCAGCTGCGATGTCGGTGGGGTCAAATCGAAAGTGACGCACATCCGGCGTCGCTGTCGTAGTGTGTAAATCTTTTTACATACGATTAACGAGCGCAAAAGCGTCGTTATTGTATGATCAGTGTAGGGTCCGACATTTCCATAATTTAGCAGCAGCGACGGTACGATGTTGTTCCTCGTTCCAGCAGGCAGCACACATCCTGTGTGTGAAGCCGTAGGAGCGAGGAACATCACCTTACCTGCATCCCGGCTGCAATGCGGAAGGAAGGAGGTGGGCGGGATGTTTACGTTCCGCTCATCTCCGCCCCTCCGCACCTATTGGCTGCCTGCCGTGTGACGTCGCTGTGACACCGTACGACCCGCCCCCTTAGGAAGAAGGCGGTTCGCCGGCCAGAGCGACGTCGCAGGGTAGGTGAGTGCATGTGAAGCTGCCGTAGCGATAATGTTCGCTACGGCAGCAATCACAAGATATCGCTGCTGTGACAGGGGCGGATACTATCGCACTCGGCATCGCTAGCATCGGCTTCCAATGTCGTAGTGTGTAAAGTACCCCTTAGTCTCTTGGCAAAGGGGTACTCTTGCTTGGTTCGGCAGGATTAGCGCTCTCCGGATGACGGCCCTGCCAAGACTGTTGTATTTGATACAAACGGTCCCGGTTTATGTTCTGACGGCCTATTGGGCCAGGATACAGCGCTTATTCAATCAATTTGTTTGGTCAAAGAAGCGCGCCCATCTAAGGAGTAGCATCCTGACCAGGACCAAGAACGCGGGTGGGGTGGGGGTGCCCGACTGCAGGCGGTATTATCTGGCAACTGCTTATGCCAGAGTTTTAGACCTTTTACATAGCTCTAGTTCCAAGCTTTGGGTATGTCTGGCACAGGATCTATGCCCTTTATCAGTGCCGACCCTGCCGTGAACTTGGCCACTCCTTACCAAACATAAGATTGAAATGTCCTATAGCACCAAACAAACTTTGAAAACTATACACTCGACACCACTTCGCAATCACCTGATCCAGCCCAGAGGTCCCCTTATGCCCCTAACACATAACCCAGAGTTTATACCAGGGGCATCATCCAACAACTTTCTGGGTAGCTCAAAACAGAACCCCTTGAGATTGAACCAGTGGTTCCCTCCTACCACTCTTGAAGATTGTAGAGAATCGTAATTTCAAATTGTGGTTCCATTTTGAATACGCCCAACTTAAACACTTTATAACCTCACAAGACATTGTCATGGCTCATCCCTCGCTTCCAACATCTTTTGAAAACCTCTGCGCGTTTTTCTCCGATACACGTCATGCAATATCAAAAGTGTACAAGCTCATGACAAGTGCGACAGAGGTATCTCTTCCCCGCTTTTGTGCGGCATGGGAGGAGGAGCTCAATCAGACGTTCCAGGGGGGATCAGTTGGAGCGCTGTTTCCGTCTGACCCACAGGTCCGTGGTTGCCACCAGGATGCAAGAAACCAGTTATAAAATACTTTCCAGGTAGTACAGGGTCCCAGCATTCCTTCATGCGTGGTGCCTGATTCCTGCTGGCGTTGTGGAGCACAGGGGGGCACCATGTCCCACATCTGGTGGTATTGCCCAAGCCTGGCGGTCATTTGGAACAAAGTACTAACAGCCATACGGGAGGTCACCGGGATCACAGTCCCTAGTCGTCCAGAGGCAGTCTTATTGTACATCTTTAATGTACCAGAAAAGACCTACAAAAAATCCCTCTTGGGCCACCTACTTCAGGGGGCCAAGACGGTGATCCCGCGGTGCTGGAAGGACCCTGCTCCCCCTACGTTAGATGAGTGGGTACTGGAGGTGAATGTGATTCACCGCATGGAAATGGTGATGGTCCAGTCGTGTGGACAGACGGTAGGGATGGCCACTAAATGGTTTCAGTGGGAATCATTCCTGTCTGGCGAAAAATTTCTTGAACTAATTTAATTTCCAGAGACTGGGTACTCTGGCCCTTTTCCCCCCTGATAACATACTCCACTCATCCGACAAATTTTGGTCCAACGGACAATGTATCAGACCCGGCCGACGCACTCTTTCTTCCTTTATCTCTTCTTCTTTTTTCTGACTTATCCCTCTTTCTCTGCATATCATGACTGCTGCTCTTCTTTACTTCTCTTTTCTATTTTATTATTTCTTTTTCATTTTCTCATGGTTTAAACTGACTACCCATGTACTATATTAATCATTTACATTCTGCCTTGAGGTCTACAACTGTGTTGTGTCGCTTAGACCTTCAATCTAAATCATTCGTTAGAACATGGATGTATATTCTCTTATTGTATTCTTATTATAAACTCAATAAAACTTTAAATTGGAACAAATAAATAAATAAACTGAAAAGTGGGGCATGCAATATTGTTCGTCCCCTTTACTTTCAGTGCAGCAAATTCACTCCAGAAGTTCATTGAGGATCTCTGAATGATCCAATGTTGTCCTAAATGACTGATGATGATAAATATAAGCCACTTGTGTGTAATCAAGTCTCCGTATAAAGCATTTGCTCTGTGATAGTATCAGTGTTCTGTTTAAAGCACAGATAGCATCATGAAGACCAAGGAACACAACAGGCAGGTTCATAAAACTGTTGTGAAGACGTTTAAAGCTGGATTTGGTTACAAAAAGATTTCCAAAACTTTAAACATCCCAAGGAGCACTGTGCAAGCGATCATATTGAAATGGAAGGAGTATCATACCACTGCAAATCTACCAAAACCCGGCCGTCTATCCAAACTTTCATTTCAAACAAGGAGAAGACTGATCAGAGATGCAGCCAATAGACCCATGATCACTCTGGATGAACTGCGGAGATCTACAGCTGAGGTGGAAGAGTCTGTCCATAGGACAACAATCAGTCGCACACTGCACAAATCTGGCCTTTATGGAAGAGTGGCAAGGAGAAAACCATTTCTCAAAGATATCCATAAAAAGTGTTGTTTAAAGTTTGCCACAAGCCACCTGGGAGACACGCCAAACATGTCATTTTCCATGACTAAGACCTCTACTGGTCGAAACATGTAGGAATTTTTCCTCTGTCTGTGGATCACTTTTCCTTGTCCCCCCACATAGTGGTCTGTATTTTTTTAATTTTGATACAATAAAGTTTGGAGTTTTATCACTCGAGTCTCCTTGCCAAGGCGCTGGATTTGCTTTTGTTTTTGCACCGTATGTTCCTGCCTAAGTCCGGGCGTTTTCCTGCGCGCCGCCGGTTCTCCATGGAGTGAAGAGGGGTGAGCTGGAACTCTTTTCTATTTTTTCTTTACAAACACTCCACATTTTAGGAGGTCAAAAGTAATTGGACAAATAAACCAAACCCAAACAAAATATTTTTATTTTCAATATTTTGTTGCGAATCCTTTGGAGGCAATCACTGCCTTAAGTCTGGAACCCATGGACATCACCAAACGCTGGGTTTCCTCCTTCTTAATGCTTTGCCAGGCCTTTACAGCCGCAGCCTTCAGGTCTTGCTTGTTTGTGGGTCTTTCCGTCTTAAGTCTGGATTTGAGCAAGTGAAATGCATGCTCAATTGGGTTAAGATCTGGTGATTGACTTGGCCATTGCAGAATGTTCCACTTTTTTGCACTCATGAACTCCTGGGTAGCTTTGGCTGTATGCTTGGGGTCATTGTCCATCTGTACTATGAAGCGCCGTCCGATCAACTTTGCGGCATTTGGCTGAATCTGGGCTGAAAGTATATCCCTGTACACTTCAGAATTCATCCGGCTACTCTTGTCTGCTGTTATGTGATCAATAAACACAAGTGACCCAGTGCCATTGAAAGCCATGCATGCCCATGCCATCACGTTGCCTCCACCATGTTTTACAGAGGATGTGGTGTGCCTTGGATCATGTGCCGTTCCCTTTCTTCTCCAAACTTTTTTCTTCCCATCATTCATCATTCTGGTACAGGTTGATCTTTGTCTCATCTGTCCATAGAATACTTTTCCAGAACTGAGCTGGCTTCATGAGGTGTTTTTCAGCAAATTTAACTCTGGCCTGTCTATTTTAGGAATTGATGAATGGTTTGCATCTATATGTGAACCCTTTGTATTTACTTTCATGGAGTCTTCTCTTTACTGTTGACTTAGAGACAGATACACCTACTTCACTGAGAGTGTTCTGGACTTCAGTTGATGTTGTGAATGAGTTCTTCTTCACCAAAGAAAGTATGCGGCGATCATCCACCACTGTTGTCATCCGTGGACGTCCAGGCCTTTTTGAGTTCCCAAGCTGACCAGTCAATTCCTTTTTTCTCAGAATGTACCCGACTGTTGATTTTGCTACTCCAAGCATGTCTGCTATCTCTCTGATGGATTTTTTCAGCCTCAGGATGTTCTGCTTCACCTCAATTGAGAGTTCCTTAGACCGCATGTTGTCTGGTCACAGCAACAGCTTCCAAATGCAAAACCACACACCTGTAATCAACCCCAGACCTTTTAACTACTTCATTGATTACAGGTTAACAAGGGAGACGCCTTCAGAGTTAATTGCAGCCCTTAGAGTCCCTTGTCCAATTACTTTTGGTCCCTTGAAAAAGAGGAGGCTAAGAATTACAGAGCTATGATTCCTAAACCCTATACTATATATATAGTACCTACAAGTAGTATTCAACCCCCTGCAGATTTAGCAGGTTTACACATTCGGAATTAACTTGGCATTGTGACATTTGGACTGTAGATCAGCCTGGAAGTGTGAAATGCACTGCAGCAAAAAAGAATGTTATTTCTTTTTTTATTTATTTTTTTTAAATTGTGAAAAGTTTATTCAGAGGGTCATTTATTATTCAATCCCTCAAACCACAAGAATTCTGTTTGGTTCCCCTAAAGTATTAAGAAGTATTTCAGGCACAAAGAACAATGAGCTTCACATGTTTGGATTAATTATCTCTTTTCCAGCCTTTTCTGACTAATTAAGACCCTCCCCAAACTTGTGAACAGCACTCATACTTGGTCAACATGGGAAAGACAAAAGGAGCATTCCAAGACCATCAGAGACAAGATCGTGGAGGGTCACAAGTCTGGCAAGGGGTACAAAACCCTTTCCAAGGAGTTGGGCCTACCTGTCTCCACTGTTGGGAGCATCATCCGGAAGTAGAAGGCTTATGGAACTACTGTTAGCCTTCCATGGCCTGGACAGCCTTTGAAAGTTTCCACCCGTGCCGAGGCCAGGCTTGTCCGAAGAGTCAAGGCTAACCCAAGGACAACAAGGAAGGAGCTCCGGGAAGATCTCATGGCAGTGGGGACATTGGTTTCAGTCAATACCATAAGTAACGTACTCCACCGCAATGGTCTCCGTTCCAGACGAGGCCGTAAGGTACCTTTACTTTCAAAGCGTCATGTCAAGGCTCGTCTACAGTTTGCTCATGATCACTTGGAGGACTCTGAGACAGACTGGTTCAAGGTTCTCTAGTCTGATGAGACCAAGATCGAGATCTTTGGTGCCAACCACACACGTGTCGTTTGGAGACTGGATGGCACTGCATACGACCCCAAGAATACCATCCCTACAGTCAAGCATGGTGGTGGCAGCATCATGCTGTGGGGCTGTTTTTCAGCCAAGGGGCCTGGCCATCTGGTCCGCATCCATGGGAAGATGGATAGCACGGCGTACCTAGAGATTTTGGCCAAGAACCTCCGCTCCTCCATCAAGGATCTTAAGATGGGTCGTCATTTCATCTTCCAACAAGACAACGACCCAAAGCACACAGCCAAGAAAACCAAGGCCTGGTTCAAGAGGGAAAAAATCAAGGTGTTGCAGTGGCCTAGTCAGTCTCCTGACCTTAACCCAATTGAAAACTTGTGGAAGGAGCTCAAGATTAAAGTCCACATGAGACACCCAAAGAACCTAGATAACTTGGAGAAGATCTGCATGGAGGAGTGGGCCAAGATAACTCCAGAGACCTGTGCCGGCCTGATCAGGTCTTATAAAAGACGATTATTAGCTGTAATTGCAAACAAGGGTTATTCCACAAAATATTAAACCTAGGGGTTGAATAATAATTGACCCAGACTTATGTTGAAAATTTATTAAAATTTAACTGAGCAACATAACTTGTTGGTTTGTAAGATTTATGCATCTGTTCATAAATCCTGCTCTTGTTTGAAGTTTGCAGGCTCTAACTTATTTGCATCTTATCAAACCTACTAAATCTGCAGGGGGTTGAATACTACTTGTAGGCACTGTATATATATATATATATATATACACACACACACACTGTATATACCGTATTTTTCGGACTATAAGATGCACTTTTTTTGGGGGAAAGTGGGGGGTGCATCTTATAGTCTGAATGTAGGGCATGGCTGCGGGGAATGAGGGTGCTGTGGTGGCACGGATCATCGGGGGCATGAGTAGGCTGCAGCAGCGCCTACCATGACCACGTGGGCCCGCTCATTTCATATGCACGCCCATCATTCCACCCATCATCTCTCAACGCTTACGCTGGCACTGAGAGGTGAGCGGGATGATGGGTGGGGGAGGCGCACATACTAACCAACCAGCTCGCATGATCACCCCTGGCAACTACAGCCTGGAGTGATCATGTGCGGCTGTATTCACTGCGGGGTGCAGTGAATCAGTATACTCACTGGCCACGATCCCTGCAGCATCGCTCGTCCTCCTGTCTGTGCCGGCCACAGCTGTGTGTGGAGACTAGCGGTGCGCACAGCGATGATGTCATCGCGGTGCACACAAGTTCACACACAGCCGCAGCCAGCACAGACAGGAGGACGAGCGATGCTGCAGGGATCGTGGCCGGCTCCATAGGAGCAAAGCTGCGTGGAGCGATGAAAGGTGAGTATGAACGTTTATTTTTTGTGTGCCACATGATGTGGCTATACACCAGGATGGGGTATATAGCAGGATGCGGCCATATGCCAGGATGGGGTATATAGCAGGATGCGGCCATATGCCAGGATGGGGTATATAGCAGGATGCGGCCATACACCAGGATGGGGTATATAACAGGATGCGGCCATACACCAGGATGAGGTATATAGCAGGATGCGGCCATACGCCAGGATGGGGTATATAGCAGGATTCGGCCATATGCCAGGATGGGGTATATAGCAGGATGCTGCCATATGCCAGGATGGGGTATATAGCAGGATGCAGCCATATACCAGAATGGGGGTATATAGCACGATGGGAGAACATACATGGATGGGGTATATAGCAGGATGGGAGCACATAACAGGATGGGTGTATATAGCAGGATGGGGGTATATACCAGGATGGGGGTATATAGCAGGATGCGGCCATATACCAGGATGGAGTATATAGCAGGATGGGAGCACATACCAGGATGGCAGAATATAGCAGGATAGGGGCTATACCAGGATGAGTGACATATATATATACAAGGCAGGAGGGTCATATACAAGGCAGGAGGATCATTACCAGGATGGGGTACCTTAGTAGAGAATTTGGGGACAATACCCCCATAACAGTATCAGCAGCAGATCCTCGCCCCATAACAGAGAGTCATGACTACATTTTTTGATTAAAATTTTATTTTCCTTCTCCAAAACCAGGGTGCGTCTTATGCGGGCGTCACACGGTACGATATATCGGGCAATATGTCGGCGGGGTCACGTCGTAAGTGACGCACATCCGTCATCGTTTGATATATCGTAGTGTGTGACAGCTACGAGCGACGGTGAACGAGAAAAAATACTCACCTTATCGTTGCTCGTTGACACATCGCTCGTTTTAAAAAAGTTGTTCCTCTTTCTGCGCGATGGTTGTTTATCGTTCCCGAAGCAGCACACATTGCTCCGTGTGACACCCCGGGAACGATGAACACAGCTTACCTGCGTCCCACCGGCAATGCGGAAGGAAAGAGGTGGGCGGGATGTTTACGTCCCGCTCATCTCCGCCCCTCTGCTTCTATTGGCCGGCCGCTGTGTGACGTCGCTGTGATGCCGAACATCCCTCCCCTTTCAGGAAAAGGATGTTCGCCGCCCACAGCGACGTCGCTCAGCAGGTAAGTGCATGTGACGGGGGTTAACGACTTTGTGCGCCACGGACTACAAATTGCCTGTGACGCACAAATGACGTGGGTGGGTATGATCGCTCATGCGATCGCACCATAGATCGTACCGTGTGACACCCGCATTTTGGTCCAGTGCGTCTTATAGTCCGAAAAATACGGCGTATATATATATATATATATATATATATATATATATATATATATATACATATACACATATATATATATATATAGTAACTGTCTCTCTGTCTCTCTCCCAGTCTCTGTCTGTGTGTCGCTGTCTGTCTGTTTCTCTGTCTGTCTTTTTCCTTGTCTGTCTGTGTGTATGTCGCTGCCTGTTTGTTTCTGTCTGTATTTGTATCAGTCTATCTATCTCCATCTCTGTATCTGTCTGTCTCTCTGTGTCTGTCTCTCTCTTTCCCCGTCTGTCTCTTTGCATGTCTGTCTCTTACCAGGGTTGTCTCTTTGCCCGGCTGTCTCTTTGCCCGGCTGTCTCTTTGCCCGGCTGTCTCTTTGCCCGGCTGTCTCTTACCAGGGCTGTCTCTTTGCCCGGCTGTCTCTTTGCCCGGCTGTCTCTTTCCAGGTCTGTCTCTTTCCAGGTCTGTCTCTTTCCAGGTCTGTCTCTTTGCCCGTCTGTCTCTTTCCAGGGCTCTCTCTTTGCCTGGCTGTCTCTTTCCAGGGCTGTCTCTTTCCAGGGCTGTTGCTTTGCTCGTCTGTTGCTTTGCTCATCTGTCTCTTTCCAGGGCTGTCTCTTTCCAGGGCTGTCTGTTTGCCCGTCAGTCTCTGTCTCTATCTCTGTCTCTTTCCCCGTCTGTCTCGGTCTGTGTCTGGCTGCCTGTCTTTTTCTGTCTCTATCCGTCTCCCCACTGACATCATATTACCTCACACATAAGCTTCCTATACTAACAGTTTATTTTGTTCCTATAGCAACCACTGACAGTTGCTATTAATAGCCTGTAGCTCCCACCTCCATTCAGTTTAATGGAGGCAGGATTTTTGGAGAGTAACTGTAAAGCACGGGGTTACATTTTCCCGCTCAAACATAGTCTATGACGTTCCCTGAGTCACATGGCATGTCTGTGCAAAATTTCGTGATTGTAAATGCGATGGTGCGGATTCCTTTAGCGGACATACACACATACAGTGCTGGCCAAAAGTATTGGCACCCCTGCAATTCTGGCAGATAACACTCAGTTTCTTCTTGAAAATAATTGCAATCACAAAGTCTTTGGTATTATCATCTTCATTTATTTTGCTTGCAATGAAAAAACACAAAAGAGAATGAAACAAAAATCAAATCATTGATCATTTCCACAAAACTCCAAAAATGGGCAAGACAAAAGTATTGGCACCCTTAGCCTAATACTTGGTTGCACAACCTTTAGCCAAAATAACTGCGAACAACCGCTTCCGATAACCATGAATGAGTTTCTTACAATGCTCTGCTGGAATTTTAGGCCATTCTTCTTTGGCAAACTGCTCCAGGTCTTTGAGATTTGAAGGGTGCCTTCTCCAAACTGCCATTTTGAGATCTCTCCACGGGTGTTCTATGGGATTCAGGTCTGGACTCATTGCTGGCCACTTTAGGAGTCTCCACTGCTTTCTATCAAACCATTTTCTAGTGCTTTTTGAAGTGTGTTTTGGGTCATTGTCCTGCTGGAAGACCCATGAAATCTGAGGAAGACCCAGCTTTCTCACACTGGGCCCTAAATTATGCTGCAAAATTTGTTGGTAGTCTTCAGACTTCATAATGCCATGCACACGGTCAAGCAGTCCAGTGCCAGAGGCAGAAAAGCAACCCCAAAATATCAGGGAACCTCCGCCATGTTTGACTGTAGGGACCGTGTTCTTTTCTTTGAATGCCTCTTTTTTTTCCTGTAAACTCTATGTTGATGGCTTTTTCCAAAAAGCTCTACTTTTGTTTCATCTGACCAGAGAACATTCTTCCAAAACGTTTTACGCTTTCTCAGGTAAGTTTTGGCAAACTCCAGCCTGGCTTTTTTATGTCTCGGGGTAAGAAGTGGGGTCTTCCTGAGTATCCTACCATACAGTCCCTTTTCATAAAGACGCCGACGGATAGTACAGGTTGACACTGTTGTACCCTCGGACTGCAGGGCAGCTTTAACTTGTTTGGATGTTAATCGAGGTTCTTTATCCCCCATCTGCACAATCTTGCGTTGAAATCTCTCGTCAATTTTTCTTTCCTTCCACTTCTAGGGAGGTTAGCCACAGTGTCATGGGCTTTAAAAAGTTCTTGATGAAAGTTCCTGTGTCTTCGGTGCGCAGTGTCAGGTGTTTGGAGATGGACTTGTAGACTTGAGATTGCTCATGCTTCCTCACAATTTGGATTCTCAAGTCCTCAGACAGTTCTTTGGTCTTCTTTCTTTTCTCCATGCTCAATGTGTTACACACAATGACACAGGACAGAGGTTGAGTCAACTTTAATCCATGTCAACTGACTGCAAATGTGAGTTAGTTAGTTATTGTTAGGTGCCACAGGTAAGTTACAGGTGCTGTTAATTACACAAATTAGAGAAGCATCACATGATTTTTCAAACAGTGCCAATACTTTTGCCCACCCCCTTTTTTATGTTTGGTGTGGAATTATATCCAATTTGGCTTTATGACAATTTTTTTCTTTTTTTCATTGAAGACAAATTAAATGAAGATAATAATACCAAAGAATTTGTGATTGCAATCATTTTCAAGAAGAAACTGAGTATTATCTAACAGAATTGCAGGGGTGCCAATACTTTTGGCCAGCACTGTGCATGCACACATACACATTTAATATATAAATTATAAAATTGAGTATGTATACATATATATGTATACACACATCTATATGTGTGTATATGTGTGCATATGTATATATATATATATATATATATATATATATATATATATATTAGTAACGTTGCGCCCTGCAACGTGGGGGTTCCACTCGCTTGCAGCGGTGTGAGGTAGCTTAAGCAACACACGTACACAGTCTCTTCATAGAAATTCCGGCAGTTTATTTAAAAACACTCAGCATAAACTGCCCTCAAACATAAACAATAAGTCCATAATGGAAGTTTTAGCAACTTCCCCACTCTCTGGCTCCTGCCAGCGTACAACTCTAGCCAAGGTTCCTTCCAGCACTCAGGGCCCTCTACAGACCCCTGTCGGTCTCTCCAACTGGAGAGATTCGGCCCTACAGCCCTGGCCTGGCTTGGCTGCACTCACTTCAGACTCAATATCAGAGCCTTGTGTTCAGCCTCCACACAGGCTGATACACCCAGAGCTCCCGGCTCTGCTCTCACTTGTTTCCAATCCACACACTGGACGTCTGGAGCTAGTCTCTATCTAGACTGCCCTAGACACACCCCACCTAGGTTCAGAGACAGGATTGCTTTAACCCCTGGAGCCACACCCACAGGTGGTAAGGAGTGTGTAATCAGCATCACACACCCTATCATGGCTCTGCATGTAATGCAATCCTGTGGAACCACAGGTCCCAGCCAACTTCACATTGCAGAGCACCCATGCTTCTGCAAAACATACCGGCCCTTTGTAATACAGCCAGTTGATACGTCACATACCCTCCCCCTCTGTTCAAACCCGTAGGGGAGAACACTTGCCAACGACCCGGGACCGCGAGACAGGGTATCCCCGCCGCCATGCCCCACCAGTCGAGAGGGCCGTCCAAGGTGCCCAAGAGCATAAGTCCCTGAGACATCGCCCGACACTGTCACCAAACCCTGTCGTGTCAACCTAGGGTTAAAGGACGTCCCCTTTCCGGACCGTTCTCTCCCTGACCCCCTCCCAGGGTCACAGTAGTAGAGAGACACGTCCTCAGTCAAACCTACAGTCTTGTCCGAACCTAGGCTTACTCGTGTACCCCCAGGGCTACTGTCGGGAACTCTAAGCTCATAGCGGCCACTATCTACAGTACATCGCAGGGTACTTCTCTGTCAGCGATTCCTTTTATCGCGTGTCTTAACTACTGGACCGACACGCCATCTTCCACTTCTTTCCTCTGAACAACAGGGAGAAGATGGCTGCTGTCCCGCACACAGTTGGTGAAGCTGCTCCTCAATTTTCAGGTTTTCTAGCCTCAACCGCTCCATGTCACGTACATGGTGTACCCGATATCCAAGAAGGCTTCGAATGTTTCCAAGACTCTCTACAGTCCCGACACAGACGAACGGAACCATACCAGCTTCCCTGGGTATCTTGCTCTCGTTAGCAGCAGGGATTCTTAATCTCACTATGTCTTGCATGACCCGTCCAGTTTTCCCAATGACTCTCCCCACCAGAGCCCAGGGTACTTGGACGATATCTTCCGTCAGACTCTGCGCTTTCCTTTTATACTCTAGCTGTCTAGTGGCTTCCTCATTTTGCAGTTGGACCTGCCACTTCATACGAACACATCTGAAGTGCATGTCCTTTAGAATAGCCACCCGCTGCCCAGTAATTTCACTGGTGGACAATATCACTAACTGTCCAGCCTCTGGGGTACAGTAGACCTCACACGCTTCCACAGCTCTCTTAAAGTCGTCATGCATGCACTCGATGGCACACGCTTCTCTTAAGTCCTCAGGTATATCCACCATGCACTTGACTACAGAAGTCTCATTCATCCCTGCCGCTTCCACATGCTTGTCCAGTTTCGCTTCCAGAGTCAGCTCTCTTTGGGCCTCCCCTGCTTCAACAAGTTTGGTCAGGATCGACACTCGCTGCTCCATCTGTTCCAGGGCTACCTGGGACCTGGACTGGTACTCTGCCAAGTGACTTCGGAGCTCAGCCACTTCTTTCTCCAACTCCCTTACTCGACTCTCAGTAGCCTGGCTAAGAAGTGTTTCATGTTTCAGATAGCCGTTGCTCATCCTCTTGAATGAGTCTTCACCTGTGGACCTCTCTGGTCTACGACACACTATTTCCGAGGCCTCTTTCATCGCTACACCTCCGGCCTTTCCATGGGGTGCAACTTTGTTATAGTCACCCCTCTCTTGGCTCTCAGCTGCTTCACCTTCAGCCGCCTCACAGATACGTGTCTCGTCAGCTTGCTCAGAAGTGGGAGAGAATTCAGCTTTCAACTCTGGGGTCGGCTCCTTCTCCATGGCTTCATCGCACGGACCACTGTTGTCCCGATTTATCGGTTTCTCTGGCAGCACGTCACCGCTTGCCAGTGTACCCGCCTCAGCTTCAGAACCTTTGGGTTTCTTACTCTTCTTACCCACGACCTTCTCTATATCCTCCATCTTGGTGTTACCAAGCAGGTCAGGCAGGCTCTCAGTCCTGGATGAGACCTCTGGTCCAGACTTCACCTCCTCAGAGGCTCTCTTCACTTCAGCGCCAGCTGTTTCTTGGGTTTTCACTGCATTACCTTCGACTTCCTCTGGGGTCTCTGCCGTGTCACCCTCAGCCTGGGTGTCACACCCTTCAACATGGCACTCTGTTCTTTTTAGAGATTTGGGGCTGAATTCGCTGTCATCCTCCCCAGCACCAGATAGTTCATCAGTCTGCTCACCGTGACTGTTGTGGATTATTCCTCCTCCCTCACTCTCTAGGATTCCATTTCATATACTACACTCACTTGACAGACAATCAGCTTCACACTTGGAAATTATAGAGACCACCACCATTACGGCCTTGGTGGGCTCCTTCTTTGCAATTGCAGCCTGCTGATTTCTGACGTCACAATGTGTCAGGTCAGTTTCTGATTCCTCTTTCTCTTGTAGGATATCACCGTCTGACTCTACCGTAGCAGTTGTTACTGGCACCATGTCTTCATTAACCCGGCATGTCACTTTCTCTGCATCCTCAGACGGCATACACTGTGCCCCCTCTCGGCGCTTATTACGTCTCCGGCGTCGAGAGGATGTTTTACCCTTCTCGCTCATCTGTACCTCACTGTACTCGTTTGTCCCCTTTCTAGAGTCAGTGTCTTTACTGGAGTCATCATCACTCCCCCTGGTGTCCTGGACTAACATGTCCCCGCCTAACCAGGTGTCAGTCTCCTCCCCTGAAACTACTTGGGTTTTAGTGGTCAGACTGTCACTTCCCTTTGGAGACGTCACGTCACTAACTTGGGTCCGTCCATCATTTTCTTTGGTCACCCCTAACTTAGGACAGTCAATTGTAGGAGGTGCTATCTCCTCCTTACCACACATAACTGCACAACAAGGACCCCTTTTAACCTCATACGGTAAACAGGCTGTTTTAGGCGGGGGCCGACTCATTCCGGTGTAATCGGTCCCGGCCTCTGTCTTCCATAAGTCCTTAAACAACTCAAAGTCCTATCCTATGATAACGGGATAGATCAAATCCCGAACCACACCCAAGTCTGGGCGCCCCATACGGTTGGGCGTCCGAATCATCACTCTGGCCAGAGGATATTCTTTAGTGGTCCCATGCACACAGCTTCCTTCTATTGTCCTACCATCCATAAAATGAAGATTGGGTATGGGTCTCACTAAGGTCAGCCGGCTCCCCGGGTCTAACAGACCAGACACACGTAGCCCATTCAAGTCCACGGAGCACTTTTGTGGCCTCACATTGGATGGATAGCCTATACCGCAGGTAGGACATAGGTAAGGCGAACCCCATTGCCCCTTGCTATAGTCCACCTGTTCGGCTTGTGAATGCTCCACCCCCTGGTGGGTCACCACCGCTTTTTGAGGCTCCGCCCCCTGTTGGGTAACTACCCCGTTCCGGGCCTCCGCCCAGTTCTGGGCAACCACCCCTTTTTGGGATTCCGCCCCCTTTTGGGCCATCGCCCCTTTTTGGGACTCCGCCCCTTTTTGGCAACCACCTCTTTTTGGGACTCCACCCCCTTTTGGGCAACCACCCCTTTTTGGGACTCCGCCCCCTTTTGGGGTTTCCATGCAATGTCCTTAGCCCCCAGTTCACACCGTTCGCCCTTATATCCCTGGGCACCTAGTGTCCATACTGGGCCCCGAAGGGAACTCTCAAACTGGTCCATGGCTGCGACATCGCTGCACACTGATAGCTCCTGCTGTCCCCACACCAGGAACTGGTACAGCTCCTCCAGAACGTCCGCAGGGACCATTCCCTCTTTTTGGCATTCAGCCCCCACTGCTGTCACTGTGCCTCCTGGTACATGCTGTTGGTGCTGCTGGCTCTGCAGCAGCTGGTTCAGGAGCCCCTCCATGCTGCAACGAGAAGAGGAACAGGAGGGGCGCTCCAATGGGTAATACCCGGTGGTCAAAGACAGGGGGGGTTAGAGAACCACTAACCTTTTCGGGTTGTACCGCCAGTCACTGGTCTCTCGCCACTGCAGCACAGAACCCTGCAGACCCACTGATTCACCGCCAGGTGCTTGAGAGCGCTGTCACTGTTCGTGGACCTGCCGATCCACCACCAGCTGCTTGAGTGCACAGACAAAATTTTCGTGGACCCGCCGATCCACCGCAAACCACTTGTATCCAGAGGAATATGTCCTAGACCGTTACTCTCAGCAACCAGGCTGTGTTGCCCCTAGCAACCATACCGCATGCCCGCTACCTCCACCATATGTAACGTTGCACCCTGCAACGTGGGGGTTCCACTCGCTTGCAGCGGTGTGAGGTAGCTTAAGCAACACACGTACACAGTCTTCATAGAAATTCCGGCAGTTTATTTAAAAACACTCAGCATAAACTGCCCTCAAACATAAACAATAAGTCCATAATGGAAGTTTTAGCAACTTCCCCACTCTCTGGCTCCTGCCAGCGTACAACTCTAGCCAAGGTTCCTTCCAGCACTCAGGGCCCTCTGCAGACCCCTGTCGGTCTCTCCTCCTGGAGAGATTCGGCCCTACAGCCCTGGCCTGGCTTGGCTGCACTCACCTCAGACTCAATATCAGAGCCTTGTGTTCAGCCTCCACACAGGCTGATACACCCAGAGCCTCCGGCTCTGCTCTCACTTGTTTCCAGTCCACACACTGGACGTCTGGAGCTAGTCTCTATCTAGACTGCCCTAGACACAACCCACCTAGGTTCAGAGACAGGATTGCTTTAACCCCTGGAGCCACACCCACAGGTGGTAAGGAGTGTGTAATCAGCATCACACACCCTTCCATGGCTCTGCATGTAATGCAATCCTGTGGAACCACAGGTCCCAGCCAACTTCACATTGCAGAGCACCCATGCTTCTGCAAAACATACCGGCCCTTTGTAATACAGCCGGTTGATACGTCACAATATATATATATACGGTATATCTATATATATATATATATACTGTATATACGGTGTTCTCTCACTATGAATTAACACATGTGGAATTAAATACTTAACAAAAAAGTGTGAAACAACTGATAATATGTCTTATATTCTAGATTCGTCAAAGTAGCCACCTTTGCTTCGATTACTGCTTTGCACACTCTTGGTATTCTCTTGAGATTCAAGAGGTAGTCACCGAAAATGGTCTTCCAACAGTCTTGAAGGAGTTCCCAGAGATGCTTAGCACTTTTTGGCCCTTTTGCCTTCACTCTGCGTTCCAGCTCACCCCAAACCATCTTGATTGGGTTTTGGTCTGGTGACTGTGGAGGCCAGGTCATCTGGCGTAGCACCCCATCACTCTCCTTCTTAGTTAAATAGCCCTTACACAGCGTGGAGGTGTGTTTGGGGTTATTGTCCTGTTCAAAAAAAAATGATGCTCCAACTAAAGGCAAACCGGATGGAATAGCATGCCGCTGCTAGATGCTGTGGTAGCCATTGTTACGGTTACTGTGGCACTAGAGACTATGTTCGGATTTCTTGCTACTGCACATGTGCGAGCACTGGAGACTATGTTCGGATTTCTTGCTACTGCACATGTGCAAGCGCTGGAGACTAAGTCCTATCTTGGAGCCATTGCACATGTGCGGGTGACATCATCGCTGACACGAGGTCACATGTCTCTGACACCTTCTAAGCTGATTGGCCGCTGGTCATGTGCTTGTGACACGTGGTCACATGTCTCTGACACCTTCTATGCCGATTGGTCGCTGGTCATGTGCTTGTGACGCTTTGCTCGGTGATAGCAATGACGTCACGCTGGCCTGTCGTTCTGGCAGCGGATTGGCTCTGGTGTCCTCCATCTTGGATGAGGCACAGAGTCTATATAAGACCGTGATGCACGCCGCCCGGCGCTCAGTCCTCTTGGTTCATGCATGAGAGTAGACGCTCTGTGCACGTCCCTCTTGGCATCTCTCTGTCTATGCTAGGTGAGCGCTACCGGCAGGGTAGCGTTCTTGTACCTTACAGCTTCGGCTACAGTCCGTATCCTTACATCTTAGTGTAGCGGACATAGGCAGGTGCCTGAGGCACATGGTCCGGCTGGGCCTTGTGATTCTACTCGTAGGTGGACGTTGCCGCTAGGGTAACGTTCCTTATACTGCGTCTGGCAGTTGTTTGTATCCTCGCACACTAGGGCAGCGAACATAAATAGGAGCTTTGTGCGGCTTGTACTGCTGTCCGTCTCTTTTGCACCCTAGTGGAGCGGACCTAGGCAGGTGCCATATCTAGTGGTTCGTGTCCTCGCACACTAGTGGAGCGAACGCAGGTAGGAGCTTTGTGCGGCTTACGCTGCTGTCCGTCTCCTGGCACCACTAGAGCAACGTACCTAGGTAGGTGCCATTTAACACTCACTTCTTTTGTCTCTGTGATTATTAACAGAGACCATACCACACACCCTCCGAGTAAGGGAGGAATTGCTTTATTTCCTAACTATATGCCTCTGTGAGTTTAACAGAGGTATTGCACTCTGCACTTGTGCTACTACTATTTACAGCGGCACACTTATATACTCTTCCTCACTCATTAACCTATCCCTTTTACGTTAATGCTAAATACGGTAGTCGCTGTGACTTTAACAGTACACGCCGTGATTGGCTCTAGTGTCACTGAGATGTATCAGTGTCAGTACTGCTTCCGTAGTACAAGATACCCCTTATCCTCTGCCATAGTCTTCAGCAGAGACTTTGCACGGTGGACCCTGACTGTCTGATATCCCTTTGGTTTTTATAATCAGACAGCCCCCATAACAGCCATGCTGGTTCAGTATGCCTTCAATTTTGAATAAATCCCCAACAGTGTCACCAGTAAAGCACCCCCACACCATCACACCTCCTTCTCCATGCTTCACGGTGGGAACCAGCCATGTAGAGCCCATCCGTTCACCTTTTCTACAAAGACACGGTGGTTGGATCCAAAGATCTCAAATTTGGACTCATCAGACCAAAGCACAGATTTCCACTGGTCTAATGTCCACACCTTGTGTTCTTTAGCCCAAACAAGTTTCTCCTGCTTGTTGCCTGTCCTGCCGGCAGTGTTTTCTCTGGCTGGTCTCCCCGAGATCAGTGATTGTTTTGTCTTGTTTGTCTACTAGGCATTGCTCCCACCTGGCCAGAATCCTACTCCACATTGATGAGGGGCAATACCCCAAAACAGCGGTCTGTGGATGGATACCTGGCCTTGGTATTTCCCTTGTCATATCTTTAAACTTGTCAAAAAGTTGGATATTGATTAAAAGGGCCACTTAATATGGTGGTTATGGTGATCTCCTAAAAAGAGCCACCCCTTGGCTGGGTCCTTCCCGGAGGCATATCTGGCTGGTTTCTGTGTTGTGACTCCTAACAGAGGCTCCATGGACGTTTTTGATTTGCATATTTCCAAGGGGGCAATGTACCTAGGATTTCACTGTGTTGAGCGCCCTCGCTGGCTGCCGGCAGTGTTTTCTCTGGCTGGTCTCCCCGAGATCAGTGATTGTTTTGTCTTGTTGGTCTACTAGGCATTGCTCCCACCTGGCCAGAATCCTACTCCACACTGATGTGGGGCATTACCCCGAAACAGCTGTCTGTGGATGGATACCTTGCCTTGGTATTTCCCTTGTCATATCTTTAAACTTGTCAAAACGTTGGATATTGACTAAAAGGGCCACTTAATATGGTGGTTATGGTGGTCTCCTAAAAAGAGCCACCCCTTGGCTGGGTCCTTCCCGGAGGGATATCTGGTTGGTTTCTCTGTCCTAACAGAGGCTCCATGGACTTTTTTCCTTTCGCCACGACAGCACCCACGAGAGAGGGATCCGCCCCATTCAGGACAGGAAACCTACAGATAAAAAGGGGCGGTCCCCCTCCCTCATCAGTTGGTTTCCTGTCCTGAATGGATCGGAACCTACCATACCTGGGTCCAGTGGAGTCCGTGCGGTCTCTAGGGGAATGGCGGAGCTCAGGATCCGGAAGCACGGTCGGTGGAGCTCCCCTCGTGGACTCCATCCTCCGGTGCACCTCGTCCTTTTTCCCTTGGTCCGGCCTTGTCCACCTGGGAAATGACGCCTGCAGGACCGCGCTGGTGAGTATGCTGTACGCGGTGGGGCCGGAGGCTCTCCCTGTGCCGACTCAGTGCCTGCTTCTTCCGGGTTGCAGGGCACGTGTGCGCGGGGGGGCGTGTCCGGGGCCTGCCGTGTCAGCGCGTGCGCGCGACTGCAGGGACCTGGAAGTGCACGGGAGCACTTCTGGGGGAACGGATGGCATGGAGACGCCCCCGTGGATCCCTCCTGACGCGAAGAATGCTGCTGGGCGGTGAGTTGTTGTGCGCGGTGGGTCCGGCGCTCCCTCTGCGCCACGTGCTTTGCAGCGGCGTGTACACGCGGGAGGGGGCGTGTCCGGGGCCTGCTGCGTCAGCGCTCGTTGCTACGGCGGTGGCCCGGAAATGCAGGAGCGCTTGAAGGGGGGTGCACTAAGGTGGGCTTCCCTATTAATGGAGAGTGGAGCTCCAGGCAATGTGCTCCGTTCCTTTCCATGATGGGAAGTCCACGCACCTCCCCATCCCGGGACCCTTCTCCGTCCAGGGATGCTGGACATAAGTACTCCAGCGACACCAGGAGTTCCACGGGTCGTAAGAGGAAGTTGGACCGTATAGACTCTGCATCCTCTAAGGGCCGCCTGGCGAAGCCTTCGTCTCCACCTCCAAAGCCGGTATCCGTTCTTTTCCTGGTATGGGTGAGTGAACTTCGTGAATGTCCCCCTATACTGATGTTCCCTTCCGGTTCTGTTCCAGGCCCCTAGGAAGTGCACCGCTAAGGCTAATAATAAAGAATGCCCCCTGTGTGCTTGTCCCCTCCCTAAAGACTACATACAAAGACTTTGTGGGCCCTGCATCCAAGCTATACGGGGGGAGCCTCCGGCTTCTACTGTCCCCCCTCCGGATCTCCGGGACCTAATCCGTACAGAGATTCAGGCTTCTCTTCAGTCCCTTCAAGGGTCTAAGAAGCACAAGAAAACTCACCGCCAGCATGATTCTCCCCCATCTTCTGACTCGGATGAAAGCCATGGTGTTTCTTCTTCAGCCTCTTCCTCGTCTTCTTCTGACGAGGCTGGAAAAGCATGTTTTTCCTTAGATGGGATGGACGGCTTGGTGAAGGCCGTTCGATCAACCATGGGTATTGCAGAGGAAAAAAACCCCAAATCAGCTGATCATACTCTATTTGCTGGTCTCACTCAGAAGAAGCGGAAGTCTTTTCCTGTAAATGAGGCCCTTAAAACCCTTGTTCGCAACGAATGGCAGAAACAGGATCATCGCGGGTTTCTCCCATCTTCTTCGAAGCGAAGATACCCCTTTGATGACGCGGACTTATCTCAATGGTGCAAAGTACCAAAGGTGGATGTGGCCGTGGCAAAATCCTCCAAAAAGTCGGCGCTGCCTTTCGAGGATATGGGATTCCTGCGAGATCCTCTGGACCGTAAATCTGATGCCTTCCTGCGAAACACCTGGGAAGCCTCTGCAGGGGCACTGAAACCCACCCCATTTCTGCAACATGTACTGCCAGGTCCCTTTCAGTCTGGCTAGATCACTTAGAAAAGCAGCTTAAGTCAGGAACCTCCAGAGATAAGATTGTTTCCTCGCTACCCTTACTCAAAGACGCGGCTAATTACCTGGCAGATGCTTCTGCCGACTCTGTCCGCCTGGCGGCCCGAGCGGCAGGGTCTTCTAATGCAGCCCGGAGAGCTCTCTGGCTGAAGTCGTGGAAAGGGGACACATCCTCAAAATCGAGACTGTGTGCTCTTCCCTGTGAGGGTGAGTTCCTCTTTGGTCCTCAGCTGGATGACATACTCACCAAGGCTGGTGATAGTAAAAAGGGGTTCCCTAATGCATTTACTCCTCCCTCTAGGCACCCGTAGCGCAAACTTCGTTTCCAGCCCACCCGGCCCGACCGCAGGGACAGATCTGACAACCCCGCTTCTGGGTCCAAGGGAGCCCTGTTTGGCAACCCTTCCTTCCGTCGGAAGTTCCCAAAACAATGATAAGGTTTTTCCGGTGGGAGGCAGGCTCCGTTTTTTTGCGGCCGTTTGGACAACCATCACTTCCAGCTCCTTTATCCTGGATTTGCTCTCACATGGTCTCCGGCTGGAATTCACCTCCCTCCCTCCTCGATTTTTTTGTCTTACACCCACTAGGAGGTCGGCAGATCAACATCACGCACTGGTGTCGGCAGTCCTCACTCTCGTGGAAAAGCAGGTTCTTGCGCCAGTCCCATTACATCAGAGGGGCCGAGGGTTCTACTCCCCCCTTTTCTTAGTACCAAAACCCGATGGGTCATTTAGGACCATAATTAATCTAAAGAAGCTTAATCTCTTTCTGAAATACCGGCCTTTTAAAATGGAATCCCTCCTGACCACTATAAAATTGCTGTTCCCCAATTGTTACATGGCAGTCCTTGATCTAAAAGATGCGTATTACCACGTCCCGGTCCACCCACATTATCAGCAGTACCTCCGGGTAGCACTCTCCATTCACGACTCCGTTCACCATTTCCAATTCACGGCCATGCCCTTCGGCGTTTCCCTCGCCCCACGGATTTTCACTAAAATCATGGCTGAGGTCACTGCTCACCTTCGCGAACACCAGACTTTCATAGTCCCTTATTTAGATGACCTACTGGTTGTGGGTAACACGGCGGCACAATGTTCCCTCCGCCTCCATCATGCTATGTCGACCCTGGACCGTCTCGGGTGGCTTTTGAATCTACAAAAATCTAGACTCACGCCCTCCACCTTTCAGTCTTTCCTAGGCATGCACCTGGATTCCCGCCAACAGCGTTGTTTTCTTCCGTCAGACAAAGTGGCCAAAATCCAGAGGATTGTACGACGCGCACAGAGTCACAGGTCACTCTCTCTCCGGTCCGCCATGTCTCTGTTGGGGTCCCTGACTTCCTGTATCCCCGCTGTCCAGTGGGCCCAGCTTCACTCCAGGCAGCTACAGTGGGAGGTCCTGGCGGCTGCAACATCCCATCCAGGGTCCCTCGATCATCCTCTGACCTAGACAGACACTGCCCGTGCTTCCCTGACCTGGTGGTTGCGGGAGGCGAACTTAACCAAGGGGAAGGAATGGCATGTTCACTCCACCAGTCTCCTCACAACGGATGCCAGCCCCTGGGGGTGGGGGGCTCACCTGGGGGACTCTATGGCCCAAGGTCTTTGGTCCGCTCAAGAGTCAACTGCGTCATCCAACCGGAAAGAACTCATGGCAGTCAGTCAAGCCCTGATGTCCTTTCTTCCCCTCCTCAGGGGCACCGATGTACGGCTCTGTACAGACAATCAGACGGTGGTCGCGTACATCAACCGCCAAGGGGGGGACGAGGTCCTCTTCCCTCATGTCCACGGCGGTTCTCCTATTGGAACTCGCCGAAACCCATCTCTTGTACCTCTCTGCGGTACACATTCGGGGGGTGGACAATGTCAAAGTGGATTTCCTCAGCCGTCACACTCTCCGTCAGGGAGAATGGGTCTTACATCGGGAGGTTTTTGCTCAAATCGTGCAGTGCTGGGGCCTGCCAGTTATAGACTTGTTTGCTACCAAAGACAACAGGCAGTTGAAACAATTTGGCTCCCTGAACAGGGCAGTTCAGCCGACGGTCCTGGATGCCCTTCAGGTTCCTTGGCGGTACAGCCTTGCTTATGCCTTCCCTCCCATGATTCTCCTTCCTACTGTCCTTCGGAAGATCAGGGAAGATCAAGCTCGCATTCTCCTTATTGCTCCCTTCTGGCCCAGGCGTCCCTGGTTCTCCCTCCTGAGACATATGTCAGTGACGGACCCCTGGGTTCTCCCCTCCTGACCAGACCTCCTTTCACAGGGTCCTTTCCTTCATCCACACGTCAAGGGACTTCACTTGACGGCATGGAATTTGAAAGGGCGTTACTAACCTCCCGCGGGTTTTCCAGTCGCCTTGTGGATACCCTGCTGCAGAGTAGGAAGCCGGTAACCACCCGTCAGTATGGTCGAGTTTGGAAACTGTTCCTTGCCTCCTTCCCTGATTCCTCACCTTCTGTGGTCCCGATCCCCTCTATTCTGGAGTTTCTCCAGTCTGGACGGGATATGGGTCTTGCAGTCAGTACCCTCAAAGTTCATGTGTCTGCCCTGGGCGCCCTCTACAATTCCAATATAGCAGGTAATAGGTGGGTCATGCGTTTCATCAAGGCATGTGACCGCGGTCAGCCGCTCCGTCTCACCTGCCCGCCCCCCTGGGATCTCACTCTAGTTCTGGATGCCCTGACCCTTCCACCCTTTGAGCCGCTCACCTCGGCGTCTGACAAATTACTGTCCCTTAAAACCTGCCTCTTAGTCGCTCTCACTTCTGCCCGTCGTGTTAGCGATCTTCAGGCTCTGTCCGTGGATCCTCCCTTCCTTAGGATTTTTCCAGATCAAATTGTCCTCAAAACGGACCCGGCTTATTTGCCTAAAGTAGCTTCCCAGTTCCACCGTAGTGAAGAAATCGTCCTCCCTTCCTTCTTTCCTGTCCCTACCACACCAGAAGAATGTCGGTTTCACTCCCTAGACGTCAGGGAAACCGTTCTAGCTTATATATCTCGGACAGCCCCTTGGCGGCAGGATAGGGCTTTGTTTGTTGCCTTTCAGGGTTCCAGACGTGGTCGTCAGGTGACGAAGCATACCTTGGTCCGATGGATGCGGGATGCCATTTCCGTTGCGTATGAGATGAAGCGAGAGCCTCTTCCTTCCCCTTTACAAGCTCACTCTACTAGGGCGATGGCCTCCTCTTGGGCTGCCATGGCGGATGTCTCCATCGACAGTATTTGTAAGGCTGCCACCTGGTCCTCCCCCTCTACCTTTTACAAACACTACTGGCTGGACCTTTCTTCCTCCTCAGACCTTGCTTTTGGGAGATCGGTCCTTCAGATGGTTGTCCCTCCCTAAGTGTATTCTCTCTCCAAATCTCTCGTGGGTGCTGTCGTGGCGAAAGGAAAAGACTATATTACTTACAGGTAATGGGATTTTCCAGAGTCCACGACAGCACCCTTTACACCCCTGCCCTTTTTTCTTTTCACCCTTTGGTGTTATTTAATTTTTTTTTTCTTACCTTGTTACTAATCCATGTTGGTTCCTCTCACCTTCTCTGAAACTAACTGATGAGGGAGGGGGACCGCCCCTTTTTATCTGTAGGTTTCCTGTCCTGAATGGGGCGGATCCCTCTCTCGTGGGTGCTGTAATGGACTCTGGAAAATCCCATTACCGGTAAGTAATATAGTCTTTTGATTTGCATGTTGCCTGTCCTTAGCAGTTGTTTCCTAGCAGCTATTTTACCATGAAGGCCTGCTGCACAAAGTCTCTTCTTAACAGTTATTCTAGAGATGAGAAGGTGTATCCAAACTCTTGGTCTGTACTGTATATATATATATATATATATATATATATATATATATATATATATATATATACACACAGTACAGACCAAAAGTTTGGACACACGCTCTCATTCAAAGAGTTTTCTTTATTTTCAGGACTCTGAAAATTGTAGATTCACATTGAAGGCATCAAAATTATGAATTAAAACATGTGGAATGAAATACTTAAAAAAGTGTGAAACAACTGAAAATATGTCTTATATTCTAGGTTCTTCAAAGTAGCCACCTTTTGCTTTGATTACTGCTTTGCATCCTCTTGGCATTCTCTTGATGAGCTTCAAGAGGTAGTTACCGGAAATGGTTTTCCAACAGTCTTGAAGGAGTTCCCAAAGATGCTTAGCACTTGTTGGCCCTTTTGCCTTCACTCTGCGGTCCAGCTCACCCCAAACCATCTCGATTGGGTTCAGGTCTGGTGACTGGAGACCAGGTCATCTGGCGTAGCACCCCATCACTCTCCTTCTTAGTCAAATAGTCCTTACACAGCCTGGAGGTGTGTTTTGGGGTCATTGTCCTGTTGAAAAATAAATGATGGTCCAGCTAAACGCAAACCGGATGGAATAACATGCTGCTGCAAGATGCTGTGGTAGCCATGTTGGTTCTGTATGCCTTGAATTTTGAATAAATCCCCAACAGTGTCACCAGCAAAGCACCCCCACACCATCACACATCCTCCTCCATGCTTCACGGTGGGAACCAGCCACGTAGAGTCCATCTGTTCACCTTTTCTACAAAGACACAGTGGTTGGATACAAAGATCTCAAATTTAGACTCATCAGACTAAAGCACAGACTTCCACTGGTCTAATGTCCATTTCTTGTGTTCTTTAACCCAAACAAGTCTCTTCTGCTCGTTGTCTGTCCTGCCGGCAGTGGTTTCCTAGCAGCTATTTTACCATGAAGGCCTGCTGCACAAAGTCTCCTCTTAACAGTGGTTCTAGAGATGAGAAGGTGTGTCCAAACATTTGGTCTGTACTGAATATATATATATATATATATATATATATATGTGTGTTTGTGTGTGTGTATGTATGTGTGTGTATTAATATTATATGCAGATTTGCCGCCATAGAAGTTGGCCATAGAAGGTACAATTTTTTGCACAGGGGCCCCCAAGCTGTCAGTGTCTGCCCCTGCTGCTGAGAGCAGATGCTTGATTGTGTTGCTCCCGGCATCGGCTCCTTGTGGAGCTCAAACATAACTAGAGCGGGTCTGGTACCTAGAATCAGCGCAGAGAAAATCGGATACCATGCGCTCCCTCCCCCGCCGACTGGAGCGCTGCGCTACCATCACAGGGCCTGACTGCGTGCCATTACAGGGGCAGATCGCGTGCCCATCGGTGTGAGGGAGACGCTGCAGCTGGACCCCAAATACCTGCCGTGTAGCAGAATCTGCTGGGATCCGTAACCTCAGAGATGTCTTTTCCTAAGGCTTCTTTTGAAGTGTTTTAATGAGCACATAAGTATGTAGAGCACATCCAGTAAGTGTGGATACAGGGTGGTTGTATACAAGTCATACCTTGATCTGATCATTTGCCGGGATGCCGGTCTTTGAAAAACTTGCTATTTTCGGTCAAGATGTGATGTTTAGTGTTTAGAAAATTGTCAACTTTTACAGTGTTTAAAGTGAACAATCACAAGTTCATTAAAGTTCATCATCTCATCATTAATTAATGATGTAATTAGTAGAGATGAGCGAACCGGCCGTGGTTCGGCTCAAGTTCGGTTCGTCGAACGGAGGTCCCGTTCGAGTTCGGTTCGTCGAACGGAGGTCCCGTTCGAGTTCAGTTCGGCGAACGTTCGACGAACCACTCGAACCACATAGGAAACAATGGCAGGCAATCACAAACACATAAAAACACCTAGAAAACACCCTCAAAAGGTGTCCAAAAGGTGACAAACAACTCACAACACAACACAAACACATGGGAAAGTGACAAGGACATATACTCATGCGAAAACAAAAGAGCAGGACAAGGAAAAAGAGGAGACAGATATAGGCATGGCACGCCCTTCTAAAATCATGTAAAACACCGCAAGGTGACTCCAAGCGGAGTTATCCCTTTTTTCCAAAAATTGGGCCACATACACACCCACCCCTTCAGTGGCAGCACTTCTGCCCCAGTTGTACACTTCACAGCTAGATTTGCATCAAGCACATTCAAAAATACGCCATACTTAACCGTTCCCAGGATGACCCTGGGGTAGGTAGCAAAGTCTTTGCTGAACCATGACTTGTGCATCTTGGCTCCTTTTAAAAAACACAGCAAGCAACGGTTACTCCAAGCAGTGTCTCCCTTTTTTTCAAAAATTGGGCCACACAAACACCCCTTCAGTGGCAGCACTTGTGCCCCAGTTGTACACTTCACAGGTAGATTTGCATCAAGCACATTCAAAAATACGCCATACTTAACCGTTCCCAGGATGACCCTGGGGTAGGTAGCAAAGTCTTTGCTGAACCATGACTTGTTCATCTTGGCTCCTTTTAAAAAACACAGCAAACAAGGGTTACTCCAAGTGGAGTCTCCCTTTTTTTTCAAAAAATTGGGCCCCACACACACCCACCTATTCAGTGGCAGCACTTGTGCCCCAGTTGTACACTTCACAGGTAGATTTGCATCAAGCACATTCAAAAATATGCCATACTTAACCGTCCCCAGGAGGACACCGGGGTAGGTAGCTAAGTCTTTCCTGATCCCAGCTCTGTTCATCTTGGCTCCTTTTAAAAAACACAGCAAGCAAGGGTTACTCCAAGCGGAGTCTCCCTTTTTTCCAAAAATTGGGCCACACAGACACTCACCCTTTCAGTGGCAGCACTTGTGCCCAAGTTGCAAACAGGATGTTTTGATTTGCATCAAGCACATTCCAAATCCACAAGCATTTACTCTCCCCAGGATGACACAGGGGTAGTAAATTCCTTGTGGATCCATGACTTGTTCATTTTGATGAACGTTAGTCTGTCCACATTGTCACTGGACAGACGCGTGCGCTTATCTGTCAGCACACACCCAGCAGCACTGAAGACACGTTCAGAGACAACGCTGGCAGCTGGACACGACAAAATCTCCAAGGTGTAAGTGGAGAGCTCTGGCCATTTTTCAAGATTTGAAGCCCAAAATGAGCAAGGCTCCATTTGCAAAGTCATGGCATCGATGTTCATTTGGAGATACTCCTGTATCATCCTCGCCAGCCATTGACTATGTGTCAGACTTGTTGTCTCTGGTGGCCTTGCAAAGGAAGGTCTAAAAAAATTATGAAAAGATTCAATAAAATTGCTATTACCAGCACCAGTTACGGTGCTACTGGTACGGGTAGACTGTTGAAGATGACGAGACCGTCCCATGTTTGTCAAGTTACAACTGGGAGATTCACTCCCTGCACCTGCACGGTTGTTTGGTGGAAAAGCCGAGCAAAGATCGAGTAACAGCTTCTGCTGATACTCCTGCATACGTGCGTCCCTTTCTATGGAAGGAATTATGTCACAAAATTTGGACTTGTACCGGGGATCTAATAGTGTGGCAAGCCAGTAGTCATCATCACTTCTAATTTTGACAATACGAGGGTCATGTTGGAGGTAGTGCAGCAAGAAGGCACTCATGTGTCTTGCGCAGCCATGCGGACCAAGTCCACTCTGTGTTTGTGGCATAGAGGTGCTAACCGTTCTTTTTTCCTCTGACATCTCCCCCAACCTCTTTCAACTGAAATTTGACCAAGGTATCCCTCATCCGCTGAGTCTTCCATGTCCATGGACAGTTCGTCCTCCATTTCTTCATGTTCTCCTGCACCTTCCTCAACATTTCTCCTGCTACCATGCGCTCTTGTTGATCCCTGTCCCCCATGGTCCCATGCCTGCTGCGTTGGTGATGATGAACGTCTGGACCTTCATGATGTTGTTGTGTCTTGCGCATATAAATCCTCCTGTAGTTCCTCCCCTTACCGTTGTCCCACCCCCTGACTCCAAATAGTGTTTAGCGTGTGCTCCAGAATGTAAATGACTGGAATTGTCATGCTGATAATGTCATTTTCAGCGCTAAACATATTCGTCGCCATGTCGAAACTGTGCAGAAGGGTGCATAGGTCCTTGATTTGAGACCACTCCATCAGGGTGATCTTCCCCACCTATGCATCTCGTTGGCCCAGGCTATACGTCATGACATATTGCACCAGGGCTCGGCGGTGCTGCCACAGTCGCTGTAACATGTGGAGAGTCGAATTCCAGCGTGTCGGCACATCGCATTTCAGGCGATGAACCGGCAGGCCGAAAGACTTCTGGAGCGATGCAAGTCGCTCAGCAGCGGTGGTTACATAGTTACAGTTACTTAGGTTGAAAAAAGACCTAGGTCCATCTAGTTCAACCTTCCTCCACCAGTTCTACATTTAGAACGGTTGAACGGCGGAAGTGAGCAGACAGTTTTCGTGCCCTGTTCAGAAGGCCATCTAGGCCAGGATAGTGTGTTAAAAATTGCTGGACAACAAGGTTCAACACGTGAGCCATACAAGGCACGTGTGTCACCTTGCCCAGGCGAAGGTCCGCACCCAGGTTTGCAGCATTGTCGCACACGGCCTTACCAGGCTGCAGGTTGAGTGGAGACAACCATTTATTAAACTCAGTCTCCAGAGCTGCCCACAACTCAGCCGCTGTGTGACTCTTATTTCCAAGACATTTCAAGCTAAAGACCGCCTGATGCCATTGCGCTCTGCTGCCAGCATAGTAATGAGGGGTGCGTGATTCCTTCTGCACAGTTTGAACGCTGGTGGCCTGACCAGGCAGGCTTGGGGCGGAGGTGGAGGACCCAGATGAGGTGGAGGGGGCAGAAGCAGTGGCGGAACTTGGACAGACAGAGGATTGACACACAAAGCGTGGGGACAGCAAGACTTGTGCAGCCGACCCTTCACCATCTATCACCATAGTTACGCAGTGCCCAGTCAGCGACATGTAACGTCCCTGTCCATTAAACGAAAAAAGGAGGGGAGCCAGCACTGCTTATGAATGGCATGCAACAATGAAGAAATAAAAAGTGTAATATTCACAAATTCATTCCTACTGTAACAATTCAATTAGATTTTTTGCAAATGAC
Source organism: Anomaloglossus baeobatrachus (assembly GCF_048569485.1). Classification (NCBI taxonomy): domain Eukaryota; kingdom Metazoa; phylum Chordata; class Amphibia; order Anura; family Aromobatidae; genus Anomaloglossus; species Anomaloglossus baeobatrachus. The sequence goes on from NC_134360.1 coordinate 105,871,106, forward strand.
TGATCAATGATTTGAGCCCCCCTGCCCCGTCACGGCAAATCTCTATAGGGGGGTCCCTAACGCTATAGTATAAATTATTATGTACCATAAGGTCTCATAATATTTTCCCTGGAAAAATGCAGGTTTGTGAGGAAAGTGCAGGCGTAGACATGATGTTGCCTTCATCCAACGTTGGTGCTATCGATGTCTGAGAGAGCTGTACACACGCACTTGTTTCCCCTTCCAAACCAACTGACGACCTACCAAGCAAACTGCCTGTTGCGGTTACAGTGGTGGAAGTTGTGCGTGGAAAACCAGGTGTGACAGCTGTCCCCACAATCCTAGAAGATGAAGAGCGCGCGGATGCACTGGAAGGGGCAGGCGGTGGATGGTTCTCTCCGCTAAGCCACATTGCAGCACGGTGAGCTTCCCACTAGGACATATGATATTTATTCATGTGACGATTCATGGAAGAAGTTGTCAAACTGCTGAGGTTTTGCCCTCTACTAACAGAATCACGACAAATTTTACAGATCACATAATTTGGGCGATCTTTTGCTATGTCCAAAAAGGACCAGGCTAGGCAAGGCTTAGAGGGCATGCGACCTGCTGATCCATCCCGACTAGTGCTCAGAGGCAGAGTGGTGGCTGAGGATGCAGTTGTAGACGTGCTACCAGTGCTCCGAATCTGTCCAGGAAGGTGCAAGGTAACTTCGTCGTCGGTTGCATCCTCCTCCACCGCCTCTGTTGACCTCCTCGAGTGCCTGACTGTGGGTTGACAGTAGGTGTGATCTAGAACTTCCTCATCAATTGTTATGTTTGCACTCTCCTCACCCTCAGACCGAGCCTCTTCTTGCTCTGACTGTGCTGCCTTATCCTTGTATAGTATGTATTTTTTTGGCTTGCACTCAGAATATATATATATTAGTGCTCACTTCAGTTATCCTATTCAGTTATATGTAGTTTTTTTCTGAATGTGAACACAGCTCCGCCCCTTTCGGCCATGTTTTTTCCATCTCCTATATAAGACAGTCCTTGTTTACCCCTCTCCACCCACAGCAGTTTTTAATTGCAATGAGATGACACACAGTTAGGGTCGCAGAGCTAGGGACCCCAATATAGAGATATACCTTGACGAGGTTTTGGGGCTCAGTTACATTGATCAATGCGATTGCTAAATATCTCCTTTTTCTTAATATTCATGGCAGGTATGCAATTCATTATTCACATGTTCAAGTTAGCAAGTAGCATTTTTCATTGTATTTTCCAATATTTTTCCATATGCTTGAGACATTATACCATTATCTAAGTTTGATGTGCAGCCTTATCCTTGTATAGTTTGCTAGTATAATGGCTTAGTAACAATGAGTTTGAGTGTGCAATGCAGTGGTGCTGCAAATAGCTTTGCACCAGTGGGACAATAATGAAGTCCAACAGCCACTTTTAGGATGCCACTAAGTTTCCTCAGTGTTTGCTAGTATAATGGTTTAGTAACAATGAGTTTGAGTGTGCAATGCAGAGGTGCTGCAAATAGCTTTGCACCAGTGGGACAATAATGAAGTCCAACAGCCACTTTTAGGATGCCACTAAGTTTCCTCAGTGTTTGCTAGTATAATGGTTTAGTAACAATGAGTTTGAGTGTGCAATGCAGAGGTGCTGCAAATAGCTTTGCACCAGTGGGACACTAATGGAAGTCCAACAGCCACTTTTAGGATGCCACTAAGTTTCCTCAGTGTTTGCTAGTATAATGGCTTAGTAACAATGAGTTTGAGTGTGCAAAGGGCAGGAGGGTACAGTGGCAGGGTTGTGGGTCTGGGTAGAGGAAAGGAAGCCTCCCTTTCTATCCCTCCTAATGGGGAAATGCAGCGAGGAAATCCCTGACCTTAGCTACACAGACGCTGTCATCTTGTGTAGCTGTTAAAATCTGTTTTCACGGACCTGACTGTCACCTATGGCTCTGACCCTGTCGGTATTAGCCCTTACAAGGGCTGAAAGAAACTTCTATCCCTGTTCTGTATAGCACTGTGTATAGAGCGTACACAGCAGTATCGGAGGCAGGAGATACGCCAGCGGTGACTGACACCAAGACGCAGAAGGCAGATAATGGCGTGCTGGAGGAAAATGTCAGTTTTTATAATGCAGGGACATGTGACATGGACATCCTATCACACATGCCGTTGCTTCTCTGGCTAAAATTCCACTTAGCTGTGTGTGTGTCTGGGATTGGCTGACATGCTGGCCCGCCCCACTACACGCGCGCGCTTAGGGAAGGAAGACAAGGGAAAAAAAAAAAAATGTCGATCGCCATTATCCAAACAGCAGTGATCTGAATGCGCTGTTCCCGCACACTAAACGCTGAAATTTCATAATAGTGTGAGTCACAGAGTGACTTACACAATTACAGCGGAAAGCCAGCTAGTAATTAGCTTGTCTTTTTGCTGCTAGAACCGTTCTCGAACGTATTTAGCAAAAAGCTCGAGTTCTAGTTCGATCTAGAACAGCCCCCAAAATCACTCAAGCCGCGAACTGGAGAACCTCGAACCGCGCTCCGCGCTCAACTCTAGTAATTAGGTCCTCCATATTTTCATTGAATCTTTGTATTGTTTAACTTACTGTTTGTTTATGAAGGGATAGTATATATACTATATACAGTATTGGGTAGAACTGAGTTAATTATATTAGTACGGCCCTCTAAAACCATCCCAATTTTTCATGCCGCCGCACGGGAAAATTAATTGCCCACCCCTGCTCTATATCTACCCTCAGATGTGGAAAAATGTTTCCTGAGCCTGTTTACTAATACATCCCTTTATGAATCGAATTGTGAAGAGTGGAAAAAGAAGTACCCCATAGTCACAGAAACACCTTAGCCAGGTCAAGGCATCACCATATATCCAGGAAAGTATACTTGCTATACTAACACTGAAAGGAGCACATTTTTGGCTAATTTCACAGAAGGATATTGTAGCGGATATAGCAGTGCAACCAGACAGGACCTGATCAACCAGACTCAGTCCTTTTCTGATGTTTTCTGGATATGTGGGGACATGATGATTAGAACTCATTTAGAAGGGGAATGGATGGGAGAATGCACACTAGCAAAAGCCATAATGCCTTTTTACATAGTAGCGGAAGGGGAAGAAGCCCTAACCTCAGAGGACCTTCATAGAACGAAAAGAGAAACGAGTCATGAACGAAGAGGCAGTTTGGACCCTCACATTTATATTGATGTTATAGGAGTCCCAAGGGTACCAGATGAATTTAAAGCCAGAGATCAAGTCAAAGCAGGTTTCGAGCCATCCATACCACCTCTAGTGACCATAAATAAAAATGTAGACTGGATCAATTATATCTATTATAATCAATAAAGATTTGTTAATTATACTAGAGAAGCTCTTCAAGGTTTGGCAGACCAATTAGGCCCCACATCAATAATGACATTACAGAACAGAATGGCCTTTGACATATTAGTAGAGAAAGGAGGTATCTGTAAAATGGTAAAGTCCGCATGTTGCACCTACATTCCAGATAATACAGGTCCCACAGGAAAAGTTACAGTAGCCATAAAAAAGTTAAATTCTCTATTAAAAGAATTGAAAAAGAATTTAGGTACAGAATATCCCTGGGACCAATACTTTTTGTGGTTGAAGCGATGGCAGAGATGGCTAGCTCAGATAGGCATAGTTATCCTTGTCGTCTTAATTGTTGGTCCCTCAAATTTCTCTCCCTTCTTGGTGTCGTCAAAGGATTTTTTGAAAGTGTCTCTGCCAAGACTGAGTCTGTCAACAAAACAAGCCAGTGTTTCTTGATTATGTCTCGCATTGTAGTCCATTTCTGATTGAACGTTCCAATGAACCTCACCATAGACTCCGACAAATCCAATTTTTTAGGGACATAGTTCAAAAATTGTGCATGAGGAGTTCTTTTGGCCCTATTGTAGCCATGTCGTACACTCCTTTTACTATATCCTCTATCTAGAAATCGATCACGAAGATCTGCCGATTGCACCTCAAAAGAGGATTCGGAGGAGCAGATGTGTTTCATCTTCAAAAACTGCACCGTCGGGATGGCACGAATTATTGATGGATTATGGGCGGATGAGGCATGTAGCAATGCATTAACGGATGTATCCTTCCAGTATACATCTGTTTAGATCGACCTCTTGTCATCAATGATAATCTGTATATCCAAGAAGTCGATCCTATGATTGCTATTCCTATAGGTTAATTTGATGTTAAAATTATTAGAATTTAATTTCCTCATAAATTGATCAAGCTGCTCCGTCGGGCCCTGCCACACAAAATGGATGTCATTTATATACCATAGCCAGCACTGCACATGGAAAAAAGCCCCCACGCCTCTGTCACCAAATACCAGCCTCTCCCAATACCCCAGGAAGAGGCCGGCGTACGAAGGTGCGCAGGCTGCACTCATGGCAGTGCCGCATTTCTGCAGGTAAAATATGTCTTTGAAGACAAAATAATTGTGTGTCAGGGCAAAAGGGAGCAGCTCTATGATCAAATCACCCAAAGCGCCACTCCGACTTGACACTTCAAGGAAAAAACGCATCGCCCTAATCCTCATGGACTATACAAGTATACAGGCTTTCAATATCAGCAGTGACGATAACCATGTCGTCCTCCATAAAGATGCCGTCAACATGCCTCAGGAAGTCCGTTATGTCACAAACATAAGAGGGCAGTGTTTCCACCATAGGTTTAAGATAATAGTCGATAAACCGACATATTGGTTCACAAAAACCCTCTATGCTGGACACGACAGTACGACCGGGTGAGTTGACAGCATCTTTATGGATCTTTGGTAAGATGTAAAATGTTGGTGTCTTAGGATATTTTTTGCATAGTCCCTCAAGCATTTTCTTGGTAATAATCCCTTTCTCAAGGGCCTTTGTCAGAATCGTTGTGAGCTCACTAGAAAATCCAATCAGGGGACTACATGGGAGCCTACTGTATGTCTCCTTGTTCCATAGTTGCCGCAAAACCTTATGTTCATACTTCTCATTAGAAAGGGCCACAATATCCCCCCCCTTGTCAGCGATTGGTCTCTGTTTTTAACAAATTTTAACAAGAAATGAATTGTCACTTTTGTCTAAATAAATATTAATACTTTTTTGCATCATAAAACCTCTTTTTCCTCTTTCCTCTTCATTACATGTTTATGAGCTTGTGTTGTGGGTGGGTTCTTGACAGCAATCAGATCCTCCACATACGTTGTATGGCATTATGGAGTTTCTTTGTGGTTAGAGGCTATTTGTGCTCTGAAGAGAGTAGTACACACCATTGTCGGAAATCTTCAGTTTCTTGGCAATTTTCGTATGGAATATCCTTCATTTCTAAGAACAAGAATAGACTGTCGAGTTTCACACGAAAGTTCTCTTTTTCTGGCCATTTTGAGAGTTTAATGGAACCAACAAATGTTATGATCCAGATACTCAACTAGCACAAAGGAAGGTCAGTTTTATAGCTTCTCTAATCAGCAAAACTGTTTTCAGCTGTGCAAACATACATGCACAAGGGTTTTCAAGGGATTCCTAAACATCAATTAGCCTTTTAACACAGTTAGCAAACACAATGTATTGTTAGAACAATGGAGTGGTGGTTGTTGGAAATGGGCCTCTATACACCTATGTAGATATTGCATTAAAAACAGACATTAGAACCTAAATTTAGAACCACATTAACAATGTATAGAGTGTATTTCTGTTTAATTTAATTTTTTTCATTGAAAAAAAAATTGTTTTTCTTTCAAAAATAGGGAAATATCTAATTGACCCTAAACTGTTGAACTGTAGTGTATATACATATGTACACACACACACACACACACACACTAGCCATATATTACATCACTACACCCCCCATATACATCACTACATACCTGTAATAAACTACCCCTATATACTATATCACTATATACTACACCTGTAATATACTACATCCCCCCATATACTACACCTGTAATAAACTACACCACTACACCCCAATATACTACACCTGTAAAACTTCATCAATACATTCCCATATGCTACATCACTTCACTCCCAATATTAGTCACCAGTTACCCCCCTCTCCTCCATTGTCCCCTTCTCAGGTTACTAGTCACCAATCACCTCTCCCTCCTTATTGTCCCCTCATCAAGCACCTCCGTATGGGCCCCCCGCTCAGCTGCTTCTTTTTTACGGGCCCTGGCCGCGCCTCTGCTTCTCTCCGTACAGGCCCCGGCTGGTGCCGCTTCTTCTCCTGCTGGGCGGGAATTTTTCAAATGAAACACACGCGCGCCATACTGACGACATCAGGGCGTGCATGTGTGTCACAGAGAAAGATGCTGGGCAGGGAACAGAGGAGAGATTCCTGCATTCCGCTGCCTACACTGTGCGGAGTTGCAGGATCGCTCCCTGCCCGGAATGCAGTATGTGATGAGGGCGATCTTGCCAGGGTCCCCCGGAGCCTGGAACTCCGAACAACAGGCCAGATTGCCCTCATTACTGAACAGCGAGCAAGGGCGCCCTGAACCAGGCGAGCTGGTCACAGACAATAGGCAGGACGGATGTGGTGCTCAGGTTTGATCTAGAGGGACAGATTATAAGTGGGGTCTTGCCCCTGCACAGATAAAGCAATTAGACTTATGATATTGATTGGCCATATATTTCATCCACTTCAACCATAAGTATGTCTCAGTGTACCCCGTTTCAACAGCAGGGGTATCTTCAAATGTGGTATTTGCAATGCCTATCATTTTATTACATTTTTGGATGCAAGATACTAAAGGGTTTGAGTGTATGTTCTTATCTTTTATCGACAGCCCTTTCATGTCCACTAATTTTAATGTACACATATGCGTTCAACTAGCACACCCACCATGTAAATATGTGCCATTGTCACCAAGCTGAGGGTTTGCTAGGTTGAGGACTAAAGGGTTATATTGGCCGATAGTTTTGCAGGACTTTGAGACTTTTATAAGGGAGAGTGTCATTCTAGTGAATAGGGATTTGCTCCGAGAGTCACATTTATTCAAGGCTGTTTGTTCTATACCTCCAATCTTCACCAGTGTTCCACCCAACCACCCTCCATGAACTACAAGTTTGTCCCTATCCATCACCCATAACACATGTATATTATTGTCCTGATCTCAGCTGTGCTGTTTGACTCATTGAGGAAGGTGAGGAAGCCCATTGAATGTCGCACTATACTACATCACAATAATCGAATTGAAAAAAGGCATTGTGTGCAGTGGTGTTATACCAGAATGTGACCACCCCCCTACTTGGTTAATCGCGACCTGTTGAGCTCCTGTGAAGGAGTATGGAATGGCATAACACATAAGATAAAGGATATGTAGCACTATGTTGAAGATTATGGTGGAGGCACGAACTTCTTGCAGTGGGAGGCGTGTATCAACGTTTCTCTTTCTTCAAGTTTGACTGAAGTGGGAGTAGTCAGGAGAACTTGGTAGGGACCCTCAAATCTCAGCTCAAGGCATGTCTTCCTGGTGAATTTTTTTACCCGCACGTAGTCACCAGGTTGGAAAGTATGGGTACCTTCACTGGAATGTGGGTCTGTAATGGATGACAAAACTCGTGAATATGTTACTGATAATTCTTTAGTAAGGGCAATAACATAATTCACGAGAGTATAATTTCCTACGGCTAGCTGTTGTTGGAAATATTGACCCAACCTTTGAGGCCCTCCAAAAAGAATCTCGTATAGTGGGAGTTTAGGAGTATAAAGCGATAGACAAAATGTCTGTCCAGGGAAGTTTGACCTCCTGACTGGCTTTCAGGATTTTGCTTTTCAAGGTACCATTAAGTCTTTCCACTTTTCCACTGCTCTGAGGGTGATACAGGGTATGTAAACCAAATCTGCCCCCTACCAATGTCCATAGTTCTTTAGTCATTGCTGCAGTAAATTCAGGTCCTTGGTCACGCTCACTACCTCTGGGATCCCCTATCTGCATACTACCTTAGTCATCAGCCTTTTAACAGTCATCCTGACAGTCATTTTGGTTACCGGATAGGCTTTGGGCCATCCTGAGAACATGTCAGTCATTACCAGTACATAATCGTACTTCCCTACTTTTGGCATTTGAATATGATCGATTTCAATTCTTTGAAAGGAAAGAGGGATTTAGCCAAATGTTTCTGAGTAACTTTCTGGAGTGGTACTGGATTGCATGTTGCACACACAAGGCAGGACTTTCAATAGTTTTGGGTGACAGTAAAAATCCCAGGTGCCATTTATGTTTTCCAAATCAAGTCATTCATCTGATTCTTGCCTCTATGGGTGATACCGTGTGCTTATTCTATCACCGAGGGGGACAGATTATGGATGACAGATCTTTTTGTTCTTCCTCCAGACTCCATCTTCATCCTTTTAAACTCCTGCTTATTGCCATGACTTCTTTTTATTATCTGGTGTCTTGTCTTGATCTCCAAATCCTAAATTAAAGAAACAAAACAGACAAACAGAACAAAACTGCAGAGAAAAGTAAAAGCAATAAATCAGCAAGATTATCCTAAACTGAGTAGCTGGGACTCCAAACATTCATCAACCTTGGAATATTGTCAGCACTAAAGTTATGTGCATGGCGACTATAAATAGCCCCTCCCAATATGTGATAGGGCAAACAAAATGAGGAAGTGAACATACCTGAATAGAAATAAAACAGAAAGGCAAGGCAAAGAAAAGACAAGAGAACTAACAGCTTGAACTTAGCCAAAGCAGACTGTGGTCCAACACATAGAGAAACCGACCACACAACCAGAAGTCACCGGATTGAGCTTTGAAGTCAATCCATAACAGTACTGCTGCAAGTGTGACGCCCTGGACTAGTCAGGTCATCCCAGGTAGTCCCATGCACACACACCCCCCTCCCTGGAAAGGTGACAGCAGCCAACCAAGAAACCCTATTGTGAAGAGAATGGCACTCACCAGATTCTTGTTGTATAAAATCGTTTTATTCAGGTGCGGAGGTTACATGTGCAGGGCAGGTAGGTGGGGAGGGAGAGCTATACACGTCCGACGACTGCCGTTTCGCACTGGAAAGTGCCTCAGCTGGTCTGGATGAACATGACATCATGTCCGTTTTTAACCACATAAACCATGTGGCTGATGTCAAACAATTAAAGTGAGTTAAAAACATAACATATCAACATATCTTAGGAATGTAGCAATAGAATAATACAAATACACTTTTCTATAATCGAAAAATTACGGAAAAATTTATCCCAGGAACACACTCAAATCATTTTTGTCGTTTAGACCTAATGGGCCTGTAGCATTAAATTTCATTATATATTCAGCTTCTCGTCTAAGCAGAGACTTATGGGTGTCACCCCCTCTAGCTGTAGGTTCAACTAACGGCCCTGTCACACACAGAGATAAATCTGCGGCAGATCTGTGGTTGCAGTGAAATTGTGGACAATCAGTGCCAGATTTGTGGCTGTGTACAAATGGAACAATATGTCCATGATTTCACTGCAACCACAGATCTGCCAAAGATTTATCTCTGTGTGTGACGGGGCCTTAAGTCTAACCCTGCAAAGGTCAAAACGCTACAGTCAGCATCATGACAATCTTTTACATGGTTGATTAAACGCATAGACCCCACTCCACTCGCAATAGAGTTCCTGTGTTCCCTGAACCTGATGAATAACTGCCGTATAGTTTTGCCAATATAAAAATAATGGCATGGACAGTATATAACGTATACTACCATTTTCGTCCTGCAGGTAATCAGATGCCTCACCCTGTGTGAATGGCCTCCAATATCCAAAGCTCTGCCCGTTCTATGAAAAGCACAGAACGAGCAATTGCCGCATCTGAAATTAACTACAGGACCAACATGGTGTAACCACGTTTTAGGGGGCATATAACGCTTTTTGACCAATATGTCACCGATATTTTTGCAACGCCTATATGTTAATAAAGGCTTATTAAGCGCTTTATCCCTTAATTCCTGGACTCCTTCAATAATGTGCCAGTTTTTGTTTATGATTGGTTTTATCATTCGGTCCATAGGACCATACTTAAAATTGAAAACAAAACGATTCAATTGTTTTTTGGCACGTGCATTGCAAGGTTTTCTACTTTCTTGGTTCTCATGAAGAAGTTTAATTTCTGCTTCTTTCTGCGTCTGGTCAATAAGATTGAGGGGATAACCTCTTTCTAGGAACCTGTGCCTCAGATCAAGGGTCTGGGCATTTAATCTATCCGGACTATTAGTAATCCTGTTCAGTCTTATTAAGGCCCCGTCACACTAAAGGCCCCGTCACACTAAGCAACATCGCTAGCAACATCGCTGGTAACGAACAACTTTTGTGACGTTGCTAGCGATGTTGCTGTGTGTGACATCCAGCAACAACCTGGCCCCTGCTGTGAGGTCGTTGGTTGTTGCTGAATGTCCTGGGCCATTTTTTAGTTGTTGCTGTCCTGCTGTGAAGCACAGATCGCTGTGTGTGACAGCGAGACAGCAACAACTAATGTGCAGTGAGCAGGGAGCCAGCTTCTGCTGAGGCTGGTAACTAATGTAAACATCGGGTAACCAAGAAGCCCTGTCCTTGGTTACCCGATATTTACCTTTGATACCAGCCTCCTCCGCTCTCACTGCCTGTGCTGCCGGCTCCTGCTCTGTGCACAGATAGCTGCAGCACACATCAGGCAATTAACCCGATGTGTGCTGTAACTAGGAGAGCAAGGAGCCAGCGCTCAGTGTGCGCTGCTCCCTGCTCTGTGCACATTTAGCTGCAGCATACATCGGGTTAATTAACCTGATGTGTGCTGTAACTAGGAGACTGGGGGCTGGTCACTGGTTGCTGGTGAGCTCACCAGCAACTCGTGTAGCCACGCTCCAGCGATCCCTGCCAGGTCAGGTTGCTGGTGGGATCGCTGGAGCGTCGCAGTGTGACAGCTCACCAGCAACCTCCTAGCAACTTACCAGCGATCCCTATCGTTGTTGGGATCGCTGGTAAGTTGCTTAGTGTGACTGGACCTTTAGATATAGGTATATAAGGTATATCTTTATCTTAGGTATATAAAGCATACTGTGCAGAGCTGTGTATATAAAGCATACTGTGCAGAGCTGTATATAAAGCATAGAGTGCAGAGCTGTGTATATAAAGCATACAGTGCAGAGCTGTGTATATAAAGCATACAGGGCAGAGCTGTATATAAAGTATACAGTGCAGAGCTGTGTATATAAAGCATACAGTGCAGAGCTATGTATATAAAGCATACAGTGCAGAGCTGTGTATATAAAGCATACAGTGCAGAGCTCTGTATATAAAGCATACAGTGCAGAGCTGTTTATAAAGCATACAGTGCAGAGCTCTGTATATAAAGCATACAGTGCAGAGCTGTATATAAAGCATACAGTGCAGAGCTATGTATATAAAGCATACAGTGCAGAGCTGTGTATATAAAGCATACAGTGCAGAGCTGTGTATATAAAGCATACAGTGCAGAGCTGTGTATATAAAGCATACAGTGCAGAGCTGTATATAAAGCATACAGTGCAGAGCTATATATAAAGCATACAGTGCAGAGCTGTATATAAAGCATACCGTGCAGAGCTGTATATAAAGCATACAGTGCAGAGCTGTATATAAAGCATACAGTGCAGAGCTGTATATAAAGCATACAGTGCAGAGCTGTATATAAAGCATACAGTGCAGAGCTGTATATAAAGCATACAGTGCAGAGCTGTAAATAAAGCATACAGTGCAGAGCTGTATATAAAGCATACAGTGCAGAGCTGTAAATAAAGCATACAGTGCAGAGATGTATATAAAGCATACAGTGCAGAGCTATATATAAAGCATACAGTGCAGAGCTGTATATAAAGCATACCGTGCAGAGCTGTATATAAAGCATACAGTGCAGAGCTGTATATAAAGCATACAGTGCAGAGCTGTATATAAAGCATACAGTGCAGAGCTGTATATAAAGCATACAGTGCAGAGCTGTATATAAAGCATACAGTGCAGAGCTGTAAATAAAGCATACAGTGCAGAGCTGTATATAAAGCATACAGTGCAGAGCTGTAAATAAAGCATACAGTGCAGAGATGTATATAAAGCATACAGTGCAGAGCTGTGTATATAAAGCATACAGTGCAGAGCTGTATATAAAGCATACAGTGCAGAGCTGTATATAATGTATACAGTGCAGAGCTGTGTATAATGTATACAGTGCAGAGCTGTGTATAAAGCATACAGTGCAGAGCTGTGTATAAAGCATACAGTGCAGAGCTGTGTATATAAAGCATACAGTGAAGAGCTGCAAAAAAAGCATACAGTGCAGAGCTGTGTATATAAAGCATACAGTGCAGAGCTGTATATAAAGCATACAGTGCAGACCTGTATATAAAGCATACAGTGCAGAGCTGTATATAAAGCATACTGTGCAGAGCTGTGTATATAAAGCATACTGTGCAGAGCTGTATATAAAGCATACAGTGCAGAGCTGTGTCTATAAAGTATACAGTGCAGAGCTGTGTCTATCAAGTATACAGTGCAGAGCTGTATATATAAAGCATACAGTGCAGAGCTGTATGTAAAGCATACAGTGCAGAGCTGTGTATAAAGCATACAGTGCAGAGCTGTGTCTATAAAGCATACAGTGCAGAGCTGTGTCTATAAAGCATACAGTGCAGAGCTCTGTATATAAAGTATACAGTGCAGAGCTGTATATAAAGCATACAGTGCAGAGCTGTGTATATAATGCATACAGTGCAGAGCTGTGTATATAAAGTATACAGTGCAGAGCTGTGTCTATAAAGCATACAGTGCAGAGCTGTGTCTATAAAGTATACAGTGCAGAGCTGTATATATAAAGCATACAGTGCAGAGCTGTATGTAAAGCATACAGTGCAGAGCTGTATATAAAGCATACAGTGCAGAGCTGTGTCTATAAAGTATACAGTGCAGAGCTGTGTCTATAAAGTATACAGTGAAGAGCTGTATATATAAAGTATACAGTGCAGAGCTGTGTCTAAAAAGCATACAGTGCAGAGCTGTGTCTATAAAGCATACAGTGCAGAGCTGTATTTAAAGCATACAGTGCAGAGCTGTGTCTATAAAGTATACAGTGAAGAGCTGTATATATAAAGTATACAGTGCAGAGCTGTATGTAAAACATACAGTGCAGAGCTGTGTATAAAGCATACAGTGCAGAGCTGTGTCTAAAAAGCATACAGTGCAGAGCTGTGTCTATAAAGCATACAGTGCAGAGCTGTATTTAAAGCATACAGTGCAGAGCTGTGTCTATAAAGTATACAGTGAAGAGCTGTATATATAAAGCATACAGTGCAGAGCTGTATGTAAAACATACAGTGCAGAGCTGTGTATAAAGCATACAGTGCAGAGCTGTGTCTAAAAAGCATACAGTGCAGAGCTATGTATATAAAGCATACAGTGCAGAGCTCTGTATTTAAAGCAGACAGTGCAGAGCTCTGTATATAAAGCATACAGTGCAGAGCTCTGTATATAAAGCATACCGTGCAGAGCTGTATGTAAAGCATACAGTGCAGAGCTGTGTATAAAGCATACAGTGCAGAGCTGTGTCTATAAAGCATACAGTGCAGAGCTGTGTATATAATGCATACAGTGCAGAGCTGTGTATATAAAGTATACAGTGCAGAGCTGTGTATATAAAGCATACAGTGCAGAGCTGTGTCTATAAAGTATACAGTGCAGAGCTGTGTCCATAAAGCATACAGTGCAGAGCTGTGTATATAAAGCATACTGTGCAGAGCTGTATATAAAGCATACTGTGCAGAGCTGTATATAAAGCATACTGTGCAGAGCTGTATATAAAGCATACAGTGAAGAACTGTGTATATAAAGCATTCAGTGAAGAGCTGTGTATATAAAGCATACAGTGAAGAGCTGTGTATATAAATCATACAGTGCAGAGCTGTGTATATAAATCATACAGTGCAGAGCTGTGTATATAAAGCATACAGTGCAGAGCTGTGTATATAAAGCATACAGTGCAGAGCTGTATATAAAGCATACAGTGCAGAGCTGTGTCTATAAAGCATACAGTGCAGAGCTGAGTATATAAAGCATACAGTGCAGAGCTGTATGTAAAGCAAACAGTGCAGAGCTGTGTATATAAAGCATACAGTGCAGAGCTGTGTATATAAAGCATACAGTGCAGAGCCGTGTATATAAAGCATACAGTGCAGAGCTGTGTATAAAGCATACAGTGCAGAGCTGTGTCTATAAAGCATACAGTGCAGAGCTGCGTATATAAAGCATACAGTGCAGAGCTGTATGTAAAGCATACAGTGCAGAGCTGTGTATAAAGCATACAGTGCAGAGCTGTATGTAAAGCATACAGTGCAGAGCTGTGTATAAAGCATACAGTGCAGAGCTGTGTCTATAAAGCATACAGTGCAGAGCTGTATATATAAAGCATACAGTGCAGAGCTGTATGTAAAGCATACAGTGCAGAGCTGTGTATAAAGCATACAGTGCAGAGCTGTGTATAAAGCATACAGTGCAGAGCTGTGTCTATAAAGCATACAGTGCAGAGCTGCGTATATAAAGCATACAGTGAAGAGCTGTGTCTATAAAGCATACAGTGCAGAGCTGTGTCTATGAAGTATACAGTGCAGAGCTGTATATATAAAGCATACAGTGCAGAGCTGTATGGAAAGCATACAGTGCAGAGCTGTGTATAAAACATACAGTGCAGAGCTGTGTATATGTGAAGCCCCGCCGGTGCTGTATCGGTGCATACCTTCAGGGACTCCACGTAGCTGGTGCTGGTCACAGGTAGGAAATCTTCGGTTTTGATCGTGACGCCACTCTCAGTATTGCGGTCAGTGGGGACCGCCACTGCAGGTTAGGGGACGCCTGGGGCTGATGGTGTGTGCAGTTAGTTGGAATAGCCTCCTGAGAGTGAGGCAAGCCCCAGGGCCCGGTGTAGGTTTGTAGTACCACAAGGCGCAGAATAACTCCACACAGGCAGAATTGTCTTTCAAGGGCTTTACTCACATTTGATGGCAGGGTGAGTAGCCCGGGCGTAGCCGAGATGAACCAGATGGGAACCAGGTATCCTTCAGGCTGACTTTATGAGGGTGACTACTGACTCGCCTTCCTTAGCCCTTGGTGGTTTGGGGTGACCCCGACTTTTAGTCCCTATGGGGGTCGCCCAGGGAAGATGCTGCAGCCTCTCTCCCCCTTTTGTTTGCCGTTTGCTTGTTCCCCGGACCAGGCCACTCCAGCTTCTTGCCTCCTGTGACCTATGGGCCCTCACTGCGGTTACGTGGCTGCGGCTTTTGTGGTGTTGTGGTGTGGGCTTTGAGAGCCCCACACCGGCAGGTTTAGCAGAAGAAAGCTGGATCTATCTTCGCTTCGGGATCTGCCGCCCGGTTGGGCCTGGTGCTCTCTAGCAGTCTCCTTACTTCCCACTCCGTGCTTTCTCTCTAGCTGAAGCTGGCTTTCAGGCAGCACTCCTAGTTGACCGTTCTCCCCCGTCAATAGCCACTGCGCGGGCGCTGTTAGACAGCATCAACCCCACAGGTCTGCTCCTCACTGAGCCTTCTGGAGTTCTCCTCTAACTGACTCACTGCCCCTCCTCTCCTGTTCTTGCCTACGCCACCTAGCAACCAGACTCTCCACCACACCCCTTGAGAGGAGATGGAGGCTTTTGACCCCCTGCCACTATTCCAGTGGAGGTATAGGCTTTGCCCCCTCCTGGGATCCCCAGGGGTCCTCTCATGGGTACATGTGTGAGACCTGATCACTATGCGCCTGTGTACCACACCCCTGTCAGCCTTCTGGATTACCTGTATTGTACTGTCCCCAGCATGGGTGCAGTACTCAGTGGTGCCTGACCAGGTCAGGGGCGCCACATTCCCCCTTAGTTATCACCAGCACGTCCTCGGGCTGCAAGACAACATTTTTAAAATGCATAAAACATTAAAACATGTAAAACATTTAAAAGCACCAGGTACCATACATCACCACCCTCCACCCACAAGTCCGTTAACCCACCCAAAACCCTCTCACGTTGGCCGCGGCTTCAGCCACTTCTGGCAGGATGTAGAGGCGGCTTTCATGGTCTGGTGGTCTTCAGGGTATACCTGGCCTGGTGGATCCGCGCCTTCAGCCTCTTCTGGCAGGATGTAGAGGCGGCCTCCACAGTTGGTGCTGACCAGGTACCCTCTTTGTGGTGGTGAGCCAAGGCCCCATAAACAGGCGTGCTCTCTGGTTGCAGGTGAGCCAAGGCCCTATATACGGACGGGCTCCTCCTGGTTGCAGACGAGCCAAGCCCCTAAACAGGCTGACTCTGGTGGCGGTGGTGCCCTCTGGTGTAACTATTTACACTGCGAGAGTTTGTGGCTATAGCCAGTTCATAGCCTTAAGGTTTATGGTTTTCTCACAATAGTTTTTGTGGGCACATGCTTAAACGTGAACGTTGCAAAACAAAACTTTCAAAACTTTAACTTCTGTACTTCTTTCTTTACTTTACTTTACTCCTCTTTACCAGGGCTTGAGCCTGTATGGCTGCGGCACCTGCTGCTTTCTTGCTCTTTATCGTCGTCTGTGGTCGTTTCATCCGTAGGTTCTTTTTCTCTGCTTTGTCTTCCTTCTCTTTCTTTAGGACTTTGTGTTACGTCCAGGGCATACAATCCTCTTTCACCTTGGTGCATAGTAAACTGGACTGAATCTCCCATCTTTAGATTTCTGCCAGGGTGTCCTCTGGGCAGATTAGCTCTGACGTCTCTCCGATTGACAAATATCCCTTCTTTGATACCAGGGGCTACAATGAATCCGTATCCACTTCTCAGATTAAAATCCTCTACTACTCCTCTGAAAAGGGGTCCTCTGGCCTGGGCTTTGGACCTTCTCAGGGCTCGTTTTTCTTGCAAGTCTCTGACGGTGACTTCTCTCTGCTCTGGGGATGACGGTGCAGGGGATAGTTGCGTTCTGTTGCAGTGTGTCTTACGGGCTGGATTCTGTAGGGTGCAGCTCACAAATTCCCAGGTAAGGCTTTTGGGCAGTTCTTCTTCTGCAGATGGTGTCAGATCTTCCTCATCCCAGCGAGAATAGGGCAGCATCTCTGGCTCTGGGTATGGCTCTGGAGTCAGCCTCTCAGCTTCCTGGCCTCCTCCCCCCCTTAGTTCTTCCTGGCACTCCTTGGGTAGCAGTGCTGGGGATGGACTTCTTTCTGCCGGCCCAGGTGGGGAATTCTTTGCCGTGGTTGCTGCAGGAGCTGTCGGGATACTCTTTGGGGTGTGCGGAGGGAGCATGTACCGCTCCACCATCTCCCGTGGGAACTTAGCTTCCAGATCGGCTTTTAGCTGCCAGTACGCGGAGTCCTCACCTACCAGGGATTGCCTAGCAGGGACTTCCTGAACCTGGGGAGCCTTGTCTGCTCTGGCCTTGCAGGCCGGGGTAAATGGTACGTCAGCCTTGTCTTGGCGGGCCGCGCCTGGCATGGCGGCGGCCTGGTCTTGGCGGGCCGCGCCCTGTTTGGCGGCTGGCTGGTCTTAGCGGGCCGCGCCCTGTATGGCGGCGGCCTGGTCTTGGCGGGCCGCGCCTGGCATGGCGGCGGCCTGGATCGGCGTCGCAGCTGCGATGGGGTCTGTGCAGGCTGGGCTGGGCATCGCTGCAGGGACCGGGTCTTGGTGGGCCGAGCAGGGCATCGCTGCGGCGGCCGGGGCTTGGCGGGCCGAGCAGGGCATCGCTGCGGCGGCCGGGGCTTGGCGGGCCGAGCAGGGCATCGCTGCGGCGGCCGGGGCTTGGCGGGCCGCACCTGGCGTGGCTGCGGCCTGGTTCAGCGTCGCCGCGCCGGGCGCCTCTTCAGGGACCGCGGACGTGGCCGTAGGGGTCGGGGCACTTGCGCTAGCCGGGGCATCACTCGACTCACCCATCGTTGGCAGCATCGGGGTCTGAGTTGTCACCGCCCGATCTGGCACTCGGTGCGCGGCTCTCTCCTCGTAGGCCCGAACCGCCGCGGTCATCCATAGGAACTCCTCGCGTCCCTCTCTGATCAGCCTTCCGACCCTGGCTTCCAGTTGATCGCAGAACTCGGCGAGCTCCCGACACCACCAGGCAGCGGAGCCTGGCTCTGAGTCTCTGCTCTCAGACGCCATCTTCACTAGCAAGCTGCTGGCTTCTCTCCTGCTCCGCCGTCTCCGGACGCTTCCGCTCTCTTTGCTGGCAAGGTCAGAACTCTGCAGGGGATCTCTGGGTAGCCACACCTCTTCGTGGGCGGTAACTTCTCCCAGCGCGGGCTGCTGTTGTTTTTCAGCGCGCTTTTCATGGTGGCAATATGGCGGCGCTTCCAATTTTTCAAGCGGACCGCCTAGGCACATGGTCACCTGTCTGAACAGGTCTAGTCCTTATCCTGTTCGTGACGCCAGATGTGAAGCCCCGCCGGTGCTGTATCGGTGCATACCTTCAGGGACTCCACGTAGCTGGTGCTGGTCACAGGTAGGAAATCTTCGGTTTTGATCGTGACGCCACTCTCAGTATTGCGGTCAGTGGGGACCGCCACTGCAGGTTAGGGGACGCCTGGGGCTGATGGTGTGTGCAGTTAGTTGGAATAGCCTCCTGAGAGTGAGGCAAGCCCCAGGGCCCGGTGTAGGTTTGTAGTACCACAAGGCGCAGAATAACTCCACACAGGCAGAATTGTCTTTCAAGGGCTTTACTCACATTTGATGGCAGGGTGAGTAGCCCGGGCGTAGCCGAGATGAACCAGATGGGAACCAGGTATCCTTCAGGCTGACTTTATGAGGGTGACTACTGACTCGCCTTCCTTAGCCCTTGGTGGTTTGGGGTGACCCCGACTTTTAGTCCCTATGGGGGTCGCCCAGGGAAGATGCTGCAGCCTCTCTCCCCCTTTTGTTTGCCGTTTGCTTGTTCCCCGGACCAGGCCACTCCAGCTTCTTGCCTCCTGTGACCTATGGGCCCTCACTGCGGTTACGTGGCTGCGGCTTTTGTGGTGTTGTGGTGTGGGCTTTGAGAGCCCCACACCGGCAGGTTTAGCAGAAGAAAGCTGGATCTATCTTCGCTTCGGGATCTGCCGCCCGGTTGGGCCTGGTGCTCTCTAGCAGTCTCCTTACTTCCCACTCCGTGCTTTCTCTCTAGCTGAAGCTGGCTTTCAGGCAGCACTCCTAGTTGACCGTTCTCCCCCGTCAATAGCCACTGCGCGGGCGCTGTTAGACAGCATCAACCCCACAGGTCTGCTCCTCACTGAGCCCTCTGGAGTTCTCCTCTAACTGACTCACTGCCCCTCCTCTCCTGTTCTTGCCTACGCCACCTAGCAACCAGACTCTCCACCACACCCCTTGAGAGGAGATGGAGGCTTTTGACCCCCTGCCACTATTCCAGTGGAGGTATAGGCTTTGCCCCCTCCTGGGATCCCCAGGGGTCCTCTCATGGGTACATGTGTGAGACCTGATCACTATGCGCCTGTGTACCACACCCCTGTCAGCCTTCTGGATTACCTGTATTGTACTGTCCCCAGCATGGGTGCAGTACTCAGTGGTGCCTGACCAGGTCAGGGGCGCCACATATATAAAGCATACAGTGCAGAGCTGTGTCTATAAAGCATACAGTGCAGAGCTGTGTCTATAAAGCATACAGTGCAGAGCTGTATATAAAGCATACAGTGAAGAGCTGTGTCTATAAAGCATACAGTGCAGAGCTGTGTCTATGAAGTATACAGTGCAGAGCTGTATATATAAAGCATACAGCATACCTCCCAACCGTCCCGGATACAGCGGGACAGTCCCTCTTCTGAGCCTTTGATCCCGGGTCCCGTCCGTGAGGCTGTTTATCCCGGGCTCCACCCACCCACTGTAGCCCCGCCTCGCTGTTTCTCCCTTCTATTCATTACAGAGCCGACCGCGCACCTACTCCTGTGACTGCTGCTGAGGTATGAATCACCCCCTGCAGCAGAGCGACCCCTCCCTGCAGCAGAGCGATCCCCCCTCCCCCAGAGCCGACCCCCCCCAGTCCCGGAGCCTGCGTTTGTCTGCAGCTGTTCTCTGATTCCCTGTGTGCGGCTTCTCACTGCTGCAGACACGCGGGGAGTCAGGACGCTGAGGAGACCGTGCAATCAGCACTTCTCTCTCCTGCAGATAGCACTGGCCAGTAATAACCTATGCAGAGTGACATCTGCAGGCTTCTATTAGCTTACCGATCAGTGGTCTCCTGCCTGTGGAGCAGAGCTGCTGGGTCCTAGCTTCCCAACAACTTCAGCTCTGCTTTATCCTGGCTGCCTACCAGTTAAAGGGAACATGTCAGCAGAAATTTCACAATAAAAGTAATAGATTCCCCTCTCCAGCTCCTGGGCTGCTTCTAGAAAGGTTCCTGTTGTTATTGTGCCCCCTTTGAGACCTACAAAAATACTTTATGAAGTCTTACCTTTTTGTATGCAAATGTGTTTTTATGGTCACGGGGGCGGGCTGTCTGGCGTCCGTTATTCCCCCTCCTGCCGCTTTACGCAGTCCCCCATTGCTCATTTACATACACAAGGACGCCTTCCTCATGTAACTGTCCTCCCGAAGATTTGCGCATGTGAACGCTTTTTCAGGTGATTGCGCAGGCACGAGATTATGGGCGGCGCTGTGATTGTCATCAACAGCGTTAACCAAGTACCCGCCCATAATCTCGTGCCCGCACTTTTCCCTCTGACTCCACCGTTATGCGCAAGTGCTGGCCATATGAACCATGTTACCTATTACCGCTTGCACGAGATTATGGGCGGGTACTTGGATGACTTTGCTGATGACAATCACAGCGCCGCCCATAATCTCGCGCCCACGGTAATAGGTAACGTGGTTCATATGGCCAGTGCTTGCGCATAACGGTGGAGGCAGAGTGAGAAGCGCGGGCACGAGATTATGGGCAGGTACTTGGATGACGCTGCTGATGACAATCACAGCGCCGCCCATAATCTCGCGCCCATGGTAATAGGTAACGTGGTTCATATGGCCAGTGCTTGCGCATAACGGTGGAGGCAGAGTGAGAAGCGCGGGCACGAGATTATGGGCAGGTACTTGGATGACGCTGCTGATGACAATCACAGCGCCGCCCATAATCTCGCGCCCATGGTAATAGGTAACGTGGTTCATATGGCCAGTGCTTGCGCATAACGGTGGAGGCAGAGTGAGAAGCGCGGGCACAAGATTATGGGCAGGTACTTGGATGACGCTGCTGATGACAATCACAGCGCCGCCCATAATCTCGCGCCTGCGCAATCACCTCAAAAGCGTTCACACTTTGCACAGTGCTCAGTCCCGCGAGAGTGGCACTGGGCATGCACAAAACTTCAGGAGGACAGTTACATGAGGAAGGCGTCCTCATGTATGGAAATGAGCAATGGGGGACGGCGTACAGCGGCAGGAGGGGGAATAACGGACGCCAGGCAGCCCGCCCCCGTGACCATAAAAACAGATTTGCATACAAAAAGGTAAGACTTCATAAAGTATTTTTTTAGGTCTCAAAGTGGGCACAATAACAACAGGAACCTTTCCAGAATGCAGCCCAGGAGCTGCAGAGGGGAATCTTTTATTTTTTTTGCTAAATTTCTGGTGACAGTTTCCCTTTAAAGGGAACCTATCAGGTGCAATCTGCACTCAGAGCCAGGAGCAGTTCTGGGTGTATATTGCTAATCCCTGCCTAACCGTCCCTGTATACACTAGCATAGATAAAGGCATCTATAGAAAAAGTATTTTTAAAGAGCTTATATCTTATGCTAATTAGCGCGGGGACTAGTCCCAAGGGCGTTACTTCACTTGGCTAGTCGGCTCACATAGCGTATTAGTACTCACACAGGGGCGTAATAACATGCTAACATGCTATGCGAGCCGACTAGCCAAGTGAAGTAACGCCCTTCGGACTAGTCCCCGCGCTCATTAGCATAAGATATAAGATCTTTAAAAATATTTGTTCTTGATCTCTTTATCTATGCTAGTGTATACAGGGACGGTTAGGCAGGGATTAGCAATATGTGCCCAGAACTGCTCCTGGCTCTGAGTGCATATTGCACCTGACAGGTTCACTTTAAAGGGAACCTGTCACCAGATTTGGGGCCTATAAGCTGCGGCCACCACCAGCGGGATCTTATGTACACATTCTAACATGCTGCATACCTCCCAACCGTCCCGGATACAGCGGGACTTTCACGCTTTACGTTGTTTGTCCCGTTGCCACGGGCGGGACGGCCGGCTCCCGGGCTCCGCCCACCCACTCTCTCTCCGCCTCCCTGCTTTTCCCTCCTACCATCCTAGTAGACGTGGCATAGAGAGGAGCGCTGCCTGTGCTGCTGCTGGTACAGTAAACTAATCTCCCCAGCGCTGATTTCCCTCCCTCCCCCCTCACCCCCGGCCGGAGCCTGTCTGTGCGGTCGGCCGGCCGCCTGTCTGTGCGGTCGGCCGGCCGCCTGTCTGTGCGGTCGGCCCGCCACCTGTCTGTGCGGGCGCCCCCCTGCCGCCTGTCTGTGCGGGCGCCACCCGCCGCCTGTCTGTGCGGGCGCCCCCCGCCGCCTGTCTGTGCGGGCGCCCCCCTGCCGCCTGTCTGTGCGGGCGCCCCCCTGCCGCCTGTCTGTGCGGGCGCCCCCCTGCCGCCTGTCTGTGCGGGCGCCCCCCTGCCGCCTGTCTGTGCGGGCGCCCCCCTGCCGCCTGTCTGTGCGGGCGCCCCCCTGCCGCCTGTCTGTGCGGGCGCCCCCCGCCGCCTGTCTGTGCGGGCGGCCCGCCGCCTCATTGTGCGGGCAGCCGGCCGCCTCTCTGTGCGGGCGGCTGGCCGCCTCTCTGTGCAGGCGGCCCGCCGCCTGTCTGTGAAGGCGGCCGGCCGCCTGTCTGTGAAGGCGACCGGCCGCCTCACTGTGCGGGCGACCGGCCGCCTCACTGTGGCTGCCTGCGTGTCCGTGCTGGAGGCCCGCCGGCTGCCTGCGTGTCCGTGCTGGAGGCCCGCCGGCTGCCTGCGTGTCCGTGCTGGAGGCCCGCCGGCTGCCTGCGTGTCCGTGCTGGAGGCCCGCCGGCTGCCTGCGTGTCCGTGCTGGAGGCCCGCCGGCTGCCTGCGTGTCCGTGCTGGAGGCCCGCCGGCTGCCTGCGTGTCCGTGCTGGAGGCCCGCCGGCTGCCTGCGTGTCCGTGCTGGAGGCCCGCCGGCTGCCTGCGTGTCCGTGCTGGAGGCCCGCCGGCTGCCTGCGTGTCCGTGCTGGAGGCCCGCCGGCTGCCTGCGTGTCCGTGCTGGAGGCCCGCCGGCTGCCTGCGTGTCCGTGCTGGAGGCCCGCCGGCTGCCTGCGTGTCCGTGCTGGAGGCCCGCCGGCTGCCTGCGTGTTTGTGCTGAATGGGTGTGGATGGGGAGTGGATATGGGCGTGACTGTGAAATGGGTGTGGTTAGGGGGCGTGGCCTAAAAATTTGCCGCAGCGCGCTACGCGCGCCGCAAACTTTGTCCCTCTTTTCCTTCTTTAAAAGTTGGGAGGTATGCATACAGTGCAGAGCTGTATGGAAAGCATACAGTGCAGAGCTGTGTATAAAACATACAGTGCAGAGCTGTGTATATAAAGCATACAGTGCAGAGCTGTGTCTATAAAGCATACAGTGCAGAGCTGTGTCTATAAAGTATACAGTGCAGAGCTGTGTCTATAAAGCATACAGTGCAGAGCTGTGTCTATAAAGCATACAGTGCAGAGCTCTGTATATAAAGTATACAGTGCAGAGCTGTATATAAAGCATACAGTGCAGAGCTGTGTATATAATGCATACAGTGCAGAGCTGTGTCTATAAAGTATACAGTGCAGAGCTGTATATATAAAGTATACAGTGCAGAGCTGTGTCTATAAAGCATACAGTGCAGAGCTGTGTCTATAAAGTATACAGTGCAGAGCTGTATATATAAAGCATACAGTGCAGAGCTGTATGTAAAGCATACAGTGCAGAGCTGTATATAAAGCATACAGTGCAGAGCTGTGTCTATAAAGCATACAGTGCAGAGCTGTGTCTATAAAGTATACAGTGCAGAGCTGTATATATAAAGCATACAGTGCAGAGCTGTATGTAAAGCATACAGTGCAGAGCTGTGTATAAAGCATACAGTGCAGAGCTGTGTCTATAAAGCATACAGTGCAGAGCTGTGTATATAAAGCATACAGTGCAGAGCTGTGTCTATAAAGCATACAGTGCAGAGCTGTGTATACAAAGTATACAGTGCAGAGCTGTGTCTATAAAGTATACAGTGCAGAGTTGTGTATATAAAGCATACAGTGCAGAGCTGTGTGTATAAAGTATACAGTGCAGAGCTGTGTATAAAGCATACAGTGCAGAGCTGTGTCTATAAAGCATACAGTGCAGAGCTGTGTCTATAAAGTATACAGTGCAGAGCTGTGTATATAAAGCATACAGTGCAGAGCTGTGTATATAAGGCATACAGTGCAGAGCTGTGTATATAAAGTATACAGTGCAGAGCTGTGTCTATAAAGTATACAGTGCAGAGCTGTGTCTATAAAGCACACAGTGCAGAGCTGTGTCTATAAAGTATACAGTGCAGAGCTGTGTATATAAAGTATACAGTGCAGAGCTGTGTCTATAAAGTATACAGTGCAGAGCTGTATATAGAGCATACAGTACACAGCTGTATATATAAAGCATACAGTGCAGAGCTGTGTATAAAGCATACAGTGCAGAGCTGTGTATAATGCATATAGTGCAGAGCTGTGTATATAAAGCATACAGTGCAGAGCTGTGTACATAATGCATACATTGCAAAGCTGTTATTAAAGCATACAGTGCAGAGCTGTGCATATAAAGCATACAGTGCAGAGCTGTGTATATAAAGCATACAGTGCAGAGCTGTGTATATAAAGCATACAGTGCAGAGCTGTGTATATAAAGCATACAGTGCAGAGCTGTGTATAATGCATATAGTGCAGAGCTGTGTATATAAAGCATACAGTGCGGAGCTGTGTATATAAAGCATACAGTGCAGAGCTGTGTATATAAAGCATACAGTGCAGAGCTGTATATTAGGCCCCCTTCACACGTCCGTGATACACGTGCGTGTTTGGTCCGTTTCCGTATATACCGGAGACACGGCCAAACGTGCACCAATGTTAAACTATGATTGTGGTCACACGTCCGTTATTTCATTATGTCCGTGTGTGCGTGTCCGTGATCCGTATGTGTTTGCGTTTGCGTTTGGCACGGATGCATGTCCGTTATCTGCACGGTGCACGCACACGTGGACACAATGAAAGTCTATGGGTATGTGCACACACGTTAGTAAACACGTATGCATATACCTATAGTCCGTGTCCGTTTGGTGTTTTTATTTCTAGTGATGTCGGCTATTCTTTCTATTTCTGTGTATGTCGGTCAATCTCCCTGAGTCCGTCGGTCAGTCTCTCTGTCTCTCTGTCGGTCTCTCTGTCTGTCTGTCCCTCTCTCACAGTCTGTCGGTCAGTTTCCCCCCCTCTCTCATACTTACCGTTCCCCAATCTCCGGCGCAGCGCTGCACGGCATTCACACTGCTGCGGCGGCTTTTACTATTTTGAAAAAGCCGGCCGCCCATTAAACAATCTCGTATTCCCTGCTTTCCCCGCCCACCGGCGCCTATGATTGGTTACAGTGAGACACGCCCCCACGCTGAGTGACAGGTGTCACACTGCACCCAATCACAGCAGCCGGTGGGCGTGTCTATACTGTGCAGTAAAATAAATAAATAAATAATTAAAAAAAAACGGCGTGCGGTTCCCCCCAATTTTAATGCCAGCCAGATAAAGCCATACGGCTGAAGGCTGGTATTCTCAGGATGGGGAGCTCCACGTTATGGGGAGCCCCCCACCCTAACAATATCAGTCAGCAGCCGCCCAGAATTGCCGCATACATTATATGCGACAGTTCTGGGGCTGTACCCGGCTCTTCCCGATTTGCCCTGGTGCCGTTGGCAAATCGGGGTAATAAGGAGTTATTGGCAGCCCATAGCTGCCAATAAGTCCTAGATTAATCATGTCAGGCGTCTATGAGACACCTTCCATGATTAATCTGTAAGTTACAGTAAAAAAAACACACACACCCGAAAAAATCCTTTATTTGAAATAAAAAACACACACAAATTCCCTCATTACCAATTTATTAACCCCGACAAACCCTCCATGTCCGGCGTACTCCACAGACCTCCAGCGTCGCGTCCAGCTCTGCTGCATGGAGGTGACAGGAGCAGCAGAAGACACCGCCGCTCCGGTCACCTCCACGCAGCTAATGAGATGAGTAGCGCGATCAGCTGCTGTCACTGAGGTTACCCGCGGCCACCGGTGGATCCAGCGGTGGCCGCGAGTTACCTGACTGACAGCAGCTGATCGCGCTACTCACCTCATTTGCTGTGTGGAGGTGACCGGAGCGGCGGTGTCTTCTGCTGCTCCTGTCACCTCCATGCAGCAGAGCTGGACGCGACGCTGGAGGTCCGTGGAGTACGCCGGACATGGAGGGTTTGTCGGGGTTAATAAATTGGTAATGAGGGAATTTGTGTGTGTTTTTTATTTCAAATAAAGGATTTTTTCGGGTGTGTGTGTTTTTTTACTGTAACTTACAGATTAATCATGGAAGGTGTCTCATAGACGCCTGACATGATTAATCTAGGACTTATTGGCAGCTATGGGCTGCCAATAACTCCTTATTACCCCGATTTGCCAACGGCACCAGGGCAAATCGGGAAGAGCCGGGTACAGCCCCAGAACTGTCGCATATAATGTATGCGGCAATTCTGGGCGGCTGCTGACTGATATTGTTAGGGTGGGGGGCTCCCCATAACGTGGAGCTCCCCATCCTGAGAATACCAGCCTTCAGCCGTATGGCTTTATCTGGCTGGCATTAAAATTGGGGGGAACCGCACGCCGTTTTTTTTTAATTATTTATTTATTTATTTTACTGCACAGTATAGACACGCCCACCGGCTGCTGTGATTGGGTGCAGTGTGACACCTGTCACTCAGCGTGGGGGCGTGTCTCACTGTAACCAATCATAGGCGCCTGTGGGCGGGGAAAGCAGGGAATAGGAGATTGTTTAATGAGCGGCCGGCTTTTTCAAAATAGTAAAAGCCGCCGCAGCCGTGTGAATGCCGTGCAGCGCTGCGCCGGAGATCGAGGAACGGTGAGTATGAGAGAGGGGGGGAAACTTCAGTCAATCGGGGGATTAGCGGTCACCGGTGAATCCTTCACAGGTGACCGCTAATCAGTACTCGACACAGACAGAGCCGCGGTATGAGGATGAAGTCGGGTGAAGTTCACCCGAGTTCATTCTCATCGCGCAACTCTGTCTGCTGTCAGCCGACATTTATAAACGACATTGTGCATCACACACACGGACATTACACACGGACATTACACGTACACATACACGTTAATTCCACACGCACACACGGACGTTCTGCACACAAACACGGCTAGCATACGCAATTCACACAGGTGCCACACGGACCATAAAAACGGACACAAAAACGGGACACGGACCCGAAAAACGGCCCGTAACACACGTGCGTGTTTTTCACGGACGTGTGAAGGGGGCCTAAAGCATACAGTGCAGAGCTGTGTATATAAAGCATACAGTGCAGAGCTGTATATAAAGCATACAGTGCAGAACTGTGTATATAAAGCATACAGTGCAGAGCTGTGTATATAAAGCATACAGTGCAGAGCTGTGTATATAAAGCATACAGTGCAGAGCTGTGTATATAAAGCATACAATGCAGAGCTGTGTATATAAAGCATACAGTGCAGAGCTGTGTATATAAAGCATACAGTGCAGAGCTGTATATAAAGCATACAGTGCAGAGCTGTATATAAAGCATACAGTGCAGAGCTGTATATAAAGCAAACAGTGCAGAGCTGTGTACATAAAGCATACAGTGCAGAGCTGTATATAAAGCATACAGTGCAGAGCTGTGTATATAAAGCATACAGTGGAGAGCTGTGTATATAAAGCATACAGGGCAGAGCTGTATATAAAGCATACAGGGCAGAGCTGTATATAACGCATACAGTGCAGAGCTGTGTATATAAAGCATACAGTGCAGAGCTGTGTATATAAAGCATACAGTGGAGTGCTGTGTATATAAAGCATACAGGGCAGAGCTGAGTATATAAAGCATACAGTGCAGAGCTGTGTATATAAAGCATACAGTGCAGAGCTGTGTATATAAAGCATACAGTGCAGAGCTGTGTATATAAAGCATACAGTGCAAAGCGGTGTATATAAAGCATACAGTGTAGAGCTGTGTATATAAAGCATACAGTGTAGAGCTGTGTATATAAAACATACAGTGCAGAGCTGTATATAAAGCATACAGTGCAGAGCTGTATATAAAGCATACTGTGCAGAGCTGTGTATATAAAGCATACTGTGCAGAGCTGTGTCTAAAGCATACAGTGAAGAGCTGTGTACATAAAGCATACAGTGCAGAGCTGTATATAAAGCATACAGTGCAGAGCTGTGTATATAAAGCATACAGTGCAGAGCTGTGTTTATAAAGCATACAGTGTAGAGCTGTGTATATAAAGCATACAGTGCAAAGCTGTATATAAAGCATACAGTGCAGAGCTGTGTATATAAAGCATACAGTGCAGAGCTGCATATAAAGAAAACAGTGCAGAGCTGTGTACATAAAGCATACAGTGCAGAGCTGTGTATATGAAGCATACAGTGCAGAGCTCTGTCTATAAAGCATACAGTGCAGAGCTGTGTCTATAAAGTATACAGTGCAGAACTGTGTCTATAAAGTATACAGTGCAGATCTGTATATATAAAGCATACAGTGCAGAGCTGTATGTAAAGCATACAGTGTAGAGCTGTGTATAAAGCATACAGTGCAGAGCAGTGTCTATAAAGCATACAGTGCAGAGCTGTGTATATAAAGCATACAGTGCAGAGCTGTGTCTATAAAGTATACAGTGCAGAGCTGTGTCTATAAAGTATACAGTGCAGAGCTGTATATAAAGCATACAGTGCAGAGCTGTGTATAAAGCATACAGTGCAGAGCTGTGTCTATAAAGCATACAGTGCAGAGCTGTGTATATAAAGCATACAGTGCAGAGCTGTGTATATAAAGCATACAGTGCAGAGCTGTGTCTATAAAGTATACAGTGCATAGCTGTGTCTATAAAGCATACAGTGCAGAGCTGTGTCTATAAAGTATACAGTGCAGAGCTGTGTCTATAAAGCATACAGTGCAGAGCTGTGTATATAAAGTATACAGTGCAGAGCTGTGTCTATAAAGTATACAGTACAGAGCTGTGTCTATAAAGCTTACAGTGCAGAGCTGTATATAAAGCATACAGTGCAGAGCTGTATATAAAGTAAAAAGTGCAGAGCTGTGTCTATAAAGCATACAGTGCAGAGCTGTGTCTATAAAGTATACAGTGAATAGCTGTGTCTATAAAGCATACAGTGCAGAGCTGTGTCTATAAAGTATACAGTGCAGAGCTGTGTCTATAAAGTATACAGTACAGAGCTGTGTCTATAAAGCTTACAGTGCAGAGCTGTATATAAAGCATACAGTGCAGAGCTGTATATAAAGTAAAAAGTGCAGAGCTGTGTCTATAAAGCATACAGTGCAGAGCTGTGTATATAAAGCATACAGTGCAGAGCTGTGTATATAAAGCATACAGTGCAGAGCTGTGTCTATAAAGCATACAGTGCAGAGTTGTGTCTATAAAGTATACAATACAGAGCTGTGTCTATAAAGCATACAGTGCAGAGCTGTGTATATAAAGTATACAGTGCAGAGCTGTGTCTATAAAGTATACAGTGTAGAGCTGTGTCTATAAAGTATACAGTGCAGAGCTGTATATAAAGCATACAGTGCAGAGCTGTATATAAAGCATACAGTGCAGAGCTGTGTATATAAAGCATACAGTGCAGAGCTGTCTATAAAGCATACAGTGCAGAGCTGTGTATAAAGCATACAGTGCAGAGCTGTATATAAAGCATACAGTGCAGAGCTGTATATAAAGCATACAGTGCAGAGCTGTATATAAAGCATACAGTGCAGAGCTGTGTATATAAAGCATACAGTGCAGAGCTGTGTATATAAAGCATACAGTGCAGAGCTGTGTATATAAAGCATACTGTGCAGAGCTGTGTATAAAGCATACCGTGAAGAGCTGTGTACATAAAGCATACAGTGCAGAGCTGTATATAAAGCATACAGTGCAGGGCTGTGTATATAAAGCATACAGTGCAGAGCTGTGTATATAAAGCATACAGTGTAGAGCTGTGTATATAAAGCATACAGTGCAAAGCTGTATATAAAGCATACAGTGCAGAGCTGTGTATATAAAGCATACAGTGCAGAGCTGTGTATATAAAGCATACAGTGCAGAGCGGTGAATATAAAGCACACAGTGCAGAGCTGTGTATATAAAGCCTTTGAGTGCAGAGCTGTGTATATAAAGCATACAGTGCAGAGCTGTGTATATAAAGCATACAGTGCAGAGCTGTATATAAAGCATACAGTGCAGAGCTATATATAAAGCAAACAGTGCAAAGCTGTGTACATAAAGCATACAGTGCAGAGCTGTATATAAAACATACAGTGCAGAGTTGTGTGTATAAAGCATACAGTGCAGAGCGGTGTATATAAAGCATACAGGGCAGAGCTGTATATAAAGCATACAGTGTAGAGCTGTGTATATAATGCATACAGTGCAGAGCTGTGTATATAAAGTATACAGTGCAGAGCTGTGTATATAAAGCATACAGTGCAGAGCTGTGTCTATAAAGTATACAGTGCAGAGCTGTGTCCATAAAGCATACAGTGCAGAGCTGTGTATATAAAGCATACTGTGCAGAGCTGTATATAAAGCATACTGTGCAGAGCTGTATATAAAGCATACTGTGCAGAGCTGTATATAAAGCATACTGTGCAGAGCTGTATATAAAGCATACAGTGAAGAACTGTGTATATAAAGCATTCAGTGAAGAGCTGTGTATATAAATCATACAGTGCAGAGCTGTGTATATAAATCATACAGTGCAGAGCTGTGTATATAAATCATACAGTGCAGAGCTGTGTATATAAAGCATACAGTGCAGAGCTGTATCTAAAGCATACAGTGCAGAGCTGTGTCTATAAAGCATACAGTGCAGAGCTGAGTATATAAAGTATACAGTGCAGAGCTGTATGTAAAGCAAACAGTGCAGAGCTGTGTATATAAAGCATACAGTGCAGAGCCGTGTATATAAAGCATACAGTGCAGAGCTGTGTATAAAGCATACAGTGCAGAGCTGTGTCTATAAAGCATACAGTGCAGAGCTGCGTATATAAAGCATACAGTGCAGAGCTGTATGTAAAGCATACAGTGCAGAGCTGTGTATAAAGCATACAGTGCAGAGCTGTATGTAAAGCATACAGTGCAGAGCTGTGTATAAAGCATACAGTGCAGAGCTGTGTATATAAAGCATACAGTGCAGAGCTGTGTATATAAAGCATACAGAGCAGAGCTGTGTATATAAAGCATACAGTGCAGAGCTGTGTATATAAAGCATACAGTGCAGAGCTGTATATATAAAGCATACAGTGCAGAGCTGTATGTAAAGCATACAGTGCAGAGCTGTGTATAAAGCATACAGTGCAGAGCTGTGTCTATAAAGCATACAGTGCAGAGCTGTATATAAAGCATACAGTGCAGAGCTGTGTATATAAAGCATACTGTGCAGAGCTGTATATAAAGCATACTGTGCAGAGCTGTATATAAAGCATACAGTGAAGAACTGTGTATATAAAGCATTCAGTGAAGAGCTGTGTATATAAAGCATTCAGTGAAGAGCTGTGTATATAAAGCATACAGTGAAGAGCTGTGTATATAAATCATACAGTGCAGAGCTGTGTATATAAATCATACAGTGCAGAGCTGTGTATATAAAGCATACAGTGCAGAGCTGTATATAAAGCATACAGTGCAGAGCTGTGTCTATAAAGCATACAGTGCAGAGCTGAGTATATAAAGCATACAGTGCAGAGCTGTATGTAAAGCAAACAGTGCAGAGCTGTGTATATAAAGCATACAGTGCAGAGCTGTGTATATAAAGCATACAGTGCAGAGCCGTGTATATAAAGCATACAGTGCAGAGCTGTGTATAAAGCATACAGTGCAGAGCTGTGTCTATAAAGCATACAGTGCAGAGCTGCGTATATAAAGCATACAGTGCAGAGCTGTATGTAAAGCATACAGTGCAGAGCTGTGTATAAAGCATACAGTGCAGAGCTGTGTATATAAAGCATACAGTGCAGAGCTGTGTATATAAAGCATACAGAGCAGAGCTGTGTATATAAAGCATACAGTGCAGAGCTGTGTATATAAAGCATACAGTGCAGAGCTGTATATATAAAGCATACAGTGCAGAGCTGTATGTAAAGCATACAGTGCAGAGCTGTGTATAAAGCATACAGTGCAGAGCTGTGTCTATAAAGCATACAGTGCAGAGCTGTATATATAAAGCATACAGTGCAGAGCTGTGTCTATAAAGCATACAGTGCAGAGCTGTGTATAAAAAGTATACAGTGCAGAGCTGTGTCTATAAAGTATACAGTGCAGAGTTGTGTGTATAAAGCATACAGTGCAGAGCTGTGTATAAAAAGTATACAGTGCAGAGCTGTGTCTATAAAAGTATACAGTGCAGAGTTGTGTGTATAAAGCATACAGTGCAGAGCTGTGTCTATAAAGCATACAGTGCAGAGCTGTGTATATAAAGCATACAGTGCAGAGCTGTGTATATAAAGCATACAGTGCAGAGCTGTGTATGTAAAGTATACAGTG
The DNA here is from genome assembly GCF_048569485.1 of Anomaloglossus baeobatrachus. Taxonomy (NCBI): domain Eukaryota; kingdom Metazoa; phylum Chordata; class Amphibia; order Anura; family Aromobatidae; genus Anomaloglossus; species Anomaloglossus baeobatrachus. The sequence goes on from NC_134360.1 coordinate 105,903,876, forward strand.
CAGAGCTGTGTCTATAAAGCACACAGTGCAGAGCTGTGTCTATAAAGTATACAGTGCAGAGCTGTGTATATAAAGTATACAGTGCAGAGCTGTGTCTATAAAGTATACAGTGCAGAGCTGTATATAGAGCATACAGTACACAGCTGTATATATAAAGCATACAGTGCTGAGCTGTGTCTATAAAGTATACAGTGCAGAGCTGTGTCTATAAAGCACACAGTGCAGAGCTGTGTCTATAAAGTATACAGTGCAGAGCTGTGTATATAAAGTATACAGTGCAGAGCTGTGTATATAAAGCATACAGTGCAGAGCTGTGTCTATAAAGTATACAGTGCAGAGCTGTGTATATAAAGTATACAGTGCAGAGCTGTATATAAAGCATACAGTGCAGAGCTGTATATAAAGCAAACAGTGCAGAGCTGTGTACATAAAGCATACAGTGCAGAGCTGTATATAAAGCATACAGTGCAGAGCTGTGTATATAAAGCATACAGTGGAGAGCTGTGTATATAAAGCATACAGGGCAGAGCTGTATATAAAGCATACAGGGCAGAGCTGTATATAACGCATACAGTGCAGAGCTGTGTATATAAAGCATACAGTGCAGAGCTGTGTATATAAAGCATACAGTGGAGAGCTGTGTATATAAAGCATACAGGGCAGAGCTGAGTATATAAAGCATACAGTGCAGAGCTGTGTATATAAAGCATACAGTGCAGAGCTGTGTATATAAAGCATACAGTGCAGAGCTGTGTATATAAAGCATACAGTGCAGAGCTGTGTATATAAAACATACAGTGCAGAGCTGTATATAAAGCATACAGTGCAAAGCGGTGTAAATAAAGCATACAGTGTAGAGCTGTGTATATAAAGCATACAGTGTAGAGCTGTGTATATAAAACATACAGTGCAGAGCTGTATATAAAGCATACAGTGCAGAGCTGTATATAAAGCATACTGTGCAGAGCTGTGTATATAAAGCATACTGTGCAGAGCTGTGTCTAAAGCATACAGTGAAGAGCTGTGTACATAAAGCATACAGTGCAGAGCTGTATATAAAGCATACAGTGCAGAGCTTTGTATATAAAGCATACAGTGCAGAGCTGTGTTTATAAAGCATACAGTGTAGAGCTGTGTATATAAAGCATACAGTTCAAAGCTGTATATAAAGCATACAGTGCAGAGCTGTGTATATAAAGCATACAGTGCAGAGCTGCATATAAAGAAAACAGTGCAGAGCTGTGTACATAAAGCATACAGTGCAGAGCTGTGTATATGAAGCATACAGTGCAGAGCTGTGTCTATAAAGTATACAGTGCAGAGCTGTGTCTATAAAGCATACAGTGCAGAGCTGTGTCTATAATGTATACAGTGCAGAACTGTGTCTATAAAGTATACAGTGCAGATCTGTATATATAAAGCATACAGTGCAGAGCTGTATGTAAAGCATACAGTGTAGAGCTGTGTATAAAGCATACAGTGCAGAGCTGTGTCTATAAAGCATACAGTGCAGAGCTGTGTATATAAAGCATACAGTGCAGAGCTGTGTCTATAAAGTATACAGTGCAGAGCTGTGTCTATAAAGTATACAGTGCAGAGCTGTATATAAAGCATACAGTGCAGAGCTGTGTATAAAGCATACAGTGCAGAGCTGTGTCTATAAAGCATACAGTGCAGAGCTGTGTATATAAAGTATACAGTGCAGAGCTGTGTCTATAAAGTATACAGTGCATAGCTGTGTCTATAAAGCATACAGTGCAGAGCTGTGTCTATAAAGTATACAGTGCAGAGCTGTGTCTATAAAGCATACAGTTCAGAGCTGTGTCTATAAAGTATACAGTACAGAGCTGTGTCTATAAAGCATACAGTGCAGAGCTGTATGTAAAGCAAACAGTGCAGAGCTGTGTATATAAAGCATACAGTGCAGAGCTGTGTATATAAAGCATACAGTGCAGAGCCGTGTATATAAAGCATACAGTGCAGAGCTGTGTATAAAGCATACAGTGCAGAGCTGTGTCTATAAAGCATACAGTGCAGAGCTGCGTATATAAAGCATACAGTGCAGAGCTGTATGTAAAGCATACAGTGCAGAGCTGTGTATAAAGCATACAGTGCAGAGCTGTATGTAAAGCATACAGTGCAGAGCTGTGTATAAAGCATACAGTGCAGAGCTGTGTATATAAAGCATACAGTGCAGAGCTGTGTATATAAAGCATACAGTGCAGAGCTGTGTATATATAGCATACAGTGCAGAGCTGTGTATATAAAGCATACAGTGCAGAGCTGTATATATAAAGCATACAGTGCAGAGCTGTATGTAAAGCATACAGTGCAGAGCTGTGTATAAAGCATACAGTGCAGAGCTGTGTATGAAGCATACAGTGCAGAGCTGTGTCTATAAAGCATACAGTGCAGAGCTGCGTATATAAAGCATACAGTGCAGAGCTGTGTCTATAAAGCATACAGTGCAGAGCTGTGTCTATGAAGTATACAGTGCAGAGCTGTATATATAAAGCATACAGTGCAGAGCTGTGTATAAAACATACAGTGCAGAGCTGTGTATATAAAGCATACAGTGCAGAGCTGTGTCTATAAAGCATACAGTGCAGAGCTGTGTCTATAAAGTATACAGTGCAGAGCTGTGTCTATAAAGTATAGACTGCCGAGACCCACCAACCGGTTCCCCCTCCCCACCGCGCAATGAAGGAGACCACACATGGAATATCTTTCTTTTGTACTTTATTGAAGGTATCCACGTAACACCATTCAATGTTGATATAAAAGGGGGTTGCTTGTTATTTTGGCCACAGCTTTAACCACAGGCACAAATCCGCCTTAAACCTGAGGGAGGAGGCCCGATGCCTACGGCCGTCCGTGGCAGGTTGGCTCTCACCAAATCCCTCTTCCACCGGCTGTGACTTTGAAATTGAACCATAACCTTTTTCCGTAGGCACAAAACCGCCTTAAACCTGAGGGAGGAGGCCCGATGCCTACGGCCGTCCGTGGCAGGTAGGTTCTCCAAATCCCTCTTCCACCAGCTTTGACTTCCGAACTTGTAACAAAACCTTCTTAAGGGAGGGAGGGCGGGCGATGCTCACCCTGAGGGCAGATGTGGTAAGAGGAAGGAGGGACTCCGGCAGCTGTTTATATGCCCTGGAGGAGGTCCCAGCAGGGAAGGGGGGTCAGCGGGGGGCATTGCACAATGGGAAGGAGGGAGAGGTGACCATGGGGGACGTAGCGAGGGGCTCAGCAGTCAGGGGCAGCGGCATCGGCCGCAGTGCCCTGCAGACTGCCGAGACCCACCAACCGGTTCCCCCTCCCCACCGCGCAATGAAGGAGACCACACATGGAATATCTTTCTTTTGTACTTTATTGAAGGTATCCACGTAACACCATTCAATGTTGATATAAAAGGGGGTTGCTTGTTATTTTGGCCACAGCTTTAACCACAGGCACAAATCCGCCTTAAACCTGAGGGAGGAGGCCCGATGCCTACGGCCGTCCGTGGCAGGTTGGCTCTCACCAAATCCCTCTTCCACCGGCCACGGAGTGGCGAAGGCCCAAGCCTGAGCTGCGACCCCCACACAGGGCCCTTATGGCCCGCTCAACCCCGTCCTTACTGTCCGACAGGAAATTGTCTAGGCCTATATCATTAAGGCTAAAACCATCCTCTAGCACCAAACGGCTGACCTCTGATTCCAGCATCTCGTGTCCAGGCACTATCCCTCTTCCTGACGCTATAAATTTGGCGATCTGCATATTAACTTGTTGCCTTGACCTTTCCACAGCTGCTATGTTCCTTGCCCCTGTACAACTCAATCTCGGTAATATACTGGACCGTACCCCACTACGTTGCTAAAGAAGCTGCTGAACTTATCTAGGAAAGAAGCTGCTGAACTTATCTAGGACCACTTGCATGACCGCAAGCAGATCCTGGATCCTCACATTTACTAGGTCATTTCCACCCGTGAATGACCAGCACCAGTAGGCCAGTGGCTACTCTGGATATGCTCACTACCACGGGCAGGACCTGGGCCCAGGCCAGGCCCCGAACTCTTCTCCAGTGAAACTTGAGGTCACAAACTCCCAGCACGCTTCCACCCGGTCTCGACTCAGTCCGCCGTGCTGCCCAGAATATGTGTGAGTGACCTAGGATCCAGATGCTAGGTCTCGACAGATCTAAAAGAAAAACGGTTACTTCTCTTGTATGCAAAACATTTTCCATCATCGTGTCAGTAAACATCATTGTATTAATGTTTCTTTAGGTTTGAAGGTGCTTAGATAAATAAATATATGTATATCATTTCGGTTAACAATTTTTTTTTTTTTTTTTTTTTTTTTTGTGTAATATATAAACGTGCCAAACAGTGGACAACTGGTGGCAGGGAACTACAGGACTGCACGGATAGGTATGAAGCTGGCCCTTGCTGCCTCGGTTGTCGTGTCGATGCGGAAGGAGTGCATGCCATAATCTCCTGGTTGTAGGTCCAGGTAGGAAATAGACATTTTGAGCAATGCCGAAAGTTGTGTCGCCATGAGCGGGATCACTCTGCGTGCTCCAAGAAGAATTTGTTGGGAACCCAAGACTCTAAGTGTCGCTGCAAGGTAAGGATGGGACATAGGATACCTGAAAACGGGAAAATAGGGAACCAAACTCCTCTACCGAGCTGATCTGTTTTGGAGCGCCTTATGCGAACCCGTACTCCACCATTGCAAACTATAACATTGTCGCGTAACAGACCACCGGTGCGACCTAGGGACCTGCTAACTAATTCGCTGACCATCAAAGCTCCGAAGAATGCTAGCGAGAAGGCGGCCGAGAACAAGAGGACCTCGCTGTCATTGGTGCAAACGTCACCTAGCTGGTTTATTATGCCGGAAAGGATGGCGAATGAATTGGCCTTCCTGTTCTCCGTGCACCAGCGCTTTCAGCCTTTAACGGCCTGTTTGAACAGAAAGGCCTTGGTGACATCGGTCCATCCACGAACCTGAAAGTGAGAGGCTATTCCTGCAACCCGCAACTACGCTACTGTGCCCGGCAAGCCACTGGTATGTAGATGCGTTATGTCTCGAGCAACGGAATTGCTAAGAAAAACCGCGGACACCTGGCTAGGCAGCGGTTGAACTATATTGAAATCATTCATCCCCAGCCTTACCATACAAATGCCACGTTGATGGGATGCCTTAACCAGCGGAATCAACTGTCCACAGGGACCGTCCAGAGGGACTGTGGACACTTTTGGCCATTGTTGTCAGATTCTGGGTGCAATGCTCGAAACTTCTGAAAATCAAATGCAATAAGGCATCAGCGATAGTATTATCAATCCCCGGTATGTGGATGGCCCTGACCCAGATATTATGTTCAAGGCACTTAAGAACTAAGTATCGTAGCAAGCTGATCACCGGTGGTGAGGAAGATGCGAGGTGGTTAACGGCGTGGACGACACTTATGTAGTCAGTCCTGAAGCGGGTCCGATTGTTCGCCAACTTTTCTGCCCAAAGACTTGTAGCTACTATTATAGGGAACAGCTCGAGTAATTTTTTTTTTTTTTTTTTTTTTTGTCCACCCAGACAGGTGCCATGTGTTGGGCCAGCGATTAGCGCACCAATTGGGACCAAGGTAAAGGCCGAATCCGGTGGACCCGGCAGCATCCGAAAATAGATATATCAGCGCTGGAAACTTCCTGTTCCTGGAAACATGAACGCCCATTGTAAGTAGCTATGAAGGACCTCCATACACCGAGCTCCTCACGTAGAGCGCTGGTGATGCAAATCCTTTGATGGGAGGCAGTTATGCTCCTAGTGGCCAGGCAGAGCCTCAGGGAAAAGCCCCTTCCCATGGGCATGACTCTAAAGGCGAAGGCGAGCAAGCCTAATAGAGATTGCATTTGCGCCAGGGTTACCTTACGAACCGCGCAGAACCCGTCAATGAGCGATGTGGTTTTTTCAACCTTTTCGAGTGGTAGCCGAAACATCATGATAATTGAGTCTATTTCGATTCTCAAATGAAAAGGCAGGTCACAGGGCCAACTGTTTTTTCGGCCAACAGCGGAAACCAAACTTGTCCGCTGTGACCTGGACAGATTTTAACGCGGTTGAGCATGCTTTAGAGTTGGTGTGGGAAAACGAACAAGAAATCATCCAAATAATGGGTGACCAATTTATTCTTTGCCACGTCCTTAACCACCCATTCCAGGAAAGAGCTGAAGAGCTCGAAGTGTGAGGAGGATATGGAGCAACCCATGGTAATTCACATGTGGTAACAGAATTTTTTGTTGAAATAGCGCCCTAGCAGGTGGGACAATCGGGGTGCACTAGTAGCGGGTGAAAAGCAGATGCTATGTCCGATTTTGCCATTAGTGCTCCTTACCCTGCTTTTCGCACCAGTGCGACCGCTTTGTCAAAAATGCGTAGGAAACTGCTGAGTCCTCTGTGGGGATGCCGTCATTGACTGACCACCCAGCCGGGAAGGACAAGTAGTGTATGAGGCGAAATTCACCCTTTTCTTTCTTAGGCACTATCCCTAGGGGTGAAACGCGAGGGTTTAAGAATGGTAAATCTATAAATGGGCCTGCTAGTCGGCCTAACGCCACTTCCTTCAGTAGTTTGTTCGCCAGGACCTGTGGGAGGTCCCGGGCCGATTTGAGGTTGGGGGCGAAGGTTAGTTCTGAGGAGAACATAAAGGGGGATAAAGAAACCGTGGTTGAAACCGTCCCTAATAGCGTTGGCCGCAGCCTTATTGGGGTAACGTTCTAGCAATGGCTCCACCGCGTGCACGTTCACTGGGGTCCTTGGGACCTGGTGGTGCATTTTTAGTGTGACGCCTGTCTAGTTGCTTATCGCATTTGGAGGAGGTGTGATTGCCTCCGCACGATGAGCATTCGTGCTTGTATTTGCGGAGTCCTTGAAACCTGCGATGGCCTTCATTGAAAAGCCAACAGCGACCTGGTCTACGGACATTTGCAGCTCCAGGTGTAGCGTGGTGAGAGGAAAAGTTTGGTGGGCCTGGAAACGACTGGTGGGACTTTTGCGCCATCATAAGCCACGAATCGGTGGCCTTAACTTCCCAACGGTTGGAATGCCAAGCATCTTCTAAATTCTTCGTCGTACTTCCACCACGCAGAACCCCAATGGGTTTTATAGGAGTTGAAAATGGTATTGCAGTATTTTGCGAATTGACTCTTTTCTTTGTTGACTGTTTTTTGGTCCACTGATATTAGGGAACAGATATCGACGTATTCGTTTGCGCGAATTTTTTATTTATTTATTTATTTTAACTGTATCTGGTGTTAGGTGAGTTCCCAGCTGTGATACACAGCAGTAGAACACGTCCCTGTGTAAGTCGGGCGCTGCTGCGTTACATCCTGATGTTGTACAAACGCGGGGTTAACCAGAACTACTCCTGATGGTGTTAACAAGATCGCCCAATAAAAGTGGCGTACGTTTTGCGCCATTTTCCGAAACCCGTAGCGTTCTCATTTTGGGATCTATGGCGCAATGACTGCTTATTTTGCGTCTCGAGTTTACATTTTTTAATGGTACCATTTTGCGCAGATGCTACTTTTGATCGCCTGTTATTGGATGTTACGCAAAACACGCGGTGACCAAAAGCGTAATTTTGGGTGTTTCTCGTGTTTTTTTTTTTTTTTGTTTTTTTTTGCTGCTACGAAATTTAACAATCAGATTAGGGACTCTAGATTGTGAGTTCCAATGGGGACAGCGTCGCCAATGCATACAAAGCGCCGTGGACAGCGCTACCCAAGTGAATAAAATTATTAGCATTATAGCATTATTATTCTTTAATTGACTTTATATTTTGATAGATCAAGCTTTTCTGAACTTGGCGATACCAAATATGTGTATATATGTATACATATTTATTTATTTATTTATTTTTTTTTTTTTAATTTTATTTATTTATTTATTTTTTTATTTTTTTTTTAAACTTGTCCCTTTAGGGGGATGTATGGATCAACAATTCGATCGCTCTGCACTATCTGCAGATCTCAGCTACACAGCTGAGATCTGCAGATACACTGCTTTACCCTCAATGCCGGAAGTATGCCGGCACTGAGAGCAAGTGACTCAAGGTAGCTACAGGCGTCATCACATGACCCTGTGCTACCATGGCAACCAACGAAAGTCATGTGATCACGCACGTGACTTTCGGTGGGGGCGGTGGTACGTGATAGTAATGTCCGCGCATATACATCTCGCTGCCAGACTTTGGCAGCGAGATGTAAGGGGTTACAAGTTGCAGGTGGAAGCGATTCCACCCGTAACTTGTAGTCACACATGTCAGCTGTTAAAAACAGCTGATATGTGCGCCGAACACCGCATTCTGTTGTTTTTCAGGATTCTGACGTCACTTCCGGTCCGGGGCCCGAAACCGGAAGTGACGAGTTATCATGTGATCGCCGCATCACAGGAAGTGACGCGGCGAACATGGATAGCAGGATGTGACGCGACCTCCGTATGCCACAGGGAGTCACACGGGGCCGCGTCATCCCGGCGGGGGGAGGTGCGCGAGGTGGCCATGGCGACCGGCGTGATGTTGGGGGGGATCAGGGGCTAGGGCCGGGAGCTAGGGCCGGGAGCTAGGGCCGGGAGCAGGAGGTGAAAGCGGACCGGACCTTCTGGACCGGGCCGCCCTGCGCCTGGAATCTGTGGTGGGGCTTAGACGCTGCGGTGGACGGGAGGGTCTGGAAGACCTGCGCCCACCGCTGCTGGGAACCGGCAGGAGGGAGCTGGTGCCCACAAGGGAGGCAAGCCACACGGCTCCCTCCCGTCCGCTCCTTTCTCTTACCGCTGCTTCCAGGGGGTCCATCGGCGATGCTCACCCTGAGGGCAGATGTGGTAAGAGGAAGGAGGGACTCCGGCAGCTGTTTATATGCCCTGGAGGAGGTCCCAGCAGGGAAGGGGGGTCAGCGGGGGGCATTGCACAATGGGAAGGAGGGAGAGGTGACCATGGGGGACGTAGCGAGGGGCTCAGCAGTCAGGGGCAGCGGCATCGGCCGCAGTGCCCTGCACAGTGCAGAGCTGTGTCTATAAAGTATACAGTGCAGAGCTGTGTATAAAGCATACAGTGCAGAGCTGTGTATAAAGCATACAGTGCAGAGCTCTGTCTATAAAGCATACAGTGCAGAGATCTGTATATAAAGTATACAGTGCAGAGCTGTATATAAAGCATACAGTGCAGAGCTGTGTATATAATGCATACAGTGCAGAGCTGTGTATATAATGCATACAGTGCAGAGCTGTGTATATAAAGTATACAGTGCAGAGCTGTGTCTATAAAGCATACAGTGCAGAGCTGTGTCTATAAAGTATACAGTGCAGAGCTGTATATATAAAGCATACAGTGCAGAGCTGTATGTAAAGCATACAGTGCAGAGCTGTGTCTATAAAGCATACAGTGCAGAGCTGTATATATAAAGCATACAGTGCAGAGCTGTGTCTATAAAGCATACAGTGCAGAGCTGTGTATAAAAAGTATACAGTGCAGAGCTGTGTCTATAAAGCATACAGTGCAGAGCTGTGTGTATAAAGTATACAGTGCAGAGCTGTGTATAAAGCATACAGTGCAGAGCTGTGTCTATAAAGCATACAGTGCAGAGCTGTGTCTATAAAGCATACAGTGCAGAGCTGTGTATATAAAGCATACAGTGCAGAGCTGTGTATATAAAGCATACAGTGCAGAGCTGTGTATGTAAAGTATACAGTGCTGAGCTGTGTATATAAAGTATACAGTGCAGAGCTGTGTCTATAAAGTATACAGTGCAGAGCTGTATATAGAGCATACAGTACACAGCTGTATATATAAAGCATACAGTGCAGAGCTGTGTATAAAGCATACAGTGCAGAGCTGTGTACATAATGCATACATTTCAAAGCTGTTATTAAAGCATACAGTGCAGAGCTGTGTATATAAAGCATACAGTGCAGAGCTGTGTATATAAAGCATACAGTGCGGAGCTGTGTATATAAAGCATACCGTGCAGAGCTGTGTATATAAAGCATACAGTGCAGAGCTGTATATAAAGCATACAGTGCAGAGCTGTGTATATAAAGCATACCGTGCAGAGCTGTATATAAAGCATACCGTGCAGAGCTGTATATAAAGCATACAGTGCAGAGCTGTGTATATAAAGCATACAGTGCAGAGCTGTGTATATAAAGCATACAATGCAGAGCTGTGTATATAAAGCATACAATGCAGAGCTGTGTATATAAAGCATACAGTGCAGAGCTGTGTATATAAAGCATACAGTGCAGAGCTGTATATAAAGCATACAGTGCAGAGCTGTATATAAAGCATACAGTGCAGAGCTGTATATAAAGCAAACAGTGCAGAGCTGTGTACATAAAGCATACAGTGCAGAGCTGTATATAAAGCATACAGTGCAGAGCTGTGTATATAAAGCATACAGTGGAGAGCTGTGTATATAAAGCATACAGTGCAGAGCTGTATATAAAGCATACAGTGCAGAGCTGTGTATATAAAGCATACAGTGCAGAGCTGTGTATATAAAGCATACAGTGCAGAGCTGTGTATATAAAGCATACAGTGCAGAGCTGTGTATATAAAGCATACAGTGCAGAGCTGTGTATATAAAGCATACAGTGCAGAGCTGTGTATAAAGCATACCGTGAAGAGCTGTGTACATAAAGCATACAGTGCAGAGCTGTATATAAAGCATACAGTGCAGGGCTGTGTATATAAAGCATACAGTGCAGAGCTGTGTATATAAAGCATACAGTGTAGAGCTGTGTATATAAAGCATACAGTGCAAAGCTGTATATAAAGCATACAGTGCAGAGCTGTGTATATAAAGCATACAGTGCAGAGCTGTGTCTATAAAGCATACAGTGCAGAGCTGTGTATATAAAGCATACAGTGCAGAGCTGTGTATATAAAGCATACAGTGCAGAGCTGTGTATGTAAAGTATACAGTGCTGAGCTGTGTATATAAAGTATACAGTGCAGAGCTGTGTCTATAAAGTATACAGTGCAGAGCTGTATATAGAGCATACAGTACACAGCTGTATATATAAAGCATACAGTGCAGAGCTGTGTATAAAGCATACAGTGCAGAGCTGTGTACATAATGCATACATTTCAAAGCTGTTATTAAAGCATACAGTGCAGAGCTGTGTATATAAAGCATACAGTGCAGAGCTGTGTATATAAAGCATACAGTGCGGAGCTGTGTATATAAAGCATACCGTGCAGAGCTGTGTATATAAAGCATACAGTGCAGAGCTGTATATAAAGCATACAGTGCAGAGCTGTGTATATAAAGCATACCGTGCAGAGCTGTATATAAAGCATACCGTGCAGAGCTGTATATAAAGCATACAGTGCAGAGCTGTGTATATAAAGCATACAGTGCAGAGCTGTGTATATAAAGCATACAATGCAGAGCTGTGTATATAAAGCATACAATGCAGAGCTGTGTATATAAAGCATACAGTGCAGAGCTGTGTATATAAAGCATACAGTGCAGAGCTGTATATAAAGCATACAGTGCAGAGCTGTATATAAAGCATACAGTGCAGAGCTGTATATAAAGCAAACAGTGCAGAGCTGTGTACATAAAGCATACAGTGCAGAGCTGTATATAAAGCATACAGTGCAGAGCTGTGTATATAAAGCATACAGTGGAGAGCTGTGTATATAAAGCATACAGTGCAGAGCTGTATATAAAGCATACAGTGCAGAGCTGTGTATATAAAGCATACAGTGCAGAGCTGTGTATATAAAGCATACAGTGCAGAGCTGTGTATATAAAGCATACAGTGCAGAGCTGTGTATATAAAGCATACAGTGCAGAGCTGTGTATATAAAGCATACAGTGCAGAGCTGTGTATAAAGCATACCGTGAAGAGCTGTGTACATAAAGCATACAGTGCAGAGCTGTATATAAAGCATACAGTGCAGGGCTGTGTATATAAAGCATACAGTGCAGAGCTGTGTATATAAAGCATACAGTGTAGAGCTGTGTATATAAAGCATACAGTGCAAAGCTGTATATAAAGCATACAGTGCAGAGCTGTGTATATAAAGCATACAGTGCAGAGCTGTGTCTATAAAGCATACAGTGCAGAGCTGTGTATATAAAGCATACAGTGCAGAGCTGTGTATATAAAGCATACAGTGCAGAGCTGTGTATGTAAAGTATACAGTGCTGAGCTGTGTATATAAAGTATACAGTGCAGAGCTGTGTCTATAAAGTATACAGTGCAGAGCTGTATATAGAGCATACAGTACACAGCTGTATATATAAAGCATACAGTGCAGAGCTGTGTATAAAGCATACAGTGCAGAGCTGTGTACATAATGCATACATTGCAAAGCTGTTATTAAAGCATACAGTGCAGAGCTGTGTATATAAAGCATACAGTGCAGAGCTGTGTATATAAAGCATACAGTGCAGAGCTGTGTATATAAAGCATACCGTGCAGAGCTGTGTATATAAAGCATACAGTGCAGAGCTGTATATAAAGCATACAGTGCAGAGCTGTGTATATAAAGCATACCGTGCAGAGCTGTATATAAAGCATACCGTGCAGAGCTGTATATAAAGCATACAGTGCAGAGCTGTGTATATAAAGCATACAGTGCAGAGCTGTGTATATAAAGCATACAATGCAGAGCTGTGTATATAAAGCATACAGTGCAGAGCTGTGTATATAAAGCATACAGTGCAGAGCTGTATATAAAGCATACAGTGCAGAGCTGTATATAAAGCATACAGTGCAGAGCTGTATATAAAGCAAACAGTGCAGAGCTGTGTACATAAAGCATACAGTGCAGAGCTGTATATAAAGCATACAGTGCAGAGCTGTGTATATAAAGCATACAGTGGAGAGCTGTGTATATAAAGCATACAGGGCAGAGCTGAGTATATAAAGCATACAGTGCAGAGCTGTGTATATAAAGCATACAGTGCAGAGCTGTGTATATAAAGCATACAGTGCAGAGCTGTGTATATAAAGCATACAGTGCAAAGCGGTGTATATAAAGCATACAGTGTAGAGCTGTGTATATAAAGCATACAGTGTAGAGCTGTGTATATAAAACATACAGTGCAGAGCTGTATATAAAGCATACAGTGCAGAGCTGTATATAAAGCATACTGTGCAGAGCTGTGTATATAAAGCATACTGTGCAGAGCTGTGTCTAAAGCATACAGTGAAGAGCTGTGTACATAAAGCATACAGTGCAGAGCTGTATATAAAGCATACAGTGCAGAGCTGTGTATATAAAGCATACAGTGCAGAGCTGTGTCTATAAAGCATACAGTGTAGAGCTGTGTATATAAAGCATACAGTGCAAAGCTGTATATAAAGCATACAGTGCAGAGCTGTGTATATAAAGCATACAGTGCAGAGCTGCATATAAAGAAAACAGTGCAGAGCTGTGTACATAAAGCATACAGTGCAGAGCTGTGTATATGAAGCATACAGTGCAGAGCTGTGTCTATAAAGTATACAGTGCAGAGCTGTGTCTATAAAGTATACAGTGCAGAGCTGTGTCTATAAAGCATACAGTGCAGAGCTGTGTCTATAAAGTATACAGTGCAGAACTGTGTCTATAAAGTATACAGTGCAGATCTGTATATATAAAGCATACAGTGCAGAGCTGTATGTAAAGCATACAGTGTAGAGCTGTGTATAAAGCATACAGTGCAGAGCTGTGTCTATAAAGCATACAGTGCAGAGCTGTGTATATAAAGCATACAGTGCAGAGCTGTGTCTATAAAGTATACAGTGCAGAGCTGTGTCTATAAAGTATACAGTGCAGAGCTGTGTCTATAAAGTATACAGTGCAGATCTGTGTCTATAAAGCATACAGTGCAGATCTGTGTATAAAGCATACAGTGCAGAGCTGTGTCTATAAAGCATACAGTGCAGAGCTGTGTATATAAAGCATACAGTGCAGAGCTGTGTCTATAAAGTATACAGTGCAGAGCTGTGTCTATAAAGTATACAGTGCATAGGAGGTCGCGTCACATCCTGCTATCCATGTTCGCCGCGTCACTTCCTGTGATGCGGCGATCACATGATAACTCGTCACTTCCGGTTTCGGGTCCCGGACCGGAAGTGACGTCAGAATCCTGAAAAGCAACAGAATGCGGTGTTCGGCGCACATATCAGCTGTTTTTAACAGCTGACATGTGTGACTACAAGTTACGGGTGGAATCGCTTCCACCTGCAACTTGTAACCCCTTACATCTCGCTGCCAAAGTCTGGCAGCGAGATGTATATGCGCGGGCATTACTATCACGTACCACCGCCCCCACCGAAAGTCACGTGCGTGATCACATGACTTTCGTTGGTTGCCATGGTAGCACAGGGTCATGTGATGACGCCTGTAGCTACCTTGAGTCACTTGCTCTCAGTGCCGGCATACTTCCGGCATTGAGGGTAAAGCAGTGTATCTGCAGATCTCAGCTGTGTAGCTGAGATCTGCAGATAGTGCAGAGCGATCGAATTGTTGATCCATACATCCCCCTAAAGGGACAAGTTTAAAAAAAAAAATAAAAATAAATAAATAAATATGTATACATATATACACATATTTGGTATCGCCAAGTTCAGAAAAGCTTGATCTATCAAAATATAAAATCAATTAAAGAATAATAATGCTATAATGCTAATAATTTTATTCACTTGGGTAGCGCTGTCCACGGCGCTTTGTATGCATTGGCGACGCTGTCCCCATTGGAACTCACAATCTAGAGTCCCTAATCTGATTGTTAAATTTCGTAGCAGCAAAAAAAAAAACAAAACACAAACACCCAAAATTACGCTTTTGGTCACCGCGTGTTTTGCGTAACATCCAATAACAGGCGATCAAAAGTAGCATCTGCGCAAAATGGTACCATTAAAAAATGTAAACTCGAGACGCAAAATAAGCAGTCATTGCGCCATAGATCCCAAAATGAGAACGCTACGGGTTTCGGAAAATGGCGCAAAACGTACGCCACTTTTATTGGGCAATCTTGTTAACACCATCAGGAGTAGTTCTGGTTAACCCCGCGTTTGTTCAGAGCACGGTATCTTGTATGCCGTAGCGACCGCATGATAACACAGGCCTCACTATTTGGTTGTGAATTTGGTTAACATTATTCAGGTGCAGAAAGGGTTAACAAATTTTCAGTCAGTGGCTCTGAGGTATTCTGGTTCTGACAGGTTTAGTCTGGTTTTTGCGCGCCTGTTTTGCTGCCAGCTGATTGGATCAGCTGGCAGAAAGTGCGGGTAATTTTAACTATAAAAGTAGCTGCTTCCGTCAGCTGGCTGTCAGAAGAATTGAAGATCAAGAAGAACAGCTGATGGAGAGCCTGCTACAGGAGTTCATGAAGAGGGCGAGCGAGGACGGCGGAGAAGCCTGGCTTAAACAATGCCTGGCGGTGCCTAGGTGGCCAGCGGAAGCTGAGGAAGAGATGGACTGCGACGCTGCGGTGATTCAACTCACCGCTCCTGAGGAGATGGCAGAGCTGACTGAGGAAATCCCTGCAAGGAGGAGGTCCCAGAGACGCAGCAGCTTCCTCCCCCCGACGTCATCGTCCAGAGAAGAGGGGAATGCCGGAGCGGAGTTATCGCCGCCCATCTTGTCTGCCGGGACTTCAGCACGTCATCCTCCTGCACCCGGTCATGTGTCCAGGAAGAGGAAGAGTGGATCATCTAGTCAGCGCCGTCGTAAAAGCGCGGCGCTGACCCAGGGATTTGAAAATCCTAGCAGGAGCAGGGCTGCACCAGCAAGTGTGAGCGTGCCGGAGGCCGGAAGAGCGACGGGGGCCCCCTGGTCTGACTCCCCGTCTGAAGAAGATGATCTGCCAGCTGGAGTCAGAGAACAGGATCATCAGCGTGGCTCAGCTGCAGAAGCTGGAATTCCAGAGGAGGGCCGAGGATCGCAGAGCAGAAGGAGGGGTGAGATGTTCAATGTTCCCCTGTCTGTCTCGTGTGTCGACCCTCTGTCTGTTAGTATGGAGTCTGTAGTTAGGAAGGTGTTAGGAGAATTGTTAGCAGGGGGAGGGACGCCTAGGGGGGGTAGTGCAGCCCCTATTGGTAGTCAGGAGTCCATGTCATTGCCTGGTTATTTATTTAAAGAGGCATTGACATGTGACTTGTCTCCCCTGGGTTTTCATCTGCCTCAGCCAGTTAAAGAAAAGATTTATAAGGGGGAATTTATTGATTTATTTTCTCTGCTTCCGTCTAACAGAGATAATGTTAATAAAGAGGATAAGACGGAGTTGGATGATAGGAAGAAAGGTCCCCTTAGATCTTTTCATAACTGGCTGCAGGCATTTTGCATCTTTTCCTCTGTTTTAGGGGAAAGGAACCCTTCTGTTTGTTCGGGGTTATTTCAGCACCTTGACAGCATACTGGAAGCTTATCGCAGCTTCGGCGGTCAGGCATGGCTGACTTATGATGAGAGTTTTCGTCAGAAGTTAGCCATCCATCGCAGTATGCTGTGGGGTCAAAAAGACATCGGTCTTTGGCTGAATCTGATGCTTCCTCAGAGAAGCCAGTTTGGTAGACAAAGTATTAATAATTCTACTGTTAGTAAAGGATTTTGTTTCGCTTACAATGAATCCAATTGTAAGTTTGCATCTAACTGCAGATTTCGGCATGAGTGCTCCTTTTGCGGGGGCAATCATGCCGTCATCAAATGCTTTAAGAAACAGAATCAGAATAACCAGCAACAACACAACAGTAAAGAGCCCATTTTTAAAGGCGGCGACTCTAGTGAGGTTACAAAACATGCTGGGATGGTTAAGGCGCTCCCTAGACAGACAGAAGGCTGATACTAAGGGATTATCATCTTCGGGTTCTTATATTAGTTTGGCACATCAGCTTAAGGAAGATTTGTTTATGTGGCGGTACTTTTTCGGCGGGAGTTTTGAACTTTCCTACGTTTTGTAGTTGTTTTTGGTCAGGGTGAGTACGGTTTTTTGTCAAGGTGAATTCGTATTTGAGTTTTGGCGCAATTATTGGAAGGTTATTGTTGTGACGGTCAGTAGTACGGGAATGTCCTTATTTCCAGTTTTGCGGTTGGTTGAGGTCTGGGGTAAGTTGTGGTCAAATCGAAGGATGCTGTTGGTATCAGATAGCAGGAATCAGACAGGGTTAATAAGTTGGACAATGCTCTGTCTCTGCAGGATCGGGAAGAACTTTTTTGTATGGAACCGATGGCAATTTCTCTCGGGAGCCCGTGCCCAGAAGCTTTATGGATTGTAGTGATGGCTTAGTTGTTTCGGCTATTAAGAGGTCTATTGCTGATTCAACATGGGCCAGGTATTCGGCCGCATGGTTAGAATGGCAGAATTTTTGTGTTTTTCATAAAGTGGATTGTTTTCAGAGTAATGTGGGTTTAGCGCTTGAATTTCTGGATTTTTTGATGAGAAAGAATTTAGCGGTGGGGTCAGTTTCTAATATTTTTTCAGGTGTGTCTTTTTTCTTGAGATTGCATGGTCTGTTGTCATTGAAGAGTTTTTTCCCAGTTCAACAGGCATTGAAAGGTTATAGGAAAAGGACGTGGAAGCCGGATAATCGTAGACCTATTTCTCTTAAGTTATTGCTCTCATTGTGGAATGTGTTGCCATATATTTGCGTTAATGACTTTGAGTCAATGGTGTTTAGGGTGGCATTCGTTTTAGCATATTTTGGAGCTTTTAGGATTAGTGAGTTAGTTTCTGTTAGTAGGAGTCGGTTGTCAGGATTGATGTTTTCAGATGTTTTTGTTACTGATAAGTCGTTGAGGATTTGTATTGGTAGGTCTAAGTCTGATCAGGATGGTTTGGGATCAAACGTTAGGTTATTTCGGATAAAGAATTCAGTTATTTGTCCTGTCTCCAATGTTAACAATTGGCTTCAGATTAGACCTCCATTTGATGGGGCGTTTCTTATCCATCAGGATGGGAGTCCGGTGACGGTGTTTCAGTTTAATTCAGTTTTTAAAAAATCCTTGATTAAACTGAATCTAGAGCATCTTAAACTGTCATCCCATTCTTTTCGTATAGGGGCAGCTACAGAAGCAGCCATAAGGGGGTTACCGGCTAGTAAAATTATGGGGATTGGGAGATGGGAGTCAAAGCGTTACAAAATTTATGTCCGTCCAAGGTTGTTAGTATAAAATTTCTTTTTCTTTTTTGTAGGTCCCATTGTCATTTGGATAGTGGGACACTCTTACATATTTTGGGCCAAGAGAAGAGCATCAGGAAGGTCATATGGAGAGAATTTAGCCATTAATATTGAACATTTTAACATTTTGTGGTACAGCGTTAGAGGTATGAGATGGGACGGACTGATGAAGGAGATGAGCTGTTTAAAAACATTGTGGCCTTCTCCAAATTTAATCATTTTGCACTTGGGTGGGAATGATATTGGAAAAGTGAAAACTCTTGATCTGATTGCTGCCATGCGAAGAGACCTTTCAATCATTAGGTCATGGTTTCCTGATGCGGGTTTGGTCTTTTCCGAAATCGTTCCCCGTTTGCAGTGGCATTGTGACAGGCTGAGGTTTCGGGAGCGGATTCGGAAAAGGGTAAACCGTGCCATGGAAAGGTTTTTACCAGTTATAAATGGGTCAACCTACAGACATCTTGATCTGGAAGGTTTTCTGAGTGGCCTTTACAGGGATGATTTAGTCCATCTGTCAGACGTGGGATTGGACATATTCAATTTAGGGCTCCAAAATTGTATCGAGAAATGGCTGTGATATTTGTTAGTGGGGGTGGGCCAAGGACTGTTAGTCCTTGGCGTTTGGGTAAAGTCGCCAGTTTTACTGGCGGACTGGTTATTTATGGTATATGGTTATGGAAGAATTTTAATAAAATATTGGTTTTAATTATTTATTAATTAATTTATTTATTATGTAACCCTTAATAAATGTCACGGCCATTTTATGCCATTTACTTTATTCAAGTGTGGTGTCTTTAATTTAATGGGTAGGCCTTGTGTTGTCATGTTCAGAGCACGGTATCTTGTATGCCGTAGCGACCGCATGATAACACAGGCCTCACTATTTGGTTGTGAATTTGGTTAACATTATTCAGGTGCAGAAAGGGTTAACAAATTTTCAGTCAGTGGCTCTGAGGTATTCTGGCTCTGACAGGTTTAGTCTGGTTTTTGCGCCTGTTTTGCTGCCAGCTGATTGGATCAGCTGGCAGAAAGTGCGGGTAATTTTAACTATAAAAGTAGCTGCTTCCGTCAGCTGGCTGTCAGAAGAATTGAAGATCAAGAAGAACACCCACCCTCCCCCCCTGGAGAAAGACTACTTCATGAACTGCTCTCGTCGTGACATTTGTTAGTGGGAAAGTCGCCAGTTTTACTGGTGGACTGGTTGGTTATGGACTTCTTTTTGAAAGTATTGGGTAAAGTCGCCAGTTTTACTGGCGGACTGGTTATTTATGGTATATGGTTATGGAAGAATTTTAATAAAATATTGGTTTTAATTATTTATTAATTAATTTATTTATTATGTAACCCTTAATAAATGTCACGGCCATTTTATGCCATTTACTTTATTCAAGTGTGGTGTCTTTAATTTAATGGGTAGGCCTTGTGTTGTCATGTACAACATCAGGATGTAACGCAGCAGCGCCCGACTTACACAGGGACGTGTTCTACTGCTGTGTATCACAGCTGGGAACTCACCTAACACCAGATACAGTTAAAATAAATAAATAAATAAAAAATTCGCGCAAACGAATACGTCGATATCTGTTCCCTAATATCAGTGGACCAAAAAAACAGTCAACAAAGAAAAGAGTCAATTCGCAAAATACTGCAATACTATTTTCAACTCCTATAAAACCCATTGGGGTTCTGCGTGGTGGAAGTACGACGAAGAATTTAGAAGATGCTTGGCATTCCAACCGTTGGGAAGTTAAGGCCACCGATTCGTGGCTTATGATGGCGCAAAAGTCCCACCAGTCGTTTCCAGGCCCACCAAACTTTTCCTCTCACCACGCTACACCTGGAGCTGCAAATGTCCGTAGACCAGGTCGCTGTTGGCTTTTCAATGAAGGCCATCGCAGGTTTCAAGGACTCCGCAAATACAAGCACGAATGCTCATCGTGCGGAGGCAATCACACCTCCTCCAAATGCGATAAGCAACTAGACAGGCGTCACACTAAAAATGCACCACCAAGTCCCAAAGACTCCAGTGAACGTGCACGTGGTGGAGCCATTGCTAGAACGTTACCCCAATAAGGCTGCGGCCAACGCTATTAGGGACGGTTTCAACCACGGTTTCTTTATCCCCCTTTATGTTCTCCTCAGAACTAACCTTCGCCCCCAACCTCAAATCGGCCCGGGACCTCCCACAGGTCCTGGCGAACAAACTACTGAAGGAAGTGGCGTTAGGCCGACTAGCAGGCCCATTTATAGATTTACCATTCTTAAACCCTCGCGTTTCACCCCTAGGGATAGTGCCTAAGAAAGAAAAGGGTGAATTTCGCCTCATACACTACTTGTCCTTCCCGGCTGGGCGGTCAGTCAATGACGGCATCCCCACAGAGGACTCAGCAGTTTCCTACGCATTTTTGACAAAGCGGTCGCACTGGTGCGAAAAGCAGGGTAAGGAGCACTAATGGCAAAATCGGACATAGCATCTGCCTTTCGCCCGCTACTAGTGCACCCCGATTGTCCCACCTGCTAGGGCGCTATTTCAACAAAAAATTCTGTTACCACATGTGAATTACCATGGGTTGCTCCATATCCTGCTCACACTTCGAGCTCTTCAGCTCTTTCCTGGAATGGGTGGTTAAGGACGTGGCAAAGAATAAATTGGTCACCCATTATTTGGATGATTTCTTGTTCGTTTTCCCACACCAACTCTAAAGCATGCTCAACCGCGTTAAAATCTGTCCAGGTCATAGCGGACAAGTTTGGTTTCCGCTGTTGGCCGAAAAAACAGTTGGCCCTGTGACCTGCCTTTTCATTTGAGAATCGAAATAGACTCAATTATCATGATGTTTCGGCTACCACTCGAAAAGGTTGAAAAAACCACATCGCTCATTGACGGGTTCTGCGCGGTTCGTAAGGTAACCCTGGCGCAAATGCAATCTCTATTAGGCTTGCTCGCCTTCGCCTTTAGAGTCATGCCCATGGGAAGGGGCTTTTCCCTGAGGCTCTGCCTGGCCACTAGGAGCATAACTGCCTCCCATCAAAGGATTTGCATCACCAGCGCTCTACGTGAGGAGCTCGGTGTATGGAGGTCCTTCATAGCTACTTACAATGGGCGTTCATGTTTCCAGGAACAGGAAGTTTCCAGCGCTGATATATCTATTTTCGGATGCTGCCGGGTCCACCGGATTCGGCCTTTACCTTGGTCCCAATTGGTGCGCTAATCGCTGGCCCAACACATGGCACCTGTCTGGGTGGACAAAAAAAAAAAAAAAAACTTTACTCGAGCTGTTCCCTATAATAGTAGCTACAAGTCTTTGGGCAGAAAAGTTGGCGAACAATCGGACCCGCTTCAGGACTGACTACATAAGTGTCGTCCACGCCGTTAACCACCTCGCATCTTCCTCACCACCGGTGATCAGCTTGCTACGATACTTAGTTCTTAAGTGCCTTGAACATAATATCTGGGTCAGGGCCATCCACATACCGGGGATTGATAATACTATCGCTGATGCCTTATTGCATTTGATTTTCAGAAGTTTCGAGCATTGCACCCAGAATCTGACAACAATGGCCAAAAGTGTCCACAGTCCCTCTGGACGGTCCCCGTGGACAGTTGATTCCGCTGGTTAAGGCATCCCATCAACGTGGCATTTGTATGGTAAGGCTGGGGACGAATGATTTCAATATAGTTCAACCGCTGCCTAGCCAGGTGTCCGCGGTTTTTCTTAGCAATTCCGTTGCTCGAGACATAACGCATCTACATACCAGTGGCTTGCCGGGCACAGTAGCGTAGTTGCGGGTTGCAGGAATAGCCTCTCACTTTCAGGTTCGTGGATGGACCGATGTCACCAAGGCCTTTCTGTTCAAACAGGCCGTTAAAGGCTGAAAGCGCTGGTGCACGGAGAACAGGAAGGCCAATTCATTCGCCATCCTTTCCGGCATAATAAACCAGCTAGGTGACGTTTGCACCAATGACAGCGAGGTCCTCTTGTTCTCGGCCGCCTTCTCGCTAGCATTCTTCGGAGCTTTGATGGTCAGCGAATTAGTTAGCAGGTCCCTAGGTCGCACCGGTGGTCTGTTACGCGACAATGTTATAGTTTGCAATGGTGGAGTACGGGTTCGCATAAGGCGCTCCAAAACAGATCAGCTCGGTAGAGGAGTTTGGTTCCCTATTTTCCCGTTTTCAGGTATCCTATGTCCCATCCTTACCTTGCAGCGACACTTAGAGTCTTGGGTTCCCAACAAATTCTTCTTGGAGCACGCAGAGTGATCCCGCTCATGGCGACACAACTTTCGGCATTGCTCAAAATGTCTATTTCCTACCTGGACCTACAACCAGGAGATTATGGCATGCACTCCTTCCGCATCGACACGACAACCGAGACAGCAAGGGCCAGCTTCATACCTATCCGTGCAGTCCTGTAGTTCCCTGCCACCAGTTGTCCACTGTTTGGCACGTTTATATATTACACAAAAAAAAAAAAAAAAAAATTGTTAACCGAAATGATATACATATATTTATTTATCTAAGCACCTTCAAACCTAAAGAAACATTAATACAATGATGTTTACTGACACGATGATGGAAAATGTTTTGCATACAAGAGAAGTAACCGTTTTTCTTTTAGATCTGTCGAGACCTAGCATCTGGATCCTAGGTCACTCACACATATTCTGGGCAGCACGGCGGACTGAGTCGAGACCGGGTGGAAGCGTGCTGGGAGTTTGTGACCTCAAGTTTCACTGGAGAAGAGTTCGGGGCCTGGCCTGGGCCCAGGTCCTGCCCGTGGTAGTGAGCATATCCAGAGTAGCCACTGGCCTACTGGTGCTGGTCATTCACGGGTGGAAATGACCTAGTAAATGTGAGGATCCAGGATCTGCTTGCGGTCATGCAAGTGGTCCTAGATAAGTTCAGCAGCTTCTTTCCTAGATAAGTTCAGCAGCTTCTTTCCTAGATAAGTTCAGCAGCTTCTTTCCTAGATAAGTTCAGCAGCTTCTTTAGCAACGTAGTGGGGGTACGGTCCAGTATATTACCGAGATTGAGTTGTACAGGGGCAAGGAACATAGCAGCTGTGGAAAGGTCAAGGCAACAAGTTAATATGCAGATCGCCAAATTTATAGCGTCAGGAAGAGGGATAGTGCCTGGACACGAGATGCTGGAATCAGAGGTCAGCCGTTTGGTGCTAGAGGATGGTTTTAGCCTTAATGATATAGGCCTAGACAATTTCCTGTCGGACAGTAAGGACGGGGTTGAGCGGGCCATAAGGGCCCTGTGTGGGGGTCGCAGCTCAGGCTTGGGCCTTCGCCACTCCGTGGCCGGTGGAAGAGGGATTTGGTGAGAGCCAACCTGCCACGGACGGCCGTAGGCATCGGGCCTCCTCCCTCAGGTTTAAGGCGGATTTGTGCCTGTGGTTAAAGCTGTGGCCAAAATAACAAGCAACCCCCTTTTATATCAACATTGAATGGTGTTACGTGGATACCTTCAATAAAGTACAAAAGAAAGATATTCCATGTGTGGTCTCATTCATTGCGCGGTGGGGAGGGGGAACCGGTTGGTGGGTCTCGGCAGTCTGCAGGGCACTGCGGCCGATGCCTCTGCCCCTGACTGCTGAGCCCCTCGCTACGTCCCCCATGGTCACCTCTCCCTCCTTCCCATTGTGCAATGCCCCCCGCTGACCCCCCTTCCCTGCTGGGACCTCCTCCAGGGCATATAAACAGCTGCCGGAGTCCCTCCTTCCTCTTACCACATCTGCCCTCAGGGTGAGCATCGCCCGCCCTCCCTCCCTTAAGAAGGTTCTGTTACAAGTTCGGAAGTCAAAGCTGGTGGAAGAGGGATTTGGAGAACCTACCTGCCACGGACGGCCGTAGGCATCGGGCCTCCTCCCTCAGGTTTAAGGCGGTTTTGTGCCTACGGAAAAAGGTTATGGTTCAATTTCAAAGTCACAGCCGGTGGAAGAGGGATTTGGTGAGAGCCAACCTGCCACGGACGGCCGTAGGCATCGGGCCTCCTCCCTCAGGTTTAAGGCGGATTTGTGCCTGTGGTTAAAGCTGTGGCCAAAATAACAAGCAACCCCCTTTTATATCAACATTGAATGGTGTTACGTGGATACCTTCAATAAAGTACAAAAGAAAGATATTCCATGTGTGGTCTCATTCATTGCGCGGTGGGGAGGGGGAACCGGTTGGTGGGTCTCGGCAGTCAAAGCATACAGGGCAGAGCTGTATATAAAGCAAACAGTGCAGAGCTGTGTACATAAAGCATACAGTGCAGAGCTGTATATAAAGCATACAGTGCAGAGCTGTGTATATAAAGCATACAGTGGAGAGCTGTGTATATAAAGCATACAGGGCAGAGCTGTATATAAAGCATACAGTGCAGAGCTGTGTCTATAAAGTATACAGTGCAGAGCTGTGTCTATAAAGCATACAGTGCAGAGCTGTATATAAAGCATACAGTGCAGAGCTGTATATAAAGTATACAGGGCAGAGCTGTATATAACGCATACAGTGCAGAGCTGTATATAAAGCATACAGTGCAGAGCTGTATATAAAGCATACTGTGCAGAGCTGTGTATATAAAGCATACAGTGCAGAGCTGTGTCTAAAGCATACAGTGAAGAGCTGTGTACATAAAGCATACAGTGCAGAGCTGTATATAAAGCATACAGTGCAGAGCTGTGTATATAAAGCATACAGTGCAGAGCTGTGTTTATAAAGCATACTGTGCAGAGCTGTATATAAAGCATACAGTGCAGAGCTGTGTATATAAAGCATACAGTGCAGAGCTGTGTATATAAAGCATACTGTGCAGAGCTGTGTCTAAAGCATACAGTGAAGAGCTGTGTACATAAAGCATACAGTGCAGAGCTGTATATAAAGCATACAGTGCAGAGCTGTGTATATAAAGCATACAGTGTAGAGCTGTGTATATAAAGCATAGAGTGCAAAGCTGTATATAAAGCATACAGTGCAGAGCTGTGTATATAAAGCATACAGTGCAGAGCTGTATATAAAGCATACAGTGCAGAGCTCTATATAAAGCATACAGTGCAGAGCTGTGTATATAAAGCACACAGTGCAGAGCTGTGTACATAAAGCATACAGTGCAGAGCGGTGTATATAAAGCATACAGTGTAGAGCTGTGTATATAAAGCATACAGTGTAGAGCTGTGTATATAAAGCATACAGTGCAGAACTGTATATAAAGCATACAGTGCAGAGCTGTATATAAAGCATACTGTGCAGAGCTGTGTATATAAAGCATACTGTGCAGAGCGGTGTATATAAAGCATACAGTGTAGAGCTGTGTATATAAAGCATACAGTGTAGAGCTGTGTCTATAAAGTATACAGTACAGAACTGTATATAAAGCATACAGTGCAGAGCTGTATATAAAGCATACAGTGCAGAGCTGTATATAAAGTATACAGTGCAGAGCTGTATATAAAGCATACAGTGCAGAGCTGTGTATAAAGCATACAGTGCAGAGCGGTGTATATAAAGCATACAGTGAAGAGCTGTGTACATAAAGCATACAGTGCAGAGCTGTATATAAAGCATACAGTGCAGAGCGGTGTATATAAAGCATACAGTGTAGAGCTGTGTATATAAAACATACAGTGCAGAGCTGTATATAAAGCATACAGTGCAGAGCTGTGTATATAAAGCATACAGTGTAGAGCTGTGTATATAAAGCATACAGTGTAGAGCTGTGTATATAAAACATACAGTGCAGAGCTGTATATAAAGCATACAGTGCAGAGCTGTATATAAAGCATACTGTGCAGAGCTGTGTATATAAAGCATACTGTGCAGAGCTGTATATAAAGCATACAGTGCAGAGCTGTGTATATAAAGCATACAGTGCAGAGCTGTGTATATAAAGCCTTTTAATGCAGAGCTGTGTATATAAAGCATACAGTGCAGAGCTGTGTATATAAAGCATACAGTGCAGAGCTGTGTCTATAAAGCATACAGTGCAGAGCTGTGTATATAAAGCATACAGTGCAGAGCTGTATATAAAGCATACAGTGCAGAGCTGTATATAAAGCATACAGGGAAGAGCTGTGTATATAAAGCATACAGTGCAGAGCTGTGTATATAAAGCATACAGTGCAGAGCGGTGTATATAAAGCATACAGTGTAGAGCTGTGTATATAAAGCATACAGGGCAGAGCTGTATATAAAGCATACAGTGCAGAGCTGTGTATATAAAGCATACATTGCAGAGCTGTATATAAAGCATACAGTGCAGAGCTGTATATAAAGCACACAGTGCAGAGCTGTGTATATAAAGCATACAATGCAGAGCTGTGTATATAAAGCATACAGTGCAGAGCTGTGTATATAAAGCATACAGTGCAGATCTGTGTATATAAAGCATACAGTGCAGAGCTGTGTATATAAAGCATACATTGCAGAGCTGTATATAAAGCATACAGTGCAGAGCTGTATATAAAGCATACAGTGCAGAGCTGTATATAAAGCATACAGTGCAGAGCTGTATATAAAGCAAACAGTGCAGAGCTGTGTACATAAAGCATACAGTGCAGAGCTGTATATAAAGCATATAGGGCAGAGCTGTGTATATAAAGCATACAGTGCAGAGCTGTGTATATAAAGCATACAGTGCAGAGCGGTGTATATAAAGCATACAGTGTAGAGCTGTGTATATAAAGCATACAGTGTAGAGCTGTGTATATAAAGCATACAGTGCAGAGCTGTATATAAAGCATACAGTGCAGAGCTGTATATAAAGCATACAGTGCAGAGCTGTGTATATAAAGCATACAGTGCAGAGCTGTGTCTATAAAGTATACAGTGCAGAACTGTGTCTATAAAGTATACAGTGCAGAGCTGTATATATAAAGCATACAGTGCAGAGCTGTATGTAAAGCATACAGTGTAGAGCTGTGTATAAAGCATAGACTGCCGAGACCCACCAACCGGTTCCCCCTCCCCACCGCGCAATGAATGAGACCACACATGGAATATCTTTCTTTTGTACTTTATTGAAGGTATCCACGTAACACCATTCAATGTTGATATAAAAGGGGGTTGCTTGTTATTTTGGCCACAGCTTTAACCACAGGCACAAATCCGCCTTAAACCTGAGGGAGGAGGCCCGATGCCTACGGCCGTCCGTGGCAGGTTGGCTCTCACCAAATCCCTCTTCCACCGGCCACGGAGTGGCGAAGGCCCAAGCCTGAGCTGCGACCCCCACACAGGGCCCTTATGGCCCGCTCAACCCCGTCCTTACAGTCCGACAGGAAATTGTCTAGGCCTATATCATTAAGGCTAAAACCATCCTCTAGCACCAAACGGCTGACCTCTGATTCCAGCATCTCGTGTCCCGGCACTATCCCTCTTCCTGACGCTATAAATTTGGCGATCCGCATATTAACGTGTTGCCTTGACCTTTCCACAGCTGCTATGTTCTTTGCCCTTGTACAACTCAATCTCGGTAATATACTGGACCATACCTCCACTACGTTGCTAAAGAAGCTGCTGAACTTATACCCCCACTACGTTGCTAAAGAAGCTGCTGAACTTATCTAGGAAAGAAGCTGCTGAACTTATCTAGGAAAGAAGCTGCTGAACTTATCTAGGACCACTTGCATAACCGCAAGCAGATTCTGGATCCTCACCTTTACCAGGTCATTTCCACCCGTGAATGACCAGCACTACTAGGCCAGTGGCTACTCTGGATATGCTCACTACCACGGGCAGGACCTGGGCCCAGGCCAGGCCCCGAACTCTTCTCCAGTGAAACTTGAGGTCACAAACTCCCAGCACGCTTCCACCCGGTCTCGACTCAGTCCGCCGTGCTGCCCAGAATATGTGTGAGTGACCTAGGATCCAGATGCTAGGTCTCGACAGATCTAAAAGAAAAACGGTTACCTCTCTTGTATGCAAAACATTTTCCATCATCGTGTCAGTAAACATCATTGTATTAATGTTTCTTTGGGTTTTAAGGTGCTTAGATAACCGAGATGATATACATATATTTATTTAACAATTTTTTTTTTTTTTGTGTGTAATATATAAACGTGCCAAACAGTGGACAACTGGTGGCAGGGAACTACAGGACTGCACGGATAGGTATGAAGCTGGCCCTTGCTGCCTCGGTTGTCATGTCGATGCGGAAGGAGTGCATGCCATAATCTCCTGGTTGTAGGTCCAGGTAGGAAATAGACATTTTGAGCAATGCCGAAAGTTGTGTCGCCATGAGCGGGATCACTCTGCGTGCTCCAA
The DNA here is from genome assembly GCF_048569485.1 of Anomaloglossus baeobatrachus. Classification (NCBI taxonomy): domain Eukaryota; kingdom Metazoa; phylum Chordata; class Amphibia; order Anura; family Aromobatidae; genus Anomaloglossus; species Anomaloglossus baeobatrachus. Next base: position 105,932,271 of record NC_134360.1, read on the forward strand.
GAAGAATTTGTTGGGAACCCAAGACTCTAAGTGTCGCTGCAAGGTAAGGATGGGACATAGGATACCTGAAAACGGGAAAATAGGGAACCAAACTCCTCTACCGAGCTGATCTGTTTTGGAGCGCCTTATGCGAACCCGTACTCCACCATTGCAAACTATAACATTGTCGCGTAACAGACCACCGGTGCGACCTAGGGACCTGCTAACTAATTCGCTGACCGTCAAGGCTCCGAAGAATGCTAGCGAGAAGGCGGCCGAGAACAAGAGGACCTCGCTGTCATTGGTGCAAACGTCACCTAGCTGGTTTATTATGCCGGAAAGGATGGCGAATGAATTGGCCTTCCTGTTCTCCGTGCACCAGCGCTTCCAGCCTTTAACGGCCTGTTTGAACAGAAAGGCCTTGGTGACATCGGTCCATCCACGAACCTGAAAGTGAGAGGCTATTCCTGCAACCCGCTACTACGCTACTGTGCCCGGCAAGCCACTGGTATGTAGATGCGTTATGTCTCGAGCAACGGAATTGCTAAGAAAACCCGCGGACACCTGGCTAGGCAGCGGTTGAACTATATTGAAATCATTCGTCCCCAGCCTTAACATACAAATGCCACGTTGATGGGATGCCTTAACCAGCGGAATCAACTGTCCACGGGGACCGTCCAGAGGGACTGTGGACACTTTTGGTCATTGTTGTCAGATTCTGGGTGTGATGCTCGAAACTTCTGAAAATCAAATGCAATAAGGCATCAGCGATAGTGTCATCAATCCCCGGTATGTGGCTGGCCTTGACCCAAATATTATGTTCAAGGCAGTTAAGAACTAAGTATCGTAGCAAGCTGATCACCGGTGGTGAGGAAGATGCGAGGTGGTTAACGGCGTGGACGACACTTATGTAGTCAGTCCTGAAGCGGGTCTGATTGTTCGCCAACTTTTCTGCCCAAAGACTTGTAGCTACTATTATAGGGAACAGCTCGAGTAAAGTTTTTTTTTTTTTTTTTGTCCACCCAGACAGGTGCCATGTGTTGGGCCAGCGATTAGCGTACCAATTGGGACCAAGGTAAAGTCCGAATCCGGTGGACCCGGCAGCATCCGAAAATAGATATATCAGCGCTGGAAACTTCCTGTTCCTGGAAACATGAACGCCCATTGTAAGTAGCTATGAAGGACCTCCATACACCGAGCTCCTCACGTAGAGCGCTGGTGATGCAAATCATTTGATGGGAGGCAGTTATGCTCCTAGTGGCCAGGCAGAGCCTCAGGGAAAAGCCCCTTCCCATGGGCCTGACTCTAAAGGCGAAGGCGAGCAAGCCTAATAGAGATTGCATTTGCGCCAGGGTTACCTTACAAACCGCGCAGAACCCGTCAATGAGCGATGTGGTTTTTTTTTTTTTTTTTTATCCTTTTCGAGTGGTAGCCGAAACATCATGATAATTGAGTCTATTTCGATTCTCAAATGAAAAGGCAGGTCACATGGCCAACTGTTTGTTTGGCCAACATCGGAAACCCAAACTTGTCCGCTATGACCTGCACAGATTTTAACGCGGTTGAGCATGCTTTAGAGTTGGTGTGGGAAAACGAACAAGAAATCATCCAAATAATGGGTGACCAATTTATTCTTTGCTACGTCCTTAACCACCCATTCCAGGAAAGAGCTGAAGAGCTCGAAGTGTGAGCAGGATATGGAGCAACTCATGGTAATTCACATGTGTTAACAGAATTTTTTGTTGAAATAGCACCCTAGCAGGTGGGACAATCGGGGTGCACTAGTAGCGGGCGAAAGGCAGATGCTATGTCCGATTTTGCCATTAGTGCTCCTTACCCTGTTTTTCGCACCAGTGCGACCGCTTTGTCAAAAATGCGTAGGAAACTGCTGAGTCCTCTGTGGGGATGCCGTCATTGACTGACCGCGCAGCCGGGAAGGACAAGTAGTGTATGAGGCGAAATTCACCCTTTTCTTTCTTAGGCACTATCCCTAGGGGTGAAACGCGAGGGTTTAAGAATGGTAAATCTATAAATGGGCCTGCTAGTCGGCCTAACGCCACTTCCTTCAGTAGTTTGTTCGCCAGGACCTGTGGGAGGTCCCGGGCCGATTTGAGGTTGGGGGCGAAGGTTAGTTCTGAGGAGAACATAAAGGGGGATAAAGAAACCGTGGTTGAAACCGTCCCTAATAGCGTTGGCCGCAGCCTTATTGGGGTAACGTTCTAGCAATGGCTCCACCGCGTGCACGTTCACTGGAGTCTTTGGGACTTGGTGGTGCATTTTTAGTGTGACGCCTGTCTGGTTGCTTAACGCATTTGGAGGAGGTGTGATTGCCTCCGCACGATGAGCATTCATGCTTGTATTTGCGGAGTCCTTGAAACCTGCGATGGCCTTCATTGAAAAGCCAACAGCGACCTGGTCTGCGGACATTTGCAGCTCCAGGTGTAGCGCGGTGAGAGAAAAAGTTTGGTGGGCCTGGAAAGGACTGGTGGGACTTTTGCCCCATCATAAGCCACGAATCGGTGGCCTTAACTTCCCAACGGTTGGAATGCCAAGCATTGTCTAAATTCTTCGTCGTACTTCCACCACGCAGAACCCCAATGGGTTTTATAGGAGTTGAAAATGGTATTGCAGTATTTTGCGAATTGACTCTCTTTTCTTTGTTGACTGTGTTTTGGTCCACTGATATTAGGGAACAGATATCGACGTATTCGTTTGCGCGAATTTTTTATTTATTTATTTTTTTTTTTTTACTGTATCTGGTGTTAGGTGAGTTCCCAGCTGTGATACACAGCAGTAGAACACGTCCCTGTGTAAGTCGGGCGCTGCTGCGTTACATCCTGATGTTGTACAAACGCGGGGTTAACCAGAACTACTCCTGATGGTGTTAACAAGATCGCCCAATAAAAGTGGCGTACGTTTTGCGCCATTTTCTGAAACCCGTAGCGTTCTCATTTTGGGATCTATGGCGCAATGACTGCTTATTTTGCGTCTCGAGTTTACATTTTTTAATGGTACCATTTTGCGCAGATGCTACTTTTGATCGCCTGTTATTGGATGTTACGCAAAACATGCGGTGACCAAAAGCGTAATTTTGGGTGTTTGTGGTTTTTTTTTTTTTTGTTTGCTGCTACGAAATTTAACAATCAGATTAGGGACTCTAGATTGTGAGTTCCAATGGGGACAGCGTCGCCAATGCATACAAAGCGCCGTGGACATCGCTACCCAAGTGAATAAAATTATTAGCATTATTATTCTTTGATTAATTGATTTTATATTTTGATAGATCATGCTTTTCTGAACGTGGCGATACCAAATATGTGTATATATGTATACATATTTATTTTTTTATTTTATTATTTTTTAAATTTATTTATTTATTTTTATTTTATTATTTTTTTTTTTTTTTTTTAACTTGACCCTTTAGGGGGCTGTATGGATCAACAATTCGATCGCTCTGCACTATCTGCAGATCTCAGCTACACTGCTGAGACCTGCAGATACACTGCTTTACTCTCAATGCCGGAAGTATGCCGGCACTGAGAGCAAGTGACTCAAGGTAGCTACAGGCGTCATCACATGACCCTGTGCTACCATGGCAACCACCGAAAGTCATGTGATCACGCACGTGACTTTTGGTGGGGGGCGGTGGTAAGTGATAGAATGCCCGCGCATATACATCTCGCTGTCAGACTTTGGCAGCGAGATGTAAGGGGTTACAAGTTGCAGGTGGAAGCGATTCCACCCGTAACTTGTAGTCACACATGTCAGCTGTTAAAAACAGCTGATATGTGCGCCGAACGCCGCATTCTCTTGCTTTTCCGGATCCTGACGTCATTTCCGGTCCGGGACCCGAAACCGGAAGTGACGAGTTATCATGTGATCGCCGCGTCACAGGAAGTGACGCTGACGCGGCGAACATGGATAGCGGATGTGACGCGACCTCCGTATGCCACAGGGAGTCACACGGGGCCGCGTCATCCCGGCGGGGGAGGTGCGCGAGGTGGCCATGGCGACCGGCGTGATGGGGGGGGGGGTGGATCAGGGGCTAGGGCTGGGAGCAGGAGGTGAAAGCGGACCGGACCTTCTGGACCGGGCCGCCCTGCGCCTGGGATCTGTGGTGGGGCTTAAATGCTGCGGTGGACGGGAGGGTCTGGAAGACCTGCGCCCACCGCTGCTGGGAACCGGCAGGAGGGAGCTGGTGCCCACAAGGGAGGCAAGCCATTCGGCTCCCTCCCGTCCGCTCCTTTCTCTTACCGCTGCTTCCAGGGGGTCCATCGGCGATGCTCACCCTGAGGGCAGATTGTGGTAAGAGGAATGAGGGACTCCGGAGGCTGCTTATATCATAGTATCATAGTATCATAGTTTTTAAGGTTGAAGGGAGACTCTAAGTCCATCTAGTTCAACCCGTAGCCTAACATGTTGATCCAGAGGAAGGCAAAAAACCCCAATGTGGCAAACAAGTTCCAATGGGGAAAAAATTTCCTTCCTGACTCCACATCCGGCAATCAGACTAGTTCCCTGGATCAATACCCTGTCATAAAATCTAATATACATAACTGGTTATATTAAATTTTTCAAGAAAGGCATCCAGGCTCTGCTTAAATGTTAGTAGTGAATCACTCATTACAACATCATGTGGCAGAGAGTTCCATAGTCTCACTGCTCGTACAGTAAAGAATCCTCGTGTGTGATTATGATTAAACCTTCTTTCCTCAAGACGTAGCGGATGCCCCCGTGTTCCAGTCGCAGGCCTAGGTGTAAATAGATCTTTGAAAAGGTCTCTGTACTGTCCCCTCATATATTTATACATTGTGATTAGATCTCCCCTAAGCCTTCGTTTTTCCAGACTAAATAACACCAAGTTTAATAACCTGTCTTCGTATTGCAGCCCCCCCATTCCTCTAATAATCTTGGTCGCTCTTCTTTGCACCCTCTCCAGTTCAGCTATGTCCTTCTTATATATCGGTGACCAGAATTGTACACAGTATTCTAAGTGCGGTCGCACTAGTGACTTGTACAGAGGTAGAACTATATTTTTTTCATGAACACTTATACCTCTTTTAATACATCCCATTATTTTATTAGCCCTGGCAGCAGCTGCCTGACACTGTCCACTAAAGTGAAGTTTACCATCCACCCATACACCCAAGTCTTTTTCTGTGTCTGTTTTACCCAGTGTTCTACAATTAAGTACATAATCATAAATGTTATTTCCTCTACCCAAGTGCATGACCTTACATTTATCTACATTAAACTTCAATTGCCACTTCTCAGCCCAATCCTCCAATTTACATAAATCTCCCTGTAATATAAAATTATCCTCCTCTGTATTGATTACCCTGCAGAGTTTAGTATCATCTGCAAATATTGAAATTCTACTCCGCATGCCCCCAACAAGGTCATTTATAAATATGTTGAAAAGAAGCGGGCCCAATACTGACCCCTGTGGTACCCCACTATGAACTGAGACCCAGTCCGAGTACGTACCATTAATAACCACCCTTTGTTTCCTATCACTGAGCCAGTTTTTAACCCAGTTACACATATTTTCCCCTATCCCCATTATTCTCATTTTATGTACCAACCTTTTGTGTGGCACCGTATCAAAAGCTTTTGAAAAGTCCATATACACAACATCCACTGCATTTCCCTGGTCCAGGCTTGAACTTACCTCTTCATAGAAGCTGATCAAATTAGTTTGACAGGATCAATCCCTCATAAACCCATGTTGATACTCTGTCATAAGGTTATTTTTCTTGAGATACTCCAGTATAGCATCTCTCAAGAAACCCTCAAGGATTTTACCAACCGTAGAGGTTAAACTTACCGGCCTATAATTTCCCGGCTCAGTTTTTGTCCCCTTTTTGAATATTGGCACCACATTTGCTATGCGCCAGTCCTGCGGTACCGACCCTGTTATTAAGGAATCTGAGAAGATTAAAAATAATGGTCTATCTATCACAGAACTCAATTCCTGTAGTACTCTGGGGTGTATGCCATCCGGGCCCGGAGATGTGTCAACCTTAGTGATTTCGAGGCGGCGGCGTACTTCCTGCTGGGTTAAGCAGGTAATATTCAAGGGTGAATTTATGATACCACTGGTCATGTCATCTGCCATGGCATTTTCTTGTATAAAAACCGTAGAAAAAAAGTCATTCAGCAGGTTGGCTTTACCCTCATCCCCTTCCACCATTTCACAAAGACTATTTTTAAGGGGGCCAACACTATCGCTTTTCAGTTTTTTACTGTTTATGTAGTTAAAGAATATTTTAGGATTATTTTTACTTTCTCTCGCAATGAGTTTCTCTGTCTCATACTTAGCTAACTTAATTTGCTTTTTACATATTTTATTTAATTTTCTATAATTATATAATGCCTCATCACTACCTACCCTCTTTAATTCTTTTAAGGCTTTCTGTTTTTCTTTTATTGCTTCCCTTACAGCTCTATTTAGCCATAGGGGTTTCCTCCTATTTCTAGCATGTTTGTTCCCATAGGGTATATTTTCTGCACAAGCCCTATTCAGGATGCTCATAAAAGTCTCCCATTTGCTTTGTGTACTTTTATTACTTAGTACATCATCCCAGTTTATTGCACTAAGATCATCTCTCAACCGTTTAAAATTTGCTTTCCTGAAGTTTAGTGTCCTTGTAGCCCCTCTACTATACATCTTACTAAAGAATACATGAAAACTTATTATTTTGTGATCACTATTCCCCAAGTAACCCCCAACTTGTATATTTGATATGCGGTCTGGCCTATTGGTTAGTACAAGGTCTAGTAGTGCTCCCCCTCTTGTGGGGTCCTGTACCATTTGTGAAAGGTAATTATCTTTCATTGTTATCAAAAATCTATTTCCTTTGCTGGAACTGCAAGTTTCTGTTCCCCAATTTATATCAGGATAGTTAAAGTCCCCCATAATAATTACCTCTCCGAGACTCGCTGCTTTATCAATTTGCTTTATGAGGAGATTCTCTACCTCTTCCATAATATTCGGCGTCTTATAACACACCCCTATCAGTATTTTATTATTCATTCTCCCCCCCCTTATCTCCACCCATAGGGACTCTACATTCTCAGTACCCTCACATATGTTGTCACGCAGGATGGGTTTTAAGGATGATTTTACATATAGACACACACCTCCCCCTCGCTTATTTGTACGGTCATTCCTGAATAGGCTATAACCCTGTAAATTAACAGCCCAGTCATAGCTCTCATCTAGCCATGTCTCTGATATCCCCACTATATCATAATTTTCTTCCAACAATATTAATTCTAATTCCTCCACCTTATTTGTGAGGCTTCGGGCATTAGTGTACATGCACGTTACGTATGACTCTGTACCTATATTCCTGCTTACTGTATTGACTGTCCTAACCCTTCCCCCCGTACCACCCCCAATTTCATTACTTGTGCCCTGGTCACTATCTGCACTACATTCCCCTTCTATAAAGTGAATACCCTCGCCCCCCATTCCTAGTTTAAACACTCCTCCAACCTTCTAGCCATTTTCTGCCCCAGCAGAGCTGCACCCTCCCCATTAAGATGCAGCCCATCCCTAGCATAGAATCTGTAGCCAACTGAAAAGTCGGCCCAATTCTCCAGGAACCCAAAACCCTCTTTCCTACACCAATTCTTGAGCCACCTGTTAACCTCCCTGATCTCTCTTTGCCTCTCTGGTGTGGCTCGTGGCACAGGTAGTATTTCCGAAAATACCACCTTTGAGGTCCATGCTTTAAGCTTACAACCTAATTCCCTGAAATCATCTTTAAGGACCTTCCACCTACCTCTAACTTTGTCATTTGTGCCAATATGTACAATGACCGCTGGGTCCTCCCCAGCCCCTCCCAGTAATCTGTCAACCCGATCAGCGATGTGCCGAACTCGAGCGCCAGGAAGACAACACACTGTTCGGCGATCCCTGTCTTTGTGACAGATTGCCCTATCTGTCCCCCTAATAATTGAGTCCCCCACTACCAGTACCTGTCTTGCCTGCCCTGCACTCCTATTCCCCCCCTTACTGGAGCAGACACTCCTCTGGCGTTCAGAGGTCATGCCTTGCTGCAGCAATGCTACCCCTGTAATGACATCCCCCTCATCTGCCAAGTTTGCAAACCTATTGGGGTGTGTCAGTTCAGGACTAGCCTCCCTAGCACTTTTCCCTTTACCCCCCTTTCTAACTGTCACCCAGCTACCTACCTCACCGTCCTGCCGCTTCCTACTACGATCCTCCCTCACATCTGACCCAGCAAGCTGCTGCTCAGTGAGCAGCACACTCCTTTCCATATTGCTAATGCATCTCAGAGTTGCCAGCTGCTCATTTAGATCCAGTATCTGGGCTTCCAAACGTGCAACTTGCGCACATCTCGAACAACAGTATGCACCCTCGAACGGCTTTTCAAGGACTGCATACATGAGACAAGATGTACACTGGATCGCATTAGCAATAGTGGAGCACATTTTCTAATGGGGATAGCACTAAACAAATGTTAAGTAATTAAACAACTAAATACAAACAATTCTATTCACACTTACTTTTGCTCACACTTTGCTCACTCACGCTCACGCTCACAATGAAGAAGACAGGGTAAAATTCGCGCGCCGCTAGGCGCGCGGCTTTCAGAAGTCTTCCTTCCGGCTGTAACGGCCAAAACCCGGTTCTCCTTGAGCTCGCGGTGACTCTTCACTTATCCCAGAAGGCACTGGGAATATGCAAATGATCCTCGCAAGACTCCTTCCCTGGCTTTCCAATATGATTTGGGGGAGGTCCCAGCAGGGAAGGGGGGTCAGCGGGGGGCATTGCACAATGGGAAGGAGGGAGAGGTGACCATGGGGGACGTAGCGAGGGGCTCAGCAGTCAGGGGCAGCGGCATCGGCCGCAGTGCCCTGCACAGTGCAGAGCTGTGTCTATAAAGCATACAGTGCAGAGCTGTGTATATAAAGAATACAGTGCAGAGCTGTGTCTATAAAGCATACAGTGCAGAGCTGTGTCTATAAAGTATACAGTGCAGAGCTGTGTATAAAGCATACAGTGCAGAGCTGTATATAAAGCATACAGTGCAGAGCTGTGTATAAAGCATACAGTGCAGAGCTGTGTCTATAAAGCATACAGTACAGAGCTGTGTATATAAAGTATACAGTGCAGAGCTGTGTCTATAAAGTATACAGTGCATAGCTGTGTCTATAAAGCATACAGTGCAGAGCTGTGTCTATAAAGTATACAGTGCAGAGCTGTGTCTATAAAGCATTCAGTGCAGAGCTGTGTCTATAAAGCATTCAGTGCAGAGCTGTATATAAAGCATACAGTGCAGAGCTGTATATAAAGTAAAAAGTGCAGAGCTGTGTATATAAAGCATACAGTGCAGAGCTGTGTATATAAAGCATACAGTGCAGAGCTGTGTCTATAAAGCATACAGTGCAGAGCTGTGTATATAAAGCATACAGTGCAGAGCTGTGTCTATAAAGTATACAGTGCAGAACTGTGTCTATAAAGCATACAGTGCAGAGTTGTGTCTATAAAGCATACAGTGCAGAGCTGTGTCTATAAAGTATACAGCATACCTCCCAACTTTTCAAGAAAGGAAAGAGGGACAAACCATGCGGCGCGCGCAGTGCGCCGCGGCAAATTTTGACCACGCTCCTAGCCACACCCCTAGCCACACCCATTTGGCAGTAAGGCTATGTGCGCACGTTGCGTAAATACATGCAGTTACGCTGCGCTTTGTAGCGCAGCGTAACTGCATGCGTCCTGCGTCCCCTGCACAGTCTTTTTATGGGTTTTAATAAAGAAAAATAATAAATTGCGCCTTTTTTTTCCCGCCATTTACCGATCCCCATAAATAATCTGATCGCTGTGTTGTTCAGGTCATTACGATTACAGGAAGATCAAATATGTCCATGTTATTTGCTGATTTGTGATGTTTATTATTTTATAAAAAAGTGCAATAAAATTACATTATTCTATTTTTTTTATTATTTTTAGTAACTTTATTAGAAGAAAAAAAATCCTCTTTTCCTCTCCCTCTAGAAAACAGGAGATAGAGATGCTGCTCTGTACAATGTAGCTGTGTCCTGTGTAATCTGCTGTGTAAGAGGCTGCATTGTAGGTTCATTTATGTGAAATCCTCCCTCTGACATCATCAATCCTAGTGGCTCAACAGCTAGAGCAGCTAGGAAAGCCAGGAGGTTTCTGGACACAAGTTTTGAACGTTGCTGGTTTGAATCCAAGGTGGTGAAGATAAAAAAAAAAAAAAATTGTATTTGTATTTTTTTCCTCATTTCTTTATAGTAGTTTTATGGGAACAAATTAATCTGACTCTTTCACCAACATTGAGATACAGTATTTATCTATCTATCTATGATTCTATCTATCTATCTATCTCTATCCCTCTATCTATCTATGATTCTATCTATGATTCTATCTATCTATGAATCTATCTATCTATGATTCTATCTATCTATCTATGATTCTATCTATCTATGATTCTATCTATCTCTATCAATCTATTATCTGTCGTCTATCTATATATCCCTCTATCATCCATCCCTCTATCATCCATCCATCCCACTATCATCCATCCCTCCCTCTATCCCTCCCTCTATCTCTCCATTCATCCCTCCATTCATCCCTCCATTCATCCCTCCATTCATCCCTCTATTCATCCCTCCATTCATCCACCCATCCCTCCCTCTATCCCTCCATTCATCCACCCATCCCTCCCTCTATCCCTCCATTCATCCCTCCATTCATCCCTCTATCATCCATCCATCCCTCCCTCTATCCCTCCCTCTATCCTTCCATTCAGTCCTCTATCATCCATCCATCCCTCCCTCTATCCCTCCATTCATCCCTCTATCATCCATCCATCCATCCCTCTATCCCTCCATTCATCCCTCTATCATCCATGCATCCATCCCTCCCTCTATCCCTCCATTCATCCCTCTATCCCTCCATTCATCCCTCCTTCTATCCCTCCATTCATCCCTCTATCATCCATCCCTCCCTCTATCCCTCCTTTCATCCCTCTATCCCTCCATTCATCCCTCCTTCTATCCCTCCATTCATCCCTCTATCATCCATCCATCCCTCCCTCTATCCCTCCATTCATCCCTCTATCATCCATCCATCCCTCCCTCTATCCCTCCATTCATCCCTCCATTCATCCCTCTATCATCCATCCATCCCTGCCTCTATCCCTCCATTCATCCCTCCCTCTATCCCTCCATTCATCCCTCTATCATCCATCCATCCCTCCCTCTATCCCTCCATTCATCCCTCTATCATCCATCCATCCCTCCCTCTATCCCTCCATTCATCCCTCTATCATCCATCCATCCATCCCTCTATCCCTCCATTCATCCCTCTATCATCCATCCATCCCTCCCTCTATCCCTCCATTCATCCCTCTATCATCCATCCCTCCCTCTATCCCTCCTTTCATCCCTCTATCCCTCCATTAATCCCTCTATCATCCATCCATCCCTCCCTCTATCCCTCCATTCATCCCTCCATTCATCCCTCTATCATCCATCCCTCTATCCCTCCATTCATCCATCCCTCCATCCATCTTTGCAGCTGAATAACCTGCTTCTGGTGTCTGCAGTATAGAGGTCAAGATAACAAAATCTTCCTATTGCTTTCAATAGAGGCAGTAGCTCAGTGGTTAGAGCTGCTGCCTTTGAAACAATGAACTCACAGCTCCAGGAGTTCGAGTCCCGGCCGCCCCGAAAATCCAGAGCCGATGATAATTTAATTTATTCACTCCACTGAGGGGAGGAGCCGGGACATCAGCTGTGAGCCGCGGGAGTGCGGGACAGCCCTGATAAATCATGCAAGTCCCGCAGAATCCGGGACGGTTGGGAGGTATGTATACAGTGCAGAGCTGTGTCTATAAAGCATACAGTGCAGAGTTGTGTCTATAAAGTATACAGTGCAGAGCTGTGTCTATAAAGCATACAGTTCAGAGCTGTGTCTATAAAGCATACAGTTCAGAGCTGTGTCTATAAAGTATACAGTGCAGAGCTGTGTCTATAAAGTATACAGTGCAGAGCTGTGTATATAAAGTATACAGTGCAGAGCTGTGTCTATAAAGCATACAGTGCAGAGCTGTGTCTATAAAGCATACAGTGCAGAGCTGTGTATATAAAGCATTCAGTGCAGAGCTGTGTCTATAAAGCATTCAGTGCAGAGCTGTGTATATAAAGTATGCAGTGCAGAGCTGTGTCTATAAAGCATTCAGTGCAGAGCTGTGTCTATAAAGCATTCAGTGCAGAGCTGTATATAAAGCATACAGTGCAGAGCTGTGTATATAAAGCATACAGTGCAGAGCTGTATATAAAACATACTGTGCAGAGCTGTGTATAAAGCATACAGTGAAGAGCTGTGTACATAAAGCATACAGTGCAGAGCTGTATATAAAGCATACAGTGCAGAGCTGTGTATATAAGGCATATAGTGTAGAGCTGTGTATATAAAGCATACAGTGCAAAGCTGTATATAAAGCATACAGTGCAGAGCGGTGTATATAAAGCATACAGTGTAGAGCTGTGTATATAAAGCATACAGTGCAGAGCTGTATATAAAGCATACTGTGCAGAGCTGTGTATATAAAGCATACAGTGCAGAGCTGTGTATATAAAGCATACAGTGCAGAGCTGTGTATATAAAGCCTTTTAATGCAGAGCTGTGTATATAAAGCATGCAGTGCAGAGCTGTATATAAAGCATACAGTGCAGAGCTGTATATAAAGCAAACAGTGCAGAGCTGTGTACATAAAGCATACAGTGCAGAGCTGTATATAAAGCATACAGTGCAGAGCTGTGTATATAAAGCATACAGTGCAGAGCTGTGTATATAGCATACAGTGCAGAGCTGTATATAAAGCATACAGGGAAGAGCTGTGTATATAAAGCATACAGTGCAGAGCTGTGTATATAAAGCATACAGTGCAGAGCGGTGTATATAAAGCATACAGTGTAGAGCTGTGTATATAAAGCATACAGTGCAGAGCTGTGTATATAAAGCATACATTGCAGAGCTGTATATAAAGCATACAGTGCAGAGCTGTATATAAAGCATACAGTGCAGAGCTGTATATAAAGCATACAGTGCAGAGCTGTGTCTATAAAGCATACAGTGCAGAGCTGTGTATATAAAGCATACAGTGCAGAGCTGTGTCTATAAAGCATACAGTGCAGAGTTGTGTCTATAAAGTATACAGTGCAGAGCTGTGTATATAAAGTATACAGTGCAGAGCTGTGTATATAAAGTATACAGTACAGAGCTGTGTCTATAAAGCATACAGTTCAGAGCTGTGTCTATAAAGTATACAGTGCAGAGCTGTGTCTATAAAGCATACAGTGCAGAGTTGTGTCTATAAAGTATACAGTACAGAGCTGTGTCTATAAAGCATACAGTGCAGAGCTGTGTATATAAAGTATACAGTGCAGAGCTGTGTCTATAAAGTATACAGTGCAGAGCTGTGTCTATAAAGTATACAGTGCAGAGCTGTGTCTATAAAGTATACAGTGCAGAGCTGTGTATATAAAGTATACAGTGCAGAGCTGTGTCTATAAAGCATACAGTGCAGAGCTGTGTCTATAAAGTATACAGTGCAGAGCTGTGTCTATAAAGTATACAGTGCAGAGCTGTGTCTATAAAGCATACAGTGCAGAGCTGTGTATATAAAGCATTCAGTGCAGAGCTGTGTCTATAAAGCATTCAGTGCAGAGCTGTGTCTATAAAGCATTCAGTGCAGAGCTGTGTATATAAAGTATACAGTGCAGAGCTGTGTCTATAAAGCATTCAGTGCAGAGCTGTGTCTATAAAGCATTCAGTGCAGAGCTGTATATAAAGCATACAGTGCAGAGCTGTGTATATAAAGCATACAGTGCAGAGCTGTATATAAAACATACTGTGCAGAGCTGTGTATAAAGCATACAGTGAAGAGCTGTGTACATAAAGCATACAGTGCAGAGCTGTATATAAAGCATACAGTGCAGAGCTGTGTATATAAGGCATATAGTGTAGAGCTGTGTATATAAAGCATACAGTGCAAAGCTGTATATAAAGCATACAGTGCAGAGCGGTGTATATAAAGCATACAGTGTAGAGCTGTGTATATAAAGCATACAGTGTACAGCTGTGTATATAAAGCATACAGTGCAGAGCTGTATATAAAGCATACAGTGCAGAGCTGTGTATATAAGGCATATAGTGTAGAGCTGTGTATATAAAGCATACAGTGCAAAGCTGTATATAAAGCATACAGTGCAGAGCGGTGTATATAAAGCATACAGTGTAGAGCTGTGTATATAAAGCATACAGTGTACAGCTGTGTATATAAAGCATACAGTGCAGAGCTGTATATAAAGCATACTGTGCAGAGCTGTGTATATAAAGCATACAGTGCAGAGCTGTGTATATAAAGCATACAGTGCAGAGCTGTGTATATAAAGCCTTTTAATGCAGAGCTGTGTATATAAAGCATGCAGTGCAGAGCTGTATATAAAGCATACAGTGCAGAGCTGTATATAAAGCAAACAGTGCAAAGCTGTGTACATAAAGCATACAGTGCAGAGCTGTATATAAAGCATACAGTGCAGAGCTGTGTATATAAAGCATACAGTGCAGAGCTGTGTATATAGCATACAGTGCAGAGCTGTATATAAAGCATACAGGGAAGAGCTGTGTATATAAAGCATACAGTGCAGAGCTGTATATAAAGCATACAGTGCAGAGCTGTATATAAAGCATACAGTGCAGAGATGTATATAAAGCATACAGTGCAGAGCTGTGTCTATAAAGCATACAGTGCAGAGCTGTGTATATAAAGCATACAGTGCAGAGCTGTGTATATAAAGCATACAGTGCAGAGCTGTGTATATAAAGTATACAGTGCAGAGCTGTGTCTATAAAGCATACAGTGCAGAGTTGTGTCTATAAAGTATACAGTGCAGAGCTGTGTATATAAAGTATACAGTGCAGAGCTGTGTATATAAAGTATACAGTACAGAGCTGTGTCTATAAAGCATACAGTTCAGAGCTGTGTCTATAAAGTATACAGTGCAGAGCTGTGTCTATAAAGCATACAGTGCAGAGTTGTGTCTATAAAGTATACAGTACAGAGCTGTGTCTATAAAGCATACAGTGCAGAGCTGTGTATATAAAGTATACAGTGCAGAGCTGTGTCTATAAAGTATACAGTGCAGAGCTGTGTCTATAAAGTATACAGTGCAGAGCTGTGTCTATAAAGTATACAGTGCAGAGCTGTGTATATAAAGTATACAGTGCAGAGCTGTGTCTATAAAGCATACAGTGCAGAGCTGTGTCTATAAAGTATACAGTGCAGAGCTGTGTCTATAAAGTATACAGTGCAGAGCTGTGTCTATAAAGCATACAGTGCAGAGCTGTGTATATAAAGCATTCAGTGCAGAGCTGTGTCTATAAAGCATTCAGTGCAGAGCTGTGTCTATAAAGCATTCAGTGCAGAGCTGTGTATATAAAGTATACAGTGCAGAGCTGTGTCTATAAAGCATTCAGTGCAGAGCTGTGTCTATAAAGCATACAGTTCAGAGCTGTGTCTATAAAGTATACAGTGCAGAGCTGTGTCTATAAAGCATACAGTGCAGAGTTGTGTCTATAAAGTATACAGTACAGAGCTGTGTCTATAAAGCATACAGTGCAGAGCTGTGTATATAAAGTATACAGTGCAGAGCTGTGTCTATAAAGTATACAGTGCAGAGCTGTGTCTATAAAGTATACAGTGCAGAGCTGTGTATATAAAGTATACAGTGCAGAGCTGTGTCTATAAAGCATACAGTGCAGAGCTGTGTCTATAAAGCATACAGTGCAGAGCTGTGTATATAAAGCATTCAGTGCAGAGCTGTGTCTATAAAGCATTCAGTGCAGAGCTGTGTATATAAAGTATGCAGTGCAGAGCTGTGTCTATAAAGCATTCAGTGCAGAGCTGTGTCTATAAAGCATTCAGTGCAGAGCTGTATATAAAGCATACAGTGCAGAGCTGTGTATATAAAGCATACAGTGCAGAGCTGTATATAAAACATACTGTGCAGAGCTGTGTATAAAGCATACAGTGAAGAGCTGTGTACATAAAGCATACAGTGCAGAGCTGTATATAAAGCATACAGTGCAGAGCTGTGTATATAAGGCATATAGTGTAGAGCTGTGTATATAAAGCATACAGTGCAAAGCTGTATATAAAGCATACAGTGCAGAGCGGTGTATATAAAGCATACAGTGTAGAGCTGTGTATATAAAGCATACAGTGTACAGCTGTGTATATAAAGCATACAGTGCAGAGCTGTATATAAAGCATACTGTGCAGAGCTGTGTATATAAAGCATACAGTGCAGAGCTGTGTATATAAAGCATACAGTGCAGAGCTGTGTATATAAAGCCTTTTAATGCAGAGCTGTGTATATAAAGCATGCAGTGCAGAGCTGTATATAAAGCATACAGTGCAGAGCTGTATATAAAGCAAACAGTGCAGAGCTGTGTACATAAAGCATACAGTGCAGAGCTGTATATAAAGCATACAGTGCAGAGCTGTGTATATAAAGCATACAGTGCAGAGCTGTGTATATAGCATACAGTGCAGAGCTGTATATAAAGCATACAGGGAAGAGCTGTGTATATAAAGCATACAGTGCAGAGCTGTGTATATAAAGCATACAGTGCAGAGCGGTGTATATAAAGCATACAGTGTAGAGCTGTATATAAAGCATACAGTGCAGAGCTGTGTATATAAAGCATACATTGCAGAGCTGTATATAAAGCATACAGTGCAGAGCTGTATATAAAGCATACAGTGCAGAGCTGTATATAAAGCATACAGTGCAGAGCTGTGTCTATAAAGCATACAGTGCAGAGCTGTGTCTATAAAGCATACAGTGCAGAGTTGTGTCTATAAAGTATACAGTACAGAGCTGTGTCTATAAAGCATACAGTGCAGAGCTGTGTATATAAAGTATACAGTGCAGAGCTGTGTCTATAAAGTATACAGTGCAGAGCTGTGTCTATAAAGTATACAGTGCAGAGCTGTGTATATAAAGTATACAGTGCAGAGCTGTGTCTATAAAGCATACAGTGCAGAGCTGTGTCTATAAAGCATACAGTGCAGAGCTGTGTATATAAAGCATTCAGTGCAGAGCTGTGTCTATAAAGCATTCAGTGCAGAGCTGTGTATATAAAGTATGCAGTGCAGAGCTGTGTCTATAAAGCATTCAGTGCAGAGCTGTGTCTATAAAGCATTCAGTGCAGAGCTGTATATAAAGCATACAGTGCAGAGCTGTGTATATAAAGCATACAGTGCAGAGCTGTATATAAAACATACTGTGCAGAGCTGTGTATAAAGCATACAGTGAAGAGCTGTGTACATAAAGCATACAGTGCAGAGCTGTATATAAAGCATACAGTGCAGAGCTGTGTATATAAGGCATATAGTGTAGAGCTGTGTATATAAAGCATACAGTGCAAAGCTGTATATAAAGCATACAGTGCAGAGCGGTGTATATAAAGCATACAGTGTAGAGCTGTGTATATAAAGCATACAGTGTACAGCTGTGTATATAAAGCATACAGTGCAGAGCTGTATATAAAGCATACTGTGCAGAGCTGTGTATATAAAGCATACAGTGCAGAGCTGTGTATATAAAGCATACAGTGCAGAGCTGTGTATATAAAGCCTTTTAATGCAGAGCTGTGTATATAAAGCATGCAGTGCAGAGCTGTATATAAAGCATACAGTGCAGAGCTGTATATAAAGCAAACAGTGCAGAGCTGTGTACATAAAGCATACAGTGCAGAGCTGTATATAAAGCATACAGTGCAGAGCTGTGTATATAAAGCATACAGTGCAGAGCTGTGTATATAGCATACAGTGCAGAGCTGTATATAAAGCATACAGGGAAGAGCTGTGTATATAAAGCATACAGTGCAGAGCTGTGTATATAAAGCATACAGTGCAGAGCGGTGTATATAAAGCATACAGTGTAGAGCTGTATATAAAGCATACAGTGCAGAGCTGTGTATATAAAGCATACATTGCAGAGCTGTATATAAAGCATACAGTGCAGAGCTGTATATAAAGCATACAGTGCAGAGCTGTATATAAAGCATACAGTGCAGAGCTGTGTCTATAAAGCATACAGTGCAGAGCTGTGTATATAAAGCATACAGTGCAGAGCTGTGTCTATAAAGCATACAGTGCAGAGTTGTGTCTATAAAGTATACAGTGCAGAGCTGTGTATATAAAGTATACAGTGCAGAGCTGTGTATATAAAGTATACAGTACAGAGCTGTGTCTATAAAGCATACAGTTCAGAGCTGTGTCTATAAAGTATACAGTGCAGAGCTGTGTCTATAAAGCATACAGTGCAGAGTTGTGTCTATAAAGTATACAGTACAGAGCTGTGTCTATAAAGCATACAGTGCAGAGCTGTGTATATAAAGTATACAGTGCAGAGCTGTGTCTATAAAGTATACAGTGCAGAGCTGTGTCTATAAAGTATACAGTGCAGAGCTGTGTCTATAAAGTATACAGTGCAGAGCTGTGTATATAAAGTATACAGTGCAGAGCTGTGTCTATAAAGCATACAGTGCAGAGCTGTGTCTATAAAGTATACAGTGCAGAGCTGTGTCTATAAAGTATACAGTGCAGAGCTGTGTCTATAAAGCATACAGTGCAGAGCTGTGTATATAAAGCATTCAGTGCAGAGCTGTGTCTATAAAGCATTCAGTGCAGAGCTGTGTCTATAAAGCATTCAGTGCAGAGCTGTGTATATAAAGTATACAGTGCAGAGCTGTGTCTATAAAGCATTCAGTGCAGAGCTGTGTCTATAAAGCATTCAGTGCAGAGCTGTATATAAAGCATACAGTGCAGAGCTGTGTATATAAAGCATACAGTGCAGAGCTGTATATAAAACATACTGTGCAGAGCTGTGTATAAAGCATACAGTGAAGAGCTGTGTACATAAAGCATACAGTGCAGAGCTGTATATAAAGCATACAGTGCAGAGCTGTGTATATAAGGCATATAGTGTAGAGCTGTGTATATAAAGCATACAGTGCAAAGCTGTATATAAAGCATACAGTGCAGAGCGGTGTATATAAAGCATACAGTGTAGAGCTGTGTATATAAAGCATACAGTGTACAGCTGTGTATATAAAGCATACAGTGCAGAGCTGTATATAAAGCATACAGTGCAGAGCTGTGTATATAAGGCATATAGTGTAGAGCTGTGTATATAAAGCATACAGTGCAAAGCTGTATATAAAGCATACAGTGCAGAGCGGTGTATATAAAGCATACAGTGTAGAGCTGTGTATATAAAGCATACAGTGTACAGCTGTGTCTATAAAGTATACAGTGCAGAGCTGTGTCTATAAAGTATACAGTGCAGAGCTGTGTCTATAAAGTATACAGTGCAGAGCTGTGTATATAAAGTATACAGTGCAGAGCTGTGTCTATAAAGCATACAGTGCAGAGCTGTGTCTATAAAGTATACAGTGCAGAGCTGTTTCTATAAAGTATACAGTGCAGAGCTGTGTCTATAAAGCATACAGTGCAGAGCTGTGTATATAAAGCATTCAGTGCAGAGCTGTGTCTATAAAGCATTCAGTGCAGAGCTGTGTCTATAAAGCATTCAGTGCAGAGCTGTGTATATAAAGTATACAGTGCAGAGCTGTGTCTATAAAGCATTCAGTGCAGAGCTGTGTCTATAAAGCATTCAGTGCAGAGCTGTATATAAAGCATACAGTGCAGAGCTGTGTATATAAAGCATACAGTGCAGAGCTGTATATAAAACATACTGTGCAGAGCTGTGTATAAAGCATACAGTGAAGAGCTGTGTACATAAAGCATACAGTGCAGAGCTGTATATAAAGCATACAGTGCAGAGCTGTGTATATAAGGCATATAGTGTAGAGCTGTGTATATAAAGCATACAGTGCAAAGCTGTATATAAAGCATACAGTGCAGAGCGGTGTATATAAAGCATACAGTGTAGAGCTGTGTATATAAAGCATACAGTGTACAGCTGTGTATATAAAGCATACAGTGCAGAGCTGTATATAAAGCATACTGTGCAGAGCTGTGTATATAAAGCATACAGTGCAGAGCTGTGTATATAAAGCCTTTTAATGCAGAGCTGTGTATATAAAGCATGCAGTGCAGAGCTGTATATAAAGCATACAGTGCAGAGCTGTATATAAAGCAAACAGTGCAGAGCTGTGTACATAAAGCATACAGTGCAGAGCTGTATATAAAGCATACAGTGCAGAGCTGTGTATATAAAGCATACAGTGCAGAGCTGTGTATATAGCATACAGTGCAGAGCTGTATATAAAGCATACAGGGAAGAGCTGTGTATATAAAGCATACAGTGCAGAGCTGTGTATATAAAGCATACAGTGCAGAGCGGTGTATATAAAGCATACAGTGTAGAGCTGTGTATATAAAGCATACAGGGCAGAGCTGTATATAAAGCATACAGTGCAGAGCTGTGTATATAAAGCATACATTGCAGAGCTGTATATAAAGCATACAGTGCAGAGCTGTATATAAAGCATACAGTGCAGAGCTGTGTATATAAAGCATACAGTGCAGAGCTGTGTATATAAAGTATACAGTGCAGAGCTGTGTATATAAAGTATACAGTGCAGAGCTGTGTCTATAAAGCATACAGTGCAGAGCTGTGTCTATAAAGCATACAGTGCAGAGCTGTGTCTATAAAGCATACAGTGCAGAGCTGTGTATATAAAGCATACAGTGCAGAGCTGTGTCTATAAAGCATACAGTGCAGAGTTGTGTCTATAAAGTATACAGTACAGAGCTGTGTCTATAAAGCATACAGTGCAGAGCTGTGTCTATAAAGTATACAGTGCAGAGCTGTGTCTATAAAGTATACAGTGCAGAGCTGTGTCTATAAAGCATACAGTGCAGAGCTGTGTATATAAAGCATACAGTGCAGAGCGGTGTATATAAAGCATACAGTGTAGAGCTGTGTATATAAAGCATACAGTGTAGAGCTGTGTATATAAAGCATACAGTGCAGAGCTGTGTATATAAAGCATACATTGCAGAGCTGTATATAAAGCATACAGTGCAGAGCTGTGTATATAAAGCATACAGTGCAGAGCTGTGTATATTAAGCATACAGTGCAGAGCTGTGTATATAAAGCATACAGTGTAGAGCTGTGTATATAAAGCATACAGTGCAGAGCTGTGTATATAAAGCATACATTGCAGAGCTGTATATAAAGCATACAGTGCAGAGCTGTGTATATAAAGCATACAGTGCAGAGCTGTGTATATAAAGCATACAGTACAGAGCTGTGTATATAAAGCATACATTGCAGAGCTGTATATAAAGCATACAGTGCAGAGCTGTGTATATAAAGCATACAGTGCAGAGCTGTGTATATAAAGCATACAGTGCAGAGCTGTGTATATAAAGCATACAGTGCAGAGCTGTGTATATTAAGCATACAGTGCAGAGCTGTGTATATAAAGCATACAGTGCAGAGCTGTGTATATAAAGCATACAGTGCAGAGCTGTGTACATAAAGCATACAGTGCAGAGCTGTGTACATAAAGCATACAGTGCAGAGCTGTATATAAAGCATACAGTGCAGAGCTGTGTATATAAAGCATACAGTGCTGAGCGGTGTATAGAAAGCATACAGTGTAGAGCTGTGTATATAAAGCATACAGTGCAGAGCTGTATATAAAGCCTTTTAATGCAGAGCTGTGTATATAAAGCATACAGTACAGAGCTGTGTATATAAAGCATACAGGGTAGAGCTGTATATAAAGCATACAGGGCAGAGCTGTATATAAAGCATACAGTGGAGAGCTGTGTATATAAAGCATACAGGGCAGAGCTGTGTATATAAAGCATACAGTGCTGAGCGGTGTATAGAAAGCATACAGTGTAGAGCTGTGTATATAAAGCATACAGTACATAGCTGTATATAAAGCATACAGTGCAGAGCTGTATATAAAGCATACAGTGCAGAGCTGTATATAAAGTATACAGTGCAGAGCTGTGTATATAAAGCCTTTTAATGCAGAGCTGTGTATATAAAGCATACAGTGCAGAGCTGTGTATATAAAGCATACAGTGCAGAGCTGTGTATATAAAGCATACAGTGCAGAGCTGTATATAAAGCATACAGGGCAGAGCTGTATATAAAGCATACAGTGCAGAGCTGTGTATATAAAGCATACAGTGCAGAGCTGTGTATATAAAGCATACAGTGCAGAGCTGTGTATATAAAGCATACAGTGCAGAGCTGTGTATATAAAGCATACAGTGCAGAGCTGTGTCTATAAAGTATACAGTGCAGAGCTGTATATAAAGCATACAGTGCAGAGCTGTGTATAAAGCATACAGTGCAGAGCTGTGTCCATAAAGCATACAGTGCAGAGCTGTGTATATAAAGTATACAGTGCAGAGCTTTATATAAAGGATACAGTGCAGAGCTGTGTATATAATGCATACACTGCAGAGCTGTGTATATAAAGTGTACAGTGCAGAGCTGTGTATATAAAGCATACAGTGCAGAGCTGTGTATATAAAGCATACAGTGCAGAGCTGTGTCTATAAAGCATACAGTGCAGAGCTGTGTCTATAAAGTATACAGTGCAGAGCTGTGTATATAAAGTGTACAGTGCAGAGCTGTGTATATAAAGCATACAGTGCAGAGCTGTGTATATAAAGCATACAGTGCAGAGCTGTGTATATAAAGCATACAGTGCAGAGCTGTGTCTATAAAGTATACAGTGCAGAGCTGTGTATATAAAGCATACAGTGCAGAGCTGTGTCTATAAAGCATACAGTGCAGAGCTGTGTCTATAAAGTATACAGTGCAGAGCTGTGTCTATAAAAGCATACAGTAGAAGTGAAGTAGCTCCGGCACACCGTTTATTTCCCAATTGTGATTACACATAAAAAAGAAGAATGAATGTTTCTTTTGAATATTGATTGAAAAAGATGATTCAGTTGCAGAAAGTCCGCCTATGACAACGTTTCGGCCATCGTTTCGGCCTTCATCCGGTCGGACAGACTGACTGGTTGAAAAATGATTCCCAGAGGGGCAAAGGAAGCTGTGAAAACGGTGAGTCGTGTGAATACGTTATTCATCTATTAATAAATGGACTTATGAATCTTAGGACAATAACGGGGCCCCATCATCAATTCAGATAATACTTGTAGGAGTACTCAGTGATGCAGAAATAGTGCTCGGCTCTAAGAAAGCGTAAGACCAGTCCGTATATGAGTGGCAGGGTGTCAAGAAATCCTGAAGCAGGGCTACTATGTATTCTTATAAAGCATACAGTGCAGAGCTGTGTATATAAAGCATACAGTGCAGAGCTGTGTCTATAAAGTATACAGTGCAGAGCTGTGTATAAAGCATACAGTGCAGAGCTGTGTATATAAAGCATACAGTGCAGAGCTGTGTATATATAGCATACAGTGCAGAGCTGTATATAAAGCATACAGTGCAGAGCTGTGTATAAAGCATACAGTGCAGAGCTGTGTATATAAAGCATACAGTGCAGAGCTGTGTCTATAAAGTATACAGTGCAGAGCTGTGTATAAAGCATACAATGCAGAGCTGTATATAAAGCATACAGTGCAGAGCTGTGTATAATGCATATAGTGCAGAGCTGTGTATATAAAGTATACAGTGCAGAGCTGTGTATATAAAGTATACAGTGCAGAGCTGTCTATAAAGCATACAGTGCATAGCTGTGTCTATAAAGCATACAGTGCAGAGCTGTGTATATAAAGTATACAGTGCAGAGCTGTGTCTATAAAGAATACAGTGCAGAGCTGTGTCTATAAAGTATACAGTGCAGAGCTGTGTCTATAAAGCATACAGTGTAGAGCTGTATATAAAGTAAAAAGTGCAGAGCTGTGTATATAAAGCATACAGTGCAGAGCTGTGTATATAAAGCATACAGTGCAGAGCTGTGTATATAAAGCATACAGTGCAGAGCTGTGTATATAAAGTATACAGTGCAGAGCTGTGTCTATAAAGTATACAGTGCAGAGATGTGTATAAAGCATACAGTGCAGAGCTGTGTATAAAGCATACAGTGAAGAGCTGTGTCTATAAAGCATACAGTGCAGAGCTGTGTATATAAAGTATACAGTGCAGAGCTGTATATAAAGCATACAGTGCAGAGCTGTGTCTATAAAGCATACAGTGCAGAGCTGTATATAAAGCATACAGTGCAGAGCTGTGTCTATAAAGTATACAGTGCAGAGCTGTGTCTATAAAGTATACAGTGCAGAGCTGTGTCTATAAAGCATACAGTGCAGAGCTGTATATAAAGCATACAGTGCAGAGCTGTGTCTATAAAGTATACAGTGCAGAGCTGTGTCTATAAAGCATACAGTGCAGAGCTGTGTATATAAAGTATACAGTGCAGAGCTGTGTATATAAAGTATACAGTGCAGAGCTGTGTCTATAAAGTATACAGTGCAGAGCTGTGTATATAAAGTATACAGTGCAGAGCTGTGTATATAAAGTATACAGTGCAGAGCTGTCTATAAAGCATACAGTGCATAGCTGTGTCTATAAAGCATACAGTGCAGAGCTGTGTATATAAAGTATACAGTGCAGAGCTGTGTCTATAAAGAATACAGTGCAGAGCTGTGTCTATAAAGTAAACAGTGCAGAGCTGTGTCTATAAAGGATACAGTGTAGAGCTGTATATAAAGTAAAAAGTGCAGAGCTGTGTATATAAAGCATACAGTGCAGAGCTGTGTATATAAAGCTTACAGTGCAGAGCTGTATATAAAGCATACAGTGCAGAGCTGTGTATATAAAGCATACAGTGCAGAGCTGTGTATATAAAGTATACAGTGCAGAGCTGTGTCTATAAAGTATACAGTGCAGAGATGTGTATAAAGCATACAGTGCAGAGCTGTGTATAAAGCATACAGTGAAGAGCTGTGTCTATAAAGCATACAGTGCAGAGCTGTGTATATAAAGTATACAGTGCAGAGCTGTATATAAAGCATACAGTGCAGAGCTGTGTCTATAAAGCATACAGTGCAGAGCTGTGTCTATAAAGCATACAGTGCAGAGCTGTATATAAAGCATACAGTGCAGAGCTGTGTCTATAAAGTATACAGTGCAGAGCTGTGTCTATAAAGTATACAGTGCAGAGCTGTGTCTATAAAGCATACAGTGCAGAGCTGTGTCTATAAAGCATACAGTGCAGAGCTGTGTCTATAAAGCATACAGTGCAGAGCTGTATATAAAGCATACAGTGCAGAGCTGTGTCTATAAAGTATACAGTGCAGAGCTGTGTCTATAAAGTAAACAGTGCAGAGCTGTGTCTATAAAGGATACAGTGTAGAGCTGTATATAAAGTAAAAAGTGCAGAGCTGTGTATATAAAGCATACAGTGCAGAGCTGTGTATATAAAGCTTACAGTGCAGAGCTGTATATAAAGCATACAGTGCAGAGCTGTGTATATAAAGCATACAGTGCAGAGCTGTGTATATAAAGTATACAGTGCAGAGCTGTGTCTATAAAGTATACAGTGCAGAGATGTGTATAAAGCATACAGTGCAGAGCTGTGTATAAAGCATACAGTGAAGAGCTGTGTCTATAAAGCATACAGTGCAGAGCTGTGTATATAAAGTATACAGTGCAGAGCTGTATATAAAGCATACAGTGCAGAGCTGTGTCTATAAAGCATACAGTGCAGAGCTGTGTCTATAAAGCATACAGTGCAGAGCTGTATATAAAGCATACAGTGCAGAGCTGTGTCTATAAAGTATACAGTGCAGAGCTGTGTCTATAAAGTATACAGTGCAGAGCTGTGTCTATAAAGCATACAGTGCAGAGCTGTGTCTATAAAGCATACAGTGCAGAGCTGTGTCTATAAAGCATACAGTGCAGAGCTGTATATAAAGCATACAGTGCAGAGCTGTGTCTATAAAGTATACAGTGCAGAGCTGTGTCTATAAAGCATACAGTGCAGAGCTGTGTCTATAAAGTATACAGTGCAGAGCTGTGTCTATAAAGTATACAGTGCAGAGCTGTGTCTATAAAGTATACAGTGCAGAGCTGTGTCTATAAAGCATACAGTGCAGAGCTGTGTCTATAAAGCATACAGTGCAGAGCTGTGTATAAAGCATACAGTGCAGAGCTGTGTATATAAAGTATACAGTGCAGAGCTGTGTCTATAAAGTATACAGTGCAGAGCTGTGTCTATAAAGCATACAGTGCAGAGCTGTGTCTATAAAGTATACAGTGCAGAGCTGTGTCTATAAAGTATACAGTGCAGAGCTGTGTCTATAAAGTATACAGTGCAGAGCTGTGTCTATAAAGTATACAGTGCAGAGCTGTGTCTATAAAGCATACAGTGCAGAGCTGTGTATATAAAGTATACAGTGCAGAGCTGTGTCTATAAAGTATACAGTGCAGAGCTGTGTCTATAAAGCATACAGTGCAGAGCTGTGTCTATAAAGTATACAGTGCAGAGTTGTGTCTATAAAGTATACAGTGCAGAGCTGTGTCTATAAAGCATACAGTGCAGAGCTGTGTATATAAAGTATACAGTGCAGAGCTGTGTATATAAAGTATACAGTGCAGAGCTGTGTCTATAAAGTATACAGTGCAGAGCTGTGTCTATAAAGCATACAGTGCAGAGCTGTGTCTATAAAGCATACAGTGCAGAGCTGTGTATAAAGCATACAGTGCAGAGCTGTGTATATAAAGTATACAGTGCAGAGCTGTGTCTATAAAGTATACAGTGCAGAGCTGTGTCTATAAAGCATACAGTGCAGAGCTGTGTATATAAAGTATACAGTGCAGAGCTGTGTCTATAAAGTATACAGTGCAGAGCTGTGTCTATAAAGCATACATTGCAGAGCTGTGTCTATAAAGTATACAGTGCAGAGTTGTGTCTATAAAGTATACAGTGCAGAGCTGTGTCTATAAAGTATACAGTGCAGAGCTGTGTCTATAAAGCATACAGTGCAGAGCTGTGTATATAAAGTATACAGTGCAGAGCTGTGTCTATAAAGTATACAGTGCAGAGCTGTGTCTATAAAGCATACAGTGCAGAGCTGTGTCTATAAAGTATACATTGCAGAGCTGTGTCTATAAAGCATACAGTGCAGAGCTGTGTCTATAAAGCATACAGTGCAGAGCTGTGTATATAAAGCATACTGTGCAGAGCTGTGTATATAAAGTATACAGTGCAGAGCTGTGTATATAAAGTATACAGTGCAGAGTTGTGTATATAAAGCATACAGTGCAGAGCTGTGTCTATAAAGTATACAGTGCAGAGCTGTATATAAAGCATACAGTGCAGAGCTGTATATAAAGCATACAGTGCAGAGCTGTGTACAATGCATACAGTGCAGAGCTGTGTGTATAAAGCATATAGTGCAGAGCTGTGTATATAAAGTATACAGTGCAGAGCTGTGTATATAAAGCATACAGTGCAGAGCTGTGTATATAAAGCATACAGTGCAGAGCTGTGTCTATAAAGCATACAGTGCAGAGCTGTGTATAAAGCATACAGTGCAGAGCTGTGTATAAAGCATACAGTGCAGAGCTGTGTATATAAAGCATACAGTGCAGAGCTGTGTATATATAGCATACAGTGCAGAGCTGTATATAAAGCATACAGTGCAGAGCTGTGTATAAAGCATACAGTGCAGAGCTGTGTATATAAAGCATACAGTGCAGAGCTGTGTATATATAGCATACAGTGCAGAGCTGTATATAAAGCATACAGTGCAGAGCTGTGTATAAAGCATACAGTGCAGAGCTGTGTATATAAAGTATACAGTGCAGAGCTGTGTATATAAAGCATACAGTGCAGAGCTGTGTATATAAAGCATACAGTGCAGAGCTGTGTCTATAAAGCATACAGTGCAGAGCTGTGTATAAAGCATACAGTGCAGAGCTGTGTATAAAGCATACAGTGCAGAGCTGTGTATATAAAGCATACAGTGCAGAGCTGTGTATATAAAGCATACAGTGCAGAGCTGTGTATATAAAGCATACAGTGCAGAGCTGTGTATATAAAGCATACAGTGCAGAGCTGTGTATATAAAGCATACAGTGCAGAGCTGTATATAAAGCATACAGTGCAGAGCTGTGTATAAAGCATACAGTGCAGAGCTGTGTATATAAAGTGTTGAGGAGAGCCATAAGATGAAATACTTAATTAACTTCTTGACAAGGGATTGTGGGAAATATATCGATTTGCCTTACATAATTCAGGTTTCAGATCATATACATGACACACATATAAAGATGGCCACCATTTCCTGTTATCCACACCTTGCTTGGAATGCAAGGTATGTCCAGATGAAAGAAGACCACCATATAAGGGAAGATCCCTGGTCAAGCTGGAAGACATCCCAGACCAAACCATCAGCATGGATGCACCAGATGACGTCCCTCCCATCGTAATGGTTTCATCCACTGGAGTCAGACCTGCCCATCAACAGCAACACGGATCTCTCCATTCGCTAGCCCATGAACTGTCCCACTAAATGGGCATATCTGAACTTGTGTACGCCCCTAGCCTATATCAAGAGGATGCATGAGTCTCCTCTGTCTGTTTGGTGCCATTTTTCTACTGTGACCAAGAAGAGATTACACATCCGACTGTGTCTGGTGTGGATTCTTTTATGCATGCACTTGGTATATACCAATTCGGCCAGGCAGTAGGCAACTAGTGATCTCTGGTTAAGAGTTCACCTTAACAAAAGCATACAGTGCAGAGCTGTATATAAAGCATATAGTGCAGAGCTGTGTATATAAAGCATACAGTGCAGAGCTGTGTCTATAAAGTATACTGTGCAGAGCTGTGTATATAAAGCATACAGTGCAGAGCTGTATATAAAGCATACAGTGCAGAGCTGTATATAAAGCATATAGTGCAGAGCTGTGTATATAAAGCATACAGTGCAGAGCTGTGTCTATAAAGTATACTGTGCAGAGCTGTGTATATAAAGCATACAGTGCAGAGCTGTATATAAAGCATACAGTGCAGAGCTGTATATAAAGCATACAGTGGAGAGCTGTGTATATAAAGCATACAGTGCAGAGCTGTATATAAAGCATATAGTGCAGAGCTGTGTATATAAAGCATACAGTGCAGAGCTGTATCTATAAAGTATACTGTGCAGAGCTGTGTATATAAAGCATACAGTGCAGAGCTGTATATAAAGCATATAGTGCAGAGCTGTGTATATAAAGCATACAGTGCAGAGGTGTGTCTATAAAGTATACTGTGCAGAGCTGTGTATATAAAGTATACAGTGCAGAGCTGTGTATATAAAGTATACAGTGCAGAGCTGTGTATATAAAGTATACAGTGCATAGCTGTGTATATAAAGCATACAGTACAGAGCTGTGTCTATAAAGTATACAGTGCAGAGCTGTATATAAAGCATACAGTGCAGAGCTGTGTATAAAGCATACAGTGCAGAGCTGTGTATAATGTATACAGTGCAGAGCTGTGTCTATAAAGTATACAGTGCAGAGCTGTATATAAAGCATACAGTGCAGAGCTGTGTATAATGCATACAGTGCAGAGCTGTGTGTATAAAGCATATAGTGCAGAGCTGTGTATATAAAGTATACAGTGCAGAGCTGTGTCTATAAAGCATACAGTGCAGAGCTGTGTCTATAAAGCATACAGTGCAGAGCTGTGTCTATAAAGCATACAGTGCAGAGCTGTGTCTATAAAGTATACAGTGCAGAGCTGTGTATAAAGCATACAGTGCAGAGCTGTGTATAATGTATACAGTGCAGAGCTGTGTATAAAGCATACAGTGCAGAGCTGTGTATATAAAGCATACAGTGCAGAGCTGTATATAAAGCATACAGTGCAGAGCTGTGTCTATAAAGCATACAGTGCAGAGCTGTGTCTATAAAGCATACAGTGCAGAGCTGTGTCTATAAAGTATACAGTGCAGAGCTGTGTATAAAGCATACAGTGCAGAGCTGTGTATAATGTATACAGTGCAGAGCTGTGTATAAAGCATACAGTGCAGAGCTGTGTATATAAAGCATACAGTGCAGAGCTGTGTATATAAAGCATACAGTGCAGAGCTGTATATAAAGCATACAGTGCAGAGCTGTGTCTATAAAGCATACAGTGCAGAGCTGTGTCTATAAAGCATACAGTGCAGAGCTGTGTCTATAAAGTATACAGTGCAGAGCTGTGTATAAAGCATACAGTGCAGAGCTGTGTATAATGTATACAGTGCAGAGCTGTGTATAAAGCATACAGTGCATAGCTGTGTCTATAAAGTATACAGTGCAGAGCTATATATAAAGTATACAGTGCAGAGCTGTGTATATAAAGCATACAGTGCAGAGCTGTGTATAATGCATATAGTGCAGAGCTGTGTATATAAAGCATACAGTGCAGAGCTGTGTATATAAAGCATACAGTGCAGAGCTGTGTCTATAAAGTATACAGTGCAGAGCTGTGTATATAAAGCATACAGTGTAGAGCTGTGTATAAAGCATACAGTGCAGAGCTGTGTATAAAGCATACAGTGCAGAGCTGTGTATATAAAGCATACAGTGCAGAGCTGTGTATATAAAGCATACAGTGCAGAGCGGTATATAAAGCATATAGTGCAGAGCTGTGTATATAAAGCATACAGTGCAGAGGTGTGTATATAAAGTATACAGTGCAGAGGTGTGTATATAAAGTATACAGTGCAGAGCTGTGTATATAAAGCATACAGTGCAGAGCTGTGTCTATAAAGCATACAGTGCAGAGCTGTGTATATAAATTATACAGTGCAGAGGTGTGTATATAAAGTATACAGTGCAGAGCTGTATATAAAGCATACAGTGCAGAGCTGTGTATAAAGCATACAGTGCAGAGCTGTGTCTATAAAGTATACAGTGCAGAGCTGTGTATAAAGCATACAGTGCAGAGCTGTGTATAATGTATACAGTGCAGAGCTGTGTATAAAGCATACAGTGCAGAGCTGTGTATATAAAGCATACAGTGCAGAGCTGTGTATATAAAGCATACAGTGCAGAGCTGTATATGAAGCATACAGTGCAAAGCTGTATATAAAGCATATAGTGCAGAGCTGTGTATATAAAGCATACAGTGCAGAGCTGTGTATATAAAGCATACAGTGCAGAGCTGTGTCTATAAAGCATACAGTGCATAGCTGTGTCTATAAAGTATACAGTGCAGAGCTATATATAAAGCATACAGTGCAGAGCTGTGTATATAAAGCATACAGTGCAGAGCTGTGTATAATGCATATAGTGCAGAGCTGTGTATATAAAGCATACAGTGCAGAGCTGTGTATATAAAGCATACAGTGCAGAGCTGTGTATATAAAGCATACAGTGCAGAGCGGTATATAAAGCATATAGTGCAGAGCTGTGTATATAAAGCATACAGTGCAGAGCTGTGTCTATAAAGCATACAGTGCAGAGCTGTGTATATAAAGTATACAGTGCAGAGCTGTGTATATAAATTATACAGTGCAGAGGTGTGTATATAAAGTATACAGTGCAGAGCTGTGTATATAAAGCATACAGTGCAGAGCTGTGTATAAAGCATACAGTGCAGAGCTGTGTATAATGTATACAGTGCAGAGCTGTGTCTATAAAGTATACAGTGCAGAGCTGTATATAAAGCATACAGTGCAGAGCTGTGTATAATGCATACAGTGCAGAGCTGTGTGTATAAAGCATATAGTGCAGAGCTGTGTATATAAAGTATACAGTGCAGAGCTGTGTCTATAAAGCATACAGTGCAGAGCTGTGTCTATAAAGCATACAGTGCAGAGCTGTGTATAAAGCATACAGTGCAGAGCTGTGTATATAAAGCATACAGTGCAGAGCTGTATATAAAGCATATAGTGCAGAGCTGTGTATATAAAGCATACAGTGCAGAGCTGTGTCTATAAAGTATACAGTGCAGAGCTGTGTATATAAAGCATACAGTGCAGAGCTGTGTATATAAAGCATACAGTGCAGAGCTGTGTCTATAAAGTATACAGTGCAGAGCTGTATATAAAGCATACAGTGTAGAGCTGTGTATATAAAGCATACAGTGCAGAGCTGTGTCTATAAAGTATACAGTGCAGAGCTGTGTCTAAAGCATACAGTGAAGAGCTGTGTACATAAAGCATACAGTGCAGAGCTGTATATAAAGCATACAGTGCAGAGCTGTGTATATAAAGCATACAGTGCAGAGCTGTGTTTATAAAGCATACAGTGCAGAGCTGTATATATAAAGCATACAGTGCAGAGCTGTGTATAATGCATATAGTGTAGAGCTGTGTATATAAAGTATACAGTGCAGAGCTGTGTATATAAAGCATACAGTGCAGAGCTGTGTATATAAAGCATACAGTGCAGAGCTGTGTATATAAAGCATACAGTGCAGAGTTGTGTATAATGCATATAGTGCAGAGCTGTGTATATAAAGTATACAGTGCAGAGCTGTGTATATAAAGTATACAGTGCAGAGCTGTGTATAATGCATATAGTGCAGAGCTGTGTATATAAAGCATACAGTGCAGAGCTGTGTATATAAAGTATACAGTGCAGAGCTGTGTATATAAAGCATATAGTGCAGAGCTGTGTATATAAAGCATACAGTGCAGAGCTGTGTATAATGCATATAGTGCAGAGCTGTGTATATAAAGTATACAGTGCAGAGCTGTGTATATAAAGTATACAGTGCAGAGCTGTGTATATAAAGCATACAGTGCAGAGCTGTGTATATAAAGTATACAGTGCAGAGCTGTGTCTATAAAGTATACAGTGCAGAGCTGTGTCTATAAAGTATACAGTGCAGAGCTGTGTCTATAAAGCATACAGTGCAGAGCTGTGTATATAAAGTATACAGTGCAGAGCTGTGTATATAAAGCATACAGTGCAGAGCTGTATATAAAGCATACAGTGCAGAGCTGAGAGCTGTATATATAACGCATACAGTGCAGAGCTGTATATAAAGCATACAGTGCAGAGCTGTGTATAATGCATATAGTGCAGAGCTGTGTATATAAAGCATACAGTGCAGAGCTGTGTATATAAAGCATACAGTGCAGAGCTGTGTCTATAAAGTATACAGTGCAGAGCTGTGTCTATAAAGCATACAGTGCAGAGCTGTGTATAATGCATATAGTGTAGAGCTGTGTATATAAAGCATACAGTGCAGATCTGTGTATATAAAGCATACAGTGCAGAGCTGTGTATATAAAGCATACAGTGCAGAGCTGTGTATATAAAGTATACAGTGCAGAGCTGTATATAAAAGCATACAGTGCAGAGCTGTATATAAAAGCATACAGTGCAGAGCTGTGTCTATAAAGCATACAGTGCAGAGCTGTGTATATAAAGTATACAGTGCAGAGCTGTGTATATAAAGCATACAGTGCAGAGCTGTATATAAAGCATACAGTGCAGAGCTGAGAGCTGTATATATAAAGCATACAGTGCAGAGCTGTATATAAAGCATACAGTGCAGAGCTGTGTATAATGCATATAGTGCAGAGCTGTCTATATAAAGCATACAGTGCAGAGCTGTGTATATAAAGCATACAGTGCAGAGCTGTGTCTATAAAGTATACAGTGCAGAGCTGTGTCTATAAAGCATACAGTGCAGAGCTGTGTATAATGCATATAGTGTAGAGCTGTGTATATAAAGCATACAGTGCAGATCTGTGTATATAAAGCATACAGTGCAGAGCTGTGTCTATAAAGCATACAGTGCAGAGCTGTGTCTATAAAGCATACAGTGCAGAGCTGTGTATATAAAGCATACAGTGCAGAGCTGTGTATATAAAGCATACAGTGCAGAGCTGTATATAAAGCATATAGTGCAGAGCTGTGTATATAAAGCATACAGTGCAGAGCTGTATATAAAGCATATAGTGCAGAGCTGTGTATAAAGCATACAGTGCAGAGCTGTGTATATAAAGCATACAGTGCAGAGCTGTGTATATAAAGCATACAGTGCAGAGCTGTATATAAAGCATATAGTGCAGAGCTGTGTATATAAAGCATACAGTGCAGAGCTGTGTCTATAAAGTATACAGTGCAGAGCTGTGTATATAAAGCATACAGTGCAGAGCTGTGTATATAAAGCATACAGTGCAGAGCTGTGTCTATAAAGTATACAGTGCAGAGCTGTATATAAAGCATACAGTGTAGAGCTGTGTATATAAAGCATACAGTGCAGAGTTGTGTATAATGCATATAGTGCAGAGCTGTGTATATAAAGTATACAGTGCAGAGCTGTGTATATAAAGCATACAGTGCAGAGCTGTGTATATAAAGCATACAGTGCAGAGCTGTGTATAATGCATATAGTGCAGAGCTGTGTATATAAAGTATACAGTGCAGAGCTGTGTATATAAAGTATACAGTGCAGAGCTGTGTATATAAAGCATACAGTGCAGAGCTGTGTATATAAAGTATACAGTGCAGAGCTGTGTCTATAAAGTATACAGTGCAGAGCTGTGTCTATAAAGTATACAGTGCAGAGCTGTGTATATAAAGTATACAGTGCAGAGCTGTGTATATAAAGCATACAGTGCAGAGCTGTGTATATAAAGTATACAGTGCAGAGCTGTGTCTATAAAGTATACAGTGCAGAGCTGTGTCTATAAAGTATACAGTGCAGAGCTGTGTATATAAAGTATACAGTGCAGAGCTGTGTATATAAAGCATACAGTGCAGAGCTGTGTATATAAAGTATACAGTGCAGAGCTGTGTCTATAAAGTATACAGTGCAGAGCTGTGTCTATAAAGTATACAGTGCAGAGCTGTGTCTATAAAGTATACAGTGCAGAGCTGTGTATATAAAGTATACAGTGCAGAGCTGTGTATATAAAGCATACAGTGCAGAGCTGTATATAAAGCATACAGTGCAGAGCTGAGAGCTGTATATATAAAGCATACAGTGCAGAGCTGTATATAAAGCATACAGTGCAGAGCTGTGTATAATGCATATAGTGCAGAGCTGTGTATATAAAGCATACAGTGCAGAGCTGTGTATATAAAGCATACAGTGCAGAGCTGTGTCTATAAAGTATACAGTGCAGAGCTGTATATAAAGCATACAGTGCAGAGCTGTGTATATAAAGCATACAGTGCAGAGCTGTGTATAATGCATATAGTGCAGAGCTGTGTATATAAAGCATACAGTGCAGATCTGTGTATATAAAGCATACAGTGCAGAGCTGTGTATATAAAGCATACAGTGCAGAGCTGTGTATATAAAGTATACAGTGCAGAGCTGTATATAAAAGCATACAGTGCAGAGCTGTGTATATAAAGCATACAGTGGAGAGCTGTGTATATAAAGCATACAGTGCAGAGCTGTGTATATAAAGCATACAGTGTAGAGCTGTGTATATAAAGTATACAGTGCAGAGCTGTATATAAAGCATACAGTGCAGAGCTGTGTATAATGCATATAGTGTAGAGCTGTGTATATAAAGTATACAGTGCAGAGCTGTGTCTATAAAGCATACAGTGCAGAGCTGTGTCTATAAAGTATACAGTGCAGAGCTGTGTCTATAAAGTATACAGTGCAGAGCTGTGTATATAAAGTATACAGTGCAGAGCTGTGTCTATAAAGTATACAGTGCAGAGCTGTGTCTATAAAGCATACAGTGCAGAGCTGTGTCTATAAAGTATACAGTGCAGAGCTGTGTCTATAAAGTATACAGTGCAGAGCTGTGTCTATAAAGTATACAGTGCAGAGCTGTATATAAAGGATACAGTGCAGAGCTGTGTCTATAAAGCATACAGTGCAGAGCTGTGTATATAAAGCATACAGTGCAGAGCTGTATATAAAGCATACAGTGCAGAGCTGTGTATATAAAGCATACAGGGCAGAGCTGTGTCTATAAAGTATACAGTGCAGAGCTGTGTCTATAAAGTATACAGTGCAGAGCTGTGTCTATAAAGTATACAGTGCAGAGCTGTGTCTATAAAGTATACAGTGCAGAGCTGTGTATATAAAGCATACAGTGCAGAGCTGTATATAAAGCATACAGTGCAGAGCTGTATATAAAGCATACAGTGCAGAGCTGTGTCTATAAAGCATACAGTGCAGAGCTGTATATAAAGTATACAGTGCAGAGCTGTATATAAAGCATACAGTGCAGAGCTGTGTCTATAAAGTATACAGTGCAGAGCTGTGTCTATAAAGCATACAGTGCAGAGCTGTATATAAAGTATACAGTGCAGAGCTGTATATAAAGTATACAGTGCAGAGCTGTGTCTATAAAGTATACAGTGCAGAGCTGTGTATATAAAGCATACAGTGCAGAGCTGTGTCTATAAAGCATACAGTGCAGAGCTGTATATAAAGCATACAGTGCAGAGCTGTGTATATAAAGCATACAGTGCGGAGCTGTGTCTATAAAGTATACAGTGCAGAGCTGTGTCTATAAAGTATACAGTGCAGAGCTGTGTCTATAAAGTATACAGTGCAGAGCTGTGTCTATAAAGTATACAGTGCAGAGCTGTATATAAAGGATACACGCACTCATCCATGTAAAACACTGAGTCTAAGTAAGTGGAACTGAGACTTTCAAGAAAGAAACCCCAGCTACAAAGACGACAGAAAAGGTGTCAGAAGGTATGAAAAAAGGCTCCTAAGGAAAAACTATTTTCCTAAAAGATCTTTTGCAAAAAAAAAAAATAACCAAAAAAACCAAAGCAGGTGACTCCGGCGTGTGCAGCCTCTGTGTGCGGCCTCTGTGTGCGGCCTCTGTGTGCGGCCTCTGTGCGCACAGGGCACATTCCCTCAGGCTCAGAAGCCGCACACATTCCCGTACAAGGACATTAACTTAGAAACGGAAGGAAGCACATGACATCTCCCACACGTGACTGATCACATGGTCATGACTTTCCACAGGTCCTTTCGTCCTCCTGCATCTATCCTGGAGAGAAGGCGACACATTACATGAGTTGCTGGAGAAGGTATGGAGCTGGCAAATGCCAGTGTGTCGCCCCCTAGTGTCTCCTAGCCCCACAGCGGTGCACGCTCCGGTTACTATCTGCAGGTGGGCTCCACTGGGAAAAGGGGGGCAACTTCATGGGAGATTGCAGTTTTGAATATCTTTGGGAACAAAGAAAAACAGATGCAGGGTGTAAAGAGAGAGATCCGCAGGCGCAGAGTGTCAGGAGATCCGCAGGCGCAGAGTGTGTAAGGAGATCCGCAGGCGTAGAGTGTGTCAGGAGATCCGCAGGCGCAGAGTGTGTCAGGAGATCCGCAGGCGCAGAGTGTGTCAGGAGATCCGCAGGCGCAGAGTGTGTCAGGAGATCCGCAGGCGCAGAGTGTGTAAGGAGATCCGCAGGCGCAGAGTGTCAGGAGATCCGCAGGCGCAGAGTGTGTAAGGAGATCCGCAGGCGTAGAGTGTGTCAGGAGATCCGCAGGCGCAGAGTGTCAGGAGATCCGCAGGCGCAGAGTGTCAGGAGATCCGCAGGCGCAGAGTGTGTAAGGAGATCCGCAGGCGCAGAGTGTCAGGAGATCCGCAGGCGTAGAGTGTGTCAGGAGATCCGCAGGCGCAGAGTGTGTCAGGAGATCCGCAGGCGCAGAGTGTGTCAGGAGATCCGCAGGCGCAGAGTGTGTCAGGAGATCCGCAGGCGCAGAGTGTCAGGAGATCCGCAGGCGTAGAGTGTGTCAGGAGATCCGCAGGCGCAGAGTGTGTCAGGAGATCCGCAGGCGCAGAGTGTGTCAGGAGATCCGCAGGCGCAGAGTGTGTCAGGAGATCCGCAGGCGCAGAGTGTGTCAGGAGATCCGCAGGCGCAGAGTGTGTCAGGAGATCCGCAGGCGTAGAGTGTCAGGAGATCCGCAGGCGCAGAGTGTGTCAGGAGATCCGCAGGCGCAGAGTGTGTCAGGAGATCCGCAGGCGCAGAGTGTGTCAGGAGATCCGCAGGCGCAGAGTGTGTCAGGAGATCCGCAGGCGCAGAGTGTGTCAGGAGATCCGCAGGCGCAGAGTGTCAGATCTTGAGATTCAGGGCGTCAGGAGATCCGCAGGGCTTCAGCGGATCCGTATGGTGTCAGGAGTGTGACGACATGGACTCTGTCAGTGCCTAGCATAGGTTAAAGGGAAGGTGTCGTCCAAGAAAAAAAAAAAAAAAATTCAATAACTGAAAAAATGTAAAGTATTAATGTTTTTGTTTAAATATTATTTGCTTTTAATTGAGCAAAATATAAAAAAAAAAGTTTGATATTTTCCTCTTAAACACTAGAGGGAGTAGCTGCTGAAATCAGACTGTAGAATTAGGCTGGATTACAACAGTAGTAAAGTGGGCAGAATCTGCTCTCCTGTGTGTGATGTCACCTCCCCCTCCCAACCCTAGGTGTTTCCAAAGGATAACAGAGAATGATATTTAGGCCTAAGCCACACGTCGAGAAAATCGGTGCGAGTGGAGTGCGATAAAACATCGCATTCCCCTCGGACCAATATTAGCCTGTGTGTCAGCACACATGAGCGATTATCTTCTCAGCCATAATCGGACCGAGAAAACAATCGCAGCATGCTGCGATTGTAAAGCGAGACTCTTTTCTCTCGCACCCATTCAAGTGTATGGGGCGAGAGAAAAATCGCACTGCACTCGCGGTACACCAGTTAACCGCGCGTGCAGAGCGAGAATCGCAATAGCCGGCTACGGAGGAGAGAGGGAGAGAAATCCCTCCCTCTCCTCTGCAGTGCTGGCCCGCCCCTCCGCAGCGCTGGCCCGCCCCTCCTGAGAGCCGGACCTCCCCCTGTAGCTGAGGTCCGCTCGCACAGTCGGACTGCAGTTGCAGGGATACAAGCATGACACTCGGCTCCTGCTGTGCTGCCAGCGCGAGCCGAGTGTCATGCGAGCATCGCAGTAGTGCCCCGTGTGGCCCCAGCCTTAGGATCACAGTGCGGAGCCATTTTGTTGGTGACCAGAAAAGTAAAGTGTCAACCAAGGACAGATGGAGTATCACACAGGATAGGATTAGATACACGACTCAGCAGACAGTATCACACAGGAGAGGATTAGATACACTGCTCAGCAGGCAGTATCACACAGGATAGGATTAGATACACAGCTTTGCAGACAGTATCACACAGGATAGGATTAGATACACGACTCAGCAGACAGTATCACACAGGAGAGGATTAGATACACTGCTCAGCAGGCAGTATCACACAGGATAGGATTAGATACACAGCTTTGCAGACAGTATCACACAGGATAGGATTAGATACAGCTCAGCAGACAGTATCACATAAGAGGATTAGGTACATGGCTCAGCAGACAGTATCACAGGATAGGATTAGATACATGGCTCAGCAGGCAGTATCACACAGGATAGGATTAGATACATTGCTCAGCAGACAGTATCACATAAGAGGATTAGATACATGGCTCAGCAGGCAGTATCACACAGGATAGGATTAGATACACAGCTTTGCAGACAGTATCACACAGGATAGGATTAGATACAGCAACTCAGCAGACAGTATCACACAGGATAGGATTAGATACACAGCTCAGCAGACAGTATCACATAAGAGGATTAGATACATGGCTCAGCAGGCAGTATCACACAGGATAGGATTAGATACACAGCTTTGCAGACAGTATCACACAGGATAGGATTAGATACAGCTCAGCAGACAGTATCACACAGGATAGGATTAGATACACAGCTCAGCAGACAGTATCACACAGGATAGGATTAGATACAGCAACTCAGCAGACAGTATCACACAGGATAGGATTAGATACAGCAACTCAGCAGACAGTATCACACCGGATAGGATTAGATAGACAGCTCAGCAGACAGTATCACACAGGATAGGATTAGATACACAGCTCAGCAGACAGTATCACACAGGATAGGATTAGATACATTGCTCAGCAGACAG
Organism: Anomaloglossus baeobatrachus; assembly: GCF_048569485.1. Classification (NCBI taxonomy): domain Eukaryota; kingdom Metazoa; phylum Chordata; class Amphibia; order Anura; family Aromobatidae; genus Anomaloglossus; species Anomaloglossus baeobatrachus. Next base: position 105,972,186 of record NC_134360.1, read on the forward strand.
TATCACATAGGACATGATTAGATACAAGGCTCAGCAGACAGTATCACATAGGAGAGGATTAGTTATATGACTCAGCAGACAGTATCACACACGACAGGATTAGATGCACAGCTTAGCAGACAGTATCACACAGGATAGGATTAGATACATTGCTCAGCAGACAGTATCACATAGGACATGATTAGATACAAGGCTCAGCAGACAGTATCACATAGGAGAGGATTAGTTATATGGCTCAGCAGACAGTATCACACACGACAGGATTAGATGCACAGCTTAGCAGATAGTATCACACAGGAGAGGATTAGATACACAGCGGCGGGGGGAGGGGCACAGGTACGTGTGGCCTCAGCCTTAGGATCACAGTGCGGAGCCATTTTGATGGTGACCAGAAAAGTCTAGTGTCAACCAAGGACAGATGGAGTATCACACAGGATAGGTTTAGATACACAGCTCAGAAGACAGTATCACACAGGAGAGGATTAGATACACTGCTTAGCAGGCAGTATCACACAGGATAGGATTAGATACACAGCTTTGCAGACAGTATCACACAGGATAGGATTAGATACAGCTCAGAAGACAGTATCACATAAGAGGATTAGGTACATGGCTCAGCAGACAGTATCACAGGATAGGATTAGATACACGGCTCAGCAGGCAGTATCACACAGGATAGGATTAGATACATTGCTCAGCAGACAGTATCACATAAGAGGATTAGATACATGGCTCAGCAGGCAGTATCACACAGGATAGGATTAGATACAGCAACTCAGCAGACAGTATCACACAGGATAGGATTAGATACACAGCTCAGCAGACAGTATCACATAGGAGAGGATTAGTTATATGGCTCAGCAGACAGTATCACACACGACAGGATTAGATGCACAGCTTAGCAGACAGTATCACACAGGATAGGATTAGATACATTGCTCAGCAGACAGTATCACACACGACAGGATTAGATGCACAGCTTAGCAGACAGTATCACACAGGATAGGATTAGATACACAGCTCAGCAGACAGTATCACATAAGAGGATTAGATACATGGCTCAGCAGGCAGTATCACACAGGATAGGATTAGATACAGCAACTCAGCAGACAGTATCACACAGGATAGGATTAGATACACAGCTCAGCAGACAGTATCACATAAGAGGATTAGATACATGGCTCAGCAGGCAGTATCACACAGGATAGGATTAGATACACAGCTTTGCAGACAGTATCACACAGGATAGGATTAGATACAGCTCAGCAGACAGTATCACACAGGATAGGATTAGATACACAGCTCAGCAGACAGTATCACACAGGATAGGATTAGATACAGCAACTCAGCAGACAGTATCACACAGGATAGGATTAGATACACAGCTCAGCAGACAGTATCACATAGGAGAGGATTAGTTATATGGCTCAGCAGACAGTATCACACACGACAGGATTAGATGCACAGCTTAGCAGACAGTATCACACAGGATAGGATTAGATACATTGCTCAGCAGACAGTATCACACACGACAGGATTAGATGCACAGCTTAGCAGACAGTATCACACAGGATAGGATTAGATACATTGCTCAGCAGACAGTATCACACACGACAGGATTAGATGCACAGCTTAGCAGACAGTATCACACAGGATAGGATTAGATACACAGCTCAGCAGACAGTATCACACAGGATAGGATTAGATACATTGCTCAGCAGACAGTATCACACACGACAGGATTAGATACACAGCGGCGGGGGGAGGGGCACAGGTACGTGTGGCCCCAGCCTTAGGATCACAGTGCGGAGCCATTTTGATGGTGACCAGAAAAGTCTAGTGTCAACCAAGCCTTATAAAGAATGGTCTGGCTCACCAATATGGTGCTCAGGAGAAAAAATAGTCCATATATTGAAAAAACTCCGGCACACAAAATGTTATCAATTATTGTTTATTTATATTTTATATTATTCGGATATTCAGAAATGATATGACGTTTCGGCTGTTTGCCTTCTTCACAACTGAATTATATGTAACAGAGATAGAGAATAACAAAAGGAAAAATGAGTACCAATATTCATTCATATTTGTATCATGTAAAATAATAACAATTTATATCCTTTATTACCTATACGGTATTTTGAATACTATCTGAGAAGAACGTCAGACGTGTATAATCATTTATATCTGAAAGAATAATCATAACAACAATGCCCATATTAGGAATTATAGAAATCACTTGAAAGTAAATGTCATGACCAATATTAGATTTATAACATGTTATTTCAGTGCATAAGCACTTTCACCAACATATAATCATAATTGATAAATTAGAAAACAAAATTACCTTTCTGTTGGAAAGGGCAGTATATAATTGTAATGTCCACAATGGGAAATTGTCACAATGTTGAATCGCTATTAGACTGGAAAATAGAGTAAGAAAATCACTATCAGTGTATCAGAAAAAGGAATGCAAGTGCATAAAACATTGGTGATCTATAGTGGGAAAGTGCCAGTCAGCAAAGGGTTAACGGAGGAGAAAGACATGACATACCTGTTTAGCCAAGGATCAGCGGTGGAGTGAAAGAGAATGACCGCGCTGGGGTTTAAATGTGCTGAAGGGGCGGGACTAACAGAACAATTTCCTGTGTTTATGGAACGCATAGAGACGAGTGACACGCAAGCCGCGCGTGCGCAGTGTACCCGGAAGTGCGCGCATGCGCAGAAGTGAAAATCGGGTATAAGTAAGTTACGGCGCCCAGAATGTCATTATGAACGAAGAAGTACTAAGTACGCATCTGAAAAAGAAAAAAGGGGAAATAGATAGGGCTTTTGAGACCAGGATGAATTATATAGATAGTATAATGAGATAATCAGCATAATACCAAGGGTAAACAATAATGACTCCATTTGAATGAATGTCAATACATCCTACAAGGTACACATATATGTTATATCCGTATTTTATACATACATATGTGTGCACATATGGACATACATCTATATCCATATATGCACAGGTCCATATCTTTTCAATATAATATCTGACAGTGCATATCGTACATAATTATAGGACGTTTATGACAAACTATTGCTATATATGTATACATATGTGTGCAGGACAACCATGTCAGTACACACACATGTATACCCATAATTCCCATCATCACATAATGAATATATGACTACTGTATAGAATTCTCCAATAATATTGAAAATCACGAGTAATAGGATAGACGGACCCCATGTCAATAATTCTCATATTCTCTGTTAAGTCCAAAAGGGGAAAGGGTATTCAGAGTGTGGATCCAATAGGATTCCCTTTCTTTTAATTTCTTAATCCTATCACCCCCACGTCTCAAAGGTGGAATATGCTCCAAAACTTGGAATCTCATCTGAGAAATCATATGTCCGCACTGGATGAAATGGTATGGAATAGGCAACATGACTAACTTACATCGTATAGTGGACTTATGTTTTCCTATGCGGTCTCGGACATGCTGGGTAGTCTCCCCAACATATCCGAGACCACACGGACATTTGATCAGATATACCACAAATGACGTATCACAGGTGAAAAAGTCCTTAAGATAAAAAACTCTTCCAGTGCGAGGATGGGTACATTGATTTCCTTTAATGATATTAGAGCAGTGAGGACAGTGTAGACAGGAATAATTACCCTGTTTGGGTGTGGATAGGAAAGTTTGTTTTGATTTCACAATATTTGACCCTATGTCCGCCCTTACCAATATGTCTCTAAGATTAGGAGAACGTTTATAACTAAAGAGAGGTGAAGAGGAAAATTCGGTTATTTGTGGATAGGAACTATGTAATATCTGCCAATGTCGAAGAATGATACCTTTTACAATAGGATGAAAAGGATGAAATGTGTTAACAAAAGTGATGAATGGTCCTGCCCTTTTAGGTCGTGTGCTAGAACTGTAACTAGAATGATAAGCAGAATCTACTATGGATGAAGGATAACCACGTTGTAGGAATTTATTGACTTTAACTATTGATTATTTACATAAGGAACTGGATACGATTTCTAAACAAATTTCTACCATTGAAGGGCAACTTGCCAATACTTTTTCTCCTGCTGATTTAAACAACATGAAATCTAAGATGGATTCAACTATCCTGGAATATAAGAAAACTTTGCAAGAACGTAAACGTAATAAGTTCACCAGAGATGAAGAGGACTATAAGCGTGGTCAAGTTTACAGATGGCGATGTGGTGAAATGGTTTCACGAAGACGTTTTCCAATGAGGACTGATTATTCATCTTCAGCCAGCTCAGGCAGTGAGATGGATTCACAGAGTACGTCTTTTTTAGGACCACGACGTACTTTCCAAAAAAGACGAGGAGGGGGAAGAGGAGACGTACAACACGGGGAGAGGATGTCCACGAGATCCCAGGTAGGACGGACCTCATTCTCAATATTTCCTCCTATACCCTTTCCCCCCTCGAATCCACTGTATTACAAAAAGGATTAAGTTTTTGTCCTACGCCGAATATCATTAAAGGAAATCAATGTACCCATCCTCGCACTGGAAGAGTTTTTTATCTTAAGGACTTTTTCACCTGTGATACGTCATTTGTGGTATATCTGATCAAATGTCCGTGTGGTCTCGGATATGTTGGGGAGACTACCCAGCATGTCCGAGACCGCATAGGAAAACATAAGTCCACTATACGATGTAAGTTAGTCATGTTGCCTATTCCATACCATTTCATCCAGTGCGGACATATGATTTCTCAGATGAGATTCCAAGTTTTGGAGCATATTCCACCTTTGAGACGTGGGGGTGATAGGATTAAGAAATTAAAAGAAAGGGAATCCTATTGGATCCACACTCTGAATACCCTTTCCCCTTTTGGACTTAACAGAGAATATGAGAATTATTGACATGGGGTCCGTCTATCCTATTACTCGTGATTTTCAATATTATTGGAGAATTCTATACAGTAGTCATATATTCATTATGTGATGATGGGAATTATGGGTATACATGTGTGTGTACTGACATGGTTGTCCTGCACACATATGTATACATATATAGCAATAGTTTGTCATAAACGTCCTATAATTATGTACGATATGCACTGTCAGATATTATATTGAAAAGATATGGACCTGTGCATATATGGATATAGATGTATGTCCATATGTGCACACATATGTATGTATAAAATACGGATATAACATATATGTGTACCTTGTAGGATGTATTGACATTCATTCAAATGGAGTCATTATTGTTTACCCTTGGTATTATGCTGATTATCTCATTATACTATCTATATAATTCATCCTGGTCTCAAAAGCCCTATCTATTTCCCCTTTTTTCTTTTTCAGATGCGTACTTAGCACTTCTTCGTTCATAATGACATTCTGGGCGCCGTAACTTACTTATACCCGATTTTCACTTCTGCGCATGCGCGCACTTCCGGGTACACTGCGCACGCGCGGCTTGCGTGTCACTCGTCTCTATGCGTTCCATAAACACAGGAAATTGTTCTGTTAGTCCCGCCCCTTCAGCACATTTAAACCCCAGCGCGGTCATTCTCTTTCACTCCACCGCTGATCCTTGGCTAAACAGGTATGTCATGTCTTTCTCCTCCGTTAACCCTTTGCTGACTGGCACTTTCCCACTATAGATCACCAATGTTTTATGCACTTGCATTCCTTTTTCTGATACACTGATAGTGATTTTCTTACTCTATTTTCCAGTCTAATAGCGATTCAACATTGTGACAATTTCCCATTGTGGACATTACAATTATATACTGCCCTTTCCAACAGAAAGGTAATTTTGTTTTCTAATTTATCAATTATGATTATATGTTGGTGAAAGTGCTTATGCACTGAAATAACATGTTATAAATCTAATATTGGTCATGAGATTTACTTTCAAGTGATTTCTATAATTCCTAATATGGGCATTGTTGTTATGATTATTCTTTCAGATATAAATGATTATACACGTCTGACGTTCTTCTCAGATAGTATTCAAAATACCGTATAGGTAATAAAGGATATAAATTGTTATTATTTTACATGATACAAATATGAATGAATATTGGTACTCATTTTTCCTTTTGTTATTCTCTATCTCTGTTACATATAATTCAGTTGTGAAGAAGGCAAACAGCCGAAACGTCATATCATTTCTGAATATCCGAATAATATAAAATATAAATAAACAATAATTGATAACATTTTGTGTGCCGGAGTTTTTTCAATATAGTGTCAACCAAGGACAGATGGAGTATCACACAGGATAGGTTTAGATACACAGTTCAGCAGACAGTATCACACAGGAGAGGATTAGATACACTGCTCAGCAGGCAGTATCACACAGGATAGGATTAGATACACAGCTTTGCAGACAGTATCACACAGGATAGGATTAGATACAGCTCAGAAGACAGTATCACATAAGAGGATTAGGTACATGGCTCAGCAGACAGTATCACAGGATAGGATTAGATACACGGCTCAGCAGGCAGTATCACACAGGATAGGATTAGATACATGGCTCAGCAGGCAGTATCACACAGGATAGGATTAGATACAGCAACTCAGCAGACAGTATCACACAGGATAGGATTAGATACACAGCTCAGCAGACAGTATCACACAGGATAGGATTAGATACAGCAACTCAGCAGACAGTATCACACAGGATAGGATTAGATACACAGCTCAGCAGACAGTATCACACAGGATAGGATTAGATACACAGCTCAGCAGACAGTATCACACAGGATAGGATTAGATACATTGCTCAGCAGACAGTATCACATAGGACATTATTAGATACAAGGCTCAGCAGACAGTATCACATAGGAGAGGATTAGTTATATGGCTCAGCAGACAGTATCACACACGACAGGATTAGATGCACAGCTTAGCAGACAGTATCACACAGGATAGGATTAGATACATTGCTCAGCAGACAGTATCACATAGGACATGATTAGATACAAGGCTCAGCAGACAGTATCACATAGGAGAGGATTAGTTATATGGCTCAGCAGACAGTATCACACACGACCGGATTAGATGCACAGCTTAGCAGATAGTATCACACAGGATAGGATTAGATACACAGCGGCGGGGGGAGGGGCACAGGTACGTGTGGCCCCAGCCTTAGGATCACAGTGCGGAGCCATTTTGATGGTGACCAGAAAAGTCTAGTGTCAACCAAGGACAGATGAAGTATCACACAGGATAGGTTTAGATACACAGCTCAGCAGACAGTATCACACAGGAGAGGATTAGATACACTGCTCAGCAGACAGTATCACACAGGATAGGATTAGTTATATGGCTCAGCAGACAGTATCACACACGACAGGATTAGATGCACAGCTTAGCAGACAGTATCACACAAGAGAGGATTAGATACACAGCGGCGGGGGAGAGGGGCACAGGTACTCATGCACTGCTTTGCATCTATCCCCGCAGCAGCTGCAGCAAGGCGAGCAGGGGGGCCTGTCAGTGTAGACAGTAGCAGCCCCGGGAGGGGCGCCGGTACTCACATGCTCTGCATACACACACACATACACACAGCTCTGCTACATGGACGCCGGTCGGGGAGGGGGGGGGGGGGGGAGGAGTGGTGCTGGGTAAAGCGTGGGGAGGGGTTGTCATTGGAGACAGTAATCCACCGCTGCACGCCGCTCCAATTGTCGGTAACGGCACTGTTCTAGGATCTGTTGGGATGCTTGCCCTTTCAGATCCTGGCTGTAAAATTTAGCCAGACATGATAGTTTGTTTATAAACGGCGACTAAGCCCCTCATTGTTTCTACAAGACTCTTAGGCGGGCTTTGCACACTACGACATCGCAGGTGCGATGTCGGTGGGGTCATGTCGAAAGTGACGCACTTCCTGCGTCGCTCTCGACATCGTAGTGTATAAATCCTAGATGATACGTAGTGTGTAAATCCTAGATGATACGATTAACGAGCGCAAAAGCGTCGTAATCGTATCATCGGTGTAGCGTCGGCGAATTCCATAATTACGCGGATGCGACGGTCTGATGTTGTTCCTCACTCCTGTGGTAGCACACATCGCTGTGTGTGAAGTCGCAGGAGCGAGGAACATCTCTTACCTGCGTCACCGCGGCTCCCGTCGGCTATGCGGAAGGACAGAGGTGGGCGGGATGTTTACATCCTACTCATCTCCGCCCCTCCGCTCCTATTGGCCGCCTGCCATGTGACGTCGCAGTGACGCCGCACGACCCGCCCCCTTAATAAGAAGGCGGGTCGCCGGCCAGAGCGACGTTGCAGGACAGGTAAGTGCATGTGAAGCTGCCGTAGCGATAATATTTGCTACGGCAGCTATCACAATGATATCGTAGCTGCGACGGGGGTGGGGACTATCGCGCTCGGCATCGCAGCATCGGCTTGCGATGTTGTAGTGTGCAAAGTACCCCTTAGGGTCCCGTCACATGTATTGACGCACCAACAATCTGACCAGCAATCCGACCTGGCAGGGATCGTTGGTGCGTCGCTACATGGTCACTGGTGAGCTGTCAATCAGGCAGATCTCACCAGCGACTCGTGTAACGATGCTGCGCTTGGTAACCAGGGTAAATATCGGGTAACTAAGTAAAGCGACGAGGTCTTTAGGAGTCGTGTTAAAGTTCTTGTATAAGTGCCTTGCCCATATAATTGCCTTGCCCAGTGAAGGTCAGATACCCAGACTAATCAATTATGCGATGTAACTTAGCTGTCTTTCCCTCGTCTCTGCCAGAGACCATTACTACTAGAGATATTTTGTATACGGCTTGAAATCTAGCCAATAAGAGCCCAGTTTTATCCACCAATCGGGAAGACCCCAATGGTCTGAAAGGAGAGCTCAGGGGTATAAGAAGGAGGACTGTCCATTGCCTGGGTAGACTCTTGCTACATGATACCAATCTAGGTTCTGCGGATCCGAATGGCAAGCCATAACCGAACCTGGATTATAATACTACATGGACTTCAGCATCGAATGTAAGGATTCGGCTGAGATATCAAGGACTACCTAAGGAAGGAATCCAGCTTGGGACAATCCAGTCACCTGACTACAGGCTTTGCGGTCCTCAGCCACCTTCTTAAATCCGCCGTTATTCCGTTCTCAGTGGGTGCCCACCAAAAGCGGGGTGCTGCTGATTTGGAGTAAATAGCCATGGAAGCTCTGAGGCACGGACATTCTAATCCCTGGTGAGCCAGCAGAAGGGTGAGAAACTGTTGCCGGTTACATTTTGTGGTTTTGCTGGTTATGTGCCATATGCCGTTAATTATTATCTATTTATCTTTCTTGCTGCTTCTATGGTTGAAATTATGGTATCACAGCAGCACAACTTAAATAATAACATGAATTACTTAATTGACAAGACAGTAGAGTTGACAGAAGAGCATTATACATTAGATTAGGTTATACACAGTGGGTAAACTGAAAAGTAGAAGAAATAAAGAAGTAAATATTCACCTTGATGATTTAACACTGTTATTGTTGTACATTCCCATAGCAGTTTGCACAAATTATTTCCTATATTTTTCCTTCTTACACCTCAGAAGGATTAGCCGGTTACTGAAGTTGCTCTTCTGTCTCATGAATAGCTCATATAATGGATGTGTATTATTATTCATAATCACCATACACTTTTTCAGAGTTCTTCTCTCCACTACCTCCTCAAGAGAGTTAAGATTGCAGCCAAGAGCGAAGCTTGCCTTCTTGATAAGCTTATTCAGCTTATTGGCATCAGAGACCCGCACACTACTACCCCAGCATATGAGTGCAAAAGAGATGGCAAAAAATACAGCACAGATTAGTTTACCAAAAATTTTTGAGTTTATATCGGACAACTCCTTTAAAAATATCAGACCTACAAGATTATAATTTTGTTTCTCCCGCTGAGAGCAATCAATCATCAGGAGATCCACAGGCACAAGGTGTCAGAAGAATTCCCAAAGGGGTGTAATTTCTAAAATTTGGTTACTTGAGGGGGTTTCTTCTGTTCTGGCACTTGAAGGCTCTGCAAATGGAGTCTGAAAACTATTCTAGAAAATTCTGTGCTCCAAAAATCAAATGGCATTCGTTCGGTCCCAGCCCTGTGGTACAACCAAACATTACTGTACAGTCACATGTGGGATATTGTCAAGTTCAGGAGAAATTGTGTAACACATGTGGTAGATCCACTCACTCAGCTGCAGTATGAGGTAGACACAGGAATGCTTCTCTGTTTAAATTTCAGCTGGTTTATTAACTCCATAAACCAGCCTGAACAAAATAAAACAAAAACAGCCTTACTGGCATAAAAGAAAACAAAACCTCATGTATCAAGTCCATACACTGCGGGTTCAGCCCGCTAAAGTTTGGGGTACCACACCATTCACAGAGAGGAGGAACTGCTTCCTCCAACACAGAACAATGAGTGTGTCCAGAGGCCTGGCTTTTACCTCTTGGACCACACCTCGAGGTGGACATATGGTGAACAGCCGTCCCACCCATCTCTTTAGCTGTTCACAAAAAAACCCGGCCCAGTTAAAAGCAATTTAACCCTCTCAGCACCTAGTATGCTGGGCCATTACATCCAGGTTCACATCACTGATTTTAGTAGTCTCAGCGACACATACCTCCCCTCTTGCACTTTACCAGTGATCATATCACACACATTATAGGGCTTTTTTTTTTACATATTCTCCTTGAACATTGGAACTCTGGGGTTAAAACAACATTTTAGTGGTAAAAATGTAATTTTTTTTTTCACCGCCCTATAGTATAACATTTTGTGACATCTGTGGTGTCAATATGCTCACTGGACCCCCTAGATGAATTCATTGAGGGGTGCAGTTTGTAAAATGAGGTCACTTGTTGGGTTCTGGCACCTCAAGGGCTTTGCCAATGTGACATGGCACCCACAAACCATTCCAACTAAATCTGCACTCAAATATGGCGCTCCTTCGCTTTTTCACATTGCACTGTGCATCAAAAATAGTTTTTAGATAGAAAAAATAGCCAAAGGCCAAAGAGTCAGCTCACCACTCTCCACAGCGAGAGACGTCACGGAAGGACTTGTGAGAATCCACGATGTATAAGAATAAAGTGAAGAAAATCTAGCGTCCAACGATGTAAAAATTCATACAAATTTTATTCACAAAAAATTTTTGTTCTGTATGCGATGATTTAGGACACCAACGTACGAAACGTGTTTGCCTTACTATAAGATATCTCTGCACATTTTTTACAATGTCATTTTCCTATGGTTTTAATTATTTTTTTTGGGATTAAAATTTGTATGAATTTTTATATTCCCAAAGGAAAAAGTTGGGGTAAAGAAATATTTTGTTTAAAAATTTATTTTTTCATTTTCACAGCTAAAAGTTATAAAATTCTGTGACCCACCTGTGGGTTCACGGTGCTGACGAAACATCTAGATAAATTCCTTATAGTGTCTAGTTTGCAAAATGGGATCACTTGTGGGGGAACTCTACTGCTCAGGTGTCTCCAAATGAAACATGACATCCGCTAATGATTCCAGCTAATTTTGCATTCAAAAATTCAAATGGCGCTCCTTCCCTTCTGAGCCCTGCCGTAGATTTCCACCACATATGGGGGGGGTATTGACGTACACAGGAGAAAGTGCACAACATATTATATGGTCCATTTTCTCCTGTTACTTTTGTGAAAATGAAAGATTTGAGGTTAAGGCAACATTTTTGTGGTAAAAATATATTTTTTTTCATTTTCACGGCTCAACATTGTTAAACCCTTTCAAATTGTTAAATTCTGTGAAACCCCTGTGGGTTCAAGGTGCTCACCAAACATCTTGATATATTCATTGAGGGGTTTAGTTTCCAAAAATTCAAATGGCGATCCTTCCCTTCTGAGCTGCCGTGCGCCCAAACAGTACATTTCCACAACATATGAGGTATCAGTGTACTCAGGAGAAATTGTGAAATAAATTACCGTATTTTTCGCTTTATAAGACACACCTGATTATAAGACACACCCCAAATTTGGTGAAGGAAAAGAAATATTTTTTTAATGTTACATGGGGTTCGTCTTATAATGCCAGTGTCCGTCTAACAAATCATATAGGGTATATGTCCCTCATAGCCCCCCTATCTTAAAATTAGCCCCCTTAATCTGGATATGGCCCCCTTATATTGAATATAGCCCACTTGTGCTGGCACATGTTCCCCAGTGATGCCACATGTCCCCCATTGATGGCATACGTCCCCCATTGCTGGCACACGTTCCCTATTGATGGCACACATCTCCTATTGATGGCACACGTCCCCCAGTGATGCCACATGTCCCTCACTAATGCCACATGTCTCCCATTGCTGGCACACGTTTCCTATTGCTGGCACACGTTTCCTATTGCTGGCACACGTTTCCTATTACTGGCACACGTTTCCTATTGCTCGCACACGTTTCCTATTGCTGGCACACGTCTCCTATTGCTGGCACACGTCCCTTATAGCTGGCACACGTCCCCTATAGCTGGCACACGTCTCTTATAGCTGGCACACGTCTCCTACAGCTGGCACAGGTCTCCTATGGATAGCAGACGTCCCCCTGTGCTGCCTATGGCCCCCTATGGATGGCACACATCCCCCTATGCTCTCCGTGGCCCCCTATGGATGGCACACGTCCCCCTGTGTTTGATATGGCCCCCATGCTGCTGCCCATAGTAAAATAAAAAACTCTTTACTTACCTTCTCCAGCGCTGTTCTCCCTCATGTCTCCCTCCGTGCTGCTGAGATCCTCCACTTCCTGCTTCTAGGTGCCGGTCATGTGATCGGCACAGCAGAGTTACATCATCTCTGCGTGCCTGATCACAGCGGCAGCAGGGAGACTGGGGAGACACCGGGAGATCAGCGCTGGAGGCGGTCAGTAAAGCTTTATTATTTTAGGATGGGCAGCAGCATGGGGGCCATATCTAACACAGGAGGGGGGCATGTGTCATCAAATGGGGGAGCAGGCACATATGTGTCGCTCCCCCAGCCCATCACCGCGGTGCGGTTTCAGCACCATGGTGATGGACAGCGGCAGTGCATATTATATGAGTGGGAGCAGGAGATCTCCCGCTGCCTCCACCAGTCTGCCTCAGCCGCCAGCACCGCTCCAGAATTGCCCCCACCTCCCCTGGGCCCTGCAGTATATAATCCGTATATTAGGATTATAAGACGCACCCCCTACTTTCCCCCAAAATTTGGGGGAACAAAAGTGCATCTTATAATGCGAAAAATACGGTATATGATGCATTTTTTTCTTATTACCTTTGTGAAAATGCTAAATTTTATGGCTAAAGTAACATTTTTGGGGGATAAATTTAAATTTTCATTTTTTCCTTCCACATTGCTTTAGTTCCTGTGAAGCAGTGTGAGGGGTGTAGTTGTTAGAATGGTGTCACTTTTTGGGGTATTTTCTGACACCTAGGCCTCTCAAGGTCACTTCAAATGTGATGTGGTCCCTAAAAAAATGGTTTTGTAAATTTAGTTGGAAAAATGAGAAATCGCTGATGAACTTTAAACCCGTTTAAGTTTCAAAAAGAGAAAAAAAAAAGATGTTTCAAAAATTGCGCTGATGTAAAGTAGACATGTGGGAAATGTTATTTATTAATTATTTTGTGTGACATAACTATCTGGTTTAAGGGCATTAAAATTCAAAATTGCTAAATTTTCTCTAAATTTCTGATATTTTCATATAAAAATGCAGAAAATATCATCCTTAACTTACCACTATCATGAAGTACAATATGTTACGAAAAAACATTCTTAGAATCGCTTGGATCTGCTGAAGCATTCCAGAGTTATAACCTCATAAAGTGACACTGGTCACAATTGCAAAAAATGGCCTGGTCGCCTGGTCATGAAGGTGAAAACTTGACTTAGGGGTTAACGTTGCCGCCCTATAATTTTCAGGCTTCCTATTTTGAATATTGGTGCCACATTTGTTATGCGCCAGTCCTCTTACATACCCTGTTATTATGGAATCTGTTAATATGAAAAATACTGTATTTTTCAGACTATAAGATGCACTTCCCCCCCCCCCCCAAATGTTGGGGGAAAGTGGGGGGTTCGTCTTATAGTCTGAATGTAGGGCTGCGGGGAATGAGGGTTGGAGCGGGTCATCGGCGGCACGAGCAGGCTGTGCAGCGCCTGCCGTTACCACGTGGGCCCTCTCATTTCATATGCACGCCCATCATCTCTCAGCGCTGAAGCTAAAAGGATGGGATGATGGGCGGGGGGTGCACGCATAGTAAACAGCCGGCCCGCATGATCACCCCTGGCAACTACAGCCTGGAGTGATCATGTGTGGCTGTATTCACTGCTCCGCGCATCATCATCAGCGCGGGGGGCAGGGAATAAGTACGATATACTCACCGGCCGTTCCCTACAGCACTGCAATGTCCTCCTGTCTGTCGGACAGCTGATCTGTGTAGAGAGCGGTGAGCACAGGGATGACTCTAGTCTCCACCCACATCAGCCGGCAGACAGGAGGACATTGTGATGCTGCAGGGGAACGGCTCCACACAGGTCAGCGGCGCTGCTGCTGACACAGAGAGGAAGATGATCGATGCTGCAGGGAGTGAGTAAAGGTGAGTATAAACGTTTAGTTTTTTTTGTGCCATAGAATACAGGCCATATACCATGATGGGGGTATATTATGAGCAGGATGGGGGTATAATATGAGCAGGATGGGGGTATAATATGAGCAGGATGGGGGTATAATATGAGCAGGATGGGGGTATATGAGCAGGATGGGGGTACATGAGCAGGATGGGGGTATAATATGAGCAGGATGGGGGTACATGAGCAGGATGGGGGTATATGATATGAGCAGGATGGGGGTATTTATCAAGATGGGGGTACATAACAGGATGGGTGTATATAATAGGATGGGGGCTATAGCAGGATGAGGGACATATATACAAGGCAAGAGGATCATTACCAGGATGCGGCACCTTAGTAGATAATTTTGGGACATTACCCCCATACCAGTGTCAGCAGCAGATCCTCGCTCCATAGCAGTGTGTCATGACCACATTTTTTGTTTAAAATTTTATTTTCCTATTTTCCTCCCTCTAAAAGCAGGGTGGGTCTTGTGGTTCGATGCGTCTTATAGTCCGAAAAATACGGTAATGGTCTGTCTATCACTGGACTTAATTCCTGCAGTACATGGGATGTTCTCGTATAAAAGAACAAGGCTTTCTGCAGATTGGCCTTTTCATCATCCTTTTCCACTATTACATTTCACCAGACTTGGGTGTCGTTCAAAACAACATATTGTTCCACAAAACACAAGCTCTTATGTGATTATATCAATGGCAAATTTATAACTCTTGGATGCAAGGGTGGAAAAAATAAAAAAGTCTCCAGGTGGTGAAAGAAAATGTCATGACATCGAAATAAATTATGTAAATGTAACTCTGGTGTCACTGTGGACTCTTCCTGGCGGTTTTTAATAGAGCTGTTACGGGTGAAAAGTTTGTGTGAGACTGGACTGTTGGAACACCTTGGTACTGCTGAATCAAAGGCGTCTTACACCATTGCCTTTACTTACGTGAGCTTATTTTAAGTCCTTCGAAAGAGATGGTATTCAAAGAGCATGCATGTTAGGGGCGAGCTCAGAAGAGCGATTCTTCACACAGACCAAGTATTCTACTGAAAAAAACGGAAATGCAACATGCACTCATACATCTTTAGATAAGGCTGTGTACTAAAAAATACATGTAAACCACACAAGACTATATGAATAAAGTTTTGTCAAAAACAAAGCATTTTTTTTTTTAAACATAGCATACAAAAGAGACAAAAACACAATACAAATGCATGTAAAAAAAGGTAATCTCATTTACCTAATAGGTGCATAAAATCTGCAGCATCAAAAACTCCTCAAATACTCATCTTGGGAAAAAGCCTTAAGGGGGTGATACACGCTAGCGATGTCGCTGGTGAAAGCGCCCGCCCCCGTCGTTTGTGCGTCATGGGCAAATCGCTGCCCGTGGTGCACAATATCGATAGGAGCCGCCACAAATACTTGCCTAGCGACGTCGCTGTTGCCGGCGGACCTCCTCCTTTCTAAGGGGGCAGTTCATGCCGCGTCACAGCGGCGTCGCTAAGCGGCCACCCAATAGAAGCGGAGGGGCGAAGATGAGTGGGACATAACATCCCGCCCACCACCTTCCTTCCTCATTGCCGGCGGCCGCAGGTAAGCTGTAGTTCGTCGTTCCCGAGGTGTCACACGTAGCGATGTGTGCTGCCTCGGGAACGACGAACAACCTGCAACCTCAACAATCAACGATTTTTTAAAAAGGAACAACGTGTCGATGGACGATAAGGTGAGTACTTTCCATCGTTAACGGTCGTTCCTTGCTGTCGCACGCAATGACGTTGCTAACGATGCTGGATGTGCGTCACGGAATCCGTGACCCCGGCGATACATCGTTAGATACGTCGCTGCATGTGACGGGGCCTTTAGGCTGTGTGCACATGTTCAGTGTGTTAAATGTCTGTACCAGACTTTTGGCAGGTAAAATGCTATATAAAATATGTGCGTTTTTGTGCACGTTTTTGACGGCTTTTTACTTGTATTTTTTCCCCATTCATTTAAATTGCGAAAACTTTGTAAGAAGTGACATGCTGCAGGTTAGAAAAAACACTGTGGAGCTTCAAAATTGCAATTTCCAAATAAGCAGCGTCTGCATGAGATCTCCGAAACCTCACAGTCTTTGCTGGTTCTGTAAAACACTGTATTTGGCCCATGTTAAAAACACAACATGGAATCAAGCCCGAAATAATCCATTGCATTGATTGCAAAGCAGATCTGCTGGGCTTTTCATTATTGCTTTAATTGTGACTCGGAGACCAAACAGATTTCATTTATTTTCTTATTTTCTGGGCGACAAATGGACAATTTTTCATATGTTCGTATGGACCGCGCCTGCTGCTATTTGAAAATGTATTTAATGGATGAATTATTTTTTTTTAGTTTAATTTTATTTCTTATGTGTCCACATGTAGAAGTAATGTTGTGATAGGGAGCCGCTCATTAACACTTGATTAACTATGGCAAAAAAATCCACAATTAATAATATACACTACAGTGGAACCTTGGTTTAAGAGTAACTTGGTTTGAGAACTTTTTGCAAGACAATAAAAGCTTTTTAAACATTTGTAATTTGGTTTAAGAGCAATGCTTTACAATAAGAGCAAATTCCCACTGTGTACACTTCCGGTTCCATCTTTTCACCACGCTCTGACACGCTCTGGAGGTAATTTTCTGTCCAAATGTACTGTATACAGTATACCATTGCACAGTACAGTATATACTATGTAGTATTTCTATCAATTTGCATTTGTAGATACAGTATTATACTCTCTTTCGGCTAACCAGTACAACACATTGCTTATACTGTACCTCCCTCACACCAACAATTCTATTGGAAGCTAATGTGCAGTTTAAATTGTTTTATGTTTTTTACTGCACAGTATTTTGTATTAGTGTACTGTAATAATTTTATATGAATACAGGACATTATTTTGTATTACTGTAATAAGTTTGTATAAATACTGTAAATATTTTTGAGTTGTGGAACGAATTGTCTGTGTTTCAATTATTTCCTTTGGGAAAATTCGCTTTGATATAAGAGTAACTTGGTTTAAGAGCACACTCCTAAAACCAATTATGTTCGTAATCCAAGGTTCCACTGTATATCATTTTCTGCTATTCACATTTTTTTCAATTTGAGCTATTTCTGTTAAAACATCTTTCTTTTCTTTTTCGCCTATCATACTATAGCTCCAATATCCAGATTTCTTTTTTTGACTGAACCTTAAAGGGGTTGTTCCCTTTCAGAAAACTTTGCTCAAAGGCTCCGTGAGTCCAGTGCTTTATCATCACAGCTGCCTCAATTTGTGCTGTTTGGCCGCAGTTGTGATTTTATAATAATGGTGCTGCTGCCAATCAGTGGCCTCTGCAGCTTATCTCAAGTACATCAAGTTATTGACTGCAGCACCATCATAGTGACATCATCAATGCAGCCAAACAACACAGACTGGAGCACAAGTAGAGATACAGCACTGGACCCTGAGAGGGTAAGTAAGGCACAAATTTTACTATAATCTGAGCCCACAGAGAAGTGTTGTCTGAAAAGGGACAACCCTTTTAAATTACCATTGGATTCTATGGAAATCTGACCTTCGTTGGGCTCAGATTCTCAGTGTTATAGATATAGTTTGGATAATAAAATGTGGCTATAATACAAATTTTTAAAACCGAGCTGATGGTAAAATGCAACTATAATCCATATGTTTATAACAGACCTAACACATAAGTCTCACACAGACTGAAGACCAGATTCATGTAGTAGGTCAGAGTTCAGATAAGGCGTTCTCCAGATGAGTAAAGTTTAACGTGCACTTTCTGTGCTTTTACTTTGCAGGTGACTGAGAAGACATGACATTTCTGCTCAAAGGTAAGCTTTTTAACATAAAGTTATTGTCAATTTTTCGCAAAGACTCTGTTAATAGAATATCATATTGGATTCAAGATAATTGAGCTTGTGACTTTCTGAATGGTAAAATCCAATATATATATATTATATATATATATATATATTATATATATATATATATATATATATATATATATATATATATATACATATATATATATATATATATATATATATACACATTTAGGGCTCTCATTTGTCCAGAGCATTGAGCAACTACAGAAAATGGGGCTGATGTACCAAGATCAGATGGGGCTGATGTACCAAGATCGGATGGGGCTGATGTACCAAGATCGGATGGGGCTGATGTACCAAGATCGGATGGGGCTGATGTACCAAGATCGGATGGGGCTGATGTACTAAGATCGGATGGGAGTGATGGTCTAAGATCGGATGGGAGTGATGGTCAAAGATCGTTTGGGGCTGATGTACTAAGCTAAAGAATTCTGATGCATGTCTGGACCACATTTATGAAGTTTTAGGGGTTTTACGCCATGTGCGCACGTTGCGTTCAATTCCGCAGCCTGTAAGTCACTGCTTGTGTGTCTCAGAACGCAGCCGAAAAATCTGCGTTCTGAGACGCATTTGGCAGAACGCAACGTGCGCACATTCCTGGAGAATTCATGCGTTCTGGATGCTTGCTCTGCCATAGACAGAGTGGGAAAACCATCCAGAACGCACATTTTTGACAGTGCGGTCCCACTCGGCTCTGCAGCATCCCCATAGACTTGCAGCAGAGCCGAGTGGGACCGCACTGTCAAAAAGAGCATGGCTGGCTGCGAGACAGAGCCACGTGATCAGAATCAACTCGGATGAACTTCACCCAACTTCATTGTGATCGCACGGCTGTGTGCGTGTGCCGCGGCTTGATTTGTGGTCACATGGGAAGGACTCACTTGTGATCGCAAATCCACTGAGTGACTGCAGTGAGCCACGCGATCAGCTGTGCTTTCACTCAGGTTACTCAGTGACAGCACAGCTGATCGCACAACTCAGTTCAGTTGCTGCATGGAGCTGACAGGAGTTCCACTGCCGCTCCTGTCAGCTTCCGATGTAGCAGAGCTGAAAGCGTCGTGGGACCTTGCGTGGATTACGTCGGACCTGGAGGTGTTTTTGAGGGGTTAATAAAGTGGTGAAATAGGGTGTTTTTTTTGTTTTTCATTACAAATAACAGATTTTTTGGATGTGTGTTTATTTTCTTTAACTTATAGGTTAATCATGGAAGGTATCTCGGCAAGACATCTGCCATGATTAACCTAGGACTTAGTGGCAGCTATGGGCTGCTGCCATTAACTCCTTATTACCCCGTTTGCCACCGCACCAGGGCAATTCAGGATGAGCCGGGTAAAGTCCCGGGACTGTCGCATCTAATGGATGCGGCAATTCTGGGCGGCTGCTGGCTGATGTTGTTCAGCTGAGGGCTCCCCATAACGTGGAGCTCCCCATCCTGAGAATACCAGCCTTCAGCCGTGTGGCTTTACCCTGGCTGGTATCCAAATTGGGGGGACCGCACGTCGGTTTTTTTTTTTTTTTTTTACTGCTCGATATAGACACGCCCACCGGCGGCTGTGATTGATTGCAGTGAGACAGCTGTCACTCAGCGTGGGGGCCTATCTGACTGCAACCAATCATAGGCGCCGGTGGGAGGGGGAAGCACGGAATACGAGATGGATTAATGAGCGGCCGGTATTTTCGAAAGAGGAGAAGCCGCCACAGTGTGAACGCCGTGCAGCGCGGCGCCAGTGACCGTGGATCGGTGAGTATGAGAGAGGGAATGGGAGGGAGAGACCAACATGAACAGAGAGAGATATAGAGAGAGAGCGACCGACAGAGAGAGAGACGAAAGACCTCCCTTTGTTATGTGAAAAAAAAACCATACGGATCGCAACAATAATGCAATGCAAACACACTGCTTAACATTTTGGCAGTGTTTTTCTACAACTCATTGATTCAATGGGTGTAGAACGCTGCCAAAATGGCAAAAACAATTGACATGTTGCTTCTTCAAACGCAGAGTTTTTGTCAAATTTTTGACAATCAAAAACGTTGTGTTTCAAAAAGCATCGTGCGCACAGATTTTGCATGATTCTCATAGACTTTGCTGGGGAAGCACAACGCATGCATTTTGTCAATGACACAGTGCAGTTGTAAACGCAGCCGAAACGCAGAAAAATATGCAACGTGCGCACATGGCCTTCTGCTTGTTTGACATGAGGTTGGACCTAGATGATGTGATTGTGACTTACTAGAAAGGAGTGTGTCTTGAAATGTGACACCATATGTCAAAATGTTGATACACAATATTGGTATACATTTATCCAACTGATAGTTTGGTATAAAGTTGTGTTGTAGTGTCTGAACATGCCCAAACGGCTATGATAAACTTGCTGCATTTTTCGGCTAGCAAAATGTTAGACACTTAGTGATAAACAAATCAAGACAAAAAAAATGAAGTATGCAAGTACAAAAAAAATCTCCACAAGTATAAATAATTGTATTATACAAATGTACAAAAAGCACAAAGATAAAAACACTTAAAAGGCCAATAGGCAGCAATCTGTACAAAGTACCCTCAATAAGATAACAAAAATGAAGAGCACATTACAAAGTATTCTAAAATGAAATAAAGTATTAATCCAAAAGACTTGAAAGTGCCAGTTCCAAACAATGTAAACTATCAAGCAATAGACAAAATCTGTTCCTGTATTGTACATCGACACTGAAAGACCCAAGATCAGGCTGAGTACGAAAGCAGACAATGTCCGTTCAGGACTCCTGAATCAGGTGCCTTCTCATCCCCCATCTCCTTTCGGCATCAGCTGCCATCTACTGTGTCCTGCAAAAATGAGAACGGCAATGAGAACATACCCAAATGCACTGATAGTGTGCTCTCAGCTTCTGCAGTATCATTGTGCGTATGGCTGAGGGTAAAATTCAATCAGTGCTCCAATGCAAGATCTGTCAATCAACATAAGAGAATGTGCAGATGATTGCAAATTAAGGGGCGAATCGTACCACTGAGTCCTTGGCCATGCCAAGGGTGCACCAAAGACTCAGTTACATATCCAATAAAACATTTTTTAATTAAAATGAAATAGTTAAAATCTACAGTAAAAGTATAATTCATATTAATGGCTGAGCGCCCCTATATGATTATATAAATGATTAATTTGAGTCTTCGGGGGTGACAAGCAGAGATGTAATGATCGTGGTCGCAGAAGGTGCAACTGCGACGGGACTGGAGCAGTAGAGGGGCCTGCCGATGCCAGAACTTATTTTAGCTGGATGTGCATACCAGTATGCATATTCAGCTAAAATGTATTGCAGCTCAAAGACCCAATGGGTCCCTGTACCACAATACCCACCTCTGGCCAATCAGTGACGGGCAGCTAACATCGTTGTGTCAGTCACAAGCGGTCCACAGCAGTAATGTTATGTGTTGTCCATAGCTGACACCCCAAAATCAGCTGTCGGCCTCTGCACCAGCTACAGAAGAGGACTATGCACATGGGAACAGTAAGAAGAAAGTGTTTTAAAAATGTGTAAGAGAACTGAGGCAGAAAGTATAACATATTAAAGAATGGGGCTCAGGTAGGGGGATATTAATACAAGAAAGGGCCTTTGATGGAGGACATTAGAGCAGGAAGGGGGCCAGAATGGGAAACATTATACCACAATTTTGGTCATTATTACTGCGAGGGGCTCAGGATGGGGAAGATTATAACTTAAAGGGGCACAGGATGTTAGACATTATTACTGCAAGGGGCTTAGGATGGGGGACATTATTACCAAAATGGGCCCAGGATGGGGAAAATTATACCAGGTGTAGAGATATGGCTCACTCAACGGCATTTAAGGTAGGCACAAGAGGCAGCTTTAAACAAAACTCCCTGGCTGCTTTATTAAAACGGAGTAAAGCATGCCATACAAACTGTAAATAAATGGCTTTTCTTGGCAGAAACAATGGATACTCGGTCTTAACAATGGCACTTCAGTATCACTTCAGCAAAGCAATCCAAGCATGGAGACTACACATAGGAGAACTTCTTACCTCATACACAGGCAGCTAATGAAACCACCTGGACATTCTTATGTCCACCATACCATGCCCCGGGTTGGGAATATGTGAGCAGCCAGTCCCACCCAACTCTCTGGCTACTCGTAAACCTGGCCCTTGCCATGCCCTATTAACACACTCCATAGGAAACATTCTGGTACTTGCTCCCGAGCTTACATCACATCATATAAGCACCTCTCTGATACATATCTTCCATAATCGATGAGTCTAGCAGCCATCTTACACAAGAAGGGGTCTAGGATGGGGAACATTATTACATTATAGGGGGGGTCAACACGCATGTATTTATAGGATTTAGAAAGCTACAAGGGCCCATCCATCTGTTGAACATGCAGGTGGAAGCACAGATCCAAAAATGCATCAGGGCTCATTGGACTCTACCTTTGCCACTGGTGACGGACTCCCTTTAAGCTGGACTTATGCAACTAGTGGCTGATGTGTGCAAAAGAAATTGTATCAACACAATGCCACCCATAAACCTCACCAAAAGTCAGATTCACAAATCCAGGTTTTATGGTTTCAGTACAGAGAGGGATGTACAGACAAATGTTAAGTTTGAGTCCAGAGACTCGCTGCCTGTCCTTATATTGTGATTTGTCTCGGACCGTGAAATACACATGTGTGAAAGGCTTAAAAGGTGGTGCTTGCTTTAAACAAGATGTTCTGGATATGTGGCAATGCTCCATTTACCATTTGAGTGCCAGCTCCGCATTATTTGTGACATTGGGGCAGATTGCAGCATTTTTTCCCAGACCAAAACCTGACCTCGTGGCAGGATGTCTCCTGGCAGTCATCTGCGGTTTTGGTGCGGTTTTTGTGGCGTTTTTTTCTTTGATGTCAAGACCTGCAAGGGTTTAAGAGTACCCAAGTGCTGGGCCGGGCCGGTATTGACCTGGATCCGGCATTCAGGTAGTAAAAAAAAAAAGGTAGAGAGAAAAAAAAAAAGGAAAGCAAGCGTGTTATACTTACCAGTTTCCGCTGGATGCTAGAATGTATGGGTTCTTTCCAGGTATGACTTCATTCAAATGGCCCCTATCACATGGGAGGTAAGGGAGCTAAGCATGTGGAAGGGAGAAAACATCGCCAAGCTCACTAACCCAGCTGGTCACGCCCACTAAACTGGAAGGAGCCAGTGCATTCTAGGATCATCCGTACCTACTCCCGCAGCCCCTCCTACTTTCGGTGTCGCTCATTAGCCTCATGCATATTCACTGCTTCCCCCCCCACTGGAGTCTGTGGGTCTATCGTACAGAAACAAATAAATAAATAAAAAAATATGACATAGGGTCCCCCCATTTTATGATACCCAGCACAGATAAAGCCTACAGTTACAGGCTGCAGCCCCCAGCTGTAGGATTAATCTTGGCAGGCTATCAAAATAAGAGGGACCCCATGCTGTTTTTTTAATTATTTAAATAAATAATTTAAAAAAAATAAAAAAAAAACAGCATTTGGTCGTCCCCAATATTGATACCCGGCCAAGATAAAGCCTACAGCTGGGGGCTGGTATTCTCAGGCTGGAGAGACCCATCCTAAAAATATCAGCCTGCAGCTGCCAAGGATTGTCACAGTCATTAGATGCGACCATCCCAGCTCTTCCCGAATTGCCTAGTTGTGGTGGCAATCGGGGTAATAAGGTGTTAATCGCAGCTCATAGCTGCAACTAGGGCATCTTTCACACATCAGTTTTTTGCCATCAGTCACAATCCGTTTTGTGACTGATGTGATGGATCCATTGCAGATTGAGGTAAAACTGTTGCGACGGATCATGTAAAAAAATGGATCCTTCGTACCACTTTTTTTATGTAAAAGGTTATTTCTTCGGACCAGAACCCTCATTTAAACGTAATCTGAGCATGCGCAGTTGAAAAAAACGGATCTGTCGCCGAAATCCGTCATTTGACGGATTGCGACGGATCCTGCGCCCATAGGCTTCCATTATAACAAACGACGGACGGCGACGGATCGATGCAGACAAAAAACGTTCATGTGGACGTTTGCTCCGTCGGCCGGACAAACATTTTTCGACGGATCTGTTCAACGACGGATGAAATGTGAGGGCATCCGTCATAATCCGTTGCTAATAGAAGTCAAGGAGAAAAAAATGGATCCAGCGCTGGATCCGTTTTTTCTCACAAAACGATGGATTGTGACTGATGGCAAAAAACTGATGTGTGAAAGAGGCCTAACCCCTAGATTGGTAATGGCAGGTGTCTATGAGACACCCCCCCCATCACCAATCTGTAATAAGTGACAAGAAATAAACCCAAAGACCGAGTCCTTTATTTGAAATAAAATACAAAAAACCCCTCTTTCACCACTTTATTAACCCCATAATTGTCCCTGCAGGTCCGACGTAATCCACATGAGGTCCCACAGCGATTCAGCTGTTACATCTGAAGATCAGTCAGCGGCCATAGAATAGGACTGCCCGCTGTGAGCTTCAGAGAATGAATGAGCCGCACGATCAGCAGTCACTTCACTCAGGTGATTCCCGGTCACAGTTGGCGATACCTATGACCGTAAATAGCCTGAGTGAGGTCACCGCAGAATGAGCGGCTCACTGTCTACGCTAGACCCGCAGACCAGGTCTGTGATTGGTTTCAGTCAGATGCTGTCACTCAGGCTGGGGGCGTGTCTGACTGCAACCAGTCACAAATGAAAGCAGTGAATGTGTAATGAGCGGGGAATTGGAGGAGCTGCAGGAGCGTACAGACGTGACGATGATTCGGTAAATATAGCGCCCCTGCTCCAATCCCCCTATCCCCACCACCATTTAAGTGCCGGCCAGATACTCTGCATCAATTTCGGGCATAACTGTGTTTTTTATTAACCTGGGTAGACCCGCTGATCCGGATGGGTCCATCTGTCCATCGAGTCCATCTGTCACTAAGGTCAAAAAACGTAGTAAAAGCGCTGAAAAGAATTGACATGTTCATTCTTTTTTTTAATCATAAAGGTTTTATTAAATTTCCAGCATATAACAAAGAAATTAGACAATTTCAAACCACATACAGGAGACAATAAAAAAACAGGGTACATATAGGGTATATCAACATATCCTTGTGGGACAATAAATACCCCCACAGTACGAACTGGGAATAACTAAGGAAAAACATAGGGGGAAGGGGGGGGGGGTTGAGGGGGTGAGCAGCCATATAGATAAATTACCTTAGTGAGTCTAGCAATTTCCCCGGGGTTATCTGTTATCTGTCTCAAGGGGCCAGCTCTAAGTTACTTCAAGGTTCAGAGGAGCCTGGCGACAGGGGGGGGGGGCTTAGAAGGTTGCGGAAGAGCCGCAGCATATGGAGAGGTTGCCCAGGGGGCCCATTGTTCCAGCACTGCCTCTTTCTTTTTCAGACTAGGAGCTAAACCCGTTTCATATACCCACTGTAGATTCACCCTGTCTGTTAGCTCTGTCCTAGTTGGGGACAGCGGGGACTTCCACCTGTAAGCTATACAATGCCTACCTGCAATAAGGAAATGGGAGATAATGGTTTTAAAGGGGTCAGAAATTGTGTCTATACCCATATGTAGAACGGCGAGGGCTGGGGAGGGGGGAATCCGGAGACCAGTGACCTCCCAGATCATTTCAAAAACTAAATTCCAAAATTCGAAGGTCCTCGGGCAGAACCACCACATATGACTTAACCCCTTCACGACCGGATGATTTTTCGCTTTCCGTTTTTTTTTTTGCCATTCTTTTTCTGAGAGACGTAACTTTTTTATTTTTCAGTCAATATGGTCATGTGAGGGCACATTTTTTGCGGAACGAGCTGTACTTTTAAATGAAAGCATCAGTTTTACCATATAGTGTACTGGAAAACGGCAAAAAATTCCAAATGCAGAAAAATTGCAAAAAAAGTGCGATAGCACTATTGTTTTTGAGATATTTTATTCACTGTGTTCACTATATGGTAAAACTGATGTGTGGGTGTGATGCCTCAGGTCAGTGCGAGTTTGTAGACACCAAACATGTATAGATTTATGTAGAGCGCTGCCACACCCCAGGCCCTTGGGATACTCGGTTCCGGGTGGTGGATAATGGGGATCACCGTCACAGGTGGCCGTGCCCGGTTCCGTTACCTGGGGGCGCTCGGTAACAGGGTTATTTTGTATGTCACTTGTGACGCCAGTGGCGGGTTGCGGTAATAAGATGTGCCGCCGCTGCTGTGGTTTTAGGGACAGATGGTATAGCAGCAAGTGTGTTCGCACCCTCCGCCAGTAGGGGCTTAAGTCCCATGTAGGTGTGCTGCGCCTTGTGGTGCGCCAGTAATAAACACGACACAGTTCTTGCAGATTAACTGGTATTTACTCACTGATGTTGCAAGTGCAGTTTGGTACGGCTGGTCAACCGACTTTCCTTTGTCCCGCTGCTGACGTGAGTCCCAGTTGAGCCCTCCGTGCACATGCAGAGCTGATGGTCCCCTTGCCTGAAGCTGTCGGTGACCTGCGGCGCTCCGCTCCTTTTCTTTCCGGGCCCAGTATGACAAACCTCGCGGTCCCTTGTGGGGTAGGCTACTTCTCTGTGCCCTCTCCCGGGTCCTATATATGAGGCTGTGTCCCTGAGCCTATGGGTGGTGTGGTACCCTGGAAGTCACCACACACGGCTGGATCAGCAGAACGCCTGGAGCTGTTGTCTACTCTGGGGTCCAGTACCCCCTCGTGCGTAGTGCCTGGGATCTATCTACCCTCAGACTACTACCTCCTAGTCGCCTTTTGGGGGTCTCCTCACAATCCTCACACCCCTCTCACTCACTTGCTCCTTTCAATTGTCGCTCCTTCAACTGTCGTTTTTCCTCTCTCCCAACTCTGCCTAGCAACACCTGTTGCTTTCCACAAACCACACCCCTTTCCCAGGCTAACAGCTAAGGGATTGGTTCTCACATCTGACCACTGTTAACCCTCTACATGCTGCGCCCAGGTCTCAGGGAATGTGCCCCTACCTCTGTGTGAGGTGTGGGTTGTCAGCATAGGGTGTTCCAGAAAACCTTAGGATCCTGCAGATCACTGGGGTAGCATATCCCAGGGAAAATCGGAAGTTTGTCCGAAAAAAGTGGTGCACGTTTTACGCCATATTCCGTGACCCGTAGCGTTCTCATTTTTCGGGATCTATGGCTCAGTGACGGCTTATTTTTTGCGTCTCGAGCTGATGTTTTTAACGGTCCTTTTTTTGCGCAGATGCTACGTTTTGATCGCCTCTTATTGCATTTTGCGCAAAAGTTGTGGCAACAAAAAACTGTCGTTTTGGCGTTTGGAATTTTTTTGCCGCTACGCCGTATACTGATCAGATTAATTGATTTTATATTTTGATAGATCGGGCGTTTCTCAACGCGGCGATAGCAAATGTGTGTATATTTTTTTATTTTTTTAACCCTTTAATTTTCAATGGGGCGAATGGGGGGTGATTTGAACTTTTAGGTTTTTTTGTTTTTTTAATTTTTTAAAACTTTTTTTTAACTTTTTTTATTTTATTTTACTAGTCCCCCTAGGGGGCTATTGCGATCAGCAGTCCGATCGCTCTGCACTATCTGCTGATCACAGCTACATAGCTGTAAACAGCAGATACGCTCACTTTCTTTTTCACTGTGCCGCGGGTACAGCAAAAGTGAAAGCAATTCATGTGTAGTACAGGAGTCATCACATGACCCTGTGCTACCATGACAACCACCGGAAGTCACGTGGTCGCGTCACGTGACTTCCGGTATCGGGCGGTAAGTAAAAGTTTACCGCGATTGCGCTTATAATGGCACTGTCACATATTGACAGCGCCATTTTAGGGGTTAGGATTTAAGGCAGATAACGATTCTGCTCGTGCCTAGCAGGCACACATCTCAGCTGTGAAAATGAGCTGAGATGTGCGCCGATCGCAGCATGCTGCCGTCGGCAGACCGCGGGCAGTAACGTTATGACCGCTAGGACGTAATTTTACTGCCCGCGGTCGTTAAGGGGTTAAAGTACCTCTGTGGTTGCAGCCCCTCCAGCACAGTGGGGACATATTTGGAGAAAAGGTTGCTAATTTGGTGGGGAAATTATACCATCTCAGGTGGATTTTTTTTTAGTTGTTCAATATGGTTAAGGCTAGTTTCACACTTGCGCTATTTTGACGCAAACGGAATCCGTCACTAATGTAGTACAGTTCATTTATTTACAGTGGAAGCGCGTTACTATGGCGCGTGTGTGTGTCATGCAGTACCCGCTTGTGTCCACACGGTCGCGCTTACACTGTAAATAAATGAACTGTACTACATTAGTGACGGATTCCGTTTGCATCAAAATAGCGCAAGTGTGAGTGGGCCCTAAAGCATGAGGAAAATCTTTGGATCCACTTTGAGGCAGAGTGCCAGGCCTGAGTTGGGAGTGGGGAGGAAAGATCCTTCTCCCATTTAAGCATGTAGGGGAGTTGTTTATCATCTAGCGGGCCATTTAGTAATTTATAGACGTATGAGAGGCCCTTAATTTTACTATTTTGAAAGAAGTTTTTAATTGAGATGGGGTCAGCTGCTAGAGGGTTGGAAAAGATGGGAGCGTTTATGAGAAAGTGGCGCAACTGAAAAAATTGGAACAAGCTGTGCCAAGGAAGATTGAATTTCTCACACATCTCTGAATAAGGAAGTAAAACTCCATCTTTATATAGGTCCGCTAACACCACAGGCTCTTTTTTAACCCATGAGGTGAGGTTTAAATTTGGGATGAAGGATTCAAGTGCTCTCAGGGATGTGGCAATTGATTTGAGGAATGTTCGATCTGCAACCATCTCTGGTCTAGTTCGTTTTTTCACCAGTCACGGGCCGCCTCCAAAATGGCAGCTCTATGATATGTTAGAATATTTGGGATGCCCATGCCTCCGCCATTCAACGGTGCATGCATACAGCGCAGGGCTATTCTTGTTTTTTTCCCAGCCCAAATGAATTTGCCCATTAGTGAATGGATTTTAGATAGATAGCAGTGTGGGATTGCCAAGGGGAGGCATCTCAGGAGGTAGATGATTTTTTGGGAGACATATCATTTTGAAAGTCTGCATTCTTGCCATCCAGGACAGGGGAAGCAGAGTGAAGCGGGCAAGTTCATTTTCCAGTGAATTATGTAGAGCTATCATATTTTTTTGAATTATGGTTTTATGTGGGGCCAGTATAATACCGAGGTAAGGGATGCCATCCTCTTCCCACTTAAAGGGGTATAACTGAGATAAGGCAGTTTTGGTAGCGGGCGGCAAGAAAAGTGGAAAAATGAGGGATTTTTTAACGTTTAGTTTGTAGTACGAGATTTGTGAAAAAGAGGTCAAAATCTTCATTATATGCTTCAGGGACACCACCACATTGGTACACGATAGGATGACATCACCTGCATATAAGCTGATCACATGATCCAACTTGCCTGTTTTCACTCCCGAAATCTGCGGACACTCACGAATGGCCTGGGCCAAGGGTTCAATAGTTAGAGCATAAATGATAGGGGAGAGGGGGCATCCTTGACGTGTCCCATTAGTGATTTCAAAGCTCCGAGACATAAACCCGGAGGCCAATACCTTAGCACTGGGACTAGAATAAAGTGCCATTATAGCAGATAAAATAGGGCCTTCAAATCCAAACTTATCTAGTACCGATTTCAGGTAACCTTAGTGCACCCTGTCGAACGCTTTTTCTGCATCTAAGGACAGGAGCACACTGGAGGTTTTCCTTTTCTCAACTAGCGCGATCAGGTCCAGCATCCTTCTTGTTCCATCTTTCGCCTGTCTTAAATATTTGGTCTTAAAGCTTGTGACACTGTTCCACTCCAATCGCTCCAACTTTTCTTCAGTGTTGCTGTTGTGGGAAGAACATCACCATGGGAGGAGGGGGCTAGAATTAATGATTCAATGAACTGTTTAGGGGTGTGACAATTGATTTGAGGAATGTTCGATCTGCAACCATCTCTGGTCTAGTTCGTTTTTTCACCAGTCACGGGCCGCCTCCAAAATGGCAGCTCTATGATATGTTAGAATATTTGGGATGCCCATGTCTCCGCCATTCAACGGTGCATGCATACAGCGCAGGGCTATTCTTGTTTTTTTCCCAGCCCAAATGAATTTGCCCATTAGTGAATGGATTTTAGATAGATAGCAGTGTGGGATTGCCAAGGGGAGGCATCTCAGGAGGTAGATGATTTTTTGGGAGACATATCATTTTGAAAGTCTGCATTCTTGCCATCCAGGACAGGGGAAGCAGAGTGAAGCGGGCAAGTTCATTTTCCAGTGAATTATGTAGAGCTATCATATTTTTTTGAATTATGGTTTTATGTGGGGCCAGTATAATACCGAGGTAAGGGATGCCATCCTCTTCCCACTTAAAGGGGTATAACTGAGATAAGGCAGTTTTGGTAGCGGGCGGCAAGAAAAGTGGAAAAATGAGGGATTTTTTAACGTTTAGTTTGTAGTACGAGATTTGTGAAAAAGAGGTCAAAATCTTCATTATATGCTTCAGGGACACCACCACATTGGTACACGATAGGATGACATCACCTGCATATAAGCTGATCACATGATCCAACTTGCCTGTTTTCACTCCCGAAATCTGCGGACACTCACGAATGGCCTGGGCCAAGGGTTCAATAGTTAGAGCATAAATGATAGGGGAGAGGGGGCATCCTTGACGTGTCCCATTAGTGATTTCAAAGCTCCGAGACATAAACCCGGAGGCCAATACCTTAGCACTGGGACTAGAATAAAGTGCCATTATAGCAGATAAAATAGGGCCTTCAAATCCAAACTTATCTAGTACCGATTTCAGGTAACCTTAGTGCACCCTGTCGAACGCTTTTTCTGCATCTAAGGACAGGAGCACACTGGAGGTTTTCCTTTTCTCAACTAGCGCGATCAGGTCCAGCATCCTTCTTGTTCCATCTTTCGCCTGTCTGCCCGCCACAAACCCCACCTGATCTGGAGCAATTAGTTTCGGGAAAATTTTATGAATCCTGGCCGAAATAATTTTTGCATACAATTTTACATCGCAATTCAAAAGGGATATGGGCCTAAAATTTCCGGGGGTTACTGTGGGTTTTCCCGGTTTAGGTAAGGTAGTTATTATGGCCTCAAGGTTACTTGGCGAGATAGCTGCTGATTCTTGCCAAGAGGAGAAGATTCTCAGGATAAATGGGGACAGAATGTTAGTGAATTGTTTATAATGTGTTAGTGAGCCCGTCTGGGCCAGGAGCTGAGTTTCTTTTTGCCGAATTAATTGCCTGGCGAACTTCTTGTATAGAAACGGGCACATTGAGCAATTTTAGCTGATCTGTGGATTACCGGAGGAGGTTAATGCTATTTAAAAAGGAACTAATCATGTCTTGGGAGGGCTTTGGGGTGGTGAGGTCATCTTTAAGGTTGTATAGTGATTACTAAAAGTCAGCAAATGCATTGGCGATTTCTGTTGGGTTGCGAATTTTTGAATGAGGGCCTGATATAAGGAACTCTATTTTGTTTTGTACTTCTCTTTTTTTGACTCTCCTGGCTAATAAGGCTCCTGCCCTGTCACCCATGGCATAAAATTTTAACTTAAAAGCTCTCAAATGTTTCTCATAGTCCACCAAGAGCAATTGGCGTAGCTGTAGTCTTAGTTTTCTGAGATCGTTTGAAACAGAGGGACTTGGGGAGGATTTATTAAGAGAGTCAAGGAAATTGATTTGGTTTAGGATAGCTTTGGAAGCTGCCTGACGTCTTTTTTTCTCCCTAGTGGCGATTTTTATGAATGACCCCCTAATAAAAGCTTTGTGAGGACCACAATGACTCCTCTTTTACTTCGTTATTATCATTAAATTTGAAAAATTCGTTGAGGTCAGATCTTAGTTCCTCAGCTACTTGTTTGGAAGCTAGAAGGGAATCATTCGTTCTCCACCGGTCAAATATAGGCGAGCGATCTTTCTCTCGAATAGTCAAATAAATGGGGGCATGATCCGACCATGATATTATTCCAATTTTAGAATCCGAACAGTCTGTAATAAGTGTACTATCTACCAGAAAATAGTCCAATCTGCTGTAGGAGAGGAAACGAGGTGATGACTATGTGTAGTCTCTTTCATTTGCATGATGGTATCTCCATATATCATGAAGGTGCCATTCTGAGACCACTACTCTCATCTCCTTCCTCTGTACAGCAGCATTCGAACTGTCCAAGGAGCTTGACATTAACATATTGTAGTCTCCGCAAATTATTTGCTTACCTCCCATGACTGCTGAGAGTTTACGCAGGAATTTGCGCAAGAAACAAGATCTGGCCTGTATTGGGGGCATATACAGATGCAATAGTATACCTGGACCCATTTATGGAGCAATTTAGAACGGCATATCTGCCGTCAGGGTCTTACTGCTGGGCTAGAATAGTGAAAGAGACAGTATTTTTTACACAAATAAATACACCCGCCTTTTTTTTTTTTACCACATGCATGCATAATAAATGGGAATTTAAGATTATTCAGCCGATACGTGTCATTTTGGAGAAGATGTGATTCCTGTCCGCAAATCACATCACATTTTGATCTTGACACTTCCCGCCAGAACATAGACCTCTTAGCTGGCGAATTTCGACCTTTTACAGTTATAGACATATAGTTTAACACCATTATGCTAGAATTAGAGTCTCTTGGCTAAAGGTGGCTTTACACACTGCAACATCGCAAACGACATCGCTGTAACGTCACCGGTTTTGTGACGTAATAGCGACCTCCCCAGCGACATTGCAGTGTGTGA
The DNA here is from genome assembly GCF_048569485.1 of Anomaloglossus baeobatrachus. NCBI lineage: Eukaryota > Metazoa > Chordata > Amphibia > Anura > Aromobatidae > Anomaloglossus > Anomaloglossus baeobatrachus. The sequence continues at coordinate 106,005,510 of NC_134360.1, forward strand.
AACACATCAGCGACCTGGCCCCTGCTGTGAAGTTGCTGATCGCTACAAATCGTTCAGGACCATTCTTTGGTCCTTTGTTTCCCGCTGTGCAGCATGATCGCTAGAAAGTCTCAGTGTGCAAAGGGGACTTTACAGCGACTTCGTTAGCGACTTCCCTTTCAAAAAGCTGCTTTACAACGTCCCCAATGACTAGCTAGGTCGTTCTGCAGGTCTGGATCGCTGTTGCGTCGTTGGCCAGGTCTGCCTGTTTGACAGCTCACCAGCGACTCACCAGAGACTTTGTAGCGATCCCGGCCAGGTTGGGATCGCTGGTGGGATCGCTAGAAGTCTCAGTGTGTAAAAAGGGCCTTAAGACTGCAAGGAGGGAGAGGAAGGTTAGGTAGAACATAACACGCATAACCAACATTTGTCCAAAAGGAAAAAAAAAGTCCAAAAAAGGGCCAGCGGCATGATAGGAAATTGCCGCCCTGGGGGCCAGAAGGACCTGAATGAACCATATCCAGAGGGCCTTCAAGAAAAATAACTAAGTCACAACCACGACTCGGAATATTAGATAACTCACGCTATGGACCACTCTTCATTAATTTTCTCCCTGCGGGATGGCCCTGCAGCTCTCGGAGATCTGTCTGGGAGATTCACCAAGTTCCACGAAGAGAGGTGCCTAGCCAGCTGGTTTGGCGAGTGACACACGTGGGTGTTCCCTGCCCGGGTGATCAGGATTTTGACAGGGAAGCCCCATCTGTATTCGATAGCTTCATCTCTTAAGATCTTGGTGTATGGAGCAAATTCTCTCCATTTTGCCAGAGTTCCAGCCGACAGATCAGGAAAAATGGATATAAGGCGGAATTTCTCAGGCAGGGATGGCTTCTTCCTCAGAGCTTGTAGCAGGGCCTCTTTGGTTTTGTAGAAATGCAGGCGAGCTAAGGTATCCCGAGGGGCCTCAGCATTAAGAAATTTTGGTTTTGGGACTCTGTGAATCCTGTCTATTATGAAATCATTTGGGCCCAGATCTGGCAAGGCCTCCTGCAGCAAGGATATCAAGAAGCTCTGCAATCCTCGATCTGGTATAATCTCCGGAATCCCTGTTATTCTTATATTGTTCCGGCGAGATCGGTCCTGCAGATCTAGGATTTTAGTTTGCAGCCCCTGTACTTGCTCTTCCAGGTCTGCATTGGCATCTATGAGGCTGTTATGGGATCTTGTGAGCTCCTCCATCTTTGTTTCAATGTGAGAGGTGCGGGCTCCTATGGCTGTAATATCGCAGCTCAGCTACGATGCCTTTCCAGTCCTCTTGCAGTGAGGCACGGAGGGCACTGAGAAGCTTCTGCATCGTACGCTTGGTAAGTGGAATGTCAGCATTATCAGTGTCAAGGTCTGTAGCAGCCGTGGAGATGCTCCTCCTGGATGAGCGTGTTGAAGCAGTGGAGGAGAATGCGGCCATCTTATCTTTTCCAGCACTGATAAAGACATCTGTCACTTTCGCTGGAGAAGGCCTCTTTTGAGACTTTCCCTTTGTCATATCTAGCTTCATGGGGTTATCTCTGTGATTACCCACCGTGCAGGGAGAATTTGGAGTCTCTGGTGAGCTGTTCTGAGCTGTTTCTGAGTCACTGTGGCTGGAGCTCAGTTCCTAGATGACCAGAGCCATCAGCGTGCAGGCCACGCCCCCGACATGTTCATTCTTTTCAGACGCAGCAAAACTGGAGGTATTTCACAAAATCTTCAGGAAAAAATACTAATGTATTTGTGTGTGTGTGTGCATGAGATTTCAGAAATCTCATGGACTTTGCCGGGACTCTTAAAAGCAGCGTTTTATTAGCATGGATTTGCATAAAACCAAGGCACATCCGTAGCTAAAAAAAAGCTGCAAAAACGCCCAGTGTGAGCATAGCCTTAGGTGATCTCCTTAATAGTTGTGCCCTCTTAAAGTATGTTCACACAGAGCTTTTTTTGGTAAGTTTTTGCTTAGTTTTTTTATCTGCAGATTTGCCTTGGCATTATACAAATCCATGCTAATAAAAAAGCTGCTTTTTACAGTCCCAGCAAAGTCTATGAGATTTCTGAAATCTCATGCGCACATACAAACACCTGCAGATTTTTTCCTGACTGTTTTGCCAAATTCCTGCGTTTTTGCTTCAGATTTCAAAGAATGAGCATGTCAATTCTTTGCAGCGTTTTTTTTTTAATGTTTTTTCATTGATACAAGCCATTTTGTGAAAAAACGCCACTAAAAACGCAGATGACTCAAAGGAGATTTCCTGCCACAAGATCACGTTTTGGTCAGGAAAAAAAGCACCAAAAAAGCCCTGTGTGAACAAAGCCTTAGGAGTACTTTACACGAGAGCGATAGCTCCCGCCCCCGTCGCTCGTGCGACATCTAGTGCTCGCTGCCGTAGCGAACATTATTGCTACAGCAGCGTCACACGCACATACATGGTCAGCGACGTCGCTGTGACCGCCTAACAATCCCTCCCTTAAGGGGGAGGTGCGTTCGGCGTCATAGCGACGTCACTGCGGCGTCACTAAGCGGCCGGCCAATAGAAGTGGAGGGGCGGAGATGAGCGGCCGGAACATGCCGCCCACCTCCTTCCTTCCGCATTGCCGGTGGACACAGGTAAGGAGATGTTCGTCGTTCCTGCGGTGTCACACATAGCGATGTGTGGTGCCGCAGGAACGACGAACAACATCGTACCTGCAGCAGCGATATTAAGGAAAGGAGCGACATGTTAACAATCACCGTTTTTGAACGAGAAAGTTTATTTATTTATTTTTTTACATCCTTTTAATGTGCAGCTACTGTCTAAGACATCTATAGTTTAACTTTACATAGAGATGCCCGTCCAGATTAAACTTTAGTAACAGGCTCAGAGGTCACAATTTATCTAACCATAAATAACCTTCACCCTCCTCAAGACTTGGCTTTGTTCGCATTCCACTTGAAGTACGGTAATGCCCGCTGCTGTGTGGAGCTGAATTTACGGATCAGAAATTGTTTGTTTTTGCTCTTTTATTTTTTTCCTCTCCTTGTTCTAAGAGCCATAACATTTTATTTTTCCGTCATATTAGTCATATGAATGCTTGATTTTTGAAGGTCTAGTTGTAGTTTTAAATGTTGTCATTAATTTGAACACCTCTTGTGCTGAAAAACTGTAAAAAAAAAAAGTTTCTAAAGGCTGCTTTACACGGTACGACCGATTGTGCAATTTCACAATCGATCGTACCCGCACCCGTCCTTTTTGTGTCACTGGCAAATCGCTGCCTGTGTCGCACAAAGTCAGTAACCCCCGTCACACGTACTTACCTCTCGTGCGACCACGCTGTGGGCGGCGAACGTCCACTTCCTGGAGTGGGAGGGACGTTCGGCGTCACACGGCCGCCGGCCAATGGAAGCGGAGGGGCGGAGATGAGCGGGACGTAAACATCCCGCCCACTTCCTTCCTTCACATAGCCGGCGGCGGCCGCGTGACGCAGGTGAGCTGCTGTTCATCATTCCCGGGGTGTCACATGGAGCGGCGTGTGCTACCCCGGAAACGATGAACAACTAAATTAAACGATATTATGGCACCTAGCGAGCAGTACACGACTCACGATTTGTGAGCGATACTGCGTCGCTAGGAGGTGTCACACAGGCTGGCATCGCCAGCGATGCCGGATGTGCGTCACAAAAACCGTGACCCCGACGATCTATTGCACGATAGATTGTCTGTCTGATGTAAAGCAGCCTTAAGTGCAGTAAAAAGGTGAAAAAAAATTATGGTAATTTGCAATTGCTTTTTGGATTTTGTTTAAAAATTCACATTATGGCAGCATAATTCTCGAAGTCACTATGATAACAATAATACCAAACTTGCATACAGTGGGTATGGAAAGTTTTCAGACCCCTTTTAACTTTTTCACTCTTTGTTTCATTGCAGCCATTTGATAAATTCAAAAAAGTTCATTTTTTTTCTCATGTACACTCTGCACCCCATCTTGACAGAGAAAAAACAAATGTAGAATTTTTTGCAAATTTATTAAAGAAAAACTGAAATAAAACATGATCATAAGTATTCAGACCCTTTGCTCAGACACTCATATTTAAGTCACATGCTGTCCGTTTCCTTGTGATCCTCCTTTAGATGGTTCTACTCCTTCATTGGAGTCCAACTGTGTTTAATTAAACTGATAGGACTTGATCTGGAAAGGCACATTCCTGTCTGTATAATACCTCACAGCTCACAGTGCATGTCAGACCAAATGAGAATCATGAGGTCAAAGGAACTGCCCAATGAGCTCAGAGACAGAATTGTGGCAAGGCACAGATCTGGCCAAGGTTACAAAAGAGTTTCTGCAGTACTCAATGTTCCTAAGAGCACAGTGGCCTCCATAATCCTTAAATGGAAAATGTTTGGGACCACCAGAGCTCTTCCTAGACCTGGCTGTCCAGCCAAACTGAGTAATCGTGGGAGAAGAGCCTTGGTGAGAGAGGTAAAGAAGAACCCCAAGATCACTGTGACTGAGGTCCAGAGATGCAGTAGGGAGATGGGAAAAAGTTCCACAAAGTCAACTATCACTGCAGCCCTCCACCAGTCTGGCCTTTATGACAGAGTGGCCCGACAGAAGCCTCTCCTCAATGCAAGGCATATGAAAGCTCACATAGGGTTTGAAAAAAAAAACACATAAAGGACTCCCAGACTATGAGAAATAAAATTCTCTGGCTAGATAGATGTTTTTGGTGATAACGCTAAGCGGTATGTGTGGAGAAAACCATGCTCTACTGATCACCTGCTCAATACAATCCCAACAGTGAAACATGGTGGTGGCAGCATCATGCTATGGGGGTGTTTTTCAGCTGCAGGGACAGGACGACCGGTTGCAATTGATGGAAAGATGAATGTGGCCAAGTACAGACATATCCTGGAAGAAAACCTCTTCCGGAGTGCTCAAGACCTCAGACTTGGCCGAAGGTTCACCTTCCAACAACACAATGACCCTAAGCACACAGCTAAAATAACAAAGGAGTGGCTTCGGAACAACTCTGTGACCATTCTTGACTGGCCCAGCCAGAGCCCCTGACCTAAACCCAATTGAGCATCTCTGGAGAGACCTGAAAATGGCTGTCCACCAATGCTCATCATCCAACCTGACGGAACTGGAGAGGATCTGCAATTGAAGAATGGCAGAGGAGCCCCAAATCCAGGTGTGAAAAACTTGTTGCATTATTCATAAGAAGACTCATGGCTGTATTAGCTCAAAACGGTGCTTTTACTCAATACTGAGCAAAGGGTCTAAATCTTTATGTTCTTGTGATATTTCAGTTTTTCTTGTTTAATAAATTTGCAAACATTTCTACATTTCTGGGTTTTTTTTGTCAAGATGGGGTGCAGAGTGTGGCTGCAATGAAACAAAGAGTGAAAATTTTAAAGGGGTCTGAATACTTTCTGTACCCACAGTAGTTTATTTCTTTTTTTTTTATTGTTAAATGGGAAAAAAAGAGAAAAAAGTGTTGCCATTTAGTGAGACCTGTAATTTTTTATTTTAACTTGGTTTTAATTAAAATATTTTACTTATTGTTAGAAAACATGTAAAAGTATGCATGAGCATACTTGGTGTAAACGTCCTCCACAAGATTTTGTAGTGTAGCACAGTATGAGAGGCTGCTGATAAGTCTTTGGCTTTACCCAGAAAGAAACGAGATAGGATGATGAAACTTTACATTTACTCCACATACTCTCCACTGATGTCAACACACTTACATTGGTATTCCAAGTTTTGTAAGCCTAGCAATAAGAAGGATTTCTATTGTGCCTCAAACCAGGCATTCTTAGCAGCCATGGCATCAGAAATGGTGTGAAATTTTGTACCCTTGAGGTGTTTCTTCAGGTTTGGAAACAGATGACAATTGGAGGGAGCTAGATCTGGTGAATAAGGTGGGTGGTCAACCAGCTGGAAACCCAGCTCTACCAGTTTTGCCATGGTCGCTTGTGCAGTGTGAGCGGAGGTGTTGTCTTGCAGGAACAAGATCCCTTTGCACAGTTTGCTGCGCCTTTTGGCCTTCAGAGCTGCCTTCAGTTGGTCCAAAAGTTCATTGTAATACCTTGCATTGATGGTGGAACCCTTTTGAAGGTAGTCCACTAGCAGCACGCCCTCCTTATCCCAGAACACAGACGCCATCACCTTAGTGGCTGATTTTTGCACCTTGAACTTCTTTGGATAAAGAGAATCACTGTGCCTCCACTCTTTTTTTAACTGCTCTTTGTTTTCAGGATCATACAAATGATCCATAGTGACCAGACGATCCAGGAAATTCTTATCAGTCCGGAAACGCTGACAAATGGACTGGGAAGTTTTCATTTACATGCTTCTCTGATCTGTTGTCACACATTTGGGCTCCCATTTTGCAGATAGCTTCCTCATGTCCAAATGTTCATGGATAATGACACAAACACGTTTACGGGAAATCTCCATGATGTCTGCTATTGCTGTAGCTGAAATTCATCGATTCTCCAGTATGAGGTTGTGCACAGCATCGACGATCTCTGGAACAACAACCACTCTCGGTCGTCCAGGACGTTCCTCATCATTGGTGCTGAAGTGACCTGTTTTAAATTTGGCAACACAGTTCTTAACTGTGGAATATGAAGGGCATTGATCCCCCAATGTCTGCGACATATCACCATGAATATCCTTCGAGGACTTTCCTTGCAGAAGCAATAATTTTATCACTCCTCTGCTCTCAGTTGCTGTGAATATCACATTAGACTCCACCATTTTGTTTTCCCACGTGCATAGAACACTATTGCCATAAGCAACAAACACACAATTTTGAAAACATATACAGTGCCTGCAAGTAGTATTCAACCCCCTGCAGATTTAGCAGGTTTGATAAGATGCAAATAAGTTAGAGCCTGCAAACTTCAAACAAGAGCAGGATTTATTAACAGATGCATAAATCTTACAAACCAACAAGTTATCTTGCTCAGTTAAATTTGAATAAATTTTCAACATAAAAGTGTGGGTCAATTATTATTCAACCCCTAGGTTTAATATTTTGTGGAATAACCCTTGTTTGCAATTACAGCTAATAATCGTCTTTTATAAGACCTGATCAGGCCGGCACAGGTCTCTGGAGTTATCTTGGCCCACTCCTCCATGCAGATCTTCTCCAAGTTATCTAGGTTCTTTGGGTGTCTCATGTGGACTTTACTCTTGAGCTCCTTCCACAAGTTTTCAATTGGGTTAAGGTCAGGAGACTGACTAGGCCACTGCAACACCTTGATTTTTTTCCCTCTTGAACCAGGCCTTGGTTTTCTTGGCTGTGTGCTTTGGGTCGTTGTCTTGTTGGAAGATGAAATGACGACCCATCTTAAGATCCTTGATGGAGGAGCGGAGGTTCTTGGCCAAAATCTCCAGGTAGGAAGTGCTATCCATCTTCCCATGGATGCGGACCAGATGGCCAGGCCCCTTGGCTGAGAAACAGCCCCACAGCATGATGCTGCCACCACCATGCTTGACTGTAGGGATGGTATTCTTGGGGTCGTATGCAGTGCCATCCAGTCTCCAAACGTCACGTGTGTGGTTGGCACCAAAGATCTCGATCTTGGTCTCTTCAGACCAGAGAACCTTGAACCAGTCTGTCTCAGAGTGCTCCAAGTGATCATGAGCAAACTGTAGACGAGCCTTGACATGACGCTTTGAAAGTAAAGGTACCTTACGGGCTCGTCTGGAACGGAGACCATTGCGGTGGAGTACGTTACTTATGGTATTGACTGAAACCAATGTCCCCACTGCCATGAGATCTTCCCGGAGCTCCTTCCTTGTTGTCCTTGGGTTAGCCTTGACTCTTCGGACAAGCCTGGCCTCGGCACGGGTGGAAACTTTCAAAGGCTGTCCAAGCCGTGGAAGGCTAACAGTAGTTCCATAAGCCTTCCACTTCCGGATGATGCTCCCAACAGTGGAGAGAGGTAGGCCCAACTCCTTGGAAAGGGTTTTGTACCCCTTGCAAGCCTTGTGACCCTCCACGATCTTGTCTCTGATGGCCTTGGAATGCTCCTTTGTCTTTCCCATGTTGACCAAGTATGAGTGCTGTTCACAAGTTTGGGGAGGGTCTTAATTAGTAAGAAAAGGCTGGAAAAAGAGATAATTAATCCAAACATGTGAAGCTCATTGTTCTTTGTGCCTGAAATACTTCTTAATACTTTAGGGGAACCAAACAGAATTCTGGTGGCTTGAGGGGTTGAATAATAAATGACCCTATGAATAAACTTTTCACAATTTAAAAAAAAAAAAAAGAAATAACATTATTTTTTGCTGCAGTGCATTTCACACTTCCAGGCTGATCTACAGTCCAAATGTCACAATGCCAAGTTAATTCCGAATGTGTAAACCTGCTAAATCTGCAGGGGGTTGAATACTACTTGTATTAGACACATAAGGCTTTCATGTGATGTAACATTCGTTACCATAGAAACAAACAAAGATCACAAAGCCAAAGACTTATCAGCAGCCCTTCGTATAATTCCTCTTGTATTTTGTTGTTGTAAATATTAGGAGATATGGCTTTAAAGAAAAGTAGGGAGGACCGGTAACTGTTTTTTATTCTTCCTTTGTTTCCTTCCTTTGTTTTTTGTGTGTTGAATTGATTTTTTAATTATTTCCCTTTGGGACCTGTAATCTCTTGATAGTCTGTGCAGTATTGTATTGTATTGCAGTATTCTCAGAATGGTGAGCCCCACATTATGGGGAGCCCCCAGCCTAAAAATATCAGCCAGCAGCTGCTTGGAATTGCCGCATCTATTAGATGCGACAGTCCTGGGACTCTACCCGTCTCATCCTGAATTGCCCTGGTGCGGTGGCAATCGGGGTAATAAGGGTAATGGCAGCCCATAGCTGCCACTAAGTCCTAGGTTAATCATCATTATACTACACCACTACACCCCTATATACACCTGTATTATACTACACCCCTATATACACCTGTATTATACTACACCCCTATATACTACACCTGTATTATACTACACTACATCCCTATATACACCTGTATTATACTACACCCCTATATAAACCTGTATTATACTACACCACTACACCCCTATATACACCTGTATTATACTACACCCCTATATACTACACCTGTATTATACTACACTACATCCCTATATACACCTGTATTATACTACACCCCTATATAAACCTGTATTATACTACACCACTACACCCCTATATACACCTGTATTATACTACACCCCTATATACTACACCTGTATTATACTACACTACACCCCTATATACAGCTGTATTATACTACACCCCTATATACACCTGTATTATACTACACCACTACACCACTATATAGTACACCACTACACCCCCCATATACAACACCTGTAAAACTTCATTCCCATATACTAAACCACTACACCCCAAATATTTGTCAACAGTTAACCCCCGCCCCCCCATTGCCCCCGCAGGTTACTAGTAACCACTCACCTCTCTTCTTATTGTCCCCTCCTCAGGCACCTCTGTACGAGCCCCCCCGCTGAGCGGCTTCTCTTTCATATGCCCAGCCTGCGCCGACGCTGTATTCCTAAGAGCCGCTGCTTCTCTCCATATGGCCTCTGCCGCTGCAGCAGCTTCTCCTGCCGGGCGGGAACTTTTCAAATGACACACGCGCGCCGTACTGACGATATCAGGGCGCGTGTGTGTCACAAAAAAAGGTGCCGGACAGGGAACAGAGGAGAGATTCCTGCGTTCCGCTGCCTGCACTGACTGTGCGCAGCTGCAGGATCTGTTCTCTGTTTCCTACCCGGCACGCAATGTGTGATGAGGGAAATCTGACCATGCGCCTCCCGGAGCCTGGAGCTCTGGACAACAGGTCAGATTGCCCTCATCAGTGACCGGCCAGCAAGGACGCCCTGAGCCAGGCGGGCCGGTCACAGAGAGTAGGCGGGCCGGATGTGGCCCGCGGGCCGCCCCTTGCCCAGGTCTGCAAAAGGGCAATAAGGCCCTGTGCGCACACTGCGTTTTTACCCGCGGTTTTGCTGCGGAAATTTCTTGAGAAATGCTTGTGATCTTTCTGCAGACATTTCCCAGCAAAACCTATGGGTAAAAAAAATAACTGTGCGCACACTGCTTTTTTGTTTCTCAAGAAAATTCTTTCTGAAGATTTTTTGAGAAAATTTCTTGAGAAAATGTGCATGTTACTTCTTTTCCGCAGGTACCTGCAGTATACCCCCGGTATTTCACTCCATTCACTGTAATGTAATCGCGAAATACCGCGGGTATACTGCAGCTAGCAAATGTGCGGTATACCCCCGGTATAGCCGAGATTTACCTGCGGTAATGCTCATCACTGCCGCGGTTTTGCAGGGGAGTGATGTCATTATGCCAGGAAGAGGAAGCGGAGCAGAGTAAACACACACGTCACACTCCCTGGACGCTGCACAGAAGCACTTCGGTGTGACCTCCAGGTGCCTGTGCAGTCTGTGTCCCGCTCCAGCCCCGCGGCTGCCCGCCCTGCAGTGTCAATGTCTGCCCGCAGTGTCAGCAGCTTGTCACCCTGCAGTGCGTGCAGCCGCGGGGATGACGAGCACTGCTGTCAGGAGGTGAGATGAGATCATTACCTGCGGTGACGATCTTCTGCCTCCTGACGTCACCGCCATCACTGCCGTCTATGCCCTCGGCCCGAGACTGTCACTAGCGGTGACGTTACGGGCGCTCGCGATACTGCTGAGAAAGCGGCGGGCATAGAAGCCAGTGACAGCGCTGACGTCAGCAGTGCAGGAGATCATCACAGCATGTAATGATCTCATCTAACCCCCTGATAGCAGCGCTCGTCATCCCCTGCAGTGACCTTGGCTGACATATTGATGTTAGCTCAGGTCACTGCACTACTCTCCCAGCCAATGGGGAACATTCTGTTCTTCATTGACTGGGACAGTGACTATGGTATGGATTGTTCTGGGACCCCCTTATAGGATTACGCCAGACGTGGAATTGATTGTTCTTTTCAATAAATTGGTGAAAGAGGGAATGTGGGGAGTGTTTTTTCAAATAAAACTTTTTTTGTTGTCTATTTTTTATTTATTTCTGACTGGGTTGGTGATGTCGGGTATCTGATAGGATAGACGCCATGACATCACAAACCCCAGGGCCTGATGCCAGGTGACATTACACATCTGGCATCAACCCCATATATTACCCCGTTTGCCACCGCACCAGGGCAACGGGATGAGTTGGGGAAAAGCGCCAGGATTGGCACGTCTAATGGATGCGCCACTTCTGGGGCGGCTGCAGCCTGCTATTTTTAGGCTGGGGAGTGTCCAATAACAGTGGACCTCCCTAGTCTGAGAATATCAGACCGCAGCTGTCCGCTTTACCTTGGCTGATGATCCAATTTGGGGGGACCCCACATTTTTTGTTTTAAATTATTTATTTAATGTAAAATAACAGCGTGGGGTGCCCTCTGTTTTGGATTACCAGCCAAGTTGAAGCTGCCAGCTGTGGTCTGCAGGCTGCAGCCGTCTGCTTTAGCCTAGCTGGCTATAAAAGATGGGGGGACCTCACGTCGTTTTTTTTTAATTATTTATTTATTTTTTGGCTAAATAGGGTGCCAGCTTAGAATATGCAGGGAAGTGGGACATTATATAGGCCTTTCTCATCTATCTATCTATCTATCTATTCATCTCTCCATCTTTCCCTCTATCCATTATCTGTCTATCGATTATCTATCTATTATCTATATTATTTATTGCAGTTCAGCATTAAAAAAAACGCAGGGACCAACCTGCGGAAAAACTGCGGCAAAAACGCATGCGTTTTTCCCGCGGTTTTGGTGCGTTTTTTTACCGCAGGTGCAGTAATCTTCAACTCCCAGAAGTTTTTCAAGAAATTTTCTTGAGAAAAATCACGTTTCTAGTGCGCACATAGCCTAAAACAGATGGAGCACGAACATGATGGACGATTACTGCTGGTGTTAAGTGTGACAACCAGGGTGGATTTGATTTAAATCTAACTGATTTAAATCACGATTTAAATCACTAGTCAGTAAGGCTTGATTTAAATCAGTGATTTAAATCAAAGTTTCTACCTAAACTAGTTCTTGCTACTTTAAAGGGAACCTGTCAGCAGAAATGTCCCCTAAAACCTAACAGATTCCCCCTCTGCAGCTCCTGGGCTGCATTCTAGAAAGGTCCCTGTTATGATTGTGCCCACTTTCTGACCGAAAAAAAGTGTTTATAAAGTTGTACCTTTTTGGCTTCTGATTCTGTAAATCCGTCACGGGGGCGGGCTGCCTGATGGCCGTTATTCTGCCCCCTGGTCCTGTACGCCGCCCCCATCGCTGATTTCAATACTTCTGGACGCCGCCCACTGCTCCAGCCATCCCCGCGCATGCCCAGTGCCCATCTCTCGGGGATGAGCACTGTGCCCAGCGTCACCGCTGGTGACGTGCACGCAGGGTTTAGATTATGGGCGGTGCTGTGATGTTTATTCCTAAGCAACCGCCCATAATCGCGGGACCGCGCTTTCCCCCTCGGCCTGCTTCTTTCTGCGCAAGCGCGCTGCTGCTGACCTCACTTCGCCTCCTTCCCATCTTGCCCCGAGGCAGGAAATAGATGGGAAGAGCACGGAGCAGTGACTACACCGAAAGCGCGGTCCCGCGATTATGGGCGGTTGCTTAGGAATAAACATCACAGCACCGCCCATAATCTTAACCCTGCGTGCACGTGACGCTGGGCACAGTGCTCATCCCCGAGAGATGGGCACTGGGCATGCGCGGGGATGGCTGGAGCAGTGGGCGGCGTCCAGAAGTATTGAAATCAGCGATGGGGGCGGCGTACAGGACCAGGGGGCAGAATAACGGCCATCAGGCAGCCCGCCCCCGTGACGGATTTACAGAATCAGAAGCCAAAAAGGTACAACTTTATAAACACTTTTTTTCGGTCAGAAAGTGGGCACAATAATAACAGGGACCTTTATAGAATGCAGCCCAGGAGCTGCAGAGGGGGAATCTGTTAGGTTTTAGGGGACATTTCTCCTGACAGGTTCCCTTTAACATGCAAGTAGATGAAGATTTTTAGAATCACTTTTTATATTACTTTTTTCTCCCCAGTTTAATGGGTTAATCATTAATATTTGGACACCACTGTTCTGTTGTACTTAGGAAGGAGAAAAATAATCCTGACCTTAATAACAATTTAAATAGATTTATTCAACTGAAACAATAACAACATTACAGCATAAGTTATTTGCTTAAACAAACATCCATGTTTGTTTACTAATTTGGCTAAACAAAATATATATATATATTTTAAGAAACTTAGACTGTCAGCCCAGCCGACACATGAAAAACTTAAATACTACTGTCCCTGCTGTCCTCTGTAGCTCACTTGTCGTCATCTTCATCATCATCTTCTTCTTTGTTCCTATTCATAATCTGGAAAAGAAAAGCAAGCTTTCCTGCTTTATTGGGTCCCAACCGATTTCTCAATTTAGAATGAATGAGTCTAAAGGAAGAGAATATTCTTTCAACGCCTGCAGAAGAAGCTACTGCTGTTAAAAGTGAAATCATTACTTGAACAGTCTCTAAATCCAAGCGCTTAAGTGACTTCCACCAGTTTACTGGTGTGACCTTCCTTAACCCTTTAGTGACGGAGCTAATTTTCACCTTAATGACCAGACCAAATTTTGCAATTCTGACCAGTGTCACTTCATGAGGTTATAACTCTAGAACGCTTCAACGGATCCCGGTGATTCTGAGATTGTTTTTTCGTCACATATTGGACTTCATGTTAGTACCAAATTTAGGACAATATTTTTTGCGTTTATTTATGAAAAAAATTGAATATTGGCAAAAATTTTGAAAATTTTGCAATTTTCAACTTTTGAATTTTTATACCGTTAAACCAGAGATTTCTGTGACACAAAATAGTTAATAAATAACATTTCCCACTTGCCTACTTTGCATCAGCACAATTTTGGAAACAAATTTTTTTTCGTTAGGAAGTTAGAGGGGTTCAAAGTTTATCAGCGATTTCTCATTTTTACATCAAAATTTACAAAACCATTTTTTTAGGGACCACATCACATTTGAAGTGACTTCAATAGGCCTAGATGACAGAAAATACCCAAAAGTGACACCATTATAAAAACTGCACCCCCCAAAGTACTCAAAACCACATTCAAGAAGTTTATTAACCCTTCAGGTGCTTCACATGAACAAAAGCAATGTGGAATGAAAAAAAGCAAAAATTAAATTTTACCTAAAAATGTTGCTCTAACCCAAATTTATTCACTTTTAGAAGAAATAACACAACAAAATGGACACCAAAACTTGTTCCCCACTTTCTTATGAGTGCGCCGATACCCCACATATGGTCAGAAACCTCTGTTTGGATAAATGGGAGGGCTCGGAACAGAAGGAGCAATATTTGAATTTTGGAAAGCAAATTTGGCTGAAATAGATTGCGGGCACCATGTTGCATTTACAGGTCCGCTAAGGTACCTAAACAGAAGAAACCCCTCACAAGTGGCACCATTTTGGAAACTAGACCCCTCAAGGCTTCTATCTAGGGGTATAGTGAGCATTTTAGATCCACAGGTACTTCACAGATTTTGTTAACGTTACGTTGTCATATTGAAATTTTTAATAATTTTCTCAAAAATGTTGCTTTAGCATCAATTTTCTCACTTTTTCAAGAGGTAATTCCAAAAATTTGACCTCAAGGTTTGTTAACCACTTTTTTATGAGCGCGGTGATACCTCACATGTGGTCTGAAACCTGTGTTTGGACAAATGGGAGGGCTTGGAACGAAAGGAGCAATATTTGAATTTTGGAAAGGAAATTTGGCTGAAAAAGATTGCGGGCACCATGTCACATTTGGAGGACCCCTAAGGTACCTAAACAGCAGAAACCCCGCACAAGTGACCCCATTTTGGAAACTAGGCCCCTCAAGGAATTTATCTAGATGTTTGGTGAGTACCCTGAACCCCCAGGTGCTTCACAGAATTTTATAACGTTGAGCCATGAAAAAAATAAATAAAATTTTACCACAAAATTGTTATTTCAACCAGGTAGCTTTTTTTTTTACAAGAGTAAAAGGAAAAAATTCAGCATAACATTTATTGTGCAATTTCTCCTGAGTTTGGCGATACCTTATATGTGGTGGAAATCAACTGTTTGGGCGCATGGCAGGGCTCGGAAGGGAAGGAGCGCCATTTGACTGCACAATTAGCTGGAATCATTAGCAGACGCTATGTTGCATTTGGAAAGCCCCTGAGGTGCCTAAACAGTGGCTGTCCCCCACAAGTGACTCCATTCTGGAAACAAGACACCTCAAGGCTTTTATCTAGGTGTATAGTGAGCAGTTTGAATCCACAAATACTTCACAGAATTTGATAAGCTTAGGTTGCCATATTGAAAATTTTCATTTTTTTCACAAAAATGTTGCTTCAGCATCAAATTTCTCACTTGTTCAAAAAAAAATTGTTTAAAAGAACAGAGAGTCCTCAGTGGTTGATACCTTTTAATGGCTAACTGAAAAGATGGTAATAATTGCAAGCTTTCGAGACTACTCAGGTCTCTTCATCAGGCATGGTATAACACAAAATCTGAAGAGTCACATATTTATACACAACAGGACTTTTTTTTTTTTTTTTTTTACTGCACTATTCTAAGTCCTGTTGTGTATAAATATGTGACTCTTCAGATTTTGTGTTATACCATGCCTGATGAAGAGACCTGAGTAGTCTCGAAAGCTTGCAATTATTACCATCTTTTCAGTTAGCCATTAAAAGGTATCAACCACTGAGGACTCTCTGTTCTTTTAAACAATTTTTTTTTATCTCTACTGGCTAACACGGTACAAAGATATATTTTACTTGTATCACTTGTTCAAGAGACAACAACAAACCGTGGACCCAACAGGTTGTTATCCAATGTCTTATGAGCACAGGGATACCCCACATGTGGCCAAAAACCTCTGTTTGGATAAATGGGAGGGCTTGGAATGGAAGGAGTACCATTTGAATTCTGGAAAAGTTGAGATAAATTGCGGGCACCATGTCACATTTGCAGGGCCCCTTGGGTACCTATACATTAGAAACCCCCCACAAGTGACTCCATTTTGGAAACTGGATTTTATTCAGGAGTATAGTAAGCATTTTGAATCCACAGGTACTTCACAAAAATGTTGCTGTAGCAACAAATGTCTCACTTTTAGGCTATGTGGCCATGATCCAGCGACACGGCGTCTAGTATACAGTGTCAGCCTTCCTGCAGAGATGTGAGTGTTGTCCACGGGAGAACGCAGCTGCCCATGCCCACGATTTGGGTTCAGGCTGCTGTGGAGCTCTATGCTACCTGCAGAGAACACTCATCTCCGCAGCATAAATTGACATGCTGAGGCTCGGGAAGCTGCGCCACAAGTCAGTGTATGCTGCGGAGAAAAGAAGCACATTGGGCACGGGATTTCTAAAAATCCTTCCACTGTGCTTCTACTGCACAACGCAGCGCTATGGACGCAGGGAAAACACTCTGCGCCCAAAACGCTGCAAATCCCGATTGTGGGCGCACAGCCTAAAATGCTACAATGGATGAATGGATAGATGTCAAACAAATATAACGTCCCACCCCCTGCATATTCTAAGCTGGCGCCCTTTAGTGCCTTTCATGTGGCACTAAAGGGTGCCTAGCCTTGTATTTAGCCCCCCAAAAAATTAATAATTAAAATAAACGACGTGGGGTCCCCCCTATTTTTGATAGCCAGCTAGGGTAAAGCAGACAGCTGTAGCCTGCAAACCACAACTGACAGCTTCACCTTGGCTGGTGATCAATTTGGAGGGCTCCCCAGGCGTTTTTTTAAAAAAAAAAAAAAACGTGGGTTCCCCCCCCAAATTAGATCACCAGCCAAGGTGAAGCGGACAGCTGGGGTCTGGTATTCTCAGGGTGGGAAGAGCCATGGTTATTGGACTCTTCCCAGCCTAAAAATAGCAGGCCACAGCCGCCCCAGAAGTGGCGCATCCATTAGATGCGCCAATCCTGGCGCTTCGCTCCAGCTCATCCCGCGCCCTGGTGCGGTGGCAGACGGGGTAATATATGGGGATGATACCAGCTGTAATGTCACCTGGCATCAAGCCCTGGGGTTAGTGATGTCACGGCATCTGAAGAGATACCCGACATTACTAACCCAGTCAAGTAATAGAAAAAAATAAAGACAAAAAAAAATTTATTTGAAAAAAAAACTCCCCGAAACATTCCTCTTTTACCAATTTATTGAAAATAAATAAATTTCGGTCGCTGTAATCCATTTTGGAGGTCCCACGCCGACTCTGGATCTTCTAGAATATGGGGGGCACGTTCAGGGAACGTATCCCCCATTTTCTGGAAGAGCAAGCTCTCCATGAGCAGTGTGGGTGCAGTAATCTGAGAATACTGCACTCACACTGCCCCGGTCCAACCTAGGGCAGAGTGACCTGCAGTAACCTCATTCTAGAATATGAGGGGCACGCTCACAGAACGTACCCCCCATTTTCTAGAACAGCAGTCTCTCCATGTGAGGAGTGTGGCTGCAGATTACCGCACTCACCCTCCCCCGGTCCACAGTGGAGCAGCCTGTGCAGTAGCGACGTCAGCATCCCTGCTTGCAGGGATCCAGCTGACAGCCGCTGTCTGCGCATGCGCCGCCAGCTTTCAAGAAGGAGGCGGCGTGATCGCGGGGCCGGAGCACCAGCAGCCAGGTAACGTCAAACCGGGGGCTGGGGGGGGTGACGGAGGGTGACGGGGGGTGACGGCGGGTGACGGCGGGACCTGGGGACAACTTTCTGCCGCATGTGACGTGTCACATGCGGCAGAAAGAGCAGGATGAATGCGGCTGCCATCTTCCACGCTCCGGAGGGGGGAGGGGGGAGGCGGCTCTGGAGACCGGAGGGGGCTCCGGGGACCAGAGATCTCCGGTGTACCGGAGGAGGGGTCAGGGGGAGGACATTTCCCTCCGATCTGAAATGTTTGATCATTTCAGATCGGAGGGAAATGAATGCAGAGCCGGCGGCGGCGGGAGTTTTCAGCGCGCGTCGGCGCCATCTTGTATTTTCCGGAGGGGGGGTAGGGGTGGTGGGGGGACTCTCCGGTACCAGGGGCTTTGGGGGCACTAAGGGCTCATATTTATTTCTCATCTGACATGTTTGATCACGTCAGATGAGAAATAAATCAATTTTACCGGCCATTTATTTTTTTTTAATGTTGTCGCCGGTATACGGTGTATACCGGCGATCGCATTAACGGGGTCCAGAAAAAACACCCCGATTCATAATCTGGGGGGTCTCAGCTACCCCCGGTAGCTGAAACCCCCGAGATTTTCGGTCGCTGGGGGGCGCTACAGGGTTTTTTTTGGGCCGCCGCTTTAAAGCGGCGGAACAGAATAAGTACCCTGTTTTGCCGCCGCTTTAAGTCGTACGGCCGTCGTTATGAGGTTAAAATATCTTCAGCAAACATATATTTCTTGAATGGTTCCCCCTTAGCTCTGAAGTTTATTATAGTTGGCATTAAAGATAGATGATTGCTGGATACTCCTCTTCCTCAGCACTTAGGTTTTGACCCTGATTTTGGATATTGACAATATTTGCCAAAAAATGAGCTGGAGTCAGTGCTTGTCCCATTCGTTTGTTTACTGCTTGTAATTTAATTCTGTCCATGTGTAGTTCTGTTTTTAAGTGTTCACTCAGTTCCTTCCAAATTTCAACAGCATCCGCAATAAAACAGCTATTTTTCTGTATTTTGTTTAAAGCTTGAGAGATGGGTTTCAGGAAGCTCCGCATATGTTCAACATTTCTCTTAAGCCGAATGTTGAGGATTTTGGCCATGACAGTGCCATCTATTTTATCTCGATTTTCTTCACAAAGTGTCATCAGAATAGGCCAGTTTTTGATATACTGCTCAAAACAGTCCACCACAAAGTTCCATCTAACATCTTGTGGGAGCGTTAGCTTGGTTCCACCCATCCTTTTCAGAGCTGCTGCAGCAAAATGATTATTACGGAAGTATTTAGCAATAACAACATTAGCCTTTATTTCTGGAACAGTTTAGTCTTTGGCTAAGAGGTGCAGAAAATGAGCACTGCAACCATATGTTATTAGTAGCTTTGTATTCCCTCCCTGCTCTTCTAAATCTCTTCTCATCTTGGATACGTTTGCAGCATTGTCAGTGACCAAACTACGTACTAGACAATTGAATTTTTGTTCACATGTCGTTATAGCTTTTACTGCCACTTCTTGTAAGTATTCTGCTGTGTGTGCATTTCCTTACGTATCAGTTGTTTGTGCAAGGAAGACTTTACCTTCTTCTGTTGTTATACAAGCACATACAATAGGATCATTGTGGACATTACTCCACCCATCAATACTTAGGTTAACAATTTTACCCTCCAGAGCTGTTGCACATTGCTCCATTTCTCTGTCATACACTTGATCCAGCAGTTTCCCTGCAACATCAGCTCTGCTGGGTGGACTGTATCCTGGTCTCAGTGACTGAACCATATTAATGAAATGTGGGTAATCAGTCGACGGAAAGAAGAGTTCGTTGCATAAATAAACTGGGCAATTTTTTCATCAATCAACTCTTTTTCTAATCTGCTAGTTCTTACCACAAACCTATCTATGGTGGTTCCAGGAGGTAAAGGTTTTTTCTTCCTTTTGGGTGATGGTGATATGTGGCTGTGGGTGTCTGATGATGATGCTGCTGCTAATGAAGCACTATCCTGGATGGATAACTCTGAAACTGTAGAACAGGATGATGGTGATCTTGGAGGTGGATAGTTTCCAGAATCCATGAATTCCCCTAAACAAAAAAAGTCAATGCTGTTATTTTATTGTTTATTATACAATTTCTGCTTATTGTACACAACACATCACTGCCCCTGCCCCAAAAGGAATATTTGTTTTTCTTCATAACTGTACCAAATGACAGTAAGGGCTAAGCCACACGGCGAGAAAAACAGTGCGAGTGGAATGCGATAAAACATCGCATTCCCCTCGGACCAATTCTAGCCTGTGTGTCAGCACACATGGGCGATTATTTTCTCAGCCCTAATCGGACTGAGAAAACAATCGCAGCATGCTGCGATTGTAAGCTGAGTCTCTTTCTCTTGCACCCATTCAAGTGAATGGGGCGAGAGAAAAATCGCACTGCACTCGCGGTACACCGGTGTACTGCTAGTGCAGTGCGAGAATGGCAATAGCCGGCTACACAGGCGAGAGGGAGAGAAATCCCTCCCTCCCCTCCTGAGTGCCGGCCCGCCCCCCGCAGCTGAGGTCTGCTCGCACGAACGGACCTCAGTTGCAAGGACACAGGCATGACACTCGGCTCTGCTGTACTGCCAGCACGAGCCGAGTGTCATGCAAGTGGATCGCAGTAGTGCCCGTGTGGCCCCAGCCTAACATGCAGTAATAATAAGAAATATAATTTTTCTCACACATGACAGTTCAGTCTTTAGAAATAGGATTCAATAAAAATGTTTACCAACCTGAAGATCCTGCCTGTTCAGAAGTGTTTCTTTGGTCATCTTCATCACTGCACTTCTCATGATGTTGCCTCATTCACGCCACCACGCCTTGCATCTCTTTGTTGCATCGTTTGCATTTTGCACACATGCCTGCCTTACCGATAGGCGAAGGAGCTTCATTAAAATATTCCCAAACTGGGTCTCTTTTACGGCCTGCTGCCATTATAAGGAAAGAATGTAATAAACCTCAGATCGTACACACAAACAGATCCAGACTTGTCTGTCTGTGGCTATGCTGCAGTATTGTGCTCAAAGTTTCACTTTCATTTTCTTGTCTGCTTGCCCTTCCTCCTCCTCACACTTAGATTCACATTCTTCTTGTGTTGTGCAGATCTATTCCACTCCAAACAATCAGAAACATATTGTCTAACTTCTTGGACTTGGCACTGAAGGGGTTGATTCTGTATTCATAGGTTTGTAGAACAATAGGATTAAGGTCTTTTTCTCAACTCTGTTCATGTTGTAATATTTTTGCCGTGAAGAAGAGGCTGGGACCTCTGCGGAGTCAAATTCAGTTTTGAGAACTGCGTAAGTAAAGCGAGCGTCTGTGATAATATAGGAGAGAAACTGCCCACTAATCCTACAGAAACCTCTGGAAGAGCATGGCATTGTGAATGTTACACATATACAGCCTTTATTCTACGGAGTTAAACAACTCAGCTTTATCTGATGATGGAAGAACCTTTGGATGGTAAAATATTTTCCTCAAAAAGCAGTTTATTGAAAAAAATCCGATTTAAATCAAAAAAATCCGATTTAAGTCAAAAAAATCCGATATTTCTTATTTTTTTAAAAAAAACATTGATTTTTATCCACTTTGGTGACAACCCTGATCATAAGTATTCCAGAGCATCCAAAAAGAGAACATTTCTCCTTAACAATTACAATTTACACAACTATTGCTCTCATGGATAGAAAATAGCCTCTTTTTTTTGCATGAAATGAATATATTACGTGTTAGTGCTTCTTTAGAACTTCTTATTACCTCTGTCATTCTTCTTTTAATGAAACCATTCTCATTTGTGAAAAAAAAATTGGCATATTGCATATTTTTCTACTTGATATCTGGAATCTGTAACTTTAATTTGGGTAAAATCAGTAAAAACACTTCGGTTTGCAGATTTTTTTATTTTTTTTTTAAATGTAGACCAGTGATATTAATGGAAAATACGGTACTTTCATTGCGATAAATTCATCAGAGGGTACTAACCCCTAAAACCTTTATTGTGGCACCTGAGGTTGGTTCAGTCTGACAATGTAAGGCTTGAACAAAAAAAGGTTGTGCACCCCTGTACTAGTGTTTCTTCTAAATACTAGTGGCACTAACTATCATTTCATATCTTATTTCAGAACTCAGATTTAAAGTCCCATGGGGACACCTAGCAGCCAAGGCTTGGGGTTCATCTAAAGGGCGACCAATTTTGTGCTTACATGGCTGGTTGGATAATGCCAACACTTTTGACAGACTTATTCCATTGCTTCCCCAAGGTGAGTTTATAGTTAAAAATGTGGATGATATTTAGGCTATGTGCGCACGCTGCGGCTTTTTGACGCTGCGTTTTTGCCTCAAAAACGCACAAAAATGCACTTGCGGCAAAAAAAACGCATACAAAAATGTGCGTTTTTACCGCCTTTTGGTGCGTTTTTGGCTGCATTTTTCTGCGTTTTTGCTCACTGCATTTGTGTGTGTTTTTTTTATCAGTGAACAATGCCATTAAAGATTGTTGAAAAAAGAAAAAAAAAAGATCTGATGTCATTTCCTTCTTCAATATGTTCTTCATTCTCCACTAGTGTATGCAGGAGAGGAGACAGCTGCAGAGAGCTACAAGGCTCAGTATGCTCCATCCAGGACTGTATACTGGAGGGAGAGGCATGGGGAGCAGAACTACAAGGCTCAGCTTACTCCATCCAGTAGTGTATGCAGGAGAGCAGACAACAGCTGTAGAACTGCAAGGCTCAGCATGCTCCATCCAGGACTGTATGCTGAGTGAGAGACAGGGGGAGCAGAACTACAAGGCTCAGCATACTCCATCCACTAGTAAAAGGAATGAAGGTTTTACCCAGTTCACCTGCTTGATAGGAGACCGAGACCTGTGGACCGTGCAAGGAAAAAGTCGGCAATTCTTTGGTAATGATGAAGGAAGATATTCCAGCAACTTGAGTCCAAACAGGAATTTCTTTAAAACGTTAATTCCTTATTATTTACATATTAAAAAGTCCATGTTGGGGTGAAACAAACCCAAGACAGAGAGGACGCGTTTCAAACACTTGGTTCTTAGTCAATCTCTAAAGCATGTGTTCACAGGGCTTGTTTAAAAAGGAGGGAGTAAAGACCCAAACATGTGTTTAATCAAATGGAAAGAGCTTTTCACTAAAGCATTAACCCTGTCAGGGGAACATTTTTTATGCAGGTATTCACACACGGTAACATAGGAGTAAATGTAAAAAAAAAAAAAAACAGCATTAGTAAGCAAACAGTATTTCATTTCTTTTGTTCAAACCTGTGGGAGTTCTGGTACCCATTAGAAAAATCCACTTAATTTCCCTCTGAAAAAGAATATCCTTTAAATTTCCTCCTCTTTTAGGAAGTTTTACTTTCTCAATAGCACAAACTTTCATGCCATCAAAACTACCGGCATGTATATCACGAAAGTGCTGGGAGGCACTAGACAACTTCCTAGATGTAACATTATTCACATCATAGATGTGTTCGGATATTCTTTTTCTTAGGGCTGCTTCTCACTTGTGAGTTTCTCGCAGTACAGCAATGCGAGAAAAACTCGCATTGGAATCGGACACATGTTAGTGAATGATTCAGCTCGCATTTGCGATTTTTTTCTCAGTCCAAATCGGACTGAGAAAAAAAATCGCAGCATGCTGCTTTTTTGCGAGTTTCTACTGCGAGTCTGTCCAATGCAAGTCTATGGGAGCGTGTAAAAAATCAGATGTCACGGGACGGCACTCACACCATCCTAGTGACATCCGATTTTCTAAATACATTTCTCGCATGTTTCCTAAAACACTGGAAACGAGTGATGTCTCACAATGTCTGTCAATCACTATTCTCTGTCAGTCGGTCTCTCCCTCTTGGTCTCTATTCTCTCTCTGTCGGTCCGTCACTATCTCTGTCCCTCTCTCACAGTCTGTCGGTCATCTTCCCCTCCTCTCTCATACTCATCGTTCCCTGATCTCCGGCGCGGCGCTGCACGGCATTCACACTGCTGCGGCGGCTTTTACTATTTTGAAAAAGCCGGCCGCTCATTAAACAATCTCGTATTCCCTGCTTTACCCGCCCACAGGCGCCTATGATTGGTTGCAGTGAGACACACCCCCACGCTGAGTGACAGGTGTCTCACTGCACCCAATCACAGCAGCCGGTGGGCGTGTCTATACTGTGCAGTGAAATAAATAATTAAATAATTTAAGAAAAAACGGCGTGCGGTCCCCCCCAATTTTAATACCAGCCAGATAAAGCCATGCGGCTGAAGGCTGGTATTGTCAGGATGAGGAGCCCCACGTTATGGGGAGCCCCCCAGCCTAACAATATCAGTCAGCAGCCGCCCAGAATTGCCGCATACATTAGATGCGACAGTTCTGGGACTGTACTCGGCTCTTCCCGATTTGCCCTGGTGCGTTGGCAAATCGGGGTAATAAGGAGTTAATGGCAGCCCATAGCTGCCAATAACTCCTAGATTAATCATGTCAGGTGTCTATGACATACCTTCCATGATTAATCTTTAAGTTACAGTAAATAAACACACACACACGAAAAAATCCTTTATTAGAAATAAAAAACACTAACAAATTCCCTGGTTCAACAATTTAATAAGCCCCAAAAAGCCCTCCATATCCGGCATAATCCAGGATGGTCCAGCGTCGCTTCCAGCTCTGCTGCATGAAGGTGGCAGGAGCTGCAGAAGACACCGTCGCTCCTGTCAGCTCCATGCAGCAACTGAGGTGAGTATCGCGATCAGCTGAGCTGTCACTGAGGTTACCCGCAGCCACCGCTGGATCCTCCAACAGTGACGGCGGGTAACCTCAGTGACAGCTCAGCTGATCGCGATACTCACCTCAGTTGCTGCGTGGAGCTGACAGGAGCGGCTGTGTTTTCTGCAGCTCCGGTCACCTCCATGCAGCAGAGCTGGAAGCGACGCTGGACCATCCTGGATTACGCCGGACATGGAGGACTTTTTGGGGCTTATTAAAGTGGTGAACCAGGGAATTTGTTAGTGTTTTTTATTTCTAATAAAGGATTTTTCAGGTGTGTGTGTGTGTTTATTTACTGTAACTTACAGATTAATCATGGAAGGTATCTCGTGGAGATGCCTGACATGATTAATCTAGGATTTAGTGGCAGCTATAGGCTGCCATTAACTCCTTATTACCCCGATTTGCCAACGCACCAGGGCAAATCGGGAAGAGCCGGGTACAGTCCCAGAACTGTCGCATCTAATGTATGCGGCAATTCTGGGCGGCTGCTGGCTGATATTGTTAGGCTGGGGGGCTCCCCATAACGTGGAGCTCCTCATCCTGAGAATACCAGCCTTCAGCCGTATGGCTTTATCTGGCTGGTATTGAAATTGGGGGGGACCGCACACCGTTTTTTCTAATTATTTAATTATTTATTTCACTGCACAGTATAGACACGCACACCGGCTGCTGTGATTGGGTGCAGTGAGACACCTGTCACTCAGCGTGGGGGCGTGGCTCACTGCAACCAATCATAGGCGCCTGTGGGCGGGGAAAGCAGGGAATACGAGATTGTTTAATTAGCGGCCGGCTTTTTCAAAATAGTAAAAGCCGCCGCAGCAGTGTGAATGCCGCGCAGCGCCGCGCCGGTGATTGGGGATCGGTGAGTATATGAGAGAGGGCTGCTAACTTCAGTCACTCAGGGGATTAGCGGTCACCGGTGAGTCCTTCACTGGTGACCGCTAATCAGGACGCGGCACAGACAGAGCCGCAACATGACAATGAAGTCGGGTGAAGTTAACCCGAGTTCATTCTGATAGTGCGGCTCTCTGTGTCTGCCATTCAGCTCTGCTACATGGCTGTCTGTGTCTGCTGTCAGCGGCCATGTAGCAGAGCTGAATGGCAGATGACATAGTAAAAAATACGCATTACACACGCATTACACACGCATTACACACGCTAGTAAAATCATTAATTTATTCAGAAAAAGCAGCGCACTTGCGCTGCACTCGGACCTAACGTGAACTAAAATCAGCTGAGTTTTTTTCAGCCCAGTCGGACCGATTTTACTCGCATATATGTGTTTCCAGCCTTAGGGAGCATGAAGTGCTGCCAATATACTGCAGTTGACACATCGTGCAAGAAATCAAATAAACCACATGGTCTGAACCACAGTTAATCATAGAAGTAATTTGGTACGTTTTTTTTATCGGCATATGAAGAAAAATTTTTTACATTCAACGTATAATGACAAAGTCCACATTTCTTGTGTCCACACTTGTATGATCCTGTGGTAGGTAACCAATTACGGGCAGTTTTTACATCCTCAATAGAATCGCATCTGCTAGTGTGATCACTTGGTGATAGGATGGAACTTAAAGTCGTGTTTCTCTTGGAAACAAACTTCACTCCATCCCTTAACCCCTTAACGACCGCGGGCAGTAAAATTACGTCCTAAATGTCATAACGTTACTGCCCGCGGTCTGCCGGCGGCAGCATGCCGCGATCGGCGCACATCTCAGCTGATTTTCACAGCTGAGATGTGTGCCTGCTAGGCACGAGCAGAATCGTTATCTGCTCGTGCCGATTAACCCCTTAAATGGCGCTGTCAATACGTGACAGCGCCATTATAAGCGCGATCGCGGTAAACTTTTACTTACCGCCCGATACCGGAAGTCACGTGACGCGATCACGTGACTTCCGATAGTTGTCATGGTAGCACAGGGTCATGTGATGACTCCTGTACTACACATGACTTGCTTTCACTTTCGCTGTGCCAGCGGCACAGCAAAAGAGAAAGAGAGCGTATCTGCTGTTTACAGCTGTGTAGCTGTGATCAGCAGATACTGCAGAGCGATCGGATTGCTGATCGCAATAGCCCCTAGGGGGACTAGTAAAATAAAAAAAAAAGTTAAAAAAAGTTTTAAAAAATTTAAAAAAAACAAAAAAACCTAAAAGTTCAAATCACCCCCCATTCGCCCCATTGAAAATTAAAGGGTTAAAAAAAATAAAAAATATACACACTTTTGGTATCGCCGCGTTCAGAAACGCCCGATCTATCAAAATATAAAATCAATTAATCTGGTCAGTATACAGCGTAGCGGCAAAAAAATTCCAAACGCCAAAACGACGTTTTTTTGTCGCCACAACTTTTGCGCAAAATGCAATAAGAGGCGATCAAAACGTAGCATCTGCGCAAAAATGGTACCATTAAAAACGTCAGCTCGAGACGCAAAAAATAAGCAGTCACTGAGCCATAGATCCCGAAAAATGAGAACGCTACGGGTCACGGAATATGGCGTAAAACGTGCGCCACTTTTTTCGGACAAACTTCCGATTTTTTGTAACCTTTTATATAAAAGTAAACCTATACATGTTTGGTGTCTACGAACTCGCACTGACCTGAGGCATCACACCCACACATCAGTTTTACCATATAGTGACCACAGTGAATAAAATATCTCAAAAACCATAGTGCTATCGCACTTTTTTTGCAATTTTTTTTTACATTTGGAATTTTTTTGCCATTTTCCAGTACACTATATGGTAAAACTGATGGTTTCATTTAAAAGTACAGCTCGTTCCGCAAAAAATGAGCCCTCACATGACCATATTGACTGAAAAATAAAAAAGTTACGTCTCTCAGAAAAAGAATGTCGAAAAAAAAAAACGGAAAGCGAAAAATCGGCCGGTCGTGAAGGGGTTAATATATGATGTAAAGTGTTATCTGTAGACAAAATTGGAAGATATTTCTTAACAATTCTGATCACATCATAGTAGTTGCTGCTGTATTTTGTGGAAAAAACTACCGGTAATTTGTTCTGAAAGTTACCTTTATTTTTATCCTTATTGTTTATTTCAAGATATTGGGATCTGTTTTTAATATTCGCTTTAATTTTTGCCCTCTGAAGATTTTGAAAATTATACCCTCTGGCCAAGAACCGCCTATCAATACTACTACACTCTGCCTCAAAACGTTCCTGACTGCTGCAGCACCTCTTTGCACGTATATATTCACCTGTGGGGATATGCTCCACCACATGCTTGGGGTGACAACTGTTAGCATGTAGTAGAGAATTGCCTGATATGGGTTTACGATATAAACTACAGTCAATTTTGCCACTATCAATAATTCCATGGAGTGACATCCAAAAAATTAATTTTCGTTTGATCATGAAAGAAAGTGAATACTAAATTGTGGGCATTGTTATTAATATAGGAAATAAATTCCTCTACTTTCTGTTCTGGTTTTTGCCACACAATTAGTATATCATCTATGTACCGAAGGTATAGGATGATATTATGAAAAAGGGTTATTTTGACTGAAGATGAATTGCTCCTCCCACCAGAACATAAAGACCCCAGCTAATGAGGGGGAGAAGTGAGCACCCATAGAGCAACCCCGCAGCTGAACATATTTTCTGTCTAGGAAGGTGAAAAAATTATTTTTCAATAAGAAAAAAGTGACTTCTAATAAAAAATTCTGCAGATCGTCAGAATAATTCGAGTATTTTTTAAGTTGGTCTTTTAGGGCCAGAATCGCAAGGGAATGAGGGATGGACGTATACAAAGTCTGTACGTCGCACGTGAGCCAACTGTAATGACTTTGCCACTGAATATTAGAAACAATGTTCAGTACATGTTTGCTGTCTAGAACATATCCTGGAGAGATTTTGGGGAGTAACTGCAAATGATTATCTAGCCACTCTGACAGGTGTTCTGTGACAGAATCAATGCCTGACACGATTGGCCTAAACGTTGGTGGAAACCGATTTTTGTGAGACTTGGGGAGAGCATGCAACAATGGAGTGAGAGAGAATGGTGGATTAAGGAACTCCCCCTGTTTTTTATCTATAACACCTAAATGCAATCCCTCTTCTACCAATCTCTCTAACGATTTTTTTATATCTGCAGAACGATCAAAATCGATCCTCATGTAGGTGTCACTGTCATTGAGCATGTTTAAAACCTCTCTTTCATAGAGGCCCACGTCCAAAACAACCACTGCTCCCCCCTCAGCATTCTTTATGATGATATTAGGATTATTGCGCAAGGAGAGAACAGCAAGTTTCTCTTTTTTAGATAAATTCTGGACAGTGGGTCTCTGTTGATGAGAAAGGTTAGTAAGTTCTTTTTCAGAGAGGTTTTAAACATGCTCAATGACAGTGACACCTACATGAGAATCGATTTTGATCCTTCTGCAGATATAAAAAAAATCATTAGAGATTGGTGGAAGAGGGATTGCATTTAGGTGTTATAGATAAAAAACAGGGGGAGTTCCTTAAAGGGGTGGTTCACCCATATTTTTTATTGTCTAGATCGATATTATATTGAGAAACAATGTTTCTCTCAAATACCTTGTGTTGTCAATAGTGCCTGTGAGAGGCGCTATTGCAGACCGCTGCTCCCCGTCCAGTGACGTACCCGTCCAATGCTGCCTCGTCACATCCATGCAGCCGGCTACATTCTGAGCCCATCTGCTCTCTGCTCCCTGCTCCCTCCTCCCTCTTCCCTCCTAGCACAGCACGGCGCGTCTCCTGCTCCCCCCTCCCTCCTCCCTCCTCGCAGAACGCTGCAAGCAAGAGACGTGCTGTGAGGGAGGAGGGAGGGGGGAGCAGGGAGCAGATGGGCTCAGAATGTAGCCGGCTGCACGGATGTGACGAGGCAGCATTGGACGGGTACGTCACTGGACGGGGAGCAGCGGTCTGCAATAGCGCCTCTCACATGCACTATTGACAACACAAGGTATTTGAGAGAAACATTGTTTCTCAATATAATATCGATCTAGACAATAAAAAATATGGGTGAACCACCCCTTTAATCCACCATTCTCTCTCACTCCATTGTTGCATGCTCTCCCCAAGTCTCACAAAAATCGGTTTCCACCAACGTTTAGGCCAATCGTGTCAGGCATTGATTCTGTCACAGAACACCTGTCAGAGTGGCTAGATAATCATTTGCAGTTTCTCCCCAAAATCTCTCCAGGATATGTTCTAGACAGCAAACATGTACTGAACATTGTTTCTAATATTCAGTGGCAAAGTCATTACAGTTGGCTCACGTGCGACGTACAGACTTTGTATACGTCCATCCCTCATTCCCTTGCGATTCTGGCCCTAAAAGACCAACTTAAAAAATACTCGAATTATTCTGACGATCTGCAGAATTTTTTATTAGAAGTCACTTTTTTCTTATTGAAAAATAATTTTTTCACCTTCCTAGACAGAAAATATGTTCAGCTGCGGGGTTGCTCTATGGGTGCTCGCTTCTCCCCCTCATTAGCTGGGGTCTTTATGTTCTGGTGGGAGGAGCAATTCATATTCAGTCAAAATAACCCTTTTTCATCTAATATCATCCTATACCTTCGGTACATAGATGATATACTAATTGTGTGGCAAAAACCAGAACAGAAAGTAGAGGAATTTATTTCCTATATTAATAACAATGCCCACAATTTAGTATTCACTTTCTTTCATGATGAAACGAAAATTAATTTTTTGGATATGTCACTCCATGGAAATATTGATAGTGGCAAAATTGACTGTAGTTTATATCGTAAATCCATATCAGGCAATTCTCTACTACATGCTAAAAGTTGTCACCCCAAGCATGTGGTGGAGCATATCCCCACAGGTGAATATATACGTGCAAAGAGGTGCTGCAGCAGTCAGGAACGTTTTGAGGCAGAGTGTAGTAGTATTGATAAGCGGTTCTTGGCCAGAGGGTATAATTTTCAAAATCTTCAGAGGGCAAAAATTAAAGCGAATATTAAAAACAGATCCCAATATCTTGAAATAAACAATAAGGATAAAAATAAAGGTAACTTTCAGAACAAATTACCGGTAGTTTTTTCCACAAAATACAGCAGCAACTACTATGATGTGATCAGAATTGTTAAGAAATATCTTCCAATTTTGTCTACAGATGACACTTTACATCATATATTAAGGGATGGAGTGAAGTTTGTTTCCAAGAGAAACATGACTTTAAGGGGCACTTTGCACGCTGCGACATCGCAGGCCGATGCTGCGATGCCGAGCGCGATAGTGCCCGCCCCCATCACAACTGCGATATCCTTGTGATAGCTGCCGTAGCGAACATTATCGCTACGGCAGCTTCACATGGACTCACCTGTCCTGCGACCATCGCTCTGGCCGGCGACCCGCCTCCTTATTAAGGGGGCGGGTCGTGCAGCGTCACTGCGACGTCACACGGCAGGCGGCCAATAGGGGCGGAGATGACCAGGATGTAAACATCCCGCCCACCTCCTTCCTTCCGCATATCCTACGGAAGCCGCAGTGACGCCGGTAGGAGATGTTCCTCGCTCCTGCGGCTTCACACACAGCGATGTGTGCTGCCGCAGGAGCGAGGAACAACATCGGACCGTCGCGTCAGCGTAATCATGGATTACGCCGACGCTGCACCGATGATGCGATTACGACGCTTTTGCGCTCGTTAATCGTATCATCGAGCCTTTACACACTGCGATGTCGCATGCGATGCCGGAAGTACGTCATTTTCAATTTGACCCCACCGACATCGCACCTGCGATGTCGTAGTGTGCAAAGCCCGCCTAAGTTCCATCCTATCACCAATTGATCACACTAGCAGATGCGATTCTATTGAGGATGTAAAAACTGCCCTTAATTGGTTACCTTCCACAGGATCATACAAGTGTGGACACAAGAAATGTCGACTTTGTCATTATAGGTTGAATGTAAAAAAAATTTCTTCATATGCCGATAAAAAAACGTACCAAATTACTTCTATGATTAACTGTGGTTCAGACCATGTGGTTTAT
Organism: Anomaloglossus baeobatrachus; assembly: GCF_048569485.1. Lineage (NCBI taxonomy): Eukaryota > Metazoa > Chordata > Amphibia > Anura > Aromobatidae > Anomaloglossus > Anomaloglossus baeobatrachus. The sequence goes on from NC_134360.1 coordinate 106,037,037, forward strand.
TTGATTTCTTGCACGATGTGTCAACTGCAGTATATTGGCAGCACTTCATGCTCCCTAAGAAAAAGAATATCCGAACACATCTATGATGTGAATAATGTTACATCTAGGAAGTTGTCAAGTGCCTCCCAGCACTTTCGTGATATACATGCCGGTAGTTTTGATGGCATGAAAGTTTGTGCTATTGAGAAAGTAAAACTTCCTAAGAGAGGAGGAAATTTAAAGGATATTCTTTTTCAGAGGGAAATTACCGTAAGTGGATTTTTCTAATGGGTACCAGAACTCCCACAGGTTTGAACAAAAGAAATGAAATACTGTTTGCTTACTAATGCTGTTTGGTTTTTGGTTTTTTTTGACATTCACTCCTATGTTACCGTGTGTGAATACCTGCATAAAAAATGTTCCCCTCACTGGGTTAATGCTTTAGTGAAAAGCTCTTTCCATTTGATTAAACACATGTTTTGGTCTTTACTCCCTCCTTTTTAAACAAGTCCTGTGAACACATGCTTTAGAGATTGACTAAGAACCAAGTGTTTGAAACGCGTCCTCTCTGTCTTGGGTTTGTTTCACACCAACATGGACTTTTTAATATGTAAATAATAAAGAATTAACGTTTTAAAGAATTTCCTGTTTGGACTCAAGTTGCTGGAATATCTTCCTTCTCCATCCACTAGTGTATGCAGGAGAGTAGACATCAGCTGTAGAACTGCAAGGCTCAGCATCCTCCATCCAGGACTGTATGCAGGAGTTTTTTGCCCCCAAAAAAATGACGTGCGCTTTGTCATATTTTTGTGTGCTAGCCAGGTACAGCAGGCAAATACGGGCTGCCCCCAACCCCCAGCTGCCTATTTGTACTCGGCTGGGAACCAAAAATATAAGGAAGCCCTTTTTTTATTTATTTATTTCATAAATTTCATGAAATAATTAAAAAAAAAAAAAAATGACGTGGGCTTCGCCCAATTTTTGAGTCCAGCCAGGTACAACTAGGCAGCTGGGGATTGTAATCTGTAGCGCAGGGTGCCCAAGCTTTCTGGGCACCCCCGCTGCGAATTGCAGTCCGCAGCTGCCCCAGAAAATGGCGCTTTCATAGATGTGCCATCTTCTGGTGCTGTATCCAACTCTGCCAGCTGCCCTAGTGCCGGTTGGCTCGCTGGGTAATAATGGGGTTAGGACTAGCTGTATATTATCAGCTGGCCCTAAGCCCGAAAGTCATGGTGTCACGCCAATATTAGACATGGCTACCATGAATTTCCAGTAAAGATAATATTTTTCTGTGTGTTGTGTTTTTTTTTTATTAGAAATAAAACACAACACAATTAGTGACTCCATCTTTATTGAACTAAAGAACCCCCCCCTCCGCAGTAATGCTGGTCAAGGGTCCCACGATGTCCACTTCGGATCCAATATCATCTGATCGGTTTACTGGAAGGCAAAGCGATCAGATGATGTGTCAGGTTCAAGGATGTGAATCACATGACACATCAGCTGATTGTATAAAAGCCATTTATACAATCAGCTGATGCATCAGTGGAAAAAGAAAAAAAAATACACACTTCTGTGCAGACTCCCGATCGCTGCAGGACCCGGCGGTAATCAGATAATGCGGTCACCTGGCAGAATCAGCTGATAGTTTAAGCCGGCCGGGCGGTAAAAAGCCGGCCTCAACACTGGACTTATACGATCAGCTGATGCAGTCAGGTGACCGCATCAGCTGATCACCGGCAGGTCCTGCAGCCATCGGATGTGTCCCGGGAGTTTGCAGACAGGTGAATATGATATATATTTTTTTTCTACTGTTCACTTTGATTTCGCAGCTGCTTCCACCTCCCGTACGGACATGGCGCCGGACGGGAGGTGGAAGTAGGGGTGGCGGTACCGGGAGGATTCACTCTTCTGTGTTTACCAACACAAGGAATCCTCTTCCTGTACATGTGACTTTACTACATACCCCTTGCACTCATAGCTGCGTTTTAGTCATAGAAACGCACTAAAACGCAGCTATATTTGTAATTTGCGTTTTTCATCGCGTTTTTGAACATTTCATTGAACTCAATGGGTGAAAAACGCAGTGAAAAACACAGGAATAATTGACATGCTGGGCACCACTAAAACCCAGCTAAAAAAAACGCTGTGTGCAGATAGCAAAAATGAAAACTCATAGACTTTGCTGGTGAAGCAAAGTCATGCAGTTTTCTGAACAAAAACGCACCCGAAAAACGTTCAAAAACGCAGCGAAAAAGCCTAGTGCACACATAGCCTTAGGCGGGCTTTGCACGTTGCGACATCGCAAGCCGATGCTGCGATGTCGCACGCGATAGTTTCCGCCCCCGTCGCAGCAGCGATATCTTGTGATTCCTAGCGTAGCGAACATTATCGCTACGCCAGCTTCACATGCACTCACCTGTCCTGCCTCCTTCCTAAGGGGGCGGGTCGTACAACGTCAGAGCGACATCACACGGCAGCCGGCCAATCAAAGCGGAGGGGCGGAGATGAGCAGGATGTAAACATCCCGCCCACCTTCTTCCTTTTGTATAGCCGCCGGCGGCAGGTAGGAGATGTTCCTTGCTCCTGCGGCTTCATACACAGTGATGTGTGCTGCCGCAGGAGCAAGGAACAACATCGTACCTGTCGTGGCAGCGTAATTTTGAAAAAGTCGGAGCCTACACCGATGATACGATAACGATGCTTTTGCGCTCGTTAATCGTATCATCTAGGATTTACACACTGCGATGTCGAAAGTGACGCCGGATGTGCGTCACTTTCGATTTGACCCCACCGACATCGCACGTGCGATGTTGCAACGTGCAAAGCCGCCCTTAGTCTTGTCATTTTCTTGCATAGTGCTACAATTCGCACAACAATATGATTTGTAAGGTTCTGACCTCTGGGACCTCACCGATCCTGAGAACAAAAGGATAGAAAGGACCCTTGGGTAGTGATCTTTTCGCATTATTGCTCCTGGTCATCTGCTGTAAAGGAATGTAACACAGCTTCAATGAAATATAAGAACCTGTGTAGTGGTTGTCAGCAGAAATAACTGTCAAAAGACCTCAGAACTTAAAGAGTAACCGTCGTTCTAATTATTACTTCATAAATCAATAGTAGACATGAAAATAAGTAACTCTGTAATATACAGTATCTTATCAGGCAGATTTGCTTCTTTCTCTGCCAGAGTTGATCAATCGTTATCAAAATTCTCAATTCTGAGGTAAAATCTGTATTCAGTGAGGACTTTCCCATTACTGAGATAGGAGACGGCAGACCCCATTTAATTAATATTCAGTTTGAACATTGGCTGAATTATTTTTACACCATTGATCTTTGACATAATTCACAAGAATGCATACATTTTGTACTTTTTCTCACTTTTATATTTTCTATAAAAAAACAAACAGATTTTATCTTTATTATTAAAAAGCATTAACATTTAAAGGGTTTGTCTAGTCTTCTGATAAAAAGGTGCACGCACTCTGTGACTGCAGACTTCTGATTTCTTATAACGTGCTCTATGCACACTGTCAAGAATCATTGGTAGTGCCAGTGAGAGGAGACGCTCATGTGAGCGCAAGTATGTGATTTGCATCCTGATTTGACCTGCTTGGCCTCACTCAATTCACTTGTATTAAGTGAGGTGAAGCACATCAAGTCAGAATGTGGTCGCAAGTATGCGGATCACATCTGCAGATCACCTAAGTATGCAGATCACATAATAGTGGTGAGTCCTGATAGTGTGCACACCACACGCTATAAGGATTCAGAAATCTGCAGTTACATAGTAAGTGAGTGACTGCAGACATTTGTGCCAAGCCTAGGCCACCAGTTAAGTTTTTTTGTGGCAATACACTAGCATACTTATTGATGTTAGTTATGCCTGTGCCTAATAATATGATGAAGTATGTGTCTCCTTTAAATTTAAGAATCTAAAAAGAAACGTTATGAGACAGGAAAAAGGAAAAAATAGTTTTTTTGGGCAGTATGCATTAGTGATCAGACTAATATGCAAATTGTCTCTTCAGAAAGTAAGAGGACTTGACTGGCAATAAAGAACAGTAATCTGGCAGCATCACTGTGCGATTTTTCCATCCTGAGTCCCAAATCATAATTTTAAAATAAAAACATTAAACATAAGATTATTTAATTTTATTTAATGAAATAAAATTGTATTGTATTTGTATCTACTATAGTATTTAACACATTGTTACCAATTTTGCAGAATATTACTATGTAGCTCTGGATTTCTCAGGACATGGACAGTCCTCCCATTTGCCCAAAGGAATGAGGTATCAGCATATGGACTACATGAGCGATGTACATAGGGTGGTAACATGTAAGTTGAGCTTTATACATTTCCTTACCCATGCCTTGAACGGTAATGGTACGTTCCCACAATCAGTGTTTTTGCTGCTTCCCAAACGCCGTGTTATACAGTATAAGCACACTGCGCTTCTTTTAGGGGTACTTTACATGTCGAGCGCGATAGCATCCGCCCCCATAGCACGGCCGATATGTGCTGATCGCTGCTGAAGCGAACATTATCGCTACGGCAGCGTCACACGCACATACCTGCTCTGCGACGTCGCTGTGACCGGCGCACCGCCGCCTTTCTAAGGGGGCGGTTCGTTCAGCGACATCACAGCAGCATCACTGAACCGCCGTCCAATAGAAGCGGAAGGGCGGAAATGAGCGGCCAGAACATGCCGCCCACCTCCTTCCTTCCTCCTTTTCCGGTGGACCGAGGTAAGATGTTTGTCGTTCCAGCGACGTCACACATAGCGATGTGTGCTGCCGCAGGAACGAAAAACAACATCGTACTTGCAGCAGCAGCAGCGATATTATGGAAATGAACGACGTGTCAACAAGCAACGATTTTGCACGTTCTTGCGCTCGTTGATCGTCGCTCATTTGTTTTACATGCTGCGATGTTGCTACCGGCGCCGGATGTGCGTCACTAACGACGTGACCCCGACGATATATCGGCAGCGATGTCGCAGCGTGTAAAGTACCCCTTAGACACAGCACAAACTGACCTGCAACGTGGTTTTCCGAGCCACAGCATGTCAATTTATGCTTGCAGTGATGCGAGGGTTCTGAGCGGGAGAGCACAGCAAAAACCCACTGCCCTCTGAATTCTGATTGTGGGCACAGATGCTGCGTTATCCCGTAGAGAACTCGCTTCAATGCAAGAGGGATGACACTGTGTCTAGGACGCATCTTATCCTGATCATGGACATATCTATATATATAATTGCCTTATTCTGTCTGTCTGTCTGTCTGTCTTGCTCCAAAATTCTGTCGTTACCGTGACAAGCGTCTCATTGGCCGCTCGCCTCGGCTCCGCTCCCCCCGCACGGATTGGCCGCTCGCCCAGGCTCCGCCCCCCACACGGATTGGCCTCTCGCCCCGGCCCCCTGCACGCATTGGCAACTCGGCCACGCCCCGCCCCCCTCACGTATTGCACGCTTGCTCTGGCCCCGCCCTCCGCACGCATTCCCCGAACTGACACGGAGCCCTGACTCCCAGGTGAGTGCTGTAGCCCCGGGAGCCCACACCAGCGTACGCCGGCAACCAGCCAACACATACCCTCGCATTGCTGGGGTTACCGGCGTACGCTGGTGTGGGCTCCCGTGCGAGCGGGGTACACTGGTAACCATGGTACACATCGGGTAATATTGTGTAGCATGGTTACCAGCGTATGCCGGCTCCCTGCCCATTCAGATCGTTGGTCTCCCGCTGTCACACGCTGATGCGTGCTGCACAGCAGGAGACCAACAAGTGACCCAGCACTGTCTCTTTGAATACTTACCTGATGTGTACCATACTTACTAGCATACCCCGACTCCCGGCACACGTACGCTGATAACAATGATGCACATCAGGTAACTATGGAAACCGCTTTGCATACTTGCCCCCTCGGCCACGCCCCCCGCTCGGCCTCTGCCCCTCTCAGCCACGCCCCCCACACTCTGCCCCCTCGGCCACGCCCCCCACACTCTGCCCCGCTCGGCCACGCCCCCACACTCTGCCCCCCCAACGGCCACGCCCCCACGCTCGATGACGCCTACCCGCTCGTCCACGCCCCCACGCTTGGCCACGCCCCACACTCTTCCCCCTCGGCCACGCCCCCCACACGCTCTGCCACGCCCCCACGCTCGGCCACGCCTCCCCGCTCGGCCACGTCTGCCCCGCTCGGCCACGCCCCCCACACACATTGGGCACCTATACACCTCCCCCCAGGACTACTCCACCTATCAGACACCTCTCCTCCAGGACTACTTCTCCTATTATCCTCCTCTCTCCCCAAGGACTACTCCTCCTGTTATACTCCTCTCCCCCCAGGACTACTACTCCTATTATACTCCTCACCTCCAGGATTACTTCTCCTATTATACTCCTCTCTCTCCAGGACTACTCCTCCTATTAGACTCCTCTACCCCAGGACTACTCCTCATATTAGACTCTTCTACCCCCAGGACTACTCCTCCTATTATACTCCTCTCCCCCCAGGACTACTCCTCCTATTATCTTCCTCTCCCCCCAGGACTACTCCTCCTATTATACTCCTCTCCCCCCAGGACTACTCCTCCTATTCTCCTCCTCTCCCCCAGGTCTACTCCTATTATACTCCTCACCTCCAGGACTACTCCTCCTATTATACTCCTCACCTCCAGGACTACTCCTCCTATTATACTCCTCACCTCCAGGACTACTCCTCCTATTATCCTGCTCTCCCCCCAGGACTACTACTCCTATTATACTCCTCTCCCCCCAGGACTACTTCTATTATACTCCTCTCACCCCAGGACTACTCCTCCTATTATCCTCCTTTCTCCCCAGGACTACTCCTATTATCCTGCTCTCCCCACAGGACTACACCTCCTATTATCCTCCTCTCCCCCCTGGACTACTACTCCTATTATACTCCTCTCCCCCCAGGACTACTCCACCTAATATCCTCCTCTCCCCCCAGTACTACTCCTCCTATTATCCTGCTCTCCCCCAGCACTACTCCTCCTATTATACTCCTCTCCCCCAGGACTACTCCTCCTATTATTCTGCTCTCCCCCAGCACTACTCCTCCTATTATACTCCTCTCCCCCAGGACTACTACTTCTATTATCTTCCTCTCTCTCCAGGACTTCTCCTCCTATTATCCTCCTCTTCCCCCAGGACTACTCCTCCTATTATACTCCTCTCACCCCAGGACTACTCCTCCTATTATACTCCTCTCCCCCCAGGACTACTTCTATTATCCTCCTCTCCCCCCAGGACTACTCCACCTATTATCCTCCTCTCCCCCCAGGACTACTCCTATTATACTCCTCTCCCCCCAGGACTACTCCTCCTATTATACTCCTCTCCCCCCAGGACTACTTCTATTATACTCCTCTCACCCCAGCACTCCTCCTCCTATTATCCTCCTTTCTCCCCAGGACTAATTTTCCTATTATCCTGCTCTCCTCACAGGACTACTCCTCCTATTATCCTCCTCTCTCCCCAGGACTACTACTCCTATTATTCTTCTCTCCTCCCAGGAATACTCCTCCTATTAGACTCCTCTCCCCCCAGGACTACTTCTCCTATTATCCTCCTCTCCCCCCAGGACTACTCCACCTATTATCCTCCTCTCCCTTCAGGACTACTCCTCCTATTATACTCCTCTCCCCCCAAGACTACTCCTCCTATTATACTCCTCTCCCCCCAGGACTACTTCTATTATACGCCTCTCATCCCAGGACTCCTCCTCCTATTATCCTCCTCTCCCCCCAGGACTACTCCACCTATTATCCTTCTCTCCCCCCAGGACTACTCCTCCTATTATACTCCTCTCCCCCCAGGACTACTTCTATTATACTCCTCTCACCCCAGGACTCCTCCTCCTATTATCCTCCTTTCTCCCCAGGACTAATTCTCCTATTATCCTCCTCTCCCCCCAGGAATACTCCTCCTATTAGACTCCTCACCCCCCAGGACTACTCCTCCTATTAGACTCCTCACCCCCAGGACGACTACTCCTATTATCCTCCTCTCCCCCCAGGAATACTCCTCCTATTATCCTCCTCCCCCCCAGGACTACACCTCCGATTATCCTCCTTTCTCCCCAGGACTACTACTCCTATTATCCTGCTCTCCCCCCAGGACTACTCCTCCTATTATACTCCTCTCCCCCTAGGACTACTGCTATTATACTCCTCTCACCCCAGGACTACTCCTCCTATTATCCTCCTTTCTCCCCAGGACTACTCCTCCTATTATCCTGCTCTCCCCACAGGACTACTCCTCCTATTATCCTCCTCTCCCTCCAGGACTACTCCTCCTATTATTCCCCCAGGACTACTCCACCTATTAGACTCCTCACCCCCAGGACTACTCCTCCTATTATCCTGCTCTCTCCCCAGGACTACTCCTCCTATTAGACTCCTCTCCCCCCAGGACTACTCCTCCTATTATCCTCCTCTCCCCCCAGGACTACTCCTCCTATTATACTCCTCACCTCCAGTACTACTCCTCCTATTATCCTCCTCTCCCCCCAGGACTATTCCTCCTATTATCCTCCTCTCCCCCCAGGACTACTCCTCCTATTATACTCCTCTCTCCCCAGGACTACTCCTCCTATTATACTCCTCTCCCCCCAGGACTACTCCTATTATACACCTCTCCCCCAGGACTACTCCTCCTATTATACTCCTCTCCCCCAGGACTACTCCTCCTATTATACTCCTCTCCCCCCAGGACTGCTCCTCCTATTATCCTGCTCTCCCCACAGGACTAATCCTCCTATTATACTCCTCTCCCCCAGGACCACTACTCCTATTATACTCCTCTCCCCCCAGGACTCCTCTTCCTATTATCCTGCTCTCCCCCAGGACTACTCCTCCTATTATACTCCTCATCCCCAGGAATACTCCTCCTATTATACTCCTTTCCCCCCAGGACTCCTCCTCCTATTATCCTGCTCTCCCCCAGGACTACTCCTCCTATTATACTCCTCTCCCCCAGGACTACTCCTCCTATTATCTTCCTCTCTCTCCAGGACTACTCCTCTTATTATACTCCTCTCCCCCCAGGACTACTCCTCCTATTATCCTCCTCTCCCCCCAGGACTACTCCTCCTATTATCCTCCTCTCCCCCCAGGACTATTCCTCCTATTATCCTCCTCTCCCCCCAGGACTACTCCTCCTATTATACTCCTCTCTCCCCAGGACTACTCCTCCTATTATACTCCTCTCCCCCCAGGACTACTCCTATTATACACCTCTCCCCCAGGACTACTCCTCCTATTATTCTTCTCTCCCCCCAGGAATACTCCTCCTATTAGACTCCTCACCCCCCAGGACTACTCCTCCTATTAGACTCCTCACCCCCAGGACGACTACTCCTATTATCCTCCTCTCCCCCCAGGAATACTCCTCCTATTATCCTCCTCCCCCCCCAGGACTACACCTCCGATTATCCTCCTTTCTCCCCAGGACTACTCCTCCTATTATCCTGCTCTCCCCCCAGGACTACTCCTCCTATTATACTCCTCTCCCCCTAGGACTACTGCTATTATACTCCTCTCACCCCAGGACTACTCCTCCTATTATCCTCCTTTCTCCCCAGGACTACTCCTCCTATTATCCTGCTCTCCCCACAGGACTACTCCTCCTATTATCCTCCTCTCCCTCCAGGACTACTCCTCCTATTATTCCCCCAGGACTACTCCACCTATTAGACTCCTCACCCCCAGGACTACTCCTCCTATTATCCTGCTCTCCCCCCAGGACTACTCCTCCTATTAGACTCCTCTCCCCCCAGGACTACTCCTCCTATTATCCTCCTCTCCCCCCAGGACTACTCCTCCTATTATACTCCTCACCTCCAGTACTACTCCTCCTATTATCCTCCTCTTCCCCCAGGACTATTCCTCCTATTATCCTCCTCTCCCCCCAGGACTACTCCTCCTATTATACTCCTCTCTCCCCAGGACTACTCCTCCTATTATACTCCTCTCCCCCCAGGACTACTCCTATTATACACCTCTCCCCACAGGACTACTCCTCCTATTATCCTCCTCTCCCTCCAGGACTCCTCCTCCTATTATTCCCCCAGGACTACTCCACCTATTAGACTCCTCACCCCCAGGACTACTCCTCCTATTATCCTGCTCTCCCCCCAGGACTACTCCTCCTATTAGACTCCTCTCCCCCCAGGACTACTCCTCCTATTATCCTCCTCTCCCCCCAGGACTACTCCTCCTATTATACTCCTCACCTCCAGTACTACTCCTCGTATTATCCTCCTCTCCCCCCAGGACTATTCCTCCTATTATCCTCCTCTCCCCCCAGGACTACTCCTCCTATTATACTCCTCTCTCCCCAGGACTACTCCTCCTATTATACTCCTCTCCCCCCAGGACTACTCCTATTATACACCTCTCCCCCAGGACTACTCCTCCTATTATACTCCTCTCCCCCAGGACTACTCCTCCTATTATACTCCTCTCCCCCCAGGACTCCTCCTCCTATTATCCTGCTCTCCCCACAGGACTAATCCTCCTATTATACTCCTCTCTCCAGGACCACTACTCCTATTATACTCCTCTCCCCCCAGGACTCCTCTTCCTATTATCCTGCTCTCCCCCAGGACTACTCCTCCTATTATACTCCTCTTCCCCAGGACTACTCCTCCTATTATACTCCTTTCCCCCCAGGACTCCTCCTCCTATTATCCTGCTCTCCCCCAGGACTACTCCTCCTATTATACTCCTCTCCCCCAGGACTACTCCTCCTATTATCTTCCTCTCTCTCCAGGACTACTCCTCCTATTATACTCCTCTCCCCCCAGGACTACTCCTCCTATTATCCTCCTCTCCCCCCAGGACTATTCCTACTATTATTCTCCTCTCCCTCCAGGACTTCTCCTCCAACACACACACACACACACTGCACAAAAAATACCTCCTCCCAAAACACACACACACCCACACAAACCGTGCAACACATACAGCACCACACACACACAGAATGCTGCAGACACACAGCGCTCCACCAACAACACAACACACACAACGCAACACACAGCACCACACACACACACAACGCTGCCGACACACAGCGCTCTACAAACAACGCAACACACAAACAACACCGCTCTCACACCCCCCCACACCCAGACAACACCCAGAACATTTACAGCGCAGTACATAAACACTTGGAAACTACACACAACAACATATATATATATATATATATATATATATATATATATATATATATAAACAAAAATCATACAGTAACTACACAATAAATTCTAGAATACCCGATGCGTTACAATCGGGCCACCTTCTAGTACCCTAATAAACATACTGGTTGGTTTTTATTAAATAAGTGGACAAAATCTGTATAAATAAAGGGGTTTAGTACCACTAAGTAAAATATTTTCATATTTCTATGATATGCCATCATTTACTGATCCACAGAGGATCAACTAAAATAAAGAGGCCCCTGGTTTGTCATTGATTTTTCCTGCGCGCAGCAACACTCTCTTGGCTGGTGATTAAGTTGATTATCTGCTAGGACACAAACTGATCAGAGAATCAGATTCATTCGCTTGAATGGCGCTTGATTCACTGCTGTTATATACCAAATCTATAGTAGGGATAACTAGAAAAACATAAGTGGCGGGTGCCACCCATGTGGTATGAAGTAAATAGATGCTACGAACCCATATTGCACACAAAGCAAACATAGAAACATACAAAATAAAGCTTTATAAAAACATCTCAAGTACACTGAATATATAGACTGCTACAGGAGATAAAAAAAAAATGGCACTATCTGAGAGTAGAGTGTTTTGTAAAAAGATATGGGTGAGTGTATGATCGCACTCACCTTCACTGTGTGGGTAAATAAAGCGTTGGAACAATGCTCACATTGAAGCCTTAGAAATGGTGCTCCTCTAGTGGATGTCGAGATCTGATCCGGTGGACCTCCACAGACCCAGCTGTAATGCAGGATGAGGTGTCCGGATGTATCGCGCTGCCAGTAGTGAATTCAGAACTAACAATGTAGTTTTCTAATAGGATTTATTAAAAACTCGATGCAACTGCTAGTTGATCAAGGCCAATGGAGGTTAAATACATTAATATTAAAATACAAAGTGTTTCGGCTGAGTATCGTCAGCCTTTTTCAGGTATATAATGAATGAAAATATATATAATATATATATATATATATATATATACCGTATGTGATTTTTATAAAAATATATTCAAATTAATTTACGATTTAATTTTACAGCTGCTTTACTACATCATAATTATTATTTATTATTATAGTGCCATTAATGCTATGGCGCTTTACAAGTGAAAAGGGTATACATTAAAACTGCAATCATTAACAATACAAAACAGACTGGTATAGGAGGAGAGAGGACCCTGCCCGCGAGGGCTCAGTCTACAGGGGATGGGTGATGGTACAATAGGTGAGGACAGAGCTGGTTGCGCAGTGGTGTACTGGACTGAGGGTTATTATAGGTTGTAGGCTTGTTGGAAGAGGTGGGTCTTCCGGTTCCTCTATGCAGCCTGAAAATCCAGAAGGATTCTTTTCTATTTAAAGTGTTCTTCCTATTTTGGATATTGCTGGAAACGTGTTCTAATGGTGTTACTTTAATTACCTCAAAATTTCCCTTGTGTTTTATGGTTAAATGTATTGATAACCTCTAATAACCATTTTTTTGTATTGTCTATCCATTCTTGCTTGCAGAGTTTGTGTTATGCAGCTGACATTACCGCATATACAATCGATAACACAAACAACACAATCACAATTACAAGACCATTTTTGAAGGATTTGTAAAAATTCTCCTGTATTACTGGATTTTATAGTGTTCACCCCATGGTTGATTATCTTAGAACAACAACATATTTTTTTTTTTTTTTTATTCCATTTTTTTCACTACCTTCTATTCATTTTAATTCCATATATCTAAGTTGGTGAATTCCCTATCTTTCTTCAAATTACTCAGGGCCGATAATTTTTTTTTATATTTGTTCATCTATGGAAAGTAATTTTAGGCTCTGGAGGAAGGAACGTACTAAGTACTGAATTTATTTTCAAAAGATACCAATATTTTTGTAATATATTACACACAACTTGATTGCTTCTATTTTATGTTGTAATAAATTATATATCTCATTTGCCCATTGAACTTATGTTTTATATTGATAGATGCAGTTTTTGCTGGCGGGATCTCAGTGAGAAAATTGCTTCCTCTCTTTATACAGGATTGGCACATATATGGTCAATTTATTAATAATTTCTTGACACTATAAAATTGTTATCTAGATAATATTAGTTGCTTGTAGTTTCGTAATTAAGGCGCACAAGTTTTCCGTCCTTAATATCACATCTGGACTTGAATTAGGAAGGATATGGACGTAACTATATGAATTTTTTCATTTTCATTCATTGTATACCTGAAGAAAGCTGACGATACTCAGCCAAAATGCGTTGTGTGTTAATATTAATGTATTTTAACCTCCATTGGCCTTGATCAACTATTGGTTGGATCAAGTTTTTAATAAATCCTAATGGAAAACTACATTGTTAATTCTGAATTCACTCCTGAAGAGCTCTACACTGATAGTATTTAATGTAATGTATTAGATGACTCAGTACAGATACCGTATTTTTCGGACTATAAGACGCACCGGACTATAAGACGCACCCTGGTTTTAGAGGAGGAAAATGGGAAAATAAAACTTTAAGCAAAAAATGTGGTCATGACACACTGTTATGGGGCGAGGATCTGCTGCTGACACTGTTATGGGGGTAATGTCCCCAAATTCTCTACTAAGGTACCCCATCCTGGTAATGATCCTCCTGCCTTGTATATGATCCTGCTATAAACCCCCATCCAGCCTGTTCACATACCCCCCCCCATCCAGCCTGTTCACATACCCCTCCATCCAGCCTGTTCACATACCCCCCCCCATCCAGCCTGTTCACATACCCCCCCCATCCAGCCTGTTCACATACCCCCCCCCCCATCCAGCCTGTTCACATACCCCCCCCATCCAGCCTGTTCACATACCCCCCCCCATCCAGCCTGTTCACATACCCCCCCCCATCCAGCCTGTTCACATACCCCCCCCATCCAGCCTGTTCACATACCCCCCCCCATCCAGCCTGTTCACATACCCCCCCCCATCCAGCCTGTTCACATACCCCCCCCCTCCAGCCTGTTCACATACCCCCCCCATCCAGCCTGTTCACATACCCCCCCCCCCATCCAGCCTGTTCACATACCCCCCCCCCCATCCAGCCTGTTCACATACCCCCCCCCCCATCCAGCCTGTTCACATACCCCCCCCCATCCAGCCTGTTCACATACCCCCCCCCCATCCAGCCTGTTCACATACCCCCCCCCATCCAGCCTGTTCACATACCCCCCCCATCCAGCCTGTTCACATACCCCCCCCCATCCAGCCTGTTCACATACCCCCCCCATCCCTCCTGCTCATATATTCCCATCCTGCTATATGCCCCCATCGTGCTCATATATCATCCTGGTATATGGCCTGTATCCTATAGCACAGAGAAAAAAATAAACGTTTATACTCACCTTTTCCTCGCTCCCTGCAGCACCGATCACATCTTCCTCTCTGGCATGCTGATCTGTGTGTGGAGCCGTTCCCCTGCTTCATCGCGATGTCTTCCTGTCTGTGCCGATCAGCTGACCGGCTCAGCACAGATCAGCTGACCGGCTCAGCACAGATCAGCTGACCGGCTCAGCACAGATCAGCTGACCGGCACAGACAGGAAGACATCGCGTGCAGCAGGGGGGCGGCTCCACACACGGGGACGGGTGAGTGTACTGATTCACTGCACCCCGCGCTGGTAATGACGCGCGGGGAGCAGTGAATACAGCCGCACATGATCACTCCAGGCTGTAATTGCCAGGGGTGATCATGCGGCCGGCTCTTTGCTATGCGCGCGTCCCCGCTCATCCCCCCGCCCACCTGTCAGTGCCGGCTTCAGCGCTGAGAGATGGGCGGGAGGATGGGCGTGCATATGTAATGAGCGGGCCCACGTGGTCACGGCAGGCGCTGCTGCCTGCTCGTGCCCCCGATGACCCGCAGCACCCTCATTCCCAGCCGCAGCCCTATAGTCAGACCATAAGACGCACCCCCAACTTTCCCCCAACATTTGGGGGAAAAAAAGTGCGTCTTATGGTCCGAAAAATACGGTAATTATCTGTACTGTGGCATGTGGCAAAAAATCCATTAAGAAGTGCAAAACAGCAAAAAACTAAACACAAAACCCACCAAAATAGCATGATAAATTTTAGGATCAAAATTCCCCCTGTTTCATAATATAAGACGGCAAACCCCTCTGGCCTAGAAGATGCAGCATATAACGTACTGTATAAGGCGCTGTGCGCACGCTGCTGTTTTTACCGCAGTTTTGCCACATGTTTTGCTGCAGAAAATGTTCCTAACCTTGCTGCAGTCCTTCCCCAGCAAAACCTATGGTAAATGGATTTTTTTCCCCTACAGGTTTTGCTGCATGTTTTCTGCAGCAAAAAGAATGTGCATGTCACTTCTTTTCTGCAGGTACCTGCGGTTTTTGCCATAGATAATGGTAAAAAAACGCAGGGAACAACCTGTGGAAAATTCGCGTAAATACCGTGGCAAAACCGCG